>NC_056682.1:138610183-139287683 GCF_018350215.1 Panthera leo
ACAAACTCTTTTCTACAATTTTAATAATCTTAAATCATTAAATATTTTTATTGAAAATGATGAAAAAGTCATGATGTCTGCATTTTCCTTTACATTCAAATAAATTCAATAAACATTTTATAGATCTTGTAACACACAAGACATTGAGAAAAAGGATACAGGGATGGATATGACATGATCACTATTCACAAGTAACTCACATTCTAGTTGGGGACCCACTTATGAATGTAATTATCATTTACTTGGTGTTATACTGGAAATATAAATAAAGTGCCATGGCAGCTTATAGGACTTTGAGATTAATTTTGATTGGGGACTGGGAGTATTTAAATTGTGGCAAAATACTCATAACAAAATGTACCATTTTGGCCATTTTTACGTGTACATACAGTTTGTTAGTGTTAAATTTAGTCCCATTGATGTTCAACCAATTTTCTGAAACTCTGTATCCATTAAACAGCAATTCCTTATCCACCTGCCCCCACTCTTTGGCAATCATCATTCTACTTTCTCTTTCTATGAATTTGAGTACTCTAGATTTTTCATGTAAGTAGAGTTATGCAGTATTTGTCTCCTTGTGACTGGGGTTTATTTCACTTAGCTTAATAGCCTCATGGCTTATCTGTGTTGTAGCATGTGACAGGATTTCCTTCCTTTTTAAGGCTGAATAATAGTCCACTATAAGAATAGGCTGAGTATCATTCCCTTGTATGTATATACCACATTTTGTTTATGCAGTTGTCTGTTGATAGATACTTGGGTTCCATCTTGTAGCTATTATGAATAGTACTGCTATGTACCTAAATCATGTGTTTACAAGTAGATATTTTAGAATATTGACTTAGTGTAGTACAAGCATAATCTTCTTCAACATCACTTAAGATATATATATTTAATAATCTAATGGAATCTGAAAACATACCAAGATATTAAAACCATTAAAAGCATTTTTTGGGAGGTAGGATTCCTTATAAATAATTTCCTTATTTATATTCTATTTCCCAGACCCTAGAGTCATAGTGATTACAGATTCAGAAGGATATTTTTAAAGATATTTAATATATCACTCTGCTTTCAGGTTACCATTATTTAAGAATAATTAAATTACATTCAGTATACTATGATTTCAAAGGCAGAGATAACTAGTCTAATGCCTATTAGCATGGTTTTCAAGAAATAAACACTGAAAAAAATTGATTATGGGTAACACTTTGCCCAACTAGAATATTCACTTTATCAGAACACAATGAGTGTTCCAATGCTTTTTGACTATATTGCAACTATAAAGAATTGTGCTTCAAAGGATGTGAACCCTTGTTTTCATCAAATGTTGAAAGACTAAAAAAGGCATTTGTGTGTGGTTAATTTGGGGTAGAATGTCCTCAGCCAGATGCAAGAACAGCATGATTTCAAATAGGCCCTTTCAGGGCTGAACTCAACCCCAATACAGGAGGCAAATCTTTTTAGAAAGATGAAGAATTCCTCAGCCAATGCAGCCAAGTTTCACCAACCATAATTTTTACTGTTATGAATGCCTTCTCTCAGGATTTTTGTTCCTTTTTTTGGAATCTGTTAAATTGCATGGTGAGGTCTTTTTTCACCACACACTAACTTGTGGTCCCAAGCCGACGAAAGGCCTCGTAGCGCATCTGTGTAGCTGATAAACAAGCTCACAAAACAGTCACAGTTAACAGCAGAAAGTCCTGATTTTCTAAGTGACAGAGGTCCTTTTAGTGTGGGAGGAGGGATGCGCGATATCAGATGAAACAGCAAATAATCCAGGAATTTAGTTGCATTACCTGGGGAAAGAAATTTAATGAATCCTGTTAGTTTCACTAACCCAAAGCGAATCTTTGTATCCTTGATGCACAATGTTATTTCTTTGGTCCTTTTTGGTTTGTTAAGGAATTTATATTCGACCTGTAACCCCCCCTTATTTGTTCTCCCTCCAGGAATAAGTGGCTGTTACCATAGCCTGATCTTGTACCTCTCTGTTTAGACTTCTGTATGTGAAAATCAGCAGGATTGTCTTCTTGGATAAAAAGACTTGGTTTTATATTTTCTGTATCTCAGCACTCTTTAAAAAGGAGCATGACAGATACGAGAGGCCAGAATGCAAAAGTCAGAGCCTACTGGCAAACCTGGTGATCATGGCCAGCTAGCGTCCATGGTTTCCTATGCTAAACCCCATCCCTGAGTGGGTAATATCTGTCCTCTTTCATTCCAGCTCCTTTCCGAGGGATATAATTTTGTCACATGGGCACTGTCCACCAAACCAGCCAGAACAGGCAATGAGTTGTACGATTGTATACACGGACAAGGGCCTCAGGCGGAATTGGAGGCTGTGGTACACAGTGACCCCAAATGGGGAGAGATTTCCTGGAAACTGAACTTTAGCCCAAACCCAGGAGTTTAAAAAAGGTAAGAAAGTAAATGTCAGCTTCTACCACTGGAATAAGCTATTGACAGTGGATTAGGGCAAAAAAAAAAAAATCGTAGTAATTATCTACACATCCCTATCAACTGTCTTTTTCTTCATTTAATACTATTTCTACTGGGTTTTAAAATGGTTTCTCAATGTTCTCATTTGTGTGTGTATGAAAACTATATACTTTAAAAAATAAATGAAAACATAAAATATAAAAACTTTGATTATCTGCTCATTTGATTTACCTGTTTTTGGGCTCAAAGATCTCTGTAACTAGAGACTACTGGGGACTCTGTAAACTAATTTGTCATAGAACTTTTACTGCCTGGAGAACTACAAATAGAAGATATTAACAAGAGATGAGGCATATCATCATTTCTTTCTTCTTTACTCTGAAACTAGTGCTTTTAGGAAAGACTTTATTTCTTTGTTTCACTTTGATCAATGCAACATATTTGGTGGAGGCATATATAACTCCTGGCCTACATATCCTTAAAAAATTCTTCTGAACACATTCCGAAGATAGTAAGGGAACATGAAAAACTAGTACAGAAGCCTTTACTCAGGAGAAGAACTGGATTCAAGTTCTAGCTCAATTACTTAGGAACTTTGTGACCTTGGGTAAATCTCTCCACTTTTCTCTGCAATCTAAGAGTAATGACACCTGCCTTACAAAGTTGTTTTATGGATTAAATAAATAGATGTGAAGCACTGACTGAATGAGCTAAAACACATCATACAAATTTAATACCTTCACAACATAAGATCTAAGTGGGTAAATTAAAAAAGATACCAAGCAAAGGAATTCCTATTCTGGGTTTAACATACTGAACTGATATGTCGAATACATATACAAATAATATTTCTTGAGAGCCTCTAAATACTGTTCAAATCATGGTGTTATTAATCTCCTCTGTAATCCTGTGAGGTAATTAGTATTCTCCCCTTATGCAGATATGAACCCAGGTTCATACAGAACCCGGGTTACCCTGGTTCTATTTTTATTAGGTAGTAGAATGAGGGTTCAAACACTGGTCCATAGAAACAGACGACTTGATGGCCTGCTGTCTCAACCACAGCTTTCTACTGGCTTTCTACTGGCTGTTTCTGATATAATTGTACTCCTAAGAATGCTGTGAAATATCTTGGGAACTCCTAAGAGAGTCTAATGATATAACCTTCGGTTCTGATGGCTAAGGTTTTAACAAGTATTTATAGAATTTTTGCGATTCAAAAATAAGAAAATAAGAAGCAGAATGCATTAAGTACTTACTGTTTATGTGTTACTCATTTCACCCTTTTGACCCCAAAAGATAAGCTGTTCTTTGAAACCATCTCCATTTTATGAATGAGGAAACTCTAGCACAGGAGGCCAACTAACTTCCCTGTAGCTACACTCTGGTGAGAGGAAGGAGGGGCCTCGTCCATGGACAGTTTGGCTCCAGAGGCACATGTTATTAACCACTACACTGTGTCTCTGATGGTCTGTGGAGACGAAAGCATAACCTCAGAGTCCTTGATTCATATTACATGATCCTAAGCAACATGCTTTCACTCTGATGTCATTCTTTTCAGTCATCATTTACATGTGTGAAAAACATAAACTCAGTGTCTCCACATTCATGATTTGCTGTCTTACACAACACATACATTATTTTCCTAGGGCCCTGGAACACAGGGAATATAAATCACGGAAATATGATTTAGATAGATCAGTCCTATCTCCTTGCCTTTTCTCTTTACTTCTGCTTCTTAGGAAGATATGTGAATGGAGTGGAGTAAGCACATCTTTGGACCAAGACCTGGCTGCATTCTGGCTCCCACATACCGGCATACTAGCCAGGGCATAATGTGACCTTAGGCAGGTAGCTTCACATCTGCAGGCCTTGGTTTCCCCATTTACAAAATAGCTATATAATACTTACTTGAAAGATTGTTGTGAGGAGCAAAGGGATCACTTTGTAAAGCACCTCCCCTAAAGTAAATGCCTAATAAATATTGCTCACTGAGCAATATCCTTCCATTTTTGGTTCAATTGGAATACACACTAGTCATCCAAGTATTTTTACCTCCTGCTTGTTAAAAACCCCCAAACCACCAATTTGTCTGAATTTCTCAGAATATCTGGTACCTAAAAAAGGTTTTAGGATAGTCATATATTTATTGCTCTTCACATTGCCAACGATACTGGCAGTCACAGATGGTATCTGATGGCCCAGAGGATGGCCCCATGACAAAACCTACTTTAAGACTGTTCTGCCATCTCAGGATACCTGGGTGGCTCAGTCGGTTAAGCATCTGGCTTCAGCTCAGGTCATGATCTTGCAGTTCACGAGTTCGAGCCCCGTGTCGGGCTCTGTGCTGACAGCTCAGAGCCTGGACACTGCTTTGGGTTTTGTGTCTCTCTCTCTCTCTCTTTGCCCCTCCCCCTCTCATTCTCTCTCTCTCTCTCTCTCTCTCTCTCTCAAAAATAAATAAACATTAAAAAAAAAGATTGTTCTGCCATCTCAATGACAAATGAGTTTAGCTGACATGAGTTGTGTTTATCATTTAAAAACTGTCAAAATCATTTATTGGGATTAGCATTCTGTTCTCTGGTTCCCAGAGTCATAGTGATACCAAACTCAGAAGGCTATTTTTGAGATAACAAAATGGGGGAATGTAAAGGAACAATTCTGGCTGCAGTCTCTGGATATGCGTTTTGTTTGTCCGTTTTTTGTTTGTTTGTTTTTTTTAGCAAACTGATATTCCTGGACAGAGAAACATTTCTTTGCAGATCTCTGGAAAATTTGTTGAGTGTGAAGAAATATTTTATGAATAGAAGAGACTGCCAGAAGCCTTGAAAAGAGGAATTCCAATGGCAAATTTTGCAAGAATATAGACATCAATGTCTTTCCAAGTTAGAAAAACCTGGGGGGAAAATTGTCTAATATGGTCTGGCACATAGACTTCCTAGTTTAGGAAATGCTTCCTTGTTGGTTCTGGCAAAGTCAAGGAAATTAAATGATGAAAGAGACACCTGAGGGAACTAGAGCATGTCCAAAGTGAGAAAGAAAACAACGTGAAACTGAAGAACTCTCATGCCCTCCAACTTGTGAAGATAAAAAGAAATTTAAGAAAGAAGAAAGCAAGCAAGCAAGCAAGAAAGAAGTAAAGAAAGAAAGCAGGAAAGGAAGGAAGGAAGGAAGGAAGGAAAGAAGGAAGGATGGAAGGAAGGAAGAAAATAGAAGACAGGTTATTACACTGCCAGAGGTAAAAGACAGAAAGAGGCCCTGAACCAAATAAGTGATGATTATATGCCAAACCAACTTTCCCCAGCTGCAGACCATGAAAATGAAAAGTCAGAGCACCAAAGGGCTACCGGGAAGCCTAATATGGACGTTAGGCTCTTATCTGGTATAGTCAATTTGCAAACACAGATGAAATCATCTAAGACTTAACCTATGTCCATAAACCAGATAAACTTTGCATATTAACAAACTGAAATAGAGATCAGGGAAAGCAGTAGGCTTCCTGGAACATAGGAAATGGCAGACACCCAGTTACAGCCAATGCAAAAAGGAAAGCAGTGTGAATTTCAAGGAGTGGCAAAACCTAGCCATCTCCCCAGACAACCACAGGGAAAATGTTGACACTTTGCAGAACAGTAACTAGCCCTCAATACAGTGAGAACCTGTGGCAGTGGGAGCACAGTGGTACTTCTGAGAGTAGGATTGCCTGTGATTTTTGGTGAAGAATCCCAAAGAAACTAGGTTAAAAAGTTTTTTTTCAAAATAAAAGTGAAATTGCATGTAACATTGACTTGAGTTTAAACTGCATTTTAGAGCACGAGTAATGCTCCTTCAAAAGCAAAACACATCAGTTCTCAGCATTTTCCATATATGGTTGTTAAATTCTGTATGAAATTGGGCAATTAGATGTGTGATGTGCACGGTAGGATTTTAATCCAGTTAAAATTAGAACAATAAATTATCAGTTCCCCAACATGAGAGTAATAAGGCTACTTAACCAGGTAGGACGTCTAGAATGTTCCTTGGTATCAATTTTAGCTGTGTTTAAATATGTAGGAAAAATTAAAAGAGGAAAATATGGGATTCTAAGGTGAATTAACAAGAAAATTTTCCTGCTAGGTAAAGAAACTGCCCTCCTAAGTAACCGTTGGCTAGGAGATTCATAAGAGCTTTGAGACATTGCCAAAAATATTAAGATATCGTTTGGAATACAAAGTCAAGTCTGATGACCAAATACATTTAACACTCTCTGTCAAAAAGTAGACTTGCTCATTTCAATATTTATTCAATCGGGGAAATATTTCTGATGTGCATGAAATTTAACTTTGCAAGACTAAATTTATTCTGGTGAAAATATTGGTATTTAGCAATGCAACATTACACATAAAAGTAAATAAACTATGGTATCTACCTATGGGAGGGTGCTATGAGGTGCACTTGATTTGATTTTTCAGAAAATAGATCAGTTTAAACTTGGACAAGAATGTACTTTGGAGAACATATTTTGGCAGAGATATTGACTGGAAAGTACTACATCTGAGTTTGAGGTGATAATGTGATCACTGCTGTTGGACTTCCCAAAGGATAATCTGAGAGAAAAATAAATAAATAAATAGCTGTGGTAAATGACATCTAGCTCATCCTTGTAGTGCTAGAGAGACGAAGTATGTTTTCAGTGAATGCTTATTTCAGCAAGTACTCCATGTAACCGGCACAGCTCTTATAATTCACTTAGTAACATCTGGACAGCCTGCTGCTATAGACTGAATGTTTGCATCTCTCCCAAAATCTACATGTTGAAACCTAATCTCCAAGTGATAGTATTAGGACGTAGGATCTTTGGGACATCAATAGATTAGAGAGGGGAGCCCTCATGAATGGGATTAGTTCCCTTATAAAAGACACCACAGAAAGCTCTCTCATCCTTTTGTCATGTGAGGACACAGGGAGAGGACAGCCATCTTAAGAACTAGGAAGCAGGCTCTCATTGGACTCCCAAAATGGCAGGGTCTTGCTTTTGGACTTGCCAGCCTCCAGAACATTTTGCTATGTAAGTTACCCATCTATGGTATTTTGTTAGAGCAGCCCAAATGGACTACAATAGTCTACAGTCATAAAAACAGGTAGTAAAAACACTTACATTCAGTTAAGTATGGCTGTATCAGTCAGTTAACTTTGCTGTGTAACAAACTAAAACCTAGCGACTTAGAACAACAGCTATTTATTTAGTTCTCTGTTTTGTAGGTCACCAGTTTGGACTAGGTAGATTTGAGCTTGGCAGTCCTCCCTGTCTTTGCTGATATCGGCTGGTGGTATAAGCTGAATTGTGCCACCCTTTCCTTGACCCCTCAAATCCATATGTTGATGCCCTAACCCCCCAGCACCTCAGAATGTTACTAAATTTGGAGATAGGATCTTTACAGTGTAATTAAGGTAAAATGAGGTCATTAGGTTGGTATCCATGATTGGTGTCCTTACAAGAAGAGAAAATTTGAACACAGACATGTACAGAGAGAAGATGATGCAGAGATATAGGAAGAACACCTTGTGAACATGAAGACAGCTATCTATAAGCCAAGGAGGGAAGCCTGGAATGACAGATCTTTCCCTGATAGCCCTCAAAAGGAGCCAACTCTGCTAATACTTTGATCTCAGACTTTTAGCTTCCAGAACTTTGAGCAAATAAATCTGTACTGCTTAAGCCAGCCAGTCTGTGGTATTTTCTTATAGCAGCCCTAGCAAACTAATACAACTGGGCTCCCTTATGCATCTGCAGGCAGCTGGTGTTTTGGCCTGGCTGGCTGATTATGATGGCTTCAGCTGGGATATCTTGAACAACTGGGGTCTCTCTCCATGTGTTTGTTCATCCTCCAGCAGGCTACCAAGCTATTTCACATGGCATTTGCAGATTTCTAAGAATCAAGAGCAGAAGGTATAAGACCTTTTGAGGCTGAGACTTAGAACTGGCACAGTATCACTTTTGCCATATTTTATTGATCAAAACAAGTCTCAGGGCTAAAAGAGATTCAACAACTAGGAAAATAGACTCCTTCTTATAGTGGAAGGAGATACTGGGTACTTCAGCCATTTTGATACTATCTACATACCATAATAGACATTCGACACTATGGCACTAAAACTTCTACAGAGTAGAAGTGTGGGTCAAGATTATGCTTCAATATCAATTCTGGAAATCTCTTTGATGAAACTTTCCATCAAAATTATACTGACTAGGTTGTCATACAAATAACAGGGACTAGGTTGTTAGACATCATAGACGCTTTTGAGTACATTCTATCCCCATAAATGAATAGTCTGTTTCAGGTACATGCTAACATACAAGACTGGATCACTGATTTAAAAAAGAAAGTGAAATCTCTATCCAACAGTCTGGTTATTAGATCTTAATTTTTAAGATTATTATTGACAGCAGAGTTCATCTGTGGGTTTTTTTTTTTAATAAATTTTTTAAAATGTTTATTCACTTTTTGAGAGACAGGGCATAAATGAGGGACGGGCAGAGAAAGAGAGGGAGACACAGAATCCAAGGCAGGCTCCAGGCTCTGAGCCTGCAACTTGAACCCACAAACTGCAAGATCATGATGTGAGCTGAAGTCAGATGCTTAACCCAGTGAGTCACCCAGACGCCCCTCATCTGTGTTGTTTTAACACAATGAATTATCTGGACACTTTTTTGGGTACTTTAATATTACCTTTTTTAAGTGTCGTCCATTGTTTGGTAATTG
This sequence comes from Panthera leo, assembly GCF_018350215.1. NCBI lineage: Eukaryota > Metazoa > Chordata > Mammalia > Carnivora > Felidae > Panthera > Panthera leo. Next base: position 138,619,369 of record NC_056682.1, read on the forward strand.
TTTAATATATTCATTTATTGCATAAGTATATGTTGAGGACCTTATACCTGCAAGGTGCCAGTAATACATCAACGAACAAAATGGACTCGATCTTTACTTTCCTAAAATTTTAGTAAAGAAGATAATATTAAGTCACTAAAAAGCACCCATAAAATATAATGAAAATTGTAAAAATTTCTTTGAATATAACATAAAATGTACAGTAAAGGATCGCTTGTTCAATAAACATGTATTGAGTGGCTTATAATGAGCCAGTTAATGTGCTGGGCTCTGGAAATACCAGAATGAATGAGTCAGAGATGTCCCTTTCTTGATAGAGCTCCCTTTCTAGCATGAGAGAGAGCCCAAAAGACCAATTAGCTAATTTATTTAAAATAAGCAAAGACTAATTAAAAATAAAACAAAATTAATGCTATAAAAACAAATGAACAAAGAAAAGGACAAATGTAGGACCATCTGTAAAGGGCTGAGAGCTAATAGGGTCTCCAAGAGAAGGTGATATTTAAGCTGAGATCTAAAGATGAAAGAAGCTGTCATTTTAAGAAGAGGTAGAAAATTTCCAGGCAAAGGAAACAGGAAGAGAAGACCGGTGGGGGTGAAAGATCTTGACATGACAAGACAGACATCTTAATGGAAGTCCAGTGATTATCGCTATTGCAGAGTAATGAGCCCCATGAGCTGGAAGCCAGATCTTGCAGGCCTTCATGGGAGGGAGAGAAATCTGGATTTTATTCTGATGAAGTGGGAAGCCATTGAAGGATTTTAAGCAGAAAAGGAAACATGTATTCTAAGAAGAGTCTACTGCTGTGTGGAGAATGGAGTAAGAGGGTTATACTTCCTTGGAGAGCAAGAGAGGAGTAGGGGAGTTCACTTTGGACATGACTATACTAACCCCATTGAGGAATGAATGTGGTTGGATTGCAAGTGTGGATGGCAGTGGGCAAAAGTTGCCATGAATCAGAAGCCAAATCAGATGTTTCAGGAGGTCAGTTCTGATCAGAAAATGAATAGCTTACCTACTCTACTATTTTTTAAAATACATTTATTTTTATACCATTTCTCTATTTTGACTGGAGAAAAGCAGAGTTGAGAGTTACTTTAGTTGGTGCAAATAAAATGTCAAAAGCAATGTATCGGTCCACTGACTTCTTCAAAAGAACTAAAAAATGTCATCATTTTTATATTTGGAAATTCACTCTCACTTTGTTCTGTTTTGATCTGTATGGTTTGCTTTAAAGATAATACTGTAGCTACTCTGGCCTATATGTCTTGCAGTAGCTTTTAACTAAACACATTAAAATTCTGACCTGTAATAATTCATTTTTGACTATAGCAACTTATTTTTTCTTTTTACATTTTCATTTACCTTGGCTCTCCTGTTAGCCTATAAGCTCCTTTTCAATGTTTGAATAATCAAATTCTTTGGTCCACAGGTTTCATAAACTTAAGAAGAGTAACCCATTCATCTTTCGATCTTGAGCAAAAGCATAGTGCATGAAATAAAATAGATGCTCTGTCTGCTTGTAGGATGGAATTTGGGTGTCCTGCCCTCAAGGAGTTTGCTGGTGACTTGGCGGTGGGGGGGGTCACTTGCATCAAAGATGACACAGAGTGTAGGGGCGCCTGGGTGGCTCAGTCGGTTGGGCATCTGTCTTCGGCTCAGGTCCTGATCTTGTGGTCGCGAGTTCAAGCCCTGCGTCAGGCTCTGTGCTGACCACTCAGAGCCTGGAGCCTGTTTCAGATTCTGTGTCTCCCTCTCTCTGACCCTCCCCCTGTTCATGCTCTGTTACTCTCTGTCTGAAAAATAAATAAACATTTAAAAAAACTTAAAAAAAAGATGACACAGAGTGTTAATAAGCATGATAGGGGAAGTATGTTGTGCTACAGAGGTAGGAGAGAGAAGGGGTGAGTATTTGCTCATGGAAGTATCAGGGATATCATGAAAGGGGATTTAATTCCAAGGGAGCAGCTTCATGACAAGAAGAAGCAAGGGGTGTTCACAAGTTATAAAGTTCCAAAAATCCTTAAATGTGCTGAAATGTACTGAGAAGATGGGCATTATAGAAAGAGACAGAGTCTAGAGATAATCAGGGTCAAAAACACAAGATTTTTAGGTTATGTTATGGAGTTTGGACTTTATCTGGAAAGCAGTAAAGCAGGGGGCGGGGATAGGTCTTAGCATGGATAAGCTGTCTCAAGACAATATGATCAGACTTCCATTGTGCAAAGAGCACTTTGACATTATAGTTGGAATGAGTTCAAGTACACCGGGAGGTTGAATTTGTAACATGCTCCGGCAATAGAACAGATGAGAGAAGGCTAGAACCTTCAATAAAGCAGAGACCATGGAAATGGAGAAGCAGGGTCGATTCAAAAGATTTACAAGATGGAACAGAAAAGACTTGATGGCTAGATACAAGAGTTTGAGGAGAAGAGCCATTGGGAAGATTCCAGATTTATTACTCAAAAGACAGGTAAATCATAGCAAAGAATCAAGGTAGAGAATATAGGACTGGTTGTGGGGGAGTGGAGCAAGTTGACAGTAAAGATGAAAAATCAGTCCTTTGTGACATTTTGAGTGTGGGGTAACTGTAGGCCTTTAGAGTAGAGGACACTGCCTCTTAATGTCCTATATAACAAACAAAGGCAGTTTTTCCTAAATGTGTTCAATAACATTTATATCTTTTTTTTTCAATATATGAAATTTATTGTCAAATTGGTTTCCATACAACACCCAGGGCTCATCCCAAAAGGTGCCCTCCTCAATACCCATCCCCCACCCTCCCCTCCCTCCCACCCCCCATCAACCCTCAGTTTGTTCTCAGTTTTTAAGAGTCTCTTATGCTTTGGCTCTCTCCCACTCTAACCTCTTTTTTTTTTTTTTGTCCTTCCCCTCCCCCATGGGTTTCTGTTAAGTTTCTCAGGATCCACATAAGAGTGAAACCATATGGTGTCTGTCTTTCTCTGTATGCCTTATTTCACTTAGCATCACACTCTCCAGTTCCATCCACATTGCTACAAAAGGCCATATCTCATTCTTTCTCATTGCCATGTAGTATTCCATTGTGTATATAAACCACAATTTCTTTGTCCATTCATCAGTTGATGGACATTTAGGCTCTTTCCATAATTTGGCTATTGTTGAGAGTGCTGCTATAAACATTGGGGTACAAGTGCCCCTATGCATCAGTACTCCTGTATCCCTTGGGTAAATTCCTAGCAGTGCTATTGCTGGGTCATAGGGTAGGTCTATTTTTAATTTTCTGAGGAACCTCCACACTGCTTTCCAGAGTGGCTGCACCAATTTGCATTCCCACCAACAGTGCAAGAGGGTTCCCGTTTCTCCACATCCTCTCCAGCATCTATAGTCTCCTGATTAATAACATTTATATCTTTATTATCTCTGTATAGCATCTTCTGTATTGTATTGTTATTTTTTTCACCCCTTAGAAAAATATTCATTTTTTTCCCTGCACTTTCCGTCCCAATTAATGGTGACATGTTCTACCCACTTAACCAAGCTCATCACCCAGAGTCAATATCAATTCCTCTGTTTTTCTTACCAGTCAGATACAATGGATCACTCAGAATTTTCTTAACCCTTCCCCTTCCTTCCTCCTTATGGTCACTGTTTTGTCCACTATACCTGCCTACTGCCTTATGCACACATATCTCCAGCCCTTGCCAGATAGTTTCTTTCTCTAGACTCTTATGTTGACATTCTAATGCTATTTCTGCCTTTACATTTTCCTGGACTACTTGTCACTCACACTATTGCCAGATTAACTTTTCTATAATGCAGTTTGAATCCTATCACTTTGTTAGTTAGAAACATCAATGACACCTCATTGCTTGAATGGTCATGTAGAAATACCTTCACGATTCATACTTCAAATTACTTCTCACTTCACAAATGATACCTACATTGTGATTCAAAGGCTCTCTGATATATTAGTTTTATGACTTTGAGTTATTTCAGGTAGGTTTTGGACAGGGGAAAAGAGGGATTCTACCCCACTTCTACCACCACTAGCCCACGTGCATGCCCGCACACACACACACACACACACACACACACACACACGTTAGATTCAGTTCCAAAATTAATTAGCCAAGGATATTGTTATGAGTTGAACTGTGTTTCACCAAAACATATGTTAAATATGTTAAATATGTTGAAGTTGTAACCCCTGTTACCCGTGAGTGTGACCTTATTTGCAAATTGGTCTTTGCAGATGGGATTAATTTAAAACGAGGTCATTAGGGTGGACTCTAATCCAGTGGTTGGCGTCCTTATGAAGAGGGGACATTTGGACAATAGTCACACAGGAAGAATGCTAGGTGATAAGAGAGGCAGAGATTGAAAAGCTGTAGACAAGACAAGGAATGCCAAGGATTGATGGCCATCCCCAGAAGAGGCAAAGAGGGATTCTCCCTTTCAGGTTTCGGAGGGAGGTGGAACTGCCGACATTTTGACTTCAAACTTCTAGCCTCCAGAACTGTGAGACAATACATTTCTGTTGTTTTAAACACTGAGTCTGTGGTGTTTTTTCCCAGAAGCCTTGGGAAGGTCATAGAGATGCCATACCTCACGAGATTCAAAGTGGCCACAGCGCGTGGCTTCTCGCAGCCTCCAGTATTTCCGGTGGATGCAGCCGCTCTGGTAGTGCTGTGCCAGCGATGGCACAGATCTAGAAAAAGTGCCACCGCTGCACTTCAGTGAGTAAACTTGCAATAGCATCCCTGAAGAATTTACAATCTTTGACCTTCCGTTCAAGAAAATGCTTGACAATTGTTGCATTCTTCTGGTTCTTGATCCAGATTCCAAGTTGACAAAGCCACAACTTCATCCAAAGGAAGAAACGACAGTGGGTCAGGCATCTTTGAGTCATATCTTTGCCTCCATCTCACTGCAATGCCCATTTCCATGCAGACTCACTTTTCAGTAACAACTGTAAAACGTTCCCTAGGCTTATATTCAGAAGGTTACTCGTCTTCGTCTTTTCTTCCACATTGTGGTTTCCTTTATCAAAGTCTTTATATCTTACTTTTTTCTCTGCAGGTATTTCAGAGAGTTCGAACAAAAGCAGTAAAATTCTGGTCATGGGGCACCTGGGTGGCTCAGCTGGTTGAGTATCTGACTTCAGTTCAGGTCACGATCTCTTGGTTCATGAGTTCGTTTTGAACTGTTGGTTCAAACAGTTTTTTGGCCCCTTCCTAAGCTAGAGTTCTCCCTTAACTTCCCTAGCCAAATATTCATTTTCTCCTCCAATTTCCTAGAGAGTTTTGCACTCTTATTGTGACTTTGTATATTTTAGTTATTTATTCATGTTTGTGGCCCCAGTTGGTTGAATTCCACAAGACAAGAAATGGTTCTTCTTTCCACCTGTTTCAATGATGGCACATAGTAGGTGCCCAATAAATATTTATTGAGTGGATTAGTGGATGATGAATAAATGCATGCATGGATTATAGAATCACAGCATTTCCTATTTGACTGTGTTCTAGAAGACAGAGACCTTGGCTTTTGAAATTTTGGATCCCCAGGGTTGAATAAGTCTGTTGGTTGAAAGAATGATTCGTTGACCAATGAATGAATACTTGAATGGATTATTATAGTCGATGAGAAGGCCAACATGTGGCAGTTGGGTTGGGAGCAAGTGATGAAAGATCATGCCAAAAGCCAAGTTTGTCTAATCTCCGTTAACCTCGGATTGAATGCGACTGATCCAGCTTCGTGGAAGGGACTATAATTTCAAGATCGAGTAAATGAAAATCTTAAAATTGAGGAACAGTTCAATTTTTTTCATTCATTTATTTATTCGCTTACTTATTTACTTACACTTTATTTATTTATTTATTTATTTATTTATTTATTTATTTATCTATCTATTTATTTTTGCCATTGTTGGAAGCCTATGGTTGGGGAAGCCAATCAAGCCACTGGGCTAAATCCCAAAGTCAGTCACTATGGTAGATGGGACCGCTTATGACATATGAAGTAGTATGGAGCTGTAATCACAGCAGTGGTTCTCAAAGTGTGGTCCAGGGACCCCTGGGAGTGCCCAAGATCTTTTCAGGAAGTCACAGAGGAAAACATTTATTATGACAATACTGAGACCTTATTTGCCTTTTTTTTTGTTCTTATTCAGTGGAATTTCCCAGGCATTATGTGATATGCGATATAACACAAGATAGAATGCAAAAGTCAATATGCAAATCCAGTTATCTTCTCCTAAGCCAAACATTAAAAACATTTGCAAAAACATAAAACGATACTTCTCTTTCACATTTTTGGGGAAATAGTTATTTTTCGTAAAATGATATCATTTGTTGTTCATATTTAATGGTTTTACACTAGTTATTTTAAAATAAATAAAGATTTACAAAAGTTCTTGGTTTTAATTTTGAACATGATAAATATTGATAGATACGGCCCACATAAATATAGTATGTTGGGGTCCTGAAGAATTTTAAGAATGTAAAAGTCTTCTGAGAGACCAAAAAAATGTGAGAATCACTGAATTAGCCAAACGTGGACTACCAAGAAATTTCAAAACACACTGACCCCTCAGTTGGCGTGTAAGTTGGGTATAGAGGCAGAAGGCCCATCACTTACATAGTTTAGGAACTCTGCCCTCCTTCTTACTTTATTCCTTTGAACCTACTCCCTCCACAAGGTCAACTCAAGTCTGTTTCTCTAAGAATCTGCAATTAGAACTGGATATTTAATCTCTGGGCTGAACCCAAACTCTGTAGTCCATTCTCCCAACTGCAAATCCCTCAAAACATTCTTCTCTCGGCACCGTGGAGCCTCAACTCCTACATAAAGTCTGTTCAAGGAAAAATCATTACAATTAGCTTCTGGAGAGTGTGCTAATTATGTAGTTTCTGAAATGTTCTCTCAATAAAGGAGCCATTCACTAATGGGGAAAAACAAAATAACTCCATCACCATTGCAGAATTTCTAATAATATATTTTTATTAAATTTTATATTTTTATTAATTAAAAAATTGATCTTCAAGCATTTAATTTTTATTAAATTGTCAAAAACAATGTGGTGTTCACCTCTGTTCTTATAGCTAAGTAGCCTAGCAACATTTGTACATTTGCTCAGGAAATATTTATTGATCATCCACTCTGTGTTAGGTACATTCTGTGAATGTTTGTAAACATCCAGCCTGGTAGATGTTGTGTATCCTGTGGCTGGTCCCTGATGAATAGTCACCAAACCTTGGCTTTCATGATATAGAATGACTAGAGATAAGAACAAACTCTGTGTAACATTTTTATTACGCTTCATTAACATAGGTGTCTGTTTCAAATGGACTGCACTGACAATTAAATTGGTAGCCTACTCTTTTTTAAATTTTTTTTAATGTTTATTTATTTTTGAGACAGAGGGAGACAGAACACGAGTTGGGGAGGGGCATAGAGAGAAGGAGACACAGAATCTGAAACATGCTTCGGGCTCTGAGCTGTCAGCACAGAGCCAGATGCGGGGTTCGAACCCATGAACCGTGAGATCATGACCCGAGCCGAAGTCGGACGCTTAACTGACTGAGCCACCCAGGCGCCCCGGTAGCCTACTCTTAATTGGGTTTTCAAAGGGAAACAAAATGTGTAAATTGCAAAGTCAGTAACAAAGTGGTCAGAGAAAAGGAGAAGGTCAGGTAGTTTAGGTTAATTCATGGTTATCCCCACCAGCAAGATCATAAAATGGAAATAAACAGTGACATCTGACAATGTGCTAAGATGGAAAGCCACCGATTTGTGTTTTACTGGCTTCTTCATGCAACATTCTGGCTATAGATACAGGCCCAGATTTGATTTATTATTTGCTGCCTTTGAGCAGATGGTTCTGCCTGGCATTGTGGCATTAAATGGGCTCCCTTAGTGGTACACTGTTTACATAGACTGAACAAAATCTGGAAAACAATTTGCCCCATTGAAGTACTGAAACAAAACAGGATTTTCAATTACTCTTATTTCAGGGAGATATTGCCGACTGATTAAATGAAATCTTTGGAGTCTGGAGGACTTTCTGGGAGGAAGAATCAGTTACAGACCATCCGGGTTTGAGAAATAGACAAGTTTATCTCTCTGGTAAGGTAGTAATGAATTTAGTTTCCCTTGAATGGTTATTTGAAAAGATAATTGTAATACAGTTCAAGCCAGGTTTCTGCTGTTCAAGGGCCAGGATGGCAAATAATAGCCCATATCTACATGGCATAATAGTCTAAGTGCCAAGTGAAACAAAACAAAACAAAACAAAACAAAACAAAACAAAACAAAACACTCAAGTTATTTTCATTTATCTTTCATTACTTTGGAGGTAAAGTTGTCACTACTTGTAGTACAAATTAGTATATTAGTATATCTGTAATACAAATTAGTATTAGTATATATTAGTATACAGCATCAACAGCAGGCAAAAGAAACCAACAAATAAAACCCAGCCACTATTAACAAACAGCTTATGTTACCCTAGCTATTGCTAGATGGGCATGGGTGTTCTTTTAAAATTTATAGCTAGGGCTGCCATTTATAGAGCTGTTGCTATGTGATATTTCCATGTGTTGGGTACACGGCATCTGAAAGCCAAAACAGCTAACCCATCTCTAGTTACTGTACACAGGTTGTCCTGTGAGAAGGAATTATCTCCTGGCATTCCAGAACAATGTTGCCTTCTGGCTGGAAGTTATACTTGAATCGGTATTGACATTATTCTTTTATTGATTACTATCCACTGAATGACTATCACGGAGAAGAGCTCACCTCGACCGCATATAAGTTTACAGTTTAATCTTAAAACAGGTACATGAACACATGATTATAAACTTGCTTGATAAATGCTGTGATCCAGGCAAAGCCTCAGCCAGATTCTGACATTAGGGAAACAGGTTTGGGGGGAGGGGGCGGCCAAGGCTGGGTGAGCCTATGTCAGAGTGCAAGCACAGGTAAAAGTGAATGTATTCGTCTGCCTCTTTTTCTGTCTCACCCCTGTATTCAGTCTCAATACTGATTATAGGAGAGCATCATGTTCTCTCACCTTCCGAATCCTCAAAATCATCTTTTTCTCTCATGAAGACTTGCCATCAGACTACGAGTACCTCCTAGTCGTTGAACCTCCAGGCCAGTCTAGACCCTACGGAGCTCTCAGCATTTCTGGAGTGGCCAATGGAAAGAGGCATGGAGGGCTGCCCTCTGAGGTTTGCCACCAGATTTGTGGGCCAGCATCAGTAGTATCACCTGGGAGCGTGTGAAAAATGCATTACAGCATCTCAGCCCCCTCCCAGGCCTGTTGAATCAGCACCTACATTTTAACAAGCTCTCCAGGTGTTCAGATACACACTACAGTTTAAAACACACTGGCCTGGGGGCGCCTGGGTGGCGCAGTCGGTTAAGCGTCCGACTTCAGCCAGGTCACGATCTCGCGGTCCGTGAGTTCGAGCCCCGTGTCAGGCTCTGGGCTGAGGGCTCGGAGCCTGGAGCCTGTTCCCGATTCTGTGTCTCCCTCTCTCTCTGCCCCTCCCCTGTTCATGCTCTGTCTCTCTCTGTCCCAAAAATAAATAAAAAACGTTGAAAAAAAAATAAAAATAAAAATAAAACACACTGGCCTAGGGCCTCGTAGGAGGCCAGTGTATTTCTCCGGCATGGACACAACCCAAGGCAGGCTACAACATGTAGCCATGACATGCTAGAAAGCCACATTAAATATTTGGGACTTTACTGGAAGAGCAGCAAGAAGGCCTTGGAGGCCGAACTGCTTTAGGATTCTTACGGGTCCTATACATTCTGACTTCTGGAAGCCCCACCTCTTACAACATATAAGCACATTCAAATATATTGGCATCCCATTCAACATGCAGACATAATTTTTTTTTAAAGAGTGAAAGTTTTGTATAATTTAAAAAGTTGAGTTTTTATACGACTAAATTATTCCTTTTGTTTTCTGATTTATAATTGATTACAGGGGTGCCTGGGTAGCTCAGTCGATTGAGTGTCTGACTCTTGATTTTGGCGCAGGTCATGATTTCATGGTTGTGAGATCAAGCCTTGTGTTGGGCTCCCCAGTGGGTGCGGATCTTGCTTAAGAGTATCTCTCTCCATCTCCCTCTGCTCCTCCCCTGCTCTCTCTCTCTTTCCTAAAAAAAGAAAAAAGAAAAGAAAAACATTAAAAAAGTACAATATATATGTATATACATATAAATATACACGTGCACTTGAATTGCTATTTGGCATAATATCATGCTTTATAGATATTTAATTAAACGTTTTGTAAGTTTTTCTTTTGTAGTATGGAGACAATAATTTTTTCCAGGTCCCATGTAATTTCACAGGTCCTTGGCAACCGATGGCCCTATGCATCATGGCTATATGCTTGTTAGATTAATGGGCTTTGATCAGAGAAGTGACAAAGTCAGCTTACTGTTCAAACGAGATCCCTCAGCAGTGTGGAGAGTGCGCTGGGGCCGGACGGGAGCAGGAGTGGCTGCAGGGAGGCAGTGAAGGGACTGTCACAGCAGCTCAGGCAAGAGATGAGGCTGATGGTGGTGATGGAGAGAGTCCCGTGGATATTAGCGATACACGTGTGGCAGAATTGTCAGGGCTTTGGGATGAAGTCTTTGTGGAGAGCAAGGGAGAGGAGATAAGGATGACTCCCCGAAATCCAAACAGAGAAATCTAACCGGAAAATGGCTTATTCATACGAACGACTCCGAAGGAAGAGTTAGTTCTTGGGGAAAAGATGTCCCTTTACTTTTGGACATGTCGTTATTGAGTGGCTTGTATTTGGTCGCTGAGTGGAAATATTAAAAAAAAAAAAAAAAAAAGGCAGATGAACAGTCTGTTCTGGGATCACAGAAGAGAAGTCTGACCTGGAAACGTCAACTTGGGAGGTGCAGATGGAGGTTGAAACGAGTGTCTCTATGCTCCTCCTTCTTTATTGCAGAACCAAAAGGGGGCACTACTTTCAAGAGAATGGTCACTCTCAGAGAGGAAGGACAACCTTACCTGATGCAGCAAGGACTTTCTTTTTTTTACAAAAAAAAAGTTTTTAATGTTTTATTTATTTTTGAGAGAGAGACAGAGAGAGAGAGGGACAGAGCATGAGTGGGGGAGGGGCAGAGAGAGAGGGAGACAGAATCTGAAGCAGGCTCCAGGCTCTGAGCTATCAGCACAGAGCCCGACACAGGGCTGGAACTCTGCAGCCGTGAGATCATGACCTGAGCCAAAGTCAGATGCTTAACCAACTGAGCCACGCAGGCGCCCTGAGGACTTTCAACACCTATGTTTAGAAGCAGACTCATGCGAAAAAGGAGCTTGAGAAGGAACACCTAGTGAAGAAGCAGAGAAACTCTGGAGAATAAAGCTACTCCCATATGGAACAAGTAATAGTATTCAGTGCTGTTGAGATGTCGACCAAAACAGACATATTTCTAAAGAAATTAGAAATATGGAGTTCATCGGTAATCTTGGGGAAAGTATTTTTGGCAGAGTGGTGGGAAACCAGATTACCGAGTGTGGTAGACAGAATAACAGCCTCCCCCAAAAGTCCATGTCCTAATTTCCAGAAACTGTGAAGTTGTTACATAAATGGCAAAAAGGACTTTGCAGATGGAATTAAGGATTTTGAGATGAGGGGATATCTTGGAATATCTGGATGGGCCAAATGTAGTCAAAAGAGTCCTTATAAGTAAAAGAAGGAGGCAGGAGGATCAGAGTCAAAGAGAGCTTTGAAGATGCCAAGCTGTTGGGTTTGAAGATGGAAGGGGACCATGAGCTAAGAAATGTAGACAACCTCCAGAAGCTGGAAAAGGCAAGGCAAGAGATTTTCCCTTAGAGCCTCCAAAAAAGAACGCGGTCCTGATGACACTTCAATTTTAGCCCAGTGAGACCCATCTTAGAGTTCTGACCTCAAGAACGCTAAGAAAATAAAGTGTCTGTTGTTAGTTGCTTCAAGCCCCTAACTTTGTGGTAATTTGTTAAGGCAGCATTAAGAAACCGATACGCTGAGGGATGCCTGGGTGGCTCAGTCGGTTGAGCATCCAATTTTGGCTCAGGTCACGGTCTCACAGGTTGTGAGTTTGAGCCCTGCATTGGGCCCTGTGCTGACAGCTCGGAGCCTGAAGGCTGCTTCCGATTCTGTGTCTCCTTCTCTCTCTGTCCCTCTCCCACTCCTGCTCTGTCTCTCTCAGTCTCTCAAAAAGAAACAAAACGCTAAAAAAAAAAAAAAAGAAAAGAAACGGATACACTGAAAATCAAAGGAATGACAGAGGAAATGAAAGACAGTGAGTATAGGTGTTGGGAAATTTGAGGAGAAGCTGTATAAGATATAATGAAAGGCGTTGCTTAAGGTGGGAGAAACTTATATATATATATATATATATACACACACACATATATATGCATATATATATATATATATATATATATATATAGATGCTATACGGTGGGAGAAACTTAATTTTCTAAGATATACATTAGCACACACACACAGACACACATATGCTAATGGGAAGATATCAGTAGGAACAGGTAGATGAAAGATTCAGAAATAGAATCAGGAGGTTAAGGAGCAAGTGGGGCAGGGAGAGACGGAGAGCACAGACAGGACGAGGGCTATAACATCCTAGGGGGCAGTGAGAGATGAAAGAACATTTCTTGCTTCAGATGACTTTCTAGATTTGATGTGGGGATACTCAGGTAGTTCCTTACAGATGAGTTGTACCTACGTTCTCTGTGCTCTAATTTCCGTGTTTAAAATAAAAGTAATAATAGTGATAATAATTATATTATCTCATAGGGTCAAGGGGTTAACTGCATGAATGCGTGTCCAGAGAGGTGTTCACGTGCACTGTATGCACTCAACACGTATAGCCATCATTATTACTGTGTTCATTTTCTAGAGCTGTTGTAACAACGTACCACACCCTGGGCGGTTTACCAAGGAACTTTACTGTCTCAGAGTTCTGGAGGGTGGAAATCCGGAATTGAGGTGTTATCACGCTTGCTTCCTTCCAGGGCTGTGAGGGAAGTGTCTGTCCCAGGCTTCTGTCTTTGGCTTGTAGGTGGCCACCTTTTGGTCACCTCCCACCACCTCTCCTCTATGTGTGTCTGTCTTTATGTCCAAATGCCAGTCATATTGGATTAGGGCCCATGCTATTGTCCTCCTCTTAATTACACCTGCAATAACCCTATATCCAAATAAGGTCATATTCTGAGGTATCGGGAGTTAGGGCTTCAGTGTATGAATTTGGAGAAGGTGGACACAAGTCATTCCATGGCCACCGTTATTGTTTTCTCTCTGAAGAGTCAGTAAGGCCAACTACCACGAATAAGTGTGGCAAGATAAGGGTTTAAAGAAAGAGGAAAAGATATACTATTTTTATTATAGGAGAAAGAAGACTCACCAGGTAAATTGAGCATGATTATCAGGGAGTATTTAGTAACCCAGACGAGATCGGTATCGAGAATATATAATGGCATAAAACTCAACTCCTCATTATTGCCTATGGGGCCCTGTGTAATCTGAGCCCAAATTCATCCTCACTGACCTATCTGGTGTCAAGTTCATCCATGCTCACACATTCTAGCCACAATGGCCTTCCTCTGTCCCTAAAACTCACCAAGCTCCATCTGTCCTCCTGGCCATTGCACTCTCTGCCTGGTGTTTCCTTCCCCTAGATCTTTCTGTGGTGGGTTTTGCTTCATCATTTAGGCTTTCCTCAAATGCTTCCTGTTCAGAGAGGTCTTCTCTGACCAAGTCTCAGAAGTAGTCCTACAAGTCCAACCTACATCACTCTGTCTTATAGTCATTATAATACCTGCTATTGGTGAAAAATGTCTCTCAAATTTGTTTCTTTTCTACCTCTCCTTTCCCAGAGTCATTCCTTTTTCCCCTTATTAATTCCTTTATTCAAATGTTCCACTCCCCTTCTCCTTCTCCCATGGAGGCACATATTCCAACGTGCTAATTTTGTGTCTTTTTGTTTGTATGTAGTTTTATAAAATGTGCATTATTGTATTTTATGCATAATTTTAATTTATGCAAAAGGTATTGTTATATATGCACATCTCATTATATTCCTTCCATTTTTACTAGACACCATATCTTTAAGGTATATTGTTTTGCTTTGTCAATATCAACTCTGTTGTTTCTAAGTGTAGTGCTTTGGCACATATCCACCAATAATTTACATATTAATCCTCCCAGAGATGGACATCTACCTATCCTCTAGCCCCTAACCATAACAACACAAAAGAAGCTTCAGTAAACATCCTTGAACACGTCCCTATATGGATCTGTGTCAGAATTTCTCTGGAATAAATAGTATACTCAGAAGTGGAATTATCACTGAGCTATACATATTCTTAATTAGAGTAAATTGTGCAAGGTATCTCTCTAGAATGGCTCTGCCAACTTAAGCTCCTACCATGGACCTAGAATTTAAATTCCATGAGAACAAAGCCTATATTTTCCTTGCTCCACTAGTACTCACTATCCGAGTATACGGAAGAGAAGGTCAGAAATGAGTTTCCTCTAGGACGGGAGTTTTGTCCAGCTTTTGCAAGATACAATGTTGGGGAAGGTACCAAGAGTGTGAAATAATGTGCTGAATACTTTTCAAAATATATAGATATAGACATACCTGCTGGATCAAAAAAATACAGTGAGATTGCATTTGTTTAAAATTTTATTTCTCCCAGTCCCTACCCTGTCACCTCTGGAAACCACCCATGTATTCTCTTTATCTATGAGCTTTCTTTTTTTCTTTCTTCTTCTTTTTTTTTTTTTTTACTTTTTTTTTGTTTTTTGCCTTTTTGTTAGATTCCATACAAAAGAGTGATCATATAGTATTTAAATGTCTTTCTCTGTCTGACTTATTTCACTTCGCATGATGCCCTTGAGGTCCATTATTGTTATTGCAAAAGCAAGATTCCATCTTTTTTATGACTGAATAATATTCCACTGTGTGTGTGTGTGTGTGTGTGTGTGTGTGTGTACACACACATCACAGTCTCCTTGTCCATTCACCCATTGGTAGATACTTAGGCTGTTTCTGTATCTTGGTTATTGTACATAATGCTGCAGTGAACATGGCAGGGCATGCGTGTATCTTTTCAAGTTAGTGTTTTCATTTTCTTTGGACAAATTCCTAGAAGTGAAATTGTTGGATCATATGGTAGTTCTGTTTTTCATCTTTTAAGGAACCTTCATACTGTGTTCCATAGTGGCTCCACCAATTTGCATTCCCATCAACAGTGCACAAGAATTCTCTTTTCTCCATATCCTTGCCAACATTCGTTATTTCTTGTCTTGTTGATAACAGGCATTCCAACAGGTATGAGGTGTTATCTTATGGTGGTTTTAATTTGCCTTTCTCTGATGATTAATGATGTGAAGTATATTTTTATGTACCTGTTGGCTATGCGTATGTGTTCTTTGGAAAAACGTCTATTCAGATTTTTTGCCCATTTATTAATGAGCCTGCTTGTTTTTTTGCGTTTGAGTTGTATGAGTTCTTTATATATTTTGGATATTAGCCCCTTACCAGATATATGATTTACAAATATTTCCCATTAGGTAGGTGGTCTTTTCATTTTGCTGATGGTTTTCTTTTGCTGTGCAGTAGCTTTTTAATATGATGTAGCCCACTTGTTTATTTTTGCTTTTGTTGCTTTTGTTTTTGGTGTCAGATTCAAAAGCCATTGATATGACCTACGTCAAGGAACTTACTGCTTATGTTTTCTTCTGGGAATTTTATGTTTCAAGACTTATGTTCAAGCCTTTAATCCATTTTGAGTTAATTTTTGTGTATGGTGTAAAATAGCATTTGAATTTCGTCCTTTTGCATGTAGCTGTCCAGTTTTCCCAGCATCATTTACTGAAGAGACTATCCTTTCCCCATTGTATATTCTTGGCTCCTTTGTCATAAATTAATTGACCTTATAAGCATAGGTTTATTTCTGGGCTATTTGTTCCATCAATCTATGTGTCTATTTTTGTGTCATCACCATACTGTTTAAATTACTATAACTTTATGATATAATTTGAAATACAGTACTATTTAGTATATATTCAGTATATAGCACTTCATATAAACTGAGAAAGAAGCTGGGCAAGGACAGAAGGAAAGGAAATAGAGAGTCAAGGAATTAGAGGTCACTTTAAAGTCAAAAACACATGAAAAGACAGTAACTGAGCAAATAAACTTGAAGGATGGAAGGCTGTAGTCATAGAGTGTACCATCTTATCTTAACCTGGCTTGTCTAGATAACAGAGCCTGAGGCCAAGCTCACATGCTAACTCTTCATTAGGGGGTGCTATCCTAAGGAAGCCGGAGTAAGGGAAAAGGGAAATGAAGAGAGAAGGAGAAAAAGAAGATTCAAGGTGGTACGTTACCACTTTGTTCACAGATTCTAGAAAACAAATCTGTTTGCTGAGTCATACTAGAGCAGCCAGAATACAGAACCATTACATCTTTGAACAGCTTCGGGGTGGGCAGAAGAGGCAAGCAATTATCTGCTGGCTTCTTCCTGGTTCCTGTCTCTCAATGGTCAAAGTTGACTCCAGAGGGCATTAATTCTAGTGTATCTCTAGGATATGTTTTAGGCCCCCTCTAGGTAGCAGCTAGGGAAGCTGGAGCTTTGGTTCCAGACAGGCGAAATGTGGGAGTTGGAATAGCTGAAGCTACCTCTACAGTGGGTGTTACAGAGGCTATGCTGGTCTGTTCCTCACTTTAGAGGAGGCTGAAGTCAGTGGCAGTATTAGCCTAGGCTGTACATCGATGGGAAAGGCATGAGGCACTGTTATGACCATTTGTGTCCGAGAAGCAAGGCAAGGGGCTGAAGCCTTGGGGGCAGGGAGGGCTGAGCTGATCTGGGGTGCACATATACTATCTGAATCAGTGATTTTATTTATTTATTCACATTTATTTTTTAATGTTTATTTATTATTTTGAGAAAGAAAGAGAGAGAGAGAGAGAGAGAGAGAGAAAGAAAGAGAGAGAGAATGCACAGGGGAAGAGTATAGAGAGAGGGAGACACAGAATCCAAAGCAGGCTCCAGGCTCTGAGCTGTCAGCACAGAGCCCAACATGAGGCTCAAACTCATGAACAGCGAGATCATGACCTGAGCCAAATTCAGACACTTAACCGACTGAGCTACCCAGGTGTCCCTGAATCAGTGATTTTAGAGGAGATTCCAGATGTGATTATGGTAGTGAATGGCTGAAGCTGAATGGAGATGAAGGGTATTGGATATGAGGACTAAGGAATTGTGAGGTCAAAGCTTTGAATGGAAAGTCTACGTTGACTTTGAAATAGCATAGGATGGCGGGATTCCAAACACCGTGAGTTAATGTATAGTTAATATACATTGGCTGTATTATTGAATGAGCCTCCATAGCCAGAAAAAAAATCACTGTTTAGGAAAGTCAACACACTATGGACTGAAATTAAGTATATGTAAATAAAACTAAAATGGAATGTATTTATATGTTAGTCTTTTATAGTAAAACTTACTATTATCTGATTGTTAATTAAGCAGATTATTAACCTGTAAGTTAATTGTGTCATTATTCCACACAACTGTTTTTATTCCAGAGGGAAAATCAAGAACATATTTCAAATTCTTTCTACAGAACTTTGGAAACCTAAGTACAGTTCTTCTGGGTAATAAGTCATAGCTCACTCTATCCTGAGGATTTGGGCCTGCCGTGGGTGCTGTGGGAGACACAGCAAAGATGAACCAGATGAACCAGGCCCTCCAGGTATTTACAGTCAAGCAGGGGTGATAAGAAATGTAGATAGATAACAATAATATGAAGTAGAAAGTGGCAAATAACATAAAGAGGGCTGAGATAAAGTGCAGTCCTATGGGAGTTCTGAAGGCATGTACCTAGAAGCAATGAGTGAAGCCTTGGAAAGAGACAGCGAGAGAAGGATGGGAGGGAGGGAGAGAGGGAGGAAGGCAGGAAGGACGAGATCTTGGGAAAATTTAGAATGAGTGGAAATAGGATGGAGGAGGGAAGACGCTCAAGGAGAGCATGGGCAGGACACCGGTCAGTTCCAAATGGGGGACACACGTAGGCCCTGGCTGCTGCCTAAAGGGACTGGGAAACCAGTCAAATGTACTCTGGACTTGGGGCGCCTGGGTGGCTCAGTCGGTTAAGCGTCCGACTTCAACTCAGGTCACGATCTCGCAGTCCGTGGGTTCGAGCCCCACGTCGGGCTCTGGGATGATGGCTCACAGCCTGGAGCCTGCTTCGGATTCTGTGTCTCCCTCTCTCTCTGACCCTCCCCCATTCATGCCCTGTCTCTGTCTCAAAAATAAACGTTAAAAAAATTAAAAAAAAATGTACTCTGGACTTAATGTGCATGGGGTTCATTCTCCTCTCCTTCAGGAATCATCAGGGAGGGATTTGGGAAATGAGAGGCCATTGTCCCCCCTGAAGATATATATATATATATATATATATATATATATATATATATATACACACACACACACACACACACACACACACACACACATATATATAACATTATGTAATATAACGTATTATATATTATATGTATATATTGTATATAAATTATATATATTACATTAGGTATATAAACTTGCACATATGTGTAAATTCATGTTTTTATTTACAAAATAGAGGCAGTAGATAGTGAAGGGAAATTTTTGATTCTTTTCTACATATTAAAAAGATTTCAGCTATGTATGTATGTACTGAACATGTAAGAATTGCTATAACAAAGTCCCTGCTCTGAGGTCCGATAGAAGAGAGGCAGACAGTTAACAAGCATTTGTGACTTGAGGCAGCACGCTGCTTTGAGATCCTAGAGGACAGAGCCACTATCCTGCAGAATCAGTGAAACGTCATGGAAGAAATAAGTGGCTTTGAGGCAAATAAATGGATTGTTGGCTGCAGGGAGGTTGGAGACTGAAAGACTGTGGTGGAATCATTTGGCCCTGTTTTATGACCATATCAAGTGATGCTGGCATCTGGAGAGGAGGAGCACCAAAGGCAAACAGTAGTTTTTTTCCTGGGTCAGGGTTTGGCAAAACTGATATGGAAGAAGGGCACGATGACCTAAGGTTCTAGCCTTAGCAATGGAAATGGCTGCCCGCAGGGTCAGTGCAGTAAGATAAACAAGACAGAAGACAAAAGGAAGAGGAAAGGAAGGAAGGGAGTAAAATCAAAGAGATGGTGAGAAACTGGAGGGTGGTTTTGACCCTCTCACATCCTCAGATCTCCTGGTGATTCTTAAGAGAGAGCTCAGCTTGAGCCTGGGGATGCTCTGAGCTGGAGCTTAAATGTAGTGAGCATGAGGCTGAGCTGATGGGGTGGCCTGACAGAAGTCTGTGTGCAAGGGCAACTAGGGAGTCTCCCATGAGGCAATTCATCCCAAGACAATAGGATTCAGGCTGGATGAGCTTGAACCAGAACTTAGTCATGCAGGGGCTTGGGAGTCTGACTTCAGCACGGAAGCATTACTGTCCCCTTGGATACAGGTCCCTGTGAGAAAGAGAAAGTGGGAACAATCTAGAGATTTTACAAATTCAAGGCTGCCTGATACTTCCCCGAACTGCATGTAACACAAAGACGTGTATTTTACCCCCCAAATCTCAATGGGCTACCTCTGAGCTTTGACATCATGAAAGCCCTAGTGCTCCGGCGATAGTGTTTGGCAGAGACCATGACTCCTAGGGGAACAGAGGCATACCCAGTGGAAGAGGGTTTATTCATGAATCCAGGTCCTGCACCACCAGTAGGCCCAGAGAAACCTTGTGGAGGCGACCTGGAGGAGGTTGTGCTCCACCGTCAATGACCAGGGAAGCAAGTGGATTTCGGTCTTCTTACTCTCTCAATAGAGGCAGAAGTCAAGACTTTAGGCTCTGGAATTAGACAGATCACCTCTGCAATGTATTAGTTCTACGAACTTGATCAAGTTATTTAACTCTTTGAGCTTGCTTCTTGAGGTTGGCTTCCCTCTTCGAATTGACATAGTAAATGAGAAATTGCACGTATGCCTTTAACACATGGCACAGAGTCAGACCACACGCACAGTTCCCTCTGTCTGAAGGCTCTTCCTCCTCACCCCTTGCTGACTCTTAATCATCGTAAGTTTAAATATTATTGTTTTCAGAGAAATCATCGACGAGCCCTCATAGCAGACTCTAGATTGCCTACCCAACATCCATTGCCACTTTATCCTCTTTGTTTGGGTATCAGCTCCTCAAAAAGTACAATTCTGAAAAGTTCAAGGGCAGATTCCAAACAGTCCAAGCCAGTTTTGGTAATCCTCCTTCCACGCCCAGAATTTAAGTGTGGGCACGTGACTCAGTCTGAACTAATGACAGGTAAGAGGAAGTCTGCCTGGAGGTTCTAAGAAAGATGTGTCCACTCTTGAAAAGAGACAGACTTTGCTACTATTGGGCATTGTCAGGATTACCTCTCATAATAGGGGCTGGCCCAGCCATCCTGGGACCATGGTGGGAGGTGGAGGCCGACCCAGGTACAAAGTTGGCGTACTGGAAATGGCAGGGAGAATAACAGAAACAGCCCAGGTCTACCCTGACATCACTGCTGAATTTACCCAGCCAGAGCCTCTCAACCTTGGGATGTCTAGTCACATGAAACAGTAAATTCCCTTGTTATTTA
Source organism: Panthera leo (assembly GCF_018350215.1). Lineage (NCBI taxonomy): Eukaryota > Metazoa > Chordata > Mammalia > Carnivora > Felidae > Panthera > Panthera leo. Next base: position 138,640,047 of record NC_056682.1, read on the forward strand.
AGACATTTTAAACTCGGTTAGTTATTAATTGTAGTCTTCTGCATCTGAATTATAATCCCATATTTTTTGCTCTCATATCATTTTCTTTCATAGCATTTTTTTTTTTTTTTTTTTACATATATGCTGCTTTTGTGCTTATTGATTTGATACCTATTTCCCCCACTGGACTGTAGATTCTAAATTACCAAGATAATGTGTTGATTTTGAATTCCCAAATTTTAGCATCTGGCCTGAGGCATGGGAGCTGCTTAAGCACATTTGTTGAAGTAATGGATAACACCTCAAACACAGTCACTTTTCTCCTCCTCCTCCTCATCATCCTAGGATTGCTGGGAGGGAGTTTAAGATCCCTCTCCAGCTCTGACTAGCTGGATGACCCCTGGCAGGACCCCATCAGTGGTTTTCAAGCTTTTGCCTCCAGGAATGGTAAGAAAATACATATTACATGGTTGACCAAATATACATATATACACATATTTAACCGAAAAGAAAGATATACAGAGCATATTTACTCTTATTACGCATGATGTATTCTGATATTTTTATTCTATTTCCTTAAAAATGTGGACCCATTAATTAGCAATCTACTATTTCCCCCCAAAATGAGGTAAATGAAATGTAAGGACTTTGAAAATGCAATTTTCTTCTTTTTGTTGTTAAACGGTTCATAAAGATCCACTCTGTTGACTTAGAAGTTCATTATTACAGTGACTTCACAAAGACTTAATTATTTTTCCTTTTCCTGTAGAATCCTTCCCCAGACCATCTCCTCTAGTTGGGCTATTTTGAAGGCCTGCATAAAATGGAAAGTCTCTGGCATGTGTTCATGAAAAAGTACTTTGTACTTTTGCTTATTTTTTTTTTCAGTTAGTACAAAAACAAACAAGACTACATTCTTCCTCTTCTGAAATTTAATGGTCCCATTCAACATATTTTACATCGGCCTCGTTTCTATATAAGTTTATATATGTACCAGTGCAGGCCAGTGTTACATGAGTCCCACCGCCGCCATGTGGTTTAAAACCCAACAGAGTTGGGTTCTGACATTCTCTAGAGGCACAGTGAAGAATAAAAACTCACTGTACTTCCCATTCCTCAACACAGAAACTGCCCTTGTCCACGGTGGATTTGCCAGTGAAATTCCTCTGGGGGCAGGAGGAAAGGGGAAAGCCACACGAAGATCTCACAACTCCAGAGCACAGCAAATAATGCGGTATATATATATTTAGAAAACCATAATGCAAGCCTGGGGGGTGGGGAACCCCCCAAAACAAAAAAACCATGTAATCAAAATGCCATACCAGCCTGGGTGATCCCTGCTAAAGGACCTACAGATTCCGAAGGTATAATCTCTGCCCCTTAAAACTCGATTCAAACCACGACCCCCCCAGCATCATGCGAACTGGCAAACTAGATGCGAGTTATGGCTCCAGAGTCCCGGAAGAGCGCATCTCCAAGCTGCTCCGAGGTCACGTGTCTTCTAGAAGGGCATTGGTGTGACCCAGGAGAGCACGTCCAGGATGCGTGCGCCTGTTTGCGCTCTGGGAGGGAAGGCGAGGTGGGATGGAGCTTGGCCGGGAAAACAGACCAGAGAGGGGTGGGAGGAGAGGGAGGGGAAGGAAAAGATGAACACGTCCCTGAACTTTCCTCTCCCCTCGTCCCACACACTTGAAATAGAAATAATAATAACAACATAAAAAACGCTTTACAACCACGATGTTATCTCCCTACTTAAGTTGCCTCACTCTGGAGGGTATGGGGTATAAAGTGCAGACTGCGGCTACCGCCGCTAGCTTGTCTCGGGAGTAAAGGTTCTGGCCGGTGTGGGTGCGCGCGCGGGTGACCCCACCTTTTGGGAAGCCGGCTCCCGGCTCTTCCACGCAGTAGCCCCGGCTGACCCTCCCCCCTCCCCTTCCTCCTCTCCTCCCTCCTTCCCTCCCTCCCTCCTTGCGCGTCTGCTCTGCACCGGCCCCCGCGGAGGAGGCAGGCGGCAGCAACCAAGCCGCCGCAGCTCCTGCCCGCAGCGCGCTCGCCCGCGCCCGCGGATCCCACGTAGCCCGAGCGGCGGCAGAGGCGGCCCCGGGCCCGCGCCGCGCGCCCTGCGCACGGCCGGGGCTCGCTGAGCTGCCCAGCGCCGCAGGCGGCTGGGGAGGGAGGTGCGGGAGACGACGCGGAGACGCAGGGGCGGCGGCGCCAAGGTGACAAGCTGCGCACCTGGAAAGTTACCCGGCTGTCTGGTGAGGTTCGCGGGCGGAAGGTTTGGGCGCCCGGGGCAGCGCAGGCGGGGGACGGGGTCGGGGCGCGCGCGTACGCCTGCCGTGCGGACACTGCGAGCTGTGCGCTTCCGTTCCACACCCCGCCGGTCTCGTGCATGTGCTGTTTGTGTGTGGACGTGTGCACGCGTTGCGTTTGCTTGGTGTGGCAGCCTTCCGTGAGCTCCCGGAGGCGAGGGAAGGCTACTTGATTTTAAGAAGCTTGGCTGGGGGCGGCAGGGGAGAGCTCAGCCCCAGTGGGGATTCCTCAGGGTTGTCAAGCCTTGAGCTCCGAGCAGAACGGCGGTGGAGACTGTCGCTCCGGGCGGGGGGCTAGGCGCTGCTGTCCGGGCGTGCGCTCCAAGCGTCGCCTAGCCCTGGGTAGCTGCTAGGAGACAAGTACTCGGGCAAGGACTTTATGAGTCCTTGTAAACTTGTGTGGGTGTTCTGTGGCACTCCCAGCACCGTGAGGCGCTTTCACATCGCTTGCTCTGTATTTCCCAGTGATGAAAAAACAAGAGCAGACAAACAGAAAACAATAAACCAGCCACTTAGGGGATGAGAGAGAAAGCAGTGGGTTCAAGTTGAAGAACTAGGGTGCGAACGCATGGCAGTTGAGGCCAGAGATGAGACTGGAAAGAAACAACTCGGGCAGAATTAACAAGTAGAAAGGTCTGATAGGAGCCTTGGTGTCCTGATCTTCACCTTGTTCTCAAAGTTCCTAGGGGCTTTTTTATTATAAAGGAAGAGAGCAGCATAGAGCGTCCCCCCCCCCCCCCCACCAGTTCCTTACAAATTATTGTCTCGTTTCTTCGCAAGTTTCTATTTAACTACCGGACAAGGTGATCATCCCACATAGAATACAGTATCTGTTGCCAGCAGTCCTGTTTAGTGTGACACGGGAGAGTATGAACTAATACGGTGGAGAATCTCTTTGGAGAATTAGAGGCCATCCTCCCTACTGAAATGTGTAACTGAGAATAAAATATACAAAACGATGGTACGCAGAGATCTCTCTCTTCCGTGTGAAATCGTTAACTCCAGTCCTCTGGAATCCTTACAGAATCCTTACAAGTGAGGCTAATTCACCACACAGTGAAGGCGTATGTTGCTTGGATGTTGCCCAAATCTTTTGATCTCATAGTGTCTTGCTTCCTCTGGGCCGTTTTCCTATCAATTATTTCCTCTTCTATGTTTTCACCTACTCTATCTTCACTGCTTCATTATTCCAGGCTTACAAAGACTCTCAAGTTTCCACTGTTCTAAAAATCCATTTCATGAACCAAGATACCATCTTGAAATCCCTACTCTTAACATTAGCTCTTGTCAGCTCCTTTGTCATTGGCTTTCTATCCCAACTCTCGTGTGAAAGGCTAAATTCAGTGCTTTTCCCTCTGGTATAATTTGTTTTGATGTATCTGTGGGATGTGAACCGCAGCCTGCTTACCTCTTGAAAACCTTATCTTCATAGCCTCTGTGATAGTTCTCCTCGATCTCTTACTTGTACTAGCATTCCTTCCCTGTCTTTGTTATTTGCTTCTCCTGCACTTCTATAAATAATATCCACAGGTATTTTCTAGATGTATTTATATAATAACAGAGGCGTTCCTTTCTTTTCTCCCTTAGTGATCTCATCTGCTAATGGGACTTCAACCTCTCACCTCTGTAAAGCAGTCTCTTGCCTTGAGCTCTTTTTTTTTTGCTCCTATCTGCTACACATTTCTACCTTGATGACATTCAGGCACCTTGCACTCAACATGTGTAAATTCAGCCTGATTACTGTCTCATAAAGTGCACTCATTCCTCTGAATTAAGACAGTGTCACAATACTCAGCCCATAGTTGGTGCTCTATTCAGTTTTGAATGAATGAATGAGTTAATAGTAGTGCCTTCCTCCAAGCCTTCTAATATCAAAATATTGGAATTATTTTTTTTTTAACCTCCCTCTGTGTGCACCAATTTAATCACCACATTGAGGGATTCAACCCCTGCAGGATTCCTCCCACCTTTGCCATATTTTACCGTGAATCCACTCATACCCTTTTCCACTTTTGCCAAAACAATAGCTTCTTCTTAGCATATCTCTAGTTTTTCTTTCAAATGTCATATAGGCCTAGACACTCTTTCTCTCCTCATGGCCAGTCTCCTGGGCCCTTTCATCCACTACTTCAGCTTCAGCCTCTACTTAGGTATCAAAGATTGCTACATATTTTCAGCTCCCCCCTTCTGGGTTTCTAGTCCCTCATATCTTACTGTCTACCGAACTCCTACACACCAAAGTTTCCATGGGTCCTTCAAACTGAGTGTGTCCAGGGGCGCCTGGGTGGCTCAGTCGGTTAAGCGGCTGACTTCAGCTCAGGTCATGATCTCATGGTCCGTGAGTTCAAGCCCCGCGTCGGGCTCTGTGCTGACAGCTCAGAGCCTGGAGCCTGTTTTGGATTCTGTGTCTCCCTCTCTCTGACCCTCCCCTATTCATGCTCTGTCTCTCTCTGTCTCAAAAATAAATAAACGTTAAAAAAAAAATTAAAAAAAAAAAAGCTGAGTGTGTCCAAAGTTAAACTCACTGTCTTAGGCCTCCAAGATCCTCCTCATTTTGGTTAATGACATCACCTCTTACCCAGTTGCCACAATGGAAATTTCCAAATCTTTGTTCTCTTTCTTCTTATCACCACTCAAATTCCATCAGTTATAATCTCTTGACCTACCTGTATAGAATTACATTTCTCTGTCTTGGCCTGTCTATATGATACTCCAGCACCCCAAAATAGCTGAATGGAACGCCACCACATTTGGCAGTGAACATATAGGGTATGTGGCATTTGTAAAATTCACTATGAATATTCTGTTGGGTGGAGAGGCACTTCGAAGAGAATCAACCTCAGGAGTAGCTGAAACTGTAGCTCATATGACTGCCCGACAAGGGAAGATTACTCTCCAAACTAATATGTTGTGGATAGAGAAAAATATCAGTAGATTAAAAACTGAGCCCCAGGTCATCAGTTACAAGGTCAGATGGGCAGATGCTTTTAATTGTGGCATTGATAGAATTGAGCTGTTCTCACAAGGGCAGCTCTGTGTGCTTTCCTTCAGGGAGAAGAAGCAGGGATTTACATATTTAGTGATGGTTAATTATTTTCTAAAAGAACTTTGTTGAAAAAAAGTTAAGGATAACACCAAATGCATCAGTTTCATATAGACTTAGAAGACTATCATATAGACTTAGAAGACTGTGTAATTCACTCCTCTGATTTCAGGGTAAAGTACCCTTTTCTTGGAAAAGAATCTATTCTGTGTTTCATGATTTATTAAAGGGAAGCAAATTGCAGCGTTACCTATAGCCACAACTTTTACCAAATCCCCGATGATCATGTTTTTCTCTTCTGGCTACCATGGAGATGATCCATTTTTATCTTGAGTTCAAGAAGTTCAAGACACTAGAATAGGGTTGGGGCTATGGCCTTATCCTGTCCTGAGCACCTTTTACTTGGGTTGGTGCAATAACCTCTCACTGTTTCTCTTCCTCTATGCTCTTTTCACTCCATTCTATATTTATAGCCAAGAAAATTATTTTATTTTTCTCAAGGGCACATCTGACCACATAACTTGAAAAACACTTGACCTCCACTAAAATCCAGATATCATCACATGGTATATGAAGTTCTTCTGCATCTTATTCCTGCATCGGACTTTTCATTTCTCATGACTCTCTTTCTCCTGTCATGCATTTCAGCTATTTCCTGGGTATGCCGTCAGCCTTTTTGCATTCACCCCTTAATACATGTTCTTTTTTTTTAAATTAATAGACTTTAGTTTTTAGAGCAGTTTTAGGTTTATAGAAAAATTAGGTGAAAAGTACAGTTTGTATATATTCCCCTGCCCCCCCATCCTCTATTCTTAACATCTTGTATCAACGTAGTACATTTATTATAATTGATGAACCAGAATTGATACGTGATTATTAACTAAAGTACCTAGGCTGCAAAAGGGTTCATTCTTTGTGTTGTACCTTCAGTGGGGTTGGACAAACGTATAAGACATGTATCCACCATTACAGCATCACACAGAGTAGTTTCACTGCCCTAAGATTCCCCCATACTCCGCATATTCATTCCTCCCTCTCTCTCGCCAAGTCCCTGCAATCACTGATCTTTTTACTGTCTCTAAGTTTTGTCTTTTCCAGAATGTCATATAGTTGGAATCATGCAGTATGTAGATTTTTCAGATTGACTCATTTCATTGAGTAATATGTATTTAAAGTTCCTTCATGTCTTTTCATGGCTTCATACTTACTACTTTTTAGCCCTGAATAATATTCCATTGTCTAGATATACCATGGTTCAGTATATCTAGATATACCTTCCGTCTGTTCATTGAAGGAGATCTTGATTGCTTCCAGGTTGTGACAGTTATGGATAAAGTTACTATAAATATCTTTGTGCAGGTTTTGGTGTGGACATACATTTTCATTATCAGTCAAATTAACACCAAGGAGCATGATTGCTGGGTTATCTGATTATTTAGCTTTGTAAGAAAATCCCAAACTGCCTTCTAAAGTGACTATGATTTCACATTCTTATTAGCAATGAATGAGAATCCTTGCTGCTCCATGTTATCCCCAGAATTTGGTGTTGCCAGGGCTTGGATTTTGGTCATTCTGATAAGTGTGTAGTGGCATCTTACTGTTGGTTTAATTTGAGATTCTCTCATGGCATATAACGTTGAGCACCTTTTCATATGCTTACTTTCCACGTGTGTATCTTCTGAGGTGAGGTATCTGTGTATATTTTTGCCCGTTTTTCAACTAGATTGTTTGCTTTCTTATTGTTGAGTGCTAAGAGTTCTTTGTATATTTTGGATCCTAGTCCTTTATTAGATATGTGCTCTGTAAATGCTTCCTCCCAGTCTGTGGCTTGTCATTGCGTCCTCTCAACAGTGTCTTTGCAGAGCAGATGTTTTAAATGCTAATGAAGTTCACCTTATAATTTTTTTTTTCCTTTCATGGATTGTGCTTTTGGTGTTTTATCTAAAAAGTCATCACCAAGCCCACTTAGAGTTTTGCCTATATTGTCTACTAGCAGTTTTATGGTTTTGTGTTTTACATTTAGGTCTTTGAAATATTTGAGGATAATTTTTGTGAAAGATGTAAGGTCCTTGTCTAGATTAATGTGTGCATACGAGTATGGGTGGTTATCCTATTTGTTAAAAAACCATCCTTTTCCCATTGAACTACTTTTGTTCTTTGTCAAAGGTCAGTTAACTATATTTGTCCGAGTCTATTTCTGAGCTCTAGTATGTACCATTAACCTATTTGTCTATTCTTTAACTGATATCACACTGTCTTGATTACTGCAAGCTTTATAGTACGTCTGTTCTTTCTTTCTTTCTTTCTTTCTTTCTTTCTTTCTTTCTTTCTTTCTTTCTTTCTTAATAGTAAGTCTTAAAGTCTGGAGGTATCACCGCTGACTTTGTTCTCCTATAATATTGTGTTTATTTAGTACGTACTCTTTGATCAATAAGTTTTTCTACTAAGATGAGTTATTTTGTTGGGTAATGTTAGCAAGTAATAATAACAATGTTTAATATGGTTTATCTCATTTGACCCTCTAATAACTCTAAATGATATGTATAGTCATTGTATCTGCCTGTAGCTCTATGTGTCTATCTCTTCTATTATTGACACTCGAGCCCCACGCCATGCCCAAGGGCATATATATGCTAAGTGAAAATGCTCGGATTGAGACTCTGGCTGTGTAACTTTAGCCAGCACTATACCATCTCCCATATTTACAGATATATGTATTTATATCAGACTCCAGATGGGGGAGAGAGAGAAATAGATATTATCTAGATCAGAGCCAAGATTTTGGTTTCAAACTACTGTAGAGCTGGAGGAAAAACAGACAACAAAACCTAATTCCTCCCATGCTGGCTGTCAGGTGTTAATCCACCTGCAAGAGCCTTCAGGGTTTTGCTTTTCCTGTGTCTTTTCTAGTTACTTCTCGTAATGACATTTCCGAAGTAGTTATCACATTAACGTAATAATAATTAAAAAATTTATGTAGTTTTCCTCTCTTCCTGCCAAATGCCACAATGCATTCTATTCCTCTTGCCTGTTTCTGGGTACAGAAGAATACTGCATTCACAGTGAGTCATGTTTTTTTATTGTCTTCAAAAACAGTTAGGCAGGCCCCTTTGGTTTCAGGATTACACTGCAATATGTGAAAACAGGTAGGGACAGCAGGAGGGAATTATGAAGCTTGAAGAGTCCTTGCAGTCCTGTAACCTGGGCTGGGTCATTTGTGATGCTTTCTGGTCTCCATGTTTTGGTGGAGTTTCCCTTATCAGGGTAGATTTTCTTAAGATATTCCAGGATGACTCCTTTTCTTCATGGAAGAGATAAACCAGACTGAGTTTAGGTTCCCCTAACCCCAGGGAGTAACTGGCATCTTTAAAGACTTCTTGTCTGGAAGGCATGCAGCATGCTAGACTTTGTCCCATCCAGCAACGATTTCTTCTGGAAGTTTCCTTGCACCAAGACGCTCGGTGCCTTGTCTCCAGCCACACACTGTGAGAGCTCCCTGGTGCCTGCTGTGTGCCAAATATTGTACAGGATACCTAACAAACGTAATCTTCATAATAATCCTATGAGCTGGGTATGACTTTCTAGATTGGGAAACCAATCTAGGATTCTAAGGCGTTTGTAGAAGGCTACGCAGCCGGGAAAGGGCAGATTGTTTTCCTACCCCGGCTGGCTTGACTCCGTTACTTATGTTAAATTCTGATCTTCATCTCCAGGCTCATTTCCTTTTACATCATGTCTTGCCCCCTGATTCTAAGAATGACTCTATTAACCCAAAGTTTCTGGATCGATGGAGAAACAGCTTCTGTTGCCAGCCATACATTCTCCTTGTGGCTAGCAATACATTTTTGAGAAATAGATTACCTATCTTAGTGACGAATATAGGAAACAGAATGAATCTAATTAGGTTTTGTGAAACCAAACACTTGTCTTGGCTTGAGGGACAAGAACATTTAAATGAGTGAACTAAGTAAGAAATCAGACTTAGTATTGAGCCATTCGGGAACTTACTTATATATCTTAAATTAGTTACTTGAAAGATGAGCTAGGTACTCTCATTTCACCCCTCTTTGGAATTCTAAATAGCTTGAAAGATTTACACAGCTTATAAACTGTCTTCATGAAAACCAGAGAATGGTTAGTGTTTGGGGAGAATTTAACACCTACCTAATTGTGTTTCAGGTTTGTAAAATTATTGGATCAGGACAGAATATTTTGAACACGATACATATAGCAAAAATGTTTCTAAAGCCTTTTCATGTTTAGAATGCTAGCCCTGTTTTCTCTGTCAAATTTATTGCAAATTCATGGAGTTATGCCCCTGATATAATACATGACAGTTAGGTTTTAGTAAACAATTGTTCTATGAATAAAGATTGACTTAGTTTGGGGAGCCTGGGTGATTTAGTCAGTTAAGTGTCCGACTTCGGCTCAAGTCACGATCTCATGGTTCATGGGTATAAGCCCAACTTGGGGCTCTGTGCTGACAGCTCTGACCCCCTCCTCCACAAGCTCACACGCTTTCTCTTTCTCTCTCAAAAATGAATAAACATTGAAAAAATTTAAAAAAAATATTGAGTTAGTTTAATATTACATTTTAAGGTTTTTATGCTCATTTTTCTTTATAAAGCAGCTCCTTTTCCTCTGACCATTCCCCTCCTTCCATCCTGCCGTGGTTAGGAATGCTTGTCCGTGGACCCAAAAAACATGTCTGGAAGATGCTCACTGCTGCGTGTTAAAAACTTGTGCACACATTAATTTAAGAAACCTCTGGGGGCACCCATCTCATGCCTGTCATTCAGAATCTCATTCAAGTTCATTCCTAGGTCCCAATCTAACATCTTCTGAATTGCTTATTTGGGATATAGGGGTGTCCAGGGCCACGACTATGAATTCTAGTCTCCTCAACCTTTTTATATATTCTTAATATATAAGAATAATAAATACTGCCAAGTCAAGAGAAACTTAGAGATTAAACCTGCCACATCTCTGCTACATAGTAAGGCAATTCTCTGGAGGCTAATGTTTATTAATGACTACTTGGAACCTGAATTCTATGAGGACTATCTGGGTATTGCAAGATTACTTTTACAAGTACATTTATTTTCTGTTTGTACCATCCATCTTAGGTGATATGCATTGGCTACTTGGTTGCATCTGTTTGAGGCTTAGAGGCTGTCTTACATCTTTCCATGTATGCCTTTATTGTTTCAGAGATCACGACTATTCTGGGAGAGCTAGCAATATCAGTCTAAGCATTTCATTTCTCCTTGAGTTTGAAATTTGGAGGGAGAGAGGGGCAAGAATGTGTGGCTTATATAACTACAAAGTTTCGTCTAGCTCTTTGGATATTATATAATGAGAGGTAATTTAAGTTTAGTTTACAAGTGTTATTATGCTTCTTGAGTTAAGGCTGTCAAAAATTGCACATGCACAAGTATGAAGTTTAAATAGGTAGCCTAAAAAGACTTAAACCTTATGGTAATTAATCAAAGCAGTGTTTTCCAAACTCACCGTTTCAAGTTCTCTTTTGTGGTCTTGCTCAGGTCTGCTTAGTATCTGCAGATGATTTTTATTTTTATTATTTATTTTTTTAGAACTTTTAACGGGTTTATTTGTTTTTGAGAGAGAAAGAGTCAGAGAGAGAGAGACAGAGAGAGAGACAGAGAGAGAGAGAGAGAGAGAGAGAGAGAGAGGGTGTGAGTGGGGAAAGGGGCAGAGACACAGGGAGACACAGAATCCGAAGCAGGCTCCAGGCTGTGAGCTGTCAGCACAGAGCCCCACTCTGGGCTCCAACCTGCGAACTGTGAGATCATGACCTGCGCCAAAGTTGGATGCTTAACTGACTGAGCCACCCAGGCGTCCTTCTGTAGATGATTTTTAAGAAATTTTCATTGAACTGACTCAGTAAACCTAAATGCCTAGTTTATCTTTCACTTAAGCAATAATGTCAATGAAATTGCAACTTTGTGGGGGCAATTATTTATATTTCTAATGAATGTTAAAATAAACACATAGCTTTGAACTAAAAAACAACAACAACAACAACAAAACATTCTGAATCAACTAAAATCACCCTGATGATCCTGATTTGTGTATCACATTCTGAGATTTGCTGGATTAGAGACCATTTTGGGGACTTCACTGAGCATATTCTTAATAGGAAAAGAATGAGCTCTGCGCTCATACCTCATCATATTTTGGACAACCTTGGCTTTAGGATATAAAGTAAAAGAAGTCAAAGAATCCACATGCCTCTGTTTTACTTTCTAGTAACTGCCACCCAGCACTTTTTAACAGCGAGCCCTATCCGAAATGCAAAACATACTCGGTCCATAGAGCGGGAGCAAAGTGTTAATAAAGCAGTATCGACTCAGTCTCCTTCTCCGGAGGAGTGCAGATGTGCTGCTTTCTAACTCGGGCGTAGTTTTTCGCTGTAGCTGCACAGAGCGCTGACAGAGCGGTGACATTTCCAAGCCTCTGCTTCTGTGGCTGCTCATTTGTGTTGCATCTTTGCCATGCTGACTTCCAAATTGCAGTCTTGTTGTGATGCTTTTGACAGCTGTCCAAGGAGAACGACCAGAGAGAACAGCAGGTAACTCAGGCCACTTGTGCAAAATGCTTAGGTGTGACACCTGCGCCGTCAAAGGGACAGGGAAGAATGAATCCAAGGCCAACTCATGGAGAGATCAGGGAAATCAGTCAATAGCTTTGCTTCCGGAAGCAAAGGGAATTTATTGCTTATCAAATAATGATGGCCGCTGTGTTTCTATTTATGAACCAGATCGGAATGAGGAGTGGTGGGGGCTGTGGGGTGGTGAAGTTCCACTATGTAATTGCCGGTTCTCTGCCCTCTCTCAGGTCCTTGAGCAAAATGGGAAATGGTTCAGTGAAACCCAAACATTCTAAGCATCCAGATGGCCACTCCGGGAACCTCACCACCCATGCGCTGCGGAGCAAGGTGACAGAGCTGGAGAGGGAGCTGAGGAGGAAGGATGCTGAGATCCAGGAGCGGGAATACCATTTGAAGGAGCTGCGAGAACAGCTGTCGAAGCAGACCGTGGCCATTGCTGAGCTCACGGAGGAGCTCCAGAGCAAGTGCATCCAGCTGAACAAGCTTCAGGATGTGGTGCATATGCAGGGAGGAAGCCCACTTCAGGCCTCTCCAGATAAAGTGCCTCTTGAGGTCCACCGGAAGGCCTCGGGATTGGTCTCCCTCCATAGCCGGAGGGGAGCAAAAGCAGGGGTGTCTGCTGAACCCACCACCCGAACCTATGACCTCAATAAACCCCCTGAATTTTCTTTTGAGAAAGCAAGGGTCAGAAAGGACTCCAGGTAAGAAGTTCCCACACCCTTTTGACTCCAGTAGCTTTAAGATTATGAAAGACTAGGGTGATATTTTTTAGGCCGCCTCAGTGGAAAAGAGATAATAACCCTTTCTGATTTGGGGATAGAGGGACTTCTAAACTTGGTTTGGTTTGGATAAGCAAAACTTTTCTTTAAATCAGGAATTGCGTGTTAGCCAGACTTTGGTTTGTGGTGCGTATAACTGAGGAGCTGAGTTTAAGAAAGTCATTTCCATGATCTCGAAAACCCTAGGGGAGTGAAGAGGTAGTCTTAGGGAGTCTCCCCTTCTCTCTGTCTATAGGGGGGGATTTACAGGTGTACACAAATCACAGTGAACTATGAATACGTATAGCAAAACCTGCTTTCTAGCACTTAGTCAGCCAGCGTCATGAAAAAGGAGTAAGTTGGATCCTCCAAGGAGGTGGAGTCCATTCATTCGTCTCACAGGTGAAGCTGAGTACTACCACCTGCCAGCCACTGTGTTAGATGCTAAGTGTATATTAGTGAGTAATAGGCACAGAGCCTTTCTCGGGGGGAGATAGACAGTATACACAAAAACAAGGAGATGCTGTGTAATTATTAATTGGGATACATGATATGATGGAAAACAACAGGATAGTACGGGTATCTGCGATTAGGGAGAGAGAAAATCAATGGAAAGTATTACTATCCAATTTTCTTTTCAACTTCTGTTCTTGAATATCTCTTATTTAACTCTTCCTTCTCAACTGCAGTTTTTCTGCAGACAGAATTGGGACTCTCATGGAGGCCTGGCTGAGGAGGTGACTTTTATCTGGGACCTGAAAGAGGGAAAAAAGCATAGAGGAGGTGGAAAGGGCATTTCAGAGAGAGGGAACAATGGAAAGTTAGAATTAAGTTTGAAAATAAAGATTTTTTACAAGAACTTATGAAAGTTTATGATAGCATTCTTGCACGTGTGTGTGCACACATGTATGTGTGCATGAGTGTGCGTGCATGTGTACATTTTCTAACTGAAGGTTGAATTTCCTAAACAGGAAAGATGAACTAGAAACATCCCAAGTTAGGGTCTCATTTCTACATTATTTTTATTTTATTTTATTTTTTAATTTTTTTTAATCCTTATTTATTTTTGAGATAGAGCGAGAGAGCGGGAAGTAACAGAGAGAGAAGGAGACACAGGATCCAAAGCAGGCTCCAGGCTCTGAACTGTCAGCACAAAGCCCTATGAGGGGCTCAAACTCATGATCAGTGAGTTCACGACCTGAGCCAAAGTCAAACACTCAACCAACTGAGCCACCCAGGCGTCCCTGCATTATTTTTAAGTGAATGAATATTTATTAGATAAAATTAAATCTTGTGCCTTGATAATGTCTTGGCTGAGCCTGAATTTCTCTCGGAAAATGCAATATTTGTGAATTTAAAACAAATTTTAACTTACTCATAAACATGAGTCCTATAAATCAACATAAAACATCCGACTTAAACAAATAAATGATTAATTTTGACAACAGAATTACAAAGGGAGGTTTAATTCATCAATTTGTTGACAGTCACATAGTGAGTGATCAATAAATATTTGCTAAGGAAACAAGTCATGCTGGATTATTAATCATAATACTCTGTGGCTGAAAGAAATCTGATTAATGTTAGAGTTCAGAAGAATTTGTTGTAAGTCAAGAGTTTTATTATTAGTTGGTTTAGAAAGGTCTTATCTATTCCCTTTGCAAAAGTAACATTTATTTTTAATGGTGTGATTTCAGAAATTATAAATGTTACAAACTTGTGCTTCAGAAATTGGATATCATCTAGTGTTCTCTGTTGATATAACAGATATAAGCATATATAGTAATGTATATGATATTACACATTGTGCATTATATTGTATTATATTGCTATTTCTCTTTAAGCACAATATATTATTTATCCACAAAAATCTTTCAGATAGGAATGTGATTGTATATCTGAGAGAAGCATGAAAGAATTTGATAGTCAGTCATCTGCTTTGACCTTTTTCCTACATACTCTACCAGGTTTCTCTTGAGCAAAAATCATGTTCAATTATTTTGTTCCAAAGACTTGCCCATCTTGAGACAGAACACCATTATCCTAGTGTTAAGTAACTGAACAATCCAAGATAAACATGTTCCTTTGTGTTTCTTTATTAGCTCCATTATAACCAGGAAAAGAAAATCAGTAGTTAGGTACAATTTCTAGAAAAGAAAATCAGTAGTTAAGTACAACCACCTATCTTAGTGAGAGGGACAAGGGAGGGAAGATATTAGAGCTCTTGAATAAGCATTGGCAGTGATTCCCCTCGTCATAAAGGGAAGCCAGATGGGTACAAGTCTACGTTGAGGTCATGATGAAGAAATAGGCTAATGATTTTTAATGATTAAGTCCTGAAGAGATCAGACTAGATCATCCCTGCCCTCATATTCCACACATACTTTCATAGAGCCTTGTGCTTCTGAATTGAAAAATTAATTAGAATTTGGGAATCACTCTTTTTCATTGATTGGTTTGTGCCTCAGGTTCTACAAGTAATGCCGTGCTCACCGCAAGTGTAGCTGCCATCTGTCACCATACGATGCTATTACAATACCATTGACTGTATTCCCTATGCTGTACCTTTCATTCCTGTGACTTACACATTCCATAACTGGAAGCCTGTACTTCCCACTCTCCTTCACCCATCCCCCAGCCCCCTCCTTTCTGGCAACTAACTACCAGTTTGTTCTTTGTCTTTGTGGGTCTTATTCAGTTTGTTTGTTTGTTCTGCTTTGTATTTTAGGTTCTACATATAACTGAAATTATACGATATTTATCTTTCTGTTGACTTGTTTTACTTAGTACCATACCCTCTAGTTTCCACCCATGTTATCACAAATGACAAAATCTCATTCTTTTTTATGGTTGATATTCCACTGCATACACACACACACACACACACACACACACACACACACACACACACCCCACATCTTTATTCATTCATCTATTGATGGACACTTGGGTTGCTTCCAATCTTGGCTATTGTAAATAATGCTACAGTAAACATAAGGGTGTACATACCTTTTCAAATTAGTGTTTTCGTTTCCTTTGGGTAAATACCCAGCAGTGCAATACTGGATTGTAGGGTATTTCTATTTTAATTGTTTGAGGAACCTCCGTACTGTTTTCCATAGTGGTTGCACTGATTTACATTCCCAAGAACAGTGTCTGGGGGTTCCCTTTTCTCTGCATGCTTACTAACTCTTGTTATTTCTTGTCTTTTTGATTATAGCCATTCTGACTGGTATGAGGTGATATCTCATTTTGGTTTTGATTTATATTTCTCTGATGATTAGTGATGTTGAGCATCTTTTCTTGTGTCTGTTAGCCATTTGCATATCTTCTTTGGAAATAGATTATGTGTTTTTGACTGGAACTCCTATCTTCTGAGATGGGGATTATGACCTAGAGAAGTTTGGGAAAACTATGTAGACAACATAGGACCTGTGTTCAGTTTTAGGGCAAGGCCACAGAAAATGAGAATGTGCCTGTCAGATTGAAGTGGGCACAATAGGGTCACTCTTAAACTGCACTGAACCAACAGTATATCATAGTCTTTTGTAGTGACTTGGCTTTGTACCTACTGACCATTTTTGAGCTTCTGAAGCATGCAATTATGTGGGCACATAGACTGTTTCTATAACAGGTACTCAGCCTTATTGAAGTATCATAAATCATGATGAGTCAGAGCACTCCAGTATGTCAAATGCTCTGATCTCTGATTTAAATTTATTATGGTAAACAGCAGAGGATTTAGAGCTAGAAGAACCTTAGAGATTGTTTCACCCTACCCCTTTTCTTGGAGAAGGGGGGAAGCAGGTGCAGGAGAGTTGCCGAATATGCCATGGTAAGTGGCAGAACTAAGATTAGAATCCAAGATTCTTGACCTTGAAACCAGTTATTTTCATTTACAATCCTAGTACTTAGAACTCCCCACAAAAATCAAAGGCCTCAAGTCAGGCCAGTTTAGGTACCAGCCTGATTTATTTTGATATGCCGCACTGCTTGGTGGGAAGAACAATGGTGCTTCCTGGCTTCTTCCAAGCATAGCTGAGCAGAACTTATCCATTGCATCAATTCACCAAGTGCTGGATCCTCAGAGCTCGGGCCTGTGTGAAGAGGATACAGGGAATGGACTTGATCCACCTGATAGCATAGACTGTGGTATCCATGGGGGGCATGAGTGGGTTCCCAAATGAGTACAGTGCTTCTCAAGACTGAGAACTGAATGTCACTGGCAAAGGAGGGTGAGGAAGAGTTCAGATAGCATTTCTGTCCATGTCTGACCTGCCTTGAGTACCAAGACAACCATGTATTCAGAGGTCAGACCTTTCACTGAAATTGAATTTTCTGTTTATGTAGACATTGTTTAGCAAACTTCAGCATTGGCAGAGCAAAATTACAAGCTCATGCTGAATGTCTGGTGGAACACAGGCAAATTAATCAGAGACATCTGGCAAGTTGCTAGTATGACTGCCTTTCGCTAAGAATGCAAAAACTATCATTTGAAACCATTGTTCTTCCCTGAAAAGGAAAGATAAAACAAAGACTTGCCATCTGACTTCAGACGTTGACTCTAGTTTTAAGGACAATTAGTTTCATTTGTCACTCCCATCCCAGGAGCAGAATAGGTAAAAGTGGAAAATGCTAGTGAGTCATCCATTTAAATAAGATCTACATCAAGGGATTGAGGAAGAGTATGGTTGTTATTATTTGTTTCCTTTGTAAAGCAAGGCTGAGTATTTGAATGTGCAGTATAGAAATGTAGCTCCGTTATTGGGCAGGAGTGTTTGTATGGAATGACTAAGAATAGTAATAATAATAGCATTTTTATATCCCTAATTATGTGCTGGGCACCATTCTGAATGCTTCACAAATACTGGATTATTTAATTCTCACAACAAACCTATACGATAGATATGATTATTTTCACCCTGTTCTATACATGAGGAAACTAGGACATGCAAAGTTTAATTACTTGCCCAAGATTACACAGCTTTTAATATCAGAACCAGTATTCAAAACCAGAACATCTGCTGTCTCAAGTCTGTTCTAACGACTCCTCTATACCACTTTTCCAAGATGAAAATTACATTTTAGTTGGGAAGCCTTGTAAAAATTCAAATATATAATTAGAAATAGATGCTTTTCTAATGCTTTTTTTTTTTGTATGATTACAAACTGCTTCTGGCTATTGTTATTTCTCCCAGAAAATTATGCTTCCAGAAAGTGCTGCCCTGTTCTCAGTTCGCAGTAGAGGAAAATCTTGCTGCCTATGGGAGGGAAAGAAACTTTTTTTTTACTTCCACGAAATAGCGACTTAGATGCTGCTTTTTCAGAAGTTCCATGTCTAGATTTCACATCAATAGATTATTAAATATTTTAAAGAACATATGTACAGACTTTTAATAATCAGTTGGATAGTTAAAAAATTTGTGCATATGCTTATAAATACTATTGCCTTAACTTGAGTCTTCTGAAAAGCAGAAAATGAAACTCCCTATGTAAGGAAAGAAAGAAGAGAAAAGTCCAGTTGTGGGGTGATCTGATAACAAGAAGCTGTGGGTGATGGCAGCGGGGTGATGTGTCTGATGAAAGTTGTCAGAATGTTTGAAAACAGAGGTTCTGTTCTACAGAAATGGTGTGCATTTAGACACCCCAATCAGACCTACCTACTCAAGGATGAAGTAGGAAAACCGTTACTGGTTAACTGCTAGATGTCTGTTGTTTTCTCAATGTTATCTCATGGAGGTAGGACACTTGCCTAATGAGGTGAGTGTTGCTTTTCCATTGCGTCAAAGAAGATGCAATGAAAGTTCAGAGTCATTCAACAATTTGCTCAAGGTCCTGGTGTTGGTAGTTCCTTGAACCAGGTTTTAAATCTGTGTCTGCCTGATGCCCAGTGTGTGTTCTCTACCACGGTGTGCACAGCTCAAACAGAAAGTGCAGCCTGCAGTATGAATGGCTGCCCTTGGGGGTGTGTGTGGAGGGGAAGTGGGGGAGGGTGGTGCTGTTTAAAAAAAAAAAAAGGAGAGGTAAAGAGTGCAGGCAAGTTGAGGAACCTGCCTAGAATTAGGTGGCAGTTGCCTGGACATCTTGGTGAAGTTAAGTAGGTTTTGGCAGACTTTCTGAGTCCTGGCCCCAGTCCCTTTCACTTCCTGCCTCTGACTTTCCTTCTTTCTGTCTAAGAGCCAAAGGCCCTGGGCTCCTTCTCATTGCGCACCCACACTCGGGCCCTCTCGCAGCTTCTGTGATGATCTTCTGCTTGGTTCATAGCCCCTCTTTGTTCCTTCTCACTTGATCCTCAAATCTGTCAGTCTGCCAGTTGCCAGGTGTTAGGAAAAATGTTTCCTTAAGCCTCGGAACACGCTGGGCACTCAAGGACTCATTGCTGCGAACAGTCAAGAGTCCAAGTGCTTGTGTAAGTTCCCAGCTGACTCCAAGCCACCCCTCACCTTGTGGTCTACGTGCCTGAGAGTCCTAGCAGGTACTGTGATGTTCTTATACCACCCAAAGACCAGTAGCCTTGGCTCGCAGCTATGTAATGTCCAAGATTTCCTTTAGTCCTCAGGTTAACACATTCAATTCAGCAAATATTTATTGAATATTGAATTTCTTAATCAGAGAAGCTCATTCTTGAATTTTGTTTTTCTTCCTCTTTTGCTTCCCTTTTCTGTATGTCTTTCTGTCTCCTCTCTTCCATTTCTTTCATGTATACTTTTATAAATTTTTTTAATGTTTATTTATTTTTGAGATAGAGATCAGGAGCAAGGAATGGGCAGAGAGAGAGGGAGACAGAATCTGAAGCAGCTCTGAGCTATCAGCACAGAGCCTGACGTAGGGCCTGAACCCATGAACCGTGAGATCATGACCTGAGCTGAAGCCGGATGCTTAACCGACTGAGCCACCCAGGTGCCCTTCATGTAGACTTTTATTTTGTTCCCTCCAAATTTTCCTTCATTCTTAGTATGAGAGTAGTCAGTGGCCACCAGTACCAATCTCAAGTAGGCATCACAAGCCAGGCACACTGCACTATGACTGAAGTTAGAATTAACCTCATTTATTTTCACAGTGAACCTGCCACCCAAGTGTCATTGCCTGCAGCTTAGCAGGCATAAGTAACTAGCCCATGGCCACCATTAGTAGTGTAAAGCTGTTTAGCCTCACCTCGTTGTCAGGACATCTGCTACTTAATTAGAGCCACTCTGAAACCTATACTCATTTTATTTTGCTTGCTATCATATTAATTTATACAATATTTGTAGTAGTTTGTGGGTCTGCTTGGCTACAAATAAGTTCCTCCAGATGAATTTAGCAGTGCTCGCCCTGAACCACTGTCCTGAAAGCCTGAGCAGTAGCCTCCAGCGCCCCTCATTTACATCTTCAAAGTGCCTTCTAACTCGGTTTTTTTCTTACAGACATTGTATGCCTTTCTGCACACTACCCATTTCCTTGCTAGATTCGCAGGAAGAGTGTAGTAGAAATAGTAGAGTCAAGAAAACAGTGAATTTTTTTTTTTTTTTTTTTATCCTCGGGGCTTGTTGGATCAGAGGGAAGCATTGCCATTGACCTTTGCCTCCTAATGAGCAGTGCAGCTTCCAGAGGAGCCTCCCTTTTCTTTCTGGAAGCCTGAGCAGCTCTGCTCCTGTCACCTTGTTTTTCTAGGGTTTGAACTGCAATAGAATTCTCAGGAAAGGGAAAATATGTGAAGCCCAGGATAAAGCTTTTCAGTTTTTAGACTTTTTTTGGAAGTACCTTCTCTGTGAAGATACATTTCTTGTATTTATCTTTTGATTAAAACCGTTTCCTTTTCTTAAAATCTCATTTTAAAATTATTTGTCTCCTCCCCTCCTTGACTCTCCTTTGAATTATTTTGTAGTTATAGACATTTTAGTGCAGTCTTGTTTGACAGGATTTTTGTTTGTTTGTTTTTTATTTTGTTTTGTTTTGAGACCTATAGCCAGGAATGGACAGAGGATATTATGTATATAATTCATAGTAAAATGTGAGTGATCAAGAACTCTCAATTTCCATTCAGTCCTTCCAGGAGTAGATGTTTGTCATGTCAAATTAATTTTAATTGGTAAATTTCAGGCAGCAGTTTTTATCATCTTTTTGGGGTTTATAGATCAAGCTCTGGGAAATATGAAAGAAAGAAAGATCTGTAGCTTTGAGTTCCCTTTTTCTAGACTGGATGAGGAAAAGGGGGGGTAAAAAGTGAATAGGTAATAGAAACTAGGGAAACCAAGGTATATTAGTTTTCTATTGCTGTGTGATAACCTACCACAAACCTGGCAGCTTAAAACAACACATATTTGTATCTCAGAGTTTCCATGGGTCAGGCATTTAGGCACAGCAATTAGGTCATCTTCTCAGGGTTTCACAAGACTGTAGTCAAAGAGTCAGCTGGCTATGTCCCTTTCTAGAGCTTTCTAGTGGAAGAAGTCCTCCTCCAAGCTCACATGACTGTTGGCAGAATTCAGTTCCTTGTGGTTGTGGGACTGAGGTCCCCATTTTCTTGCTGGCTGTCAGCAGAGGCTTCTCTCAGCTCCTAGTGGCTGCCCAGAGTTCCTAGCCATATTCTTTTCCCCAGGCCCATTCACAGCATGGCATACGTCTTCAGGGGAAGTTGGAGAGTCTCTTTACAGTTGACTAAGAGAAATCTTATGTTACACATATGGGCTGACCCTCCCATCACTGTTGCCATATAATGTTGTCAAGGAGCAAATCACTGGTTCCATATCACTCAAGGTTGGGGATTATACAAGGCTTGACACCAGGGGGTGGAGATCATGGGGCCATCTTAGAATTCTGCATACTACACTAGGCCCTTGTGTTTCCCTGGTGTGAGATTCTCTGGCTAAGAATGTTGGCCATGCTGGGTATGTAAAGCTATGTATAAAAAGTCCAGAGCCTTGTACATGTGTGTTCCTAGCAGCATGTTGTGAGCTATTTATAGCAGCCAAAATGTGGAGACAACCCAAATGTCCACTGATGAATGAATGGATAAACAAAATTCCTTCTTGTTTTGTGCTACAACATGAATGAACCTTGAAGACGTTATGCAAAGTGAGTAAGTCAGACCCAAAAAGACAAATATCGTATTAATCCACTTATATGGCGTACCTAGAGTAATCAAATTTGTAGAGACATAAAGTAGAGTTGGAAGTTGCCAGGGGCTGGGAAGAGCAGAGAATGGGAGTTATTGTCTCATGGGTACAGAGTTTTACTTTCGGAAGATGAGAAAAGTTCTGGAGATGAATGGTGATGATAATTGCAAAACAATGAGAATATACTTAATGCCACTGCACTATGCCCTTAAAAATGGTTAAAATGGTACAGTTTATATAATGTATATTTTGCCACAATTAAAACAAAAGTCCAGAGTCTTGGGACTGACTTGACAGCATTGCCCCAGTGGCCTGGCTAGGACATGTTTCAGGTTCTGTATGGTTTCCTGGGAGAAGGGACAGGGGAGTAATGATTTTCTCATTTCTGTATTTATTTGTAATATTGCGGCAGAGAATAAGATATGGAAAAGTCCTGTGACAAACGTTAATTGATTATTGTTAATTAATCAATCATTGTTAATTATTTGCTAGTAAATGATTGATTGCGCAATGAACCTTCAATGGAGTCGTGTTCCCAGTGCAGTGGGAATACAGGGAAAAGACAGTTTCAAGCTCCCTTGCATCTTCTTGTTTACAGCTGTAATTCTTAACCTTAAGTGCACATTGTGATCACCTGGGGAGTGGTAAAAAATACTGATGCTTGAGGTTCAACCACCAGGGAGTCCTATTAAATTGGTTTGAGGTGAGCGCCCTGGGTATTAGGATTTGTAAAATCTCCCCAGACGGTCGTAATGTGCAGTGACGATTGGGAGCCAGTATTTGTTATAGGAACAGGCCTCCCTGCAGCTGACTCCTGAAATGTTCAGTTTGATGATTTAAGAGCAATACTCATTACAGACTTGTAAGGGAACTGTTTACCATTTCTACCTAATTACCATGCAGCACAATGATGATTATGCATATCATTGAGTGTGTCAGATTAACTTCCTTGTAAATTTTAGTTGTTTTCAACATTTCGTTATTAACCTCTGTTCTCTGATGCTCATGGGAATAGGATCATCTGCACACATGTAAGAAAGGGAGAGAGAAATCTTTGTTGTGAGCATGAAGTAACAGTGAACATGATTAGATTACAACCGTATTTAATTACATGGGCAATAGGGTAAGAAAGTTGACCGGAGAGTCATGCCCATTTTCTGATTACACATGGAATGACCTCATCTTTCACATGCTAGTTTCTCAAATAATAAACTTGTGCACTTATTTTTGTTTTCTTGTTGGTTTATTACTCAAAAGATATTTGGAAGAAGGAATTAAAGAGATGCTTCTATGCTTATTATCTGTGTCTTGTTTGGTAAGGTACTGACATTTCTTGTCTCCATCCTTGTCTCTGTACCCATAATTTTTAAACTAGGAGAAAGAAATTTTTTAAATGTATATTTATTTTTGAGAGAGAGAGAGAGAGAGAGAAGGAGAGAGCGAGAAAGCGTGCACAAGCGGGGGAGGGGCAGAGAGAGAGAGAGGAAGACAGAGAATCCGAAGCGGGCTCTGCACCGTCAGCATGGAGCCCGATGCAAGGCTTGAACTTCAGGAACCTTGAGACCGTGACCTGAGCCAAAGTCGGATGCTCAGCCGACTGAGCCACCAGAGGAGGAAGAATTGGAATGTGCTTTAGCTTTCTTAATCTTGTTGAGTTCCTCCTGTTTGCCAGGTGCGCTTGTAGGTTTTAGATAAATAAGAGGATGTTCAAGAAAGCATAGTCACAGCATCGGAGATTGCAGTCTCTTTGGGGAAACTAAAATGTATTACAGTCTTGTGTGGTTCATATTCTAAGAGGTGGGTGTACAAAGAAAGGAGGGAAGGTACTATGCCTCGTGGGATCGGGGAAAGTTTCATGGACAAGAGGATCTTGAGATGGATTTGAAAGGAGGAATCGCTGGCAGGGAGACAAGGGGCTTGGCCCATTTGGGGACCTGCGAGTAGTTCAGTGGGCCAAGGGTGCTCTGAGCATGGGGAGGCCGAACAGGAGGACTGCCAATAGTTTGACCGACATTGTATAGGGTCTCCCTTAAATAAAGGCAGTCTTCAGTATAGTTTTTAGGGCTGTTTTGACTCGAAGGTTTTTATATTGCTGGTAACTTGCTGACTTATAAGAGTAATAGCTGTCCCTTAGGTAATATATTTTATGTGTAGGGCGCTGTTCTTAGAGGTTTACATTGTGAACACATTAAACTGTCATGGAAATCCTATGCCCTGTGGACTGTGTTTATTATCATTTTACAGCTGAGAAAACTGGAGATTAAATGACTTGCCCAGGGTTCTACAGTTCATAAGGGGCAGAATTAGGAATCAAACCCTGGCATTACAGCTTCAGATCTAGTGCCCTTGATAAATATGCTTTACAATATGCTTTCTATTTGTATATGTAATTAAGCTATGAAACACCACATGGGTTGTATGGCCTCAGCTTCTATGCTCACAAGAAATTCTTGAGAGATGACAGAGAAGGCAGAGGCCACTGGCCCCTGCTTTGCACTGAGCCTTATGCAAAGAAGGTTGCAGGGTTACGTGCTATGACCCAACAAAAGCAAACAGTGGGAACAGAGGCCTCTAATATTCAGGACCAGAGAAAGAAGATGGAGCACCCTATATACCAAGAACTGTTGGTGGACTTTGACAAGTTAAACTTCCCGAAGCAGCTTAGAGAACAGAAATGTATTGCTTCCAAGAATGTCGGTTATGAAAGTGGGGGATGTAAAAGGATTACAGGAAAGATCACCGATGCTGCTGCCAATGTGCACGAACTGGAGATTCAGCCCTGCTGGAGGAACTTTGAACTGAACTGAGCCTCTTTGTTTCTCCCTGGTTTCTTTCCCATTCCACTCTTGCCCTCCAAAAACGTGCCATGAGTACTGCTATTACCAGCTTCTACTGCTGCCATTTTTAAAGTATTTATTAGCAGCTTATCTTAGTTAGTGTGCATGATATTCCTAAAAAGTAGATCTGATTACCATGCTCTGTTCATGGAGGACAAGTGGGAAATTTGGAAGGGTTCAGTGACTTGTCCAAGGTTGTACAGCTAGGATGTGGCAGAGCGGAGATTCGAACCTAGGATTATATATTTAATGTTTTATTTTTAGTTTTAGTTTTGAGACAGAGAAAGACAGCACGAGTGAGGGAGGGGCTGAGAGAGAGACACACATACAGAATCCAAAGCAGGCTCCAGGCTCTAAGCTGTCAGCACAAAGCCTGATGCGGGGCTCGAACCCACAAACTGTGAGTTCATGACCTGAGCTGAAGTTGGAAGCCCAACTGACTGAGCCACCCAGGCGCCCCAAAGCCATATATTTTTTTAATATTTTATTTTTTAAGGGGTGCCTGGGTAGCTCAGTTGGTTAAGTGTCTGACTCTTGGTTTCAGCTCAGGTCATGATCTCATGGTTTCATGGGTTCGAGCCCCACTTCGGGCTCTGTGCTGATTGGCGTTCTCTCTCTCCCTCTATCTCTCTGCCCCTCTCCTGCTCATGCTGTCTCTGTCTCTCTCAAAAGTAAATAAACAAACCCTAAATTTTTTTTGTTGTTTTTTAAAATTAACTTTTCAGTGAAGTACACAGATCATGAAGTGAACAAGCACAGGTAACCAACAAACAGATCAGGTAATAGAACATTCCCAGCACCACAGCCCCTCTTTCTCCCTTCTACTCTATACCCATTAACTACCTCAAAGGCAGCCATTGTCTCTACTAGTATTATTATAGGTAACTTTTTGCCTATTTTTGAATTGTATTTTAATGGATTTAAAGAGTATGTACTCTACAGAATCTAGCTTGTTTGGTTTACATAGCTAGATTCATTTATGTTAATGTTATGTAGCCGTAATTCATTAATTATACCACAGTTTATCAATTCTATTGTTGGGCATTTGGTTAATTTTGGTATTTAGCAATTTTGAGTGTGACTTCCATGAACATTTTTGCATGTCTCTCTCTCTGTATATGTTTACCTATATCTGTATCTCTCTATATATACACATTATGTCATGTATATATATGATTTATGATGGGTATATATCTAGGAGTGGAATTGCTGGGTAGTACATGGTGTCTAAGTTCACATTTAATATAGATTGTCAAGCAATTTTCCCAAGTGGTTGAACAAATATATACTCCCACCAGTAATCTATGAGTATTAAATTACTCTGCATCCTCAATGGCATTTAGCATTGTCAGTCTTTTTCATTTTAGCCATTCTGGTGGGTATGTTGTGGTATCTTGCTATGGTTTGGGTTATCTTTTCCTTGATAATTAACGAGGGAGGGGCGTCTGGGTGACTCAGTGGGTTGAGTATCCAATTTCGGTTCAGGTCATGATCTCATGGTTCGTGAATTTGAGCCCCACATCCGCCCGACAGTGTTAAGCCTGTGTGGGATTCTTTCTCTCTTTCTGACCCTCCCCTACTTGTGCTCTCTCTCTTTCTCAAAATAAGTAAAGGAAAAACAAACAAACAAACAAACAAACAAGGGTGAGCCCTTTTTAGAAGTATATATTTTCCATTGATGTCTGTTTTTCCCCATAGCTCTGCAGTATAACTGTTGTCTTAAATTAGGTATCTATGGGGGCACCTGGGTGGCTCAGTCGGTTAAGCATCCGACTTGGGCTCGGGTCATGATCTCACGGCTTGTGAGTTCAAGCCCCACATCGAGCTCTGTGCTGACAGTTCAGAGCCTGGAGCCTGCTTCAGATTCTGTGTCTCCCTCTCCCTCTGCCCCTCCCTGCTTGTTCTCTGTCTCTCTGCCTCTCAAAGATAAGTAAACATTGAAAAAAATTTAAAAAAAAAATAAATTAAGTATCTATGTATGTGTAGCTGGGTTTTTTTGACTTTCAATTCTGTTCCCAAGGTCTTTATTGTCCATTCTGGTGCCAAGAGTATCTTCTCTTAATAATTTTGATTTATAATAATTCTTGGTACCCATTACTTTAAGTCTGCCAACTTTGTTGTTGTCCTTCAGTGTTGTAATGGCTATTCTTCGGCCTTTTATGACTAAGAATTTTAGAATCAGCTTGTTAATTTTCATAAATTTTTTTTCAGAATGTCAATTGGGATTTAATAGACCTTGATCAATTTTAGTAAAATTGATATCATTAAAAAATTGAGTCTTCTCATCCACATCTATGATATATGCTTCCATTTGTTTCTTTTTCATTTCTCTCAATATTTTGTACTTCTCTGTGGGGGTCTCACACACTTTTGTTACATGCAACCCTGTATAGTTGATTTTTTTATCTTGTTAAAATGATGTAATTTTTAAACTTTCATTTTTAATTATTTGATGCTGGGATATAGAAATATAATTGAATTGTTCAGAGAGCTTGTATCCAGTGAGATTGTTGAAATAACTTGTTAATTTTGATAGTTTACTTGTACATCCTTTTGAATCTCTCACTTATGCAACGTGTCTTTAGAAGGAATGGCAATTTTATTTCTTTTCCTATGCTTACATCTTTTATATTTTTCTTTTTTTTCTTTGTGATTATTTTTCCCACTCACCTTATTAAATTTGCTCAGACTTCTGGTTCAGGGTCAAATTGAAACAGCCCATTTCTGATATCTGGAGGGAAACTTTCAGTATTTTACGGTGTGAGATAATGATTTCTGTTTTTTGTTTTGTTTTGTAGATAATGTTTTATAATTTTGTAGATAATGTTCAGATTAAGGACATTCCATTCCAGTCTATTCCTAATTTGCTAAGGGCTTTTTTAAAATTTAGAAACCGGGTGGCCTGGCTGGCTGTCAGAGGAGCATGTAACACTTAATCTTGGGGTCATGAGTTTGAGCCCCACATGGGGTGTGAAGATTACTTAAATAAAACTTAAAAAAATAAAATTTAGAAATAATATATAGGTGTTTAATTTTATCAAATACTTTTTCTGCATCCAATAATATTTTGCAGTTTTTTAATCCTTTATTCTTTTTGTGTGGTTAATTACATCAGTTAATTTTCAGTGTGATTTAGAATACTTACTTTATATACTTGTTTTGTTTTCTGACTTTGCACTTACCATCATTAGGGATATTAGCCTTTAATTTTTCTTTCTTGTGATGTGGGTTTTGTTCTCAGGCTATTCTCATACTATAAAGTAAGTTGGGAAAAATTATGCTTTTTTATTTTCTGGAAAAGATTATATAAGATTAATGTTATTTTTCCTTAAGTGTCTGGAAAACTTAGTGGTAGTGTCATCTGGGTCTAGAATTCCTTTTGTGAGATATTTTTATCTTTTATTTAATTTGTAATTGCTAATTTTTACTTCTTGTGTCAGATATGGTTTGTTGCATTTTTCTTGGAAGTTTTTCATTTCATCTAAATTTTCAAGAATTGGTTACACTATCCATTCATTTTTTTCATATCTATAATGTCTATAGGGATGTCTCCCTTCTTATATTTGATATTGATAATTATATGTTAATATATATGTTTATATGTTAAATTATATGTTATTTATATGTTAAATTATATGTTAATATTAATAATTATAAACACATAAATTGTATGTGTTGGTTCTCTTTATTGTACTTTTTTTTCTGTTTTACTATTTTCTGCTTCCATTTCATTGTTTATTTCCTTCTCCCTTTTCTGAGTTCACCTTTTTTTCTAGCGCTTTTAGGTGGACACTTAAGTTATTCAATCTTATCTTTCTTCTTTTCTAATGTATCTCTTTAATACTGTAAGTTTCTTATCATGATTTATGTGCTCCTCACAATTTTTGGCATGTCACATATTTATCATTTATTTCAAAATATTATCTGATTTTTCCTTCTAATTTAATCATTGATCAGAGGGCTATTTAGAAATAAATTGCTCAAAAAATGTTCAATTTTCAATTCACATTCAATTCTCAAACATGAGAATTTTTTGATTATGCTTTGTTATTGATTTCCCTAGCTTAATTCCACTGTATTCAAAGAACATATTTTGTATTTTTGAGACTTGCTTTATGGCCCGCCATATGGTCAACATTGATGAAGGTTTTTGTGCACTTGAAAAGAATGTGTGTTCTGAATTTGTTGAATGCAATCTTTTGAAATATCAGTGAGGTCAAGAAATTAAGTTTGATAGTCAATTGTTCAGAACTATGTTCTAACTAATTTTCATCAACTTTTTCCATTGGTTACTCAGAGGGATGTGTTAAAATCTCCTAATTGTGGATTCATTTATTTCTTCTTTTATTTTTGTCAATTTTTTTTCTATATTTTGAGGCTATTTAATTAATTGCATACACATTTAGAAATATTTATATCTTCCTGATCATACCAATATGAAATATCCCTCTCTATTTCTGGAAATGTAATTTTTGTTGCACTCTACTTTCCAGTATCAAGAAACATTTTCTTCATAATTGGTGTTTACATAGTATAAACATCTCTTTCTACCTTCTTACTTTCAGCCTTTCTATGTCATTATCTTTAAAGCATGCTTCTTATAAGTAACACACATTTAGTATTTCCTTTTTACTCTATTTCATTTTTCAATCTGACAGTCTTAGTGTTTAGTGTTTTTGTCTCTAAGTAAATACAAGTATTTGCATTTAACTCTA
This sequence comes from Panthera leo, assembly GCF_018350215.1. Lineage (NCBI taxonomy): Eukaryota > Metazoa > Chordata > Mammalia > Carnivora > Felidae > Panthera > Panthera leo. The sequence continues at coordinate 138,669,420 of NC_056682.1, forward strand.
ACATAATACTATTTGTTTCTTATATGTTATACTTCTTTGGTTTCTTTTTAAATTAGATGTATTATTAATTTTTTTAAGAGAGAGAGAGAGCAAGTGGAGAGGGAGAGGGAGAGAGAGAGAGAATCTTAAGCACCTGATGCTGAGCTCAATCCCACCACCCTGGGATCATGACCTGAGCTGAATTCAAGAGTCAGATACTCAACTTACTGAGCCACCCAGGATCCCTGAATTAAATGTATTATTATTCCATTTTCTTTTCTGTTAGCTTCCATTGAAACATTATTTGGCTGATCTTGTAGGGGTTACCCTAAATTATAACAGCTTCTACAATTTATTAAATTTCTAATGTAGATTAGTACTTGCATCACTTCCTGTACCTTAAATTATGTTTACTGCCACCCTTTCCCCTCCTCACAATGTGGCTGTGGTTCTCAAACATTGTATTTATCATACATTTTATTTTATTTTATTTTTTATTTTTTGTATGAAATTTATTGTCAACTTGGTTTCCAAACAACACCCAGTGCTCATCCCACCAGGTGCCCTCCTCAATACCCATCACCCACTTTCCCCTCTTCCCCACCACCCATCAACCCTCAGTTTGTTCTCAGTATTTAAGAATTTCAGTATTAAGAGGTTTAAGTATTTAAACCTCTTATGGTTTGCCTCCTTCCCTCTCTGTAACTTTTTTCCCCCTTTCCCCACCCCCCTGGTCTTCTGTTGAGTTTTTCAGGATCCACATATGAGTGAAAACATATGGTATCTGTCTTATTTCACTTGACTTATTTCACTTAGCATAACACTCTCCAGTTCCATCCACGTTGCTACACATGGCCAGATTTTATTCTTTCTCATTGTCAAGTAGTATTCCATTGTATATATAAACCACAATTTCTTTATCTATTCATCAGTTGATGGACATTTAGGCTCTTTCCATAATTTCACTGCTATAAACATTGGGGTACAAGTGCCCCTATGCATCAGCACTCCTGTATCCCTTGGGTAAATTCCTAGCAGTGCTATTGCTGGGTCATAGGGTAGATCTATTTTTAATTTTTTGAGGAACCTCCACACTGTTTTCCAGAGTGACTGTACCACTTAAACACGGCATTGCTATTATGCTATTACTTCTTTATAAAGACAAGCTTTCTTTAGTCATCCACATTATTACTTTTTCCATTGCTTCTTTCTAATGTCTATTAGTTTCCATCTGGGATCATTTTGTTTGTGTGGAGCTCTCCACTATTATGAGTCTGTTGCCAATGGAATGACATTCTAAAGTGTATTCATTTCACTTGTATTTTTAAAGGCAATTTTCACTGGGTAAAGATACTGGAAATAGGCATTTTAAAGCTTTTTGGAGATATTCCAAATATCTGGCTTTCATTATTTCAGTTGAGGAGTAAGTCAGTTATATTGTTGGTTATTTGAGGTAATGTATCTCTTCTTTATCTGCATTGTAGATTTTTCTCTTTTTATTTGGTTTTCAGCAGTTTGACTATGATGATCCTAGGTATGGTTTTTTTTAAAGATATGTTTTGTGTGGAGTTCATAGTGTATCTTGTCTGTGATTCAATATCTTTTCATGGATTTAAGAAGATTCTTTTTTTTTTTTTTTTTTCAACGTTTTTTTTATTTATTTTTGGGACAGAGAGAGACAGAGCATGAACGGGGGAGGGGCAGAGAGAGAGGGAGACACAGAATCAGAAACAGGCTCCAGGCTCCGAGCCATCAGCCCAGAGCCCGACGCGGGGCTCGAACCCACAGACCGCGAGATCGTGACCTGGCCGAAGTCGGACGCTTAACCGACTGCGCCACCCAGGCGCCCAAGAAGATTCTTAAATATGATCCCTATATATATTGTTTCAGTCCAATTCTTTCCTTTTTTCAGGGAAGAAATTACACCTATGTCCAAATTCTCTGTGATGACTCATACGTTTTCTATGTTTTGTATTGTTTTTGTTCTTGTTGCACTATTTTCCATCCTATATTCTCTCTAACTGCCTATGTAGATATATTCTACCTGCTTATAGTATTCAGTTTCTAATCCTTTTCAGCTGTGTCTTGCAGATTTTAAATTCATCTGTCGAATTTCAAGCTTCAGATGATGTATTTTTCAGTTCTGGAATTTCCATTTAATTAAAGCAAAAAAAATTGTGTTCTCCATTGATAGTCTCCATTTTGTTTTTGATTTTATTAAAAATAATTAAATACAATTCTATTAAAGTCTGTCTGACACCTACAATATCTTGGTCTGTTAGGTCTGTTTCTGTTGTCTTTTTTCTCTTGGTCTTCAGTCATTTGGTCTTTTCTCCTGCTATGCCTGGTAACTTTTGATATTTTGCCAGATACTCTTTAGGGAAAAACTCTAGAGAAAATTTGAGTCTCTAGATTTTGTGAACATCCTATGGAAAACACTTACTTTTGCTTCTGGAAGGCAGGCTAGGGGCAAATCATTTTAACCAAAATAGGAATTTGTCATTTTGAAGTTGGTTTTCAGTCTTTTCCAGAGCTAGCCTCTTTTGGGCTGCTGTATTTACTCATAGGTTACAGCCCTGCAGTTGTCCCATCTGAAATCTTGGATGTTTACCAGGATTCTTCCTTCATGGGGTGCCTTGAATATTGACTCTGGTCTTCCCAATCCTTTGAGACTGCCAAAATTCTGGTTAGTGCTGACTACAAATCAGCAAATGCCTTGAAGGGAAAAGCAGATATGAATGTCAAGCTCATATTATCTCTCTCTCTCTCTCTTTTTAATGTTTATTCATTTAGAATAATAGAGAGAGAGAGAGAGAGAGAGAGAGAGAGAGAGAGAGAGAACATGAGTTGGGGAGGGGAAGAGAGAGAGGGAGACAGAATCTGAAGCAGGCTGCAGGCTCTGAGCTGTCATCACAGAGCCCCATGTGGGTCTTGAGCTGGTGAACCGCCAAGATCGTGACCTGAGCTAAAGTCAGATGCCCAACCGTCTGAGCCACCCAGGTGCCCCTATATTCTCTAGTAGATCATGGATTTTCAAGCTGTTATGTTGATAGGTCTCCAGTGCTTTCAAAGCAGGTTTGCAGTATATTAATTTAATTAGTTTTTGTAGTTGTGTGAGTAGGGAGAGTTGTTCTGATAATAGCTTGCCTATCATAGTTGTAGAAGGAGCAGTAAAGTTCATACTTGTAGGCATTGCTATCTGTTGCCTCTTAAACAGATAATTCAAGAGAAGACCCGGTCCCTCAAAGATTTATAATCTGGTTTGGAGGAAAAGTCATAGAGACAACTCTTTTCTAATAATACAATATTATAATATGGTTATTCAGTAAATTAAGTTTAAAGAATTTGAGGCCATGGACCATGTCTAATAAATTTTTATATCCAAAGTAAATTTTTGATAAAATGTTTGAATTTAATAGACATGAATATAATACTCTAAGAGTTTAGAGTAGAGTTAGAAGATTGTGTGAACTATAGCATCCTTGCCTAGATCATAATGGGATAATTATAAGGTTTGGGCTGGTTGAGGGGAGAAGAAATTAAGTTAAACTGGAGGAGAAAACAGAGGCTAAGCCTAAACATAAAGCTGGCAGGCATAGGAGACAATGAAGATACCAGCCTGTCTGTAGCAAAGGGTTTGTTTTATGAAGTGAGTACTAGATGGATGGAGTAGAGCCATGTGGTGGGAAATGGTGAATACCAGATTATGGGATATTGATTTTCTTCTATGGGCAAAAGGGTTTTCAGACTACTTCCATGGAATGTTCGTAGAAGTTAAGCCAAAAGAAGAAGTAAATATAACAGACATTGAGGTTTGGGAAACATTGGTTTAACAGATTTGTTTACTGAAATATTTCTTTGAACTCTGAAAGTATGCATTGTAAATTTCCAAAATTGTTCAAACTCAGCACACTCTTGCTTATAAAAGAAGAGCCCTTCCTGGAACATATTTTGGGAAATTAGGGTATGTGTACATTGATGAAACACTAGCTGGAATGTTACAAGATCATGGAAGGCCCATGAAAGATGGGGCTTTCTTGGTACTGTTCACAGTTCTACTGCTTGCTCTGAGAACATGTAGCAAAAGTATTTTCTCAGTATATATTAAATGAATGATTTTTTGGCTTTAGAGGATAAAGAAAAAATGAGATCAGAATTAAATCAGTTTTTTTAGCAAGATTAATCTGATAATATAGTATAGAATAGAATATGAGGGGAAGAGGCTAGAAGCTGAAATGTTAAAAAAGAACGTATTAAAAGTTTTCCGACCTAAGATTTTTTTTTTCTTGGACTGTGGCGACATCTTTGAAAATGGAAAATAAAATGGATAACAATGACATTTTGTAAAGAGAAATGACAAGATTTGGTGATAAATTAGTTGCAGGAAGAAGTAAGTTTTCAAAGTACTCAAAAGAGTTTGTATGGCTCTGAGTCACTATAGGGCAGAAGGAATTTCTTCATTGTTTTCTTAATGTAGCCTAATGATCTGATGGATGCGGTTTTGAAGGAAGTATCCAATCCCGTGAAAGTTTACTTTATGTCTACTTTATGTTTGAGAACTTTCCGTGTAGAAAAATAGCACAAGTTTTGAAACAGTAAAGCTAGTGATGGGAAAGAGTTTGAATGAAAGATGCAGAAAAAAAAAAAAACCCTGTTTTTAAAAATCATGCTGAATTTGGGGCACCTGGGTGGCTTAGTCAGGTAAGCGGCCAACTCTTGATTTCAGCTCAGGTCATGATCTTGCAGTTTGTGAGATCAAGCCCTGCATCAGGCTCTGAGCTGACAGCAAGGGGCCTGCTTGGGATTCTCTCTGTCCATCTCTCTGTCCTTTCCCTGCTTGTGCTAACTCATGCTCTCTGTCTCTCTGTCTCTCTCTCTCTGAAAAATAAACTTAAAAAAAAAAACTACATAAAAAATCATGCTGAGTTTGACTGAAAGCAAGTATGTTGTGCAGAGTCTAACTTTGCCCACAAATTCACTTTTCTGCCAGCTCAATAATTCTATAACAGCTGCATATAAAGTATGTTGATTAAAACATTTGAAAGTTATGGTAATTAAGATTGGGTAATTATTTGAAGCTACTTCTCTTCCCAAAGAAAACAGAGTATTTCAGGATTATCAACAAGAGGGCCTTGGATTTGAGGAATGAACAGGTTATGAGACTGGAAATACATATTCTGTCTAGTCTAGATATGCTAAGAGTCAAAGTCTAGGAAATCCCAGACTACTACCATCACCTCCTATGTCTGATATAACCTAGTGAGTCCCAAGGGAACTGACTGCCTTGGCTCAGAAGAGGCAGGGGATGGAATGGAAGCCATACAGGCTTCAGACTCACAGACTTGGATTTAAATCCTAGAGGGAATAAGTTGCTTGCTTTTTAGGCTACTTATCCGTAAAGTAACAATAGTGATTATTTCACAGGATGGTGATAAAGATTAAATAAGATATAAAATAGCTAGTACTATAGGCACTATGCATGCAAATATACATGAATAAATGAAAATAAAAATGAGTACTGTGTTGTAGTTTCTTAAATACACCTTCTACCAACCAACCAGATTTTCTGTCCACCTAAAAAAAAAAAAATCATGTATCATGTTATTAACATTAATCTAGGGATCTTGAGAGATGCTACACTTGTGATGATGGCAGCCAGGAGTGATAATAAAATTGATGTAATACCAATTACAGAAAACTATTCAAAAATACGTTCAAAGGTTTTACATGTAAAGTAGGGCAGTTACATGGGTCAAGTGTTGGTGGGACTAGAAGAACAATTTGTCCTTGCTGGAAAAGTTGTAAGTACTAGAATCTGAATGAGGTAAATCTAAATAGCAAAACATGGTTTTCATTAATTGTAACGTAATCTCTTTTTGCCATTACACCAGCGAGAAGAAGCTCATTACAGATGCCCTTAATAGAAATCAGTTTCTGAAGAGACTGGATCCTCAGCAGATCAAAGACATGGTGGAATGCATGTATGGTAGAAACTACCAGCAAGGGAGTTACATCATTAAGCAAGGAGAACCAGGAAACCATATCTTTGTGCTAGCAGGTGGGTTTCACAGGTTTTTCCAGTTCCAGTTCTTACATAACAAATATTTTGCCTATTGCCTTATGATTTTTTGCAAACATTTATAAAAATGCAAAACCGGTTGCTCTGTTTGTATGAAACCATAACAGAACGAGCTCATGAAATAGTAACATTGTTTACCTAATCATAATGGTGATTATAATATTTACTGAGTGCATTTTATGTGTCAAGCATCCTACTGAGCACTTTATAGAGAGATCTCATTTCATCTTCTCACCAACTCTGTTAGGTAAGTGCTGTTATCACCTTATTACTAATGTGGACTTTGCCACAGAAAAGTTATGTAACTTATGCAAGGCCACAAAGCTCATAAATGGTGGAGGTAGAATGCAGATGTAGATAATCTGACTCGTGTCCGTACTTCTAATCACAATGCCACCTACCCAGCAACTGCAAAAAAGGTGTTTCTATTTAAAATACTGCTGCTTATGTTGACATTTTTAGGTTGTTGTAGGAGGATAAAGAAAACAATTGTTTTTGTGGTTCTGTAAAATATTTGGGTTATATACGAATGCTTTCAGAAGATAATTTAGGTACATGTAACCAACATGTGAATCAAATGGAATGCATTAAGATTAAAACTGGTGTCTTTAGAACCATTTAAATGGTTTTCTCCATATATAATTATAGGAACAGGTTTACATGCTGGGTAGATTTTAATAATCAGATAGGCAAAGGATTTCTTAAATGCATACCAAATGCATGCCTTATAGTAGTACTCAAAAAATGATTTTTGTTAGATATAGAGACAAGAAATTATATGAACAGGGTGTATGTTTAGTGAACACCTTCTCAAATTCTGAATTGCCCCAACTTCTTGAGTTTTAGGGAAAAAGTTAAGGTGGCTTACCCAGATGGAGTGGTAAATTGAGACATGCTGTGGCCTTTTATTTTATACTGTAGTTCCTGGCAACCTAAGAATGCTTTCATGATTCTTGTTTCCTTGGGGGCCTTAGGTGTAGGGCAGAAGTTGCCATTCCAAACAAATTAATAAATATGTATTGTTGTATTTATACCATATAAAAGATTGTTTTCATATGCTCTGATTCCTTAGACATGCTATTTTCATAAATATTGGTGTTTATTTGCCATAAACGTCTCTGTAGACACCCCTAAAATTATAGTCATTCTCAAGAAATTATTCTCCCAAGAATTATTCTAATTCTATGGTCTGAATTTAGCCAACCTTCAAGTTTTTGGGGACGATAATCCAGGGCAGTTTCCCCATCTTTCAACTTTTCTCTTGGCCATTTCATTTCTACTTTAGCAACACCAGAAACTCTGGCATGAAAAAATAGATCATTAACTCAACAAATTTTTATGGAAGCTGTTAGGAAAAGATGAGAAACTCATGTCAGCCCATCTTGTTCCTTGCCGATAACTCCAATGAAAGACTAGGGAAGAGAAGAGTTAGAACAGAAGCCAGCATCAGTACAGTCATTGACATCAGGGTTACAGCACACATGGAAATGAAAATTGGACAGTTTCTTATTTGAATAAATTATGGTGTTATCTCAGGACTGACTTGCCTGATTTAACTGATTGGGCAAATTAGTTAATTAAAAATCTCCCTTTTATAATATATGGCATGAATAGCAAATATTAAAAGCATATTTAGCTTAAACTTTGATATTCCATATAATTCTTTAGTATTTCCCAAGTCCCATGGGTCATACTCAAATAGAAAAAAAAACTTTAAATGCATTGAGACCCATGATACAAACTTGACGGTACCACTAAGTGGTTTCAGTGGAGTGGAATTTAGTTGTAATGAGAAATTATTAAATTTTGTATTATATCTGTAGGATTTGGAGCCAATGCAGCTTTTTTTCTTACTATAATGTAAGTTCTATCAGAATAAGTAATTTAAAAAATTTCCTCAACATTTTTATTCATTTTTTGAGAGACAGAGAGACACAGAGTATGTGTGGGGGAGGGGCAGAGAGAGAGGGAGACACAGAATCCGAAGCAGGCTCCAGGCTCTGAGCCATCAGCACAGAGCCCAATGCGGGGCTCCAACCCACAAACCCGCGAGATCATGATCTGAGCCGAAGTAGGCTGCTTACCGACTGACCTGCCCAGGCGTCCCCAGAATAAGTATCTTTTGTGTCTCTTTGGCAGTTGTACCAGTTCCTGCTACAACATAGGTACTCAAATCAGATTTGGTGAATGAGTGGCTGGGCAGAGATGATTCAGAGCTGCTTAGTGGTGAACTAGGAGAAGGAAAGATGAACTCTTCAAGGGAAAGAGAATAACCCACCATTTTTTCCCCCTCGAAGAATGGAGGTCTCTTTTGCATGTAGCTTTTTGTTAGGTAAGGTTTTATTTACACTCATTTTCAAAAGGAAACGAGAAGAGAATCACTGGGGCCAAATAATTGTGAGGAGGTGGCCTCAAATACTGCCTCTCCCTTTCCTTGATAGGCACTCTTCTTTCTCATTTTTATAAGACTTTATTTTTTCTAGAGCAGTTTTAGGTATGCAACAAAATTTGGAAGGAAATACAGAAATTTTTCCATATACCCCTTGTTCCCACACAGCCATGGCCTCCACCATTATCAACATCACTCACCAGAATGGCGCCTTTTTTTTTTTTTTTTAAATCAAGGATGAGCCTATATTGATATATCATCAAAGTTTACCATAAGTTGCTGTTGTACCTTCTATGGGTTTAGAGAAATGTATAATGACATTTATCCATCATTATAAAATCATGCAGAGTATTTTCACCATCCTAAAAATTCTCTGTGCTCTGCCTGTTCATCTCCCCTGACCCTATCCCTGGCAACCACTGGTCTTTTCATTTTCTCCATAGTTTCCCCTTTTCCAGAATGTCATATTGCTGGAATTATACAGTATGTAGCTTTTTTAAATTGAATTCTTTCACTTAGTTGTATATGCACTTGAGGCTCCTCCTTGTCTTTTTGTGGCCTAATAGCATCTTCCTTCATTTCTTTCTTTCTTTCTTTCTTTCTTTCTTTCTTTCTTTCTTTCTTCTTTCTTTCTTCTTTTTCTTTTTTTCTTTTCTTTTCTTTTTTTTTGAGCAGCAGGCAAAAGTTTATTAGAATACAAGATTAGAAAGGAAGACTAGTAGGAAAGCTCTCACTCTCTTTCCAGAGAGGGGACATTTGAAAGTGAATGCCCCTAAAGCTCATTTCTTTTTAAGTACTGAATAATATTCCATTGGCTGGATGTACCACAGTTTCTCTGTTCATCCATTAAAGGACATCTTTGTCATTTCTAAGTTTTGGCAGTTATAAATAAAGCTGCTGTAAATATCTGTGTGCAGGTTTTTGTGTGGATCAGAGGTTTGAACTCCTCTGGGTAAAATGCTAAGGAGGGCAATGGCTGCATTGTATGGTAAGATTATGTTTAATAGAAGAAAGTGCCAAACTGTCTTCCAAAGTGACTGTCCCATTTTACATTCCCATCGGCAATGTAGGAGAGTTCCCCTTGTTCCATGTGCTCACTAACATTGGGTGTTGTCAGTGTTCCAGGTTTTTGTCATTCTACTAGGTGTGTGGTGGTATTTTACTGTTGTTTTAATCTGCATTTCTCTGATGACGCATGATGTGGGGCATCATTTCATATGCTTATTTACCATCTGTCTATCTTCTTTGGTGAGCATCTGTTAAAGCTCCTTGGCCCATTTTTTAATCAGATTGTTTGTTTTCTTGCTGTTGAGTTGTTAGGGGTTTTTGTATATTTTGCCAAACATACTTTTATCACGTGTGTCTTTTTGCAAAAATATTTTCTTACAGTCTGTGGCTTGTCTTCTAATTCTCTTGATACTGTTTTTCTCATGCACTTTTCTTAGCAACTGTCCTTTATTACTTCATGTCAGTGATTGAGGGTTTAGACAACAATGCAGGCATGGTGAAGTTACTTACCCAAGGTTACACAGCCAATGATTGGACAGGGCCAGGCTGTCTGACTCAAGGGCCCATGCGTTTCTAATTATGACAAGTTAGTCCTTCTGTTAGTGTGGACAGCTAGGATGTGTTTTCAAGACATACAGTAATTGTTGTGTTCCTTGGACAAAAGAAATAGTTTTATGTGCTACATTTTCTTGGGGTAGAATGAATTTTAAATACAACACTTGCCATCCACTGCTTCTGGAGAAGAACTTTGTAGCAATGATAGTAACATTAACAATAGCTAACACTAACATAGCATTTTCTGTGTGTTAGCCATTGTTCTAAGTTCCCTACCTATGTTAACTAATTTAATTCTCACAGCAACTATCTGAGGTAAATATTATTATTATTATTATTATTATTATTATCCCCATTACTGACAAAGAACCCCAGGCAGAGTAGGGAACCCCTTTCTTTCAAAGTGATCAGCTAATAGAGAGTAAGTGGGAGAGCTGCTTTTAGTCTGCACTGTCAACCACTATATTATAATGAGAATCATAAGAGATCTTGCCTGTATGCTTTGTGTACTTTCTGATTGTCGTACTTTTGTAATTTATTTGGATTATTTGTGTTTTTTCTTAAATTCTGCTTGACAGAGGGTCGGCTAGAGGTGTTCCAAGGGGAGAGATTGCTGTCATCCATCCCTATGTGGACCACGTTTGGGGAGCTAGCCATTTTATACAACTGTACAAGAACTGCCTCTGTGAAAGGTAACGGGATGAAAGGCTCTATTTTTGAATTGTTACACAATGTTTATGACAATCTAAGTCACTACTATTGCCTGCTGAGTATTTCTGTCTCCCATTGTGCCCCATGTGCTTTTGTTAAAAGAAATGCTATGCTTACAAAAGAATTTATATTGAAGCACTTGTCTAAATCATTCAAATTTAAGAGAACTTTTCCTTCAGGTACCTGCATATGAAATATGAAAATGGCTTTCTATTATTGAATTATTCCAATATTTGCTTTAATTACCACTTCGCTTTTTTTTCTGTGTAAACATCTGCCTTTGGTTCATCCAGAATGTTAGCTTTTCATTCTCTGTGATGTTCCAAACATATTATAAACCAGAAAAATTAATGAAACCAATGAAAATATATAAATAGCCAAAGGGAGGTGAATTAATTAATGAGAGTTTTCCTGAGTGACTCCTGGGATTAGTTTAAGGGTTTTTGTTTTTATTGACATTATTCATGGTTATCTTGGGCATGAATACTTGGATGTGTTTCTCAGTGGTTAGGACTGGGTTAAGTGTCTTAGAATTGCTGCAGTTTTGATTAAAAAATGCAGATTCTGGGGCTTCACTCCAAACACAAATCAGAATCTCTGGCAATGGAGCTTAGGGATCTGAATTTTTTTTTAAGTTTTTTTTAATGTTTATTTATTTTTTAGGAGGGGAAGGACAGAGAGGGAGGGGGACAAAAATCTGAAGCAGGCTCCGGGCTCCAGACTATCAGCACAGAGCCCAATGCAGGGCTTGAACTCACAAACTGTGAGATCATGATCTGAGCCGAAGTCAGATGCTTAACCTATTGAGCCACCCAGGTGCCCTGTATGGATTTGTATTTTTAGCAAGAATGTCAAGATAAATCTAATTCATTCCAAAATTTAGTAAACCAAAGCTTTGGATTTTGATTTATTTTATAGGCCCTCATTACTTCTTTTTTTTTTTTTTTTAAATACAATTGTAACTTCATCTAGATTTTTTAGAGCTGCTACTTCTGCTCTTCTTCCTGTTTAGATTTTATTCTTGCTTTCTATGTCTTTCCTATAAAAAAATTGTCTCAAACACTGTTTTGCATAATTTCTATGAAAATGATTTGTATGTACTTTATACAAAAGTAACCATAGAGATCCTTAAAAATATATTGGCTCTCATTAGCTACAATGTCTGAACAGCATAAAAATACATAAACACATACTCATACACTCAGATCTTTAACTTTCAATTATCTACTTGTGAATTCTTCACTTTCTGGATTAGCTACAGGCTGGCTGGTTTTCTCTTGTATCACAGCACAAATCTGAAATACATCCTGATGATGTAGTATGTAATTAGGAATTGCAAACTAATTTTGATATCATCCTAAGCAAAACATAATTAGAAAGGAAATCTTTTGCTACTCACTTCCAAATCATGGTTCATTTCAAAGCCAAAGATGATTTTATAAAATTACCCACTATTTATATCACTGCTTCCTTCCATTTGCATGTTAAATAATGCAATTTCCAAGAAATATCATTTGATGGGAATATATGAAAAATTTATCAATTAACATTTTGGACTGTTTTCTTAATGTGGGGCTAAACAATATTTTATTATTTTCTTGATTTTTCTAAAGCTATTACCAATGTTAAAACTTGGGCACTAGATCGAGAGGTATTCCAGAATATAATGAGAAGGACAGCTCAAGCTAGAGATGAACAGTACAGAAACTTCCTCAGAAGGTAAGAATAACACATTGTTGGAAAGAGTAGAAGATGGTGTAGTTATATTGTGGATATGTTGGTTTTATCACAATAATTACTTTACTAGAGCTTTTCTCATTTAAGCAATTTCCACATGACTAAACCAAAGGAACAAAAGTATTCCCTTGCAGTAAAGGCCACTATATTAAAAAATATATATACTTAATTCCAATTAGCCTTGCACACTGATTTATTTATCTTTCACTAATTTTGCCCTTGTATTGATGGAGTCCTTGTATATAATATAGAAAAATGTGTAAAAAGTCTTAAAATATTCATCTGGGTTGCTCAGTTGACTTTGAAAGATAGCCTATAATTTGGAAGTGGATAGCAAAAGATCATCTTTCTAATAATGCTTTGCTTAGACTAATATTAAAATTAATTTATTTTGCTATCTTTAATTGCTTTACCTGAGACATTATTTTTCTCATTTATATAACCACACCATCTTCCAAATTACTATTATTTGTAACAAATTAACTTGCCAGAAATGTCACTGTGTGTGTCTTGATGACACAGATCCTTGGAACATATTTTGTGACCTGTTCTGTACCCCCAACAACTTGGATACATCAATTTAGAAAGAAACAAATACCTATCTAACTGAAAAAGTCAGTTATGCGTATACAAAGTTTGTTTGTTTTTTTGGAGAATATAAATTCTTTTTTTTATTAACTTTTTTAACGTTTTTTATTTATTTTTGAGACAGAGAGAGATAGAGCATGAACGGGGAGGGGCAGAGAGAGAGGGAGACACAGAATCCAAAGCAGGCTCCAAGCTCTGAGCCATCAGCCCAGAGCCCAACGCGGGGCTTGAACTCACGGACTGCGAGATCGTGACCTGAGTGAAGTCGGATGCTTAACCGACTGAGCCACCCAGGCGCCCCTGGAGAATATACATTCTTTAAACTATTTCTGTGTTATTTTTTTGGGGGGGGGTTTGACAATCTCTAAAGCTTCAATACATACTGTAATGAAATGTTACCCATGCTAAGTGGTAATAATAATAAAATATCCCACAATTTCCAAAAATAAATTCTAAGCTCTTTTTAATATTAGTGATTTTACTTTGCATAACTAGCCTAGTATATAGCAAGGACTCAATAAATATTGATCGAATGTCTTTTTAATCATCAGTAGAACATTGTAGGTGTTGAGGGTTCTCCTACAGAATCTTGCTGATTTGCCCTCCCCAGAGATAATATTGACTCCCGGCAGAGAGCTGCAATAATGATAAGTAAGTGCCTTACCTATATGCCAGCCAATGCCTTAGCTATCATGTTGTGGGCTCTACCTGAGTATAGGTAATCTAAATATCCAGTAACTGAGCAATACAGGTCAGCATTTAAAGCTAATGAACTACACTCATGCAAAGGCCAAAGGGGGATAAATAACTCAACCAGTCCTTGTGGGTTGCCTCTGAATGTGTGAGATAAAACTTGAATTACTAGGGATAGCATTTCATTCCCTTGGAGTCTAGAGTGTTCTGTCTCAGTAGAAGGACCGAGGAGAATTTACTAGTACGTAAACCTTCTTTCCTTTTGTCTTCCTTTTGTTATCTGATTTATCCATTCATTTAACAAATACTTATTGCTAGGCGCTAAATATTCAGTGGTGATCCAGATAAACCTTATTGCTTTTTTTATAGTGGGGAGACAGACAAAAGATTTTTCCTCATATCAGTTTCCTCACTAATCCCCAAAAGTGATAGTTTATAGAAGAGAATTTTCACTAACATCATAGACTCCCGTTTGGACCAGAAGTAGAACTTTCACAATGAAGAATATGTTAATCAATGACAAGTTCTGCTTACCATTTTACCTTTTCATTCACAGGAAGGTAGATTAGAAACAGGCATTTCTCTTTGTTTCATAATATACAATGAGCTCTTTCTTTTTCCATTTACATCTTTTCATTTTGAAGTATGTGATATCTAGAAAAGTTACATAGTACATATGTAAGTTTTAAAACATAGTACCAAAAATGCCCAATCTAAGAAGTGGAGCATTGGCAAAATTGAAAGTTCTTTTCCTGTGGTCCCCATTCATTTCCCGGCCTCCTACATGCATCTCCATGGAGTGGCCTGTATTCTGAAGTTTAGAAATCATTCCTTGGTAGTCTTTATTACTTTGTCTCTAGCTTGATTTCATTAACCTATTTTTCAACTTTAAAAAGTGTTATTTTTGCAACTCAACTTTTTATTCAATCTTTTTTTCTATTTTTTTTTTCTATTTCATCCATCTGGTTAAGTTCAGTCATTTCTCCTGTTTTAGAGTTTGGTTATCTGACTCTACTACAGTGTATTTATCTGTTCTCCAATTGGGGCATGTTCTCGTGTTCTGCAATTACAAATGATTCTGATACAAACATTCTTAGCCACGTGTCCTGGCCACGTGCCTCCCTGTGAACATGCCCAAGGATCAACTAGAGCTATTATTTTAAAAAATTGGATCCAATTATGTATTTTTGGAGTAGCATCATTTTTTCTTTAGGGGTGTCAAGTTTTAGATGGTAGGAAATATGTTTTTATCTTACAGTAATTATGTCAACGGTCCCGAGTAAAAATGGGTAGAGGAGAAATTTCTTCAAAGGAACAATTTAATCATTTGATTGGCTAATCATACTGAGTGGAATTTCTGATGTTTTTTCTCAAGTAATAACTTTCAGTAATCCATTTCATTCCTGATATTATTACTATATGTAAAAATGTTCCTATTACGTGCCCCTGGCTACCATTAATTTTAAAAGTTGGTACAGTATGATTAATAATCAAGATGATTTCCATGCTAATTCCTACATTCCCCCTGGATTCAGCCTTTACTTAATTACACAGATTTAGATGAAAATCATACCCTCCTCTGAAAGCAGAGCTCCTCACCCATGCTAATAAAAGACATACTGAGATGTGGCAAGAAACACATTTCTGGGTGTAATTCACTCTGAAAACCAACAACAAATATAAAGTGTTTTTTTCCTTCCAAACAGACAAAATAAGATTTTTTTCCCTTTGTAGTACCTTACTGTCTTTACTTATTTGCCTATGATAAATATCTGTGATTACATGTGGTTATATAATTTCAATGTATTTGAAATTCAGTTGTTTATGTGTGATATATTTTGGAGGTTTACTTTGGAAAAATTAAAGTGAATTTTATATTTTTTAGATGCAGGTAAAGGTTTTTTGAACTACATAGAAGTGCATATTTAATTCAGGAAGATAATTAAAGGTTTCTTTTTAATTTTGAAGTGTATCCTTGCTGAAGAATTTACCTGAAGATAAATTAACCAAGATCATTGACTGCTTGGAAGTGGTAAGAAATTTTAAAGGAAAAAATACATTTTATTAAACGACTTTATTTAAAAATTTTTTTCTTAATGTTTTTATTTTTGACAGAGAGAGACAGAGTGTGAGTGGGGGAGGGACAGAGAGAGAGGGAGACACAGAATCTGAAGCAGGCTCCAGGCTTTGAGCTGTCAGCACAGAGGCCAACGCAGGGCTTGAACCCACAAACTGTGAGATCATGACCTGAGCTAAAGTCAGATGCTCAACTGACCGAGCCACACAGGCACCCCTTATTTAAAGACTTTATAATTTGGTTATTATTAGCACTGTAAATGAAAAAAAGGAAACGATGGTAGGTGGCCTGTCTGCAGAGACCAGGAGCCTTTTTCTATTGTGTAAAACGTTAGACCAACTCAGGGAATTAAGGGGCTGGGATGGGTTTAGGCCACTCTTCTGAAATGTATAAAAGGAAATTGGATTTGCATGTGTAAAATGACACTTGATTTACATACTCAAACCTTTTTAGTATATTTTGTGAAACTAATCTGCCTTACTCAAAAGGCATTTGATTTTCTGCAGTTAACATCACAATCCCCTGTAGAGTTTTCCTAGTATAAAGGAGTCAATGATGTTTCATTAGGTAATGGTGTAGAGGAGGATATATTGGAGCTTTAGGGGACAGCTTTCTGAATCAGGCTATGAAACAAGTCCATACTTGAAAACTCTACACCATGAAAAGACATTTTAAAACCCTCTGCATTTAAGAAGCACTTTACCTATTTTAACATCTAGGGGAAAACAGCATAATGGAATGTGTTCAGAAACTCATATGAGGCATCACCCAGATGGTTGGTTCTAGTCCAAGACTAGCCAAGTTTTTTTGTGAATAAATCTTTTATAACATGTACCTTGGATTCTAATGATATGCATTCTATGAAACCTCTTCAGATTTCAGAGATTAAAATTCAAAGCAAGAAATTTCTCTCTGATTTTTGGTGTGTGTGTGCGGGGGTGGGGGGGGGGGGTCAATTTCATTGAAACCAAAATGGCTTTAATGGAATTTGAAGGAGGTAAGGAATAATAAAGAAGTCACATGTTGACTTTAAGTGTTTATAAAGCTGTTCTCAGTGGGAGATATAAAAGTCTCTGCAAGACTGATTGTTGACAGATTCATGCCTCTGTCAATCACAGTATACAATGCAAACTAATATCTGTTGAGAAGGGAGCACTGACCATTTTATCCTTAAGTGTAAGTGACACCAGTAATGTTTCCATTTACAATTCATGGAACCTCTCCAGCAGTTTATCAAGGACAGACCGTGATGACACAGTGCCTGGCCTTGTGTCCCCAGAGTGTTCAGAAATGAAGTCATTTTCAAGAGGACTGCTTGCCCTGCATCTCTTGGGATTTTCCCAATGTAACATAACCCAATCACAGATGTTACAAATTAATAATTCATCCTAATTTCTGAGAGTATGTGTTTTTTTTAAAGCTGGAGTAGCCCTATATTTTTTTTGTTAACTGAGAAAATCTGTTTTTAATATAATACTAATAGAGTAGATTCACCAGAGGGGGATTCCATGCTGACAGCAAATATTAAAATTTAGTATCATTAAAAATAAATGGTAAATTAGTCATATTTATAGCAGCCACAGGCAATAGGTGCAGAATATATAGATGGGGCACAAGTCCAGTATTAATTAACACACAATTTGAGTTTGAAAGTTCTCATCTTTTAAAACACCCTAGAAAGGCTTTATTATATCTCTGCATTTGCAGACAGCAGCACAGTTTATAAAGGGCTCTTTATTCGTACCTGGCAAACAAATGTGTCTCTATAGCGTGTGAAAATTCTCAAATGCAAAAGTGATTAGCAAGGGAGTAATGGGATCTATTTAGCACTAAGAAAAGCACATAATTTACCAGCATAGCTTGGACTAATGACCCGTCAACGGGGTCCTGACAACAGCCAATCACTAATGCATTGGAGTTATAACAGAATGCCTGCTGAGTTCCAAGACCAGCTGTCCCACAAACTGGCTCCATGATCTTTGACAAAAACAGGCTGAATCTGGCTTAAAGTTTAGGAATTGATTTGGGAGGGTTTTAACTTTTGTGTGGGGGCAGGAAAGGGGTATTGGAATTTCCCATCACGACGCGGTTGATCTGAAATGTTTGTTAAGACTTTGACTATTGAACATCTAGACCAATGGCTCCAATTATTCAGTGTTCCAATTACATATCTTGCTTTAGCTTAAATCACCCAGCCCTTTCAATTCTAGAGGCAGACATCCCCTTTAAGCCTCCTCTTGTGTTCTGATGGGAAAATAGTACCAACATATTTGAGAATTAACTAATGAACATCACGAAGCATGGTAGAGATTTCGAAGCACTGTAAGTGTTAATGGTAATGAAAATGATAATGTGAATTCTGCACCCACCAGTAGTGCAATATGGAGCACAAGAGTGGAAGGAGTCTCTGTTCACACATACAGGAAGCATGGGATTTGACTGTGGTTGATTGAAATGTCACCTCACTCTTTGTTGCAGAGCTGTGGTATGTGACCCTGTGACCCCCTGTACTGAGACTCTGACATGCCATCTTTCATGAAACTGGGGGTGTAGTAGGAGTGGGGTAGGGCGTGGGGTCATGTAGAATGTTGTTGCCCTTCCTTACTCACATCACCTGTGGCGCTGCTTAAAAGGCAGATTTCCAGGTACCACCCGTACTTACTGAATCAGAAACTCTGGGATATTGGCCCAGAAATGCACACTTAATACGTTACTTGATTCTTATGCTTATTAAAGAGAATATTTGAGAACCACTAGTTTAAAGTTATGAATAGAATACATATATTTAGAGCCTTGCCATCTCTTCATTCAGGAATTTTCCATTTTTCATAATTAAAAAAAAATCTAGTTTTCTTTCTTATAGTTCCTGCTAATACCTACAAAACCAGAGGGTTTTCTCATTTTAATGATTACATCTGGAGTCATAAAGAAAGTTGAGATAATTGTGGATTTTGCCTGTTTATGGACCAGTTAGCTAGAGGTGAGGCAACTAGGTGCAATAGAAAGTCCACTAGTCCGAAGTCTGGAGATTAGTGTTTATGGTCATGCTTCTTTCACTAATAGCTGTCAATTAATTGTGGTAAGCATTAGGGTTTTCTCATCTACAAAATAAGGGTGAGTAGTCCATATCTCTAAGGGCTCTTTCAGTGTTTCAGTTATAGATTTTTAAACAGTTGGCTCACCCAAGTTAGAGGAATTTCTGTTGGTTTTCATTTTGTGGGCTCTAGTTCCTTGGAAAGAAGCAATCTGCTACTAAATTTTGCCTGAGTGGTTGGTGAGGGCCCACTTGATCCAATTGTATTTGCTTTAAAATTTCTAAAGTGTTTTAACTGTTGTACTTGGGTGAACAAAAAAATGTCGGTAACAACCCAAATAACTGTATCCAGTTTTTTAAACAACCAACATGGGTTCATAGTCATATGATGTGGGGAGTGTGTGTGTGTGTGTGTGTGTGTGTTTGTGTGTGTGATACATCTGATTGTGCATCATCAATACTTCTTTGTAATGAAGATTTCTGGCCACACACTAAAGACTCTAAGGAAGTCTTAGGCTTGCGTTTTGGTCTTTGTTCTCCATCACCTTTGGTTTTTCTTCTGGTTTTCTGTATACTGTTTATAGGCATTCAGGTTCTAGCATTTTCTAGATATCACAGAATGAGCATTTTCTTTACAGTGAAAACCTTTGCATCGTTCATTAGCTATTGCTTTTAGTATAGTTTTCTTCTGACCTTTACCTCTTAGTCTGCCCTGGTATTGATTTCCTTATTTTTCGCTCTTGCTATACACTCAGTAACTACTCTTAGGGTTTCCTACACATCTTTTTTAAAAACATCTTTTTCAGGGGTGCCTGGGTGGCTCAGTCAGTTAAGGCTTTGACTCTTGATTTTAGCTCAGGTCCTGCATGATCTCACGGTTCATGGGATTGGGCCCTGAGTCTGGCTCTGTGCTGACAGAGAGGAGTTTGCTTGGGATATTCTCTCTCTCTCTCTCTCTCTCTCTCTCTCCCTCTCTCTCCTCTGCCCCTTTCCCACTCGTGCTGTCTCTCTCTCTCTCAAAAATAAATAAGTAAACGTAAAAAAACATCTTTTTCAGACTCTGGGTCATAGCTTATTAGTAGATCATGAAATTAATTTGTAGGAACATTTTTTAAAAGTATCAGAGTAGTAAGTATAAGTATTATTTGAATATGTTTTAATTTTATATAAATGTCTATATGTGTGCATACTCCCGTACGTGTGTTTGGGTATACAGGTAAAATGTATTTCTTATTGTAGGTCACAGTAAAAAATGCTTGAAAATCATTGCTCCCCCAGATAGGATCTATGGCTTCTTGGTCCTATAAGGGACCCCTTTGCAGTGTCACCACAGGACAATAACCACACTGTTTGCATTTCTCTTTTTGGTCTTGGTGACCACCCTGGCTAGACTGGCTGCACTCCCCAGTTGACAAACACTGGCCAGTCTAGCATCATAGCCAGTGCTTACCACTATATATTTTTGGTCTGACCTACATCCACAGCCTTTTCTGATCTATGAAGTTACTGTCAACACACTGGGAGGTATTATTTATCTTCCTCCCAAGGTTTTGGGTGACAAAGAATCATCCCTAGGAAAAATACCACTAGGAAGGTTGCCCCTTAAGAAACAATAAAGCTCTTTCTCAGTGTTCCCTTTTAAGCTTCCCATTAGCTTCTCTGACTGACAGGAATTAAAGCCTCACATTTGCACACACCACACGCTTTATAATAACTGAAGAACAACCTACCAGCACTTCAGAAATTCTCCAGGCTCTTGAGGTGCCTGGGTGGCTCAGTCGGTTAAGCGTCTGACTTTGGCTCAGGTCATGGTCTCATGGCGCGTGAGTTCGAACCCTGTGTCAGGCTCTGTGCTGACAGCTCAGAGCCTGGACCCTGCTTCTGGTTCTGTGTCTCCCTCTGTCTCTGCCCCTCCCCGACAGGCACTCTGTCTCTCTATCTCAAAAGGAAATAAACATAAAAAAAAAGAAAGAAAGAAATTCTCCATGTTCCTTCTGTTCCATGTTCTGAAGGGACTAGGAGAGACTATAGAGCAGACTCTCTGAAACAAGGACATCTAACACGACGCCAACCTTCCTAGGGAAGAGGAGTGAACATTAGCTGCATAACAGATGCTGAACTGCTGTGGCATGGGCACTCACTCAAACACCAGGGCTCATGGCCATCTCAGCTGCAAAATTGAGCTTGGAGGTGGTGAAAGTTTGTGATAAAGCTAAAATGAGAAAGAATGAAGAGTTGGAGTAAGCACACGGTGATGCAAAAGACTCAAAATCTCATTTTCCAAATAAAGTAGAGGTTTGTCTCTTGCTCACATAACAGTCCAAGGAGGATAGTCCCAGTTGGCTATACAGAGTCATTCAAGAACGCAAGCTAAAGGCCTTATGATCCTCTCCCAAGATCTCTCTGTGAAGACACATGCCTGATACGGCTCATAGACCTGGCACGGGGGGTGGCACACATCACTTCTGTTCAGGTTCCTTTAGCTAGAAGTTAATCACATGGCCACAGCTACCAGGGAGGCATTTTACCTGGACAGCCACGTATACTGTGGAAGGCTTGGACAACTGGCTCTCAGCCTCTTTCGCAGGGATTAACCATCACCGGGTGCCTAGCATGTACCAAGTATGCTATCAGGTGCTTTAGATACCCTCTTTCAAGGTTAGGTGTGGTAGGTCATACGGTTTTAATTTTATAGCAAAGTAAACTGAGGTTCAGAAGATTGAAGTGACAGCCTAGCAAACCATTATCATCTTCCTCCTCAACATGGCAGTTATTAATTGTTTAGTATGTTTCAGGTACTTTCAATGCATCAAAACATTGTCTTTTATTGGCTTATTGTGGTAAGGCAGAATGGACTCCCCCCCCCCCCCGCGCCCCCCTCAATGTCCCAGACCGCAATCCTTGGAATGCGTGAATATGTTATGTCACCTGGCAAAAGTGACTGGGCAGGTGTAATTAAGGTTCAGGACCTTAAAATAAGGAGATTATTCTGAATTATCTAGATGGGATGACTATAATTACATGAGCCCTTAAAAGCAGAGAATTTTCTCTGGCTGGAGTCAGAGAGATTTAGCATAAGTGGAAGTCAGAGAGATTTCAAGTCTAAGAAGAATTTGATGAGCCATTGCTGGTTATGAAACGCAGGGGGCTCTGTGCATGGACCTAAGAGAGATCTTCAGAAACTAAGAGGCCAACAGCCAGTACAGAAATGAGACCTTATCCTCTAACCTCAAGAAACTGAATTCTGCCAACAACCTGATTAAAATTGAAAGTGGATTTTCCCCCAGAGCCTCCAGAAAGGAACACAGCCTGACACTTTTGAGTTCAGTCTTGAGAGACCCTTGACAGAAAAATCCAGGTGAGCCATGCTGTGCCTGGGCTCCTTGACCCACAGAAACTGTGAGATGATAATGAGTGTTTTCTTTAAGCCACTAAGAAATGTGTGGTTATTTGTAACAGCAGCAATAGAAAACTAATGTGCTTCTCTAAATCTTTGAATGTAAATGTTCTTATTTGAACTTTATGCATTGTTTTTTTCCCTAAGATATGCATCTTTCCATATATTGAAATATCTTGTAAGATGTATGTAGTGCTATGTAAATAAAAGATAGGTTTAGTCATATTAGAAGTAACATTTATTTCAAAAATGTAAGTAGATTTTATGAGTCAGTGACCAAAATAGATACTGAAATACAGCAGACATAAAAGTGGCTTTGTCTGGATTTTGTTTTTAAATCTAAAAGAAAAATAAGAGAGAGCTATGATGTTGTTAATTATGCCTTTTTAAATAAATGAAACAGGCCCATTTTTGTTTGTAGAAATAATTAAGAGTTCCATTTTGGTTCTATGACTTTGAGACAATGTTAAAGTGGAGTAGAGGTGGACAGTCTAATCCATCTTTCGTTTTCTAAGAGACTGTATTGCTCTATTGGTCTGACATATGGATGAATGGCTTTTCCCTGCCCAAGAATTCTCTGATTACATACACACACACACACACACACACACACACACACACACACGAGGGAAACAAAGAAATATGTGACAGTTTGAGATTTCATGAGGATAAACCTACCTTGAAGAAGAGAATTTACATGTGAAAAATTCTAATGTTGCTATTTTATGACGACGCATCTTTGAAAAGAATCCACAGGAAAGAGCTACTTCCTCTGTCTGTAGAATTTTCCTAGCCTTTGCCCTTCAAGGAATTAGAAGTTGACGCTGATATTCCTAATGTCCGCTGGGGATAATATTTTCAATTTCTTAGATATTCTTTTTCTAAACACTAGGCCTGGTTTCAGGCTGTTACAGATCACTGAACAGCTTGTAGTTAGATTCTTTCAGTGAAAGCCTACCTGGATGTCAGTGATTATTGGTTTGCTTTTGTTTCTCTGCATGTTCTTTAGTCTCCATGCCTGAAAATCAGTCTTTCTGGTGAGTTCTGTGAAAGACAAAAAGAAATGCAGGTACTAAGGCAAAAGTCTCTTTACTTTTCTACAGTTTACGACTGCCGTGTTTAAGAAGATTACAGTGACAATAGGCAACAAAGAAAAGCAACAGGCGTGGGATGCTTATTTCAAAGACATGGGGAGTTCTGTTACATTTATGCCTTCATCTGGATGTCTCCATTGGATTTAACGTTTTCTTTTTCTCTTATCCCAATAGGAATACTATGACAAAGGAGATTACATTATTAGAGAGGGCGAGGAAGGAAGTACCTTCTTCATTTTAGCAAAAGGAAAGGTAAATATGAATTAAAGCTTACTTAAAGTAAATCATGGAAGTCTTTTCACATTAGTTTGCCCTGCACCACAGCACTGGAAAGTCTCTGCATTGAGCAGGTAAAGGAACTTCTGCTCAGAAGAGTTCCTTGGGGTTTGGTCTTAGCCTTGGGTTTGGGGGCACAGGAGAGCTGTTCTGGGTTCTGGCTGAGACAGTAACTTCTTAGTGACCTTAGGCAGGTCCCTTGACTTTCATTGTGTTTAAAATGACTAGATTCTTTCTCAGATCCCTTTTGTCTGTGATTCTCAATCAAATCAATGATCCAGGATCAGGGCTGGAAATTTTTTCTATCCAGCAGGGGTGACAAGCAGCAGGTGGAGGAGAATGAGCTTGTCAGTGGAGGACAGCAATGGCTGGGCATAAAGCTGTAGAGAGGGCTCAGAACTTCAGTTCATATACCATAGCTCAAGTTGGTTTGGGTGCTGATGAAAATTTTATGCTAGTATATGCAGTAGATTTTTCTCTTCACTTAAACTGTGAGTGGATAACATGTTGCCAGTTGTTCCTATGTTGACTCTTTACAATGTTGCTCAGAGATAAAAGGCATTTGTGAAATACTGAAAAAAAAGAGCGAAACCTTGAGCACCTGCATCCATAACCTGTCCAGTTTTTACAAGTATTCTTTCTTCCATGGAAGTGTTTATCATCAGGCACTGCCCTTTGTAAACTGGTTGGTTGTCGAACCTTGAACTGGGCCCCCAGTGAAAGAAAAAAAAATAACAAAATGGTTTCAAACCTCAGAAACTCTTCAACACTCAGAACATTTTTTTTTATCATTCCTCTTCCACCTGGACCCGATGCTTTCAGAATTTCTAATCAACAGGAAACAACCCTTGTGATTATGTTGAATTGGCATAAGACTAGCGACAAACAAGGAATATTGAAGTTTTTGTTTGGTTCTGCCGTGGGACTTCTTAAACCTTCCTGGGCCCTGGATCACAGTGAGACACCCATGAAAGTTATGACCCTTCTCCATATCCACAATTTACATCTAGGTTTAGGGGGTAAAACAGAGGATTTAACAAATCAGTCATGAACACTAGATTCAGAATTCCTGACACTTAGCCTTATTCTTGATTAGTTTGTCAACTCTTTGGCTCTTTGCCATAATAAAAGTTCCCACAGGAACATTAGGATTTGCTTTGAATATTCCTAGGAAGGAATTGCTAGATTCACATAAAATTTTTTTTAACTTTGGGAGGTGGGATTTGAATGGAGAATCTTTCTCTTACAGATGGGGAGTCATTTGGTCATGTTAAGTCACAGGATTTCTCAGTCCCTCCAAGTGAATTGCCTGTAGTAAGATGGTCCTAAGTGCCGCAAAGTTAGAGCAAAGGCTCTTCTATTTCCTTCTTTCAGTCAAGTTTATATAGATTTGGAGGGTCTGGTTGAATGAATATGTGCTCAGATTTTCTTTTTTTTCCCCTTCTCTTTATCTTTTTAATTGTTTAACCTCATGTAGGTAAAAGTCACCCAGAGTACAGAGGGCCACGATCAGCCACAACTGATAAAAACACTGCAGAAAGGAGAATACTTTGGAGAAAAAGCTCTTATCAGGTGAATCCACAAAGTCTATACCATACTTAAATAATTCTTTTGTTGTTTTGCATGTGTAATTACTCATTCAGAGTTGTCAAATTGAGCTGCCAAATTAATGTCAGCAAATATCCAGGAATTAAGAAAAAAAATAAATTGAATTCTGAAAAAATTCATTCTCATGCAGGAAATAAGTACACTAACTGCACAGAAAAGAAATGGGAAAGGCTTAAATTTGCTAGTGAAAATAAAATTGGTATCCTATTAGAATCTTTAGTTTAAAAGAGAGTCACAGAGGGGCGCCTGGGTGGCTCAGTTGGTTAAGTGTCTGATTTAGGCTCAGGTCGTGATCTCATGGTTTGTGAGTTTGAGCCCCATGTTGGGGTCTGTGCTGACAACTTGCAGCCTGGAACCTGCTTTGGATTCTGTGTCTTTGTCTCTCTGTGCCCTTCCCCTGCTCACGCTCTGTCTCTGTCTCTCTCAAAAATAAACATTAAAAAAAGTTAAAAATTTAGTCAGAGAGATTAAAGACATGAGAATTACAATTTTTTTAAGAATGAATTTTTATATTTCCAAGGTTTGAAATGTTGCTGTTCCCCCTTTAAAAATTATCAAATGATAACTTTCCATGTTTTTTGTGCTTTTAAATTATTATGTTAAAAGCAATATTTTCTTAAGGATTTTTATCAGCTCATTTTGCAAGTTTTAGAAACAATCAAAATAGTGTGTAGGAAACTTCTACCTGACCCTTAGGTCTTTGGAAGTATGAGTTTATCTACTGTTGATCTAACTTATGGAAGAAATATTTATAAAGATAAATCAAATGTCTCAGGAGATGCTTTGTACTTCCTGGAATTCAGAAAACAACTTCAAGTCTAAAAACACCACATTTTAAAAAATATAAATCACTTTGTAAAAGATCGAATTAGAGTTTTGAGCAATACTGTTTGGAGTTACGTATGTTTTTAAATGAATACTTGAAATTAGTTAAGACATCCCTTAAACTTTATATTATTCCTAAATGGTTGTTATTTCAAATTTATGCTTATAGAAAATGAATATTATTTCTGTTCATTTTCTTCCTTAATTTTTGTCATGAAGTCCTAGTTCTGCTGATTTGTTTGTCATGATAATATTAAGTACAGAGCAAAGAAAACATGTTCATAAATTACTACAAGACAAATTTGATTATTTAAAAATTATAAAGCTCTTATTTTCAAAGGAAAAACACATAAAATTAGTAAGTTAAATTATGACTACTTGTAAACATTTTAAAAATGGAATTTAAATGCAAGTTAAATTTTTTCTTTCTCGTTTTCTAGCTAGTAATTAACTTGTTTCAATGACATGGAAATTGTCCTTTGTAAAATTTTTTTGTTTGTGACTAAATACAGATACATTCATGTAATATAATTATGTAATTTTATTATTCAAAACTTCAGTGTATTTGTTTTTAACATTACTAGATTACTTTTTTCATACCTCCCAGCGAAACAATTAAAGTTTGAAAGTGCAGAGAACTTTATAAATGTATTACAGAGTCAAAATAGCTGTTGAAAGGAAGTATATTGTCTGATTTTGCCGGATCTGAAATGATTTACTGTGTATGTCACAGCTAGCCAACTATAGTGTTTTCCACTGAAAAACATGGGAATTCATATTTACTACAGATACCCAACTCCCTAGGCATTTGAAAGCATAAAGCTAAAATCAGTGAACAGGAGCACTGAATACAAATGCTTCTACATTTTTGTGCATTTTTATGCTATCAGTTTTTAGGGCCACTGACTGTGACTCTGTATTCCTTATATTCTGTATATTTCCATGACTTGACATTAAATAGTCCCAGGAGTTCTTTCAGCATTTTACGTACAACAATAAATCCATGGAACTTACACAGTTATTATGAAAGAAACATGTGTATTTATAAACACCTAATATTTATAAAGTGTTTGTAGAGAATATTCCTAGTCAGTCTTGATACTCACAAGTGAAAGGGAGGCTGCATCATTCCTTTTTTTGAACTCACAAATCAAATTGGCTCATATCCAACATCATATGTGTATGTATATGTACATATATATGTACACGTATATATGTATATGTACATATATGTATATATGTGTGTATAGATAGATAAATAGATAGATAGATATAGATGTCTCCACACATAGACATTGAGTAGCGACTGCTCAGCTCCCAACTCAAAAGCTCATCAACCCGGAATGTTTTTGCTGATGTCTTCTGGCAAGGACCCTGTAGACATGTCAGGAGCTGTGTGTTAATGTCAGAAAGACTCTGGATGTCACCTATGTGAATAGGGGACTTCTTTGGAATGAGAGATGGGCCACCAAAGTTTTCCTGTCCTATCACCAAAGGAAGATGAAGGAACTGTATATACTTTGTGGTTTACATGTTTGATGAAGTCGCTTAGAGCAGGCCCAATATGTTTGTTCCTCCCAGTTACCTTAAATGAATCTCACAGCACTGGGTACCATATGGGGGTGCCATTTTTCAGTGTCTTATTTTGTAACTAATAGAGGGAGGAAACTCATATAAATAAAGGTCTCTAAAGAAATACTTCACCTAATGCTTGGCCTATGGTATTCATTAGGTAATTAAATTTGCCGTCACTAGATCATATGCTGTAATTCATTGAATCTAGGATATCAATTTTGAGAGGCACCATTATATAATGTACCTCTGAGGAAGAAAGACAATGCTGTTGATTACATTATGATTCATCATCAATTGTAGGACATGCTCTGATTTCAGAGATTCTAGTGAAAAATGTACATCTTAGGCTTTATGCAATTAAAGTATTTTAGTATTTACTTAATCATTGGGTGATACGGCACTAAAACTACTTTCTTTGGGTTTTATTCTTTTTTTAAGTTTATTTATTTTGAGAGAGGGTGAGAGAGAGAGAGAGAGAGAGAGAGAGCAAGTTGAGAGAGGGGCAGAGAGAGAGACTCTCAAGCAGGCTCCCTGCTGTCAGCATGGATTCTGATGCGGGGCTGGATGCAGGGCTGGAACTCGTGAACCCTGAGATCATGACCTGAGCCGAAATGAAGAGTTGGACACTCAACCAACTGAGCCACTGGTTGCCCCTGGGTTTTATTCTTGATTGGCTTTTTTATTGTATATTGATTACTTGAGTGTTTTTCCAATAAATTTGTTTGATTAGTTAATTTCAGGTTTTGGCTGCTTATTAATTAGCAATTCCCATTTGATCACAGGAGAGTTATTTTATTTTGCTGACACAAAGCACAGAATGAGATTCCATATGCATTTGTAGTCACCAATTCCTCTCTATTCCTGGTGCAATTTGCCTTCTTCTCTGAATTCCTTATTGAGATAACCTTTATTGGGACACATTTCAAATCCTTTTTTGGAAAGGGGTAGAGTATGTTATTAAAAAAAGCAGTCTTTGGAAGGTTTAAATGATGGTGTTTCATAAAAAAAGTAGCAGATCCTCTAATAAAAATGGATGTGTAATTTCTAACCGTAGAAAATTGACTTTCCTGGTTTTGTCTGCAGTGAGGATGTCAGATCAGCTAACATCATCGCCGAAGAAAATGATGTCGCATGCCTGGTTATAGATCGAGAGTGAGTATGCGGATACTGTCTGGGAAGGCAGGCTATTGCCACCTTTGAAGACTTGGCCTTCTGTTACTCCGAGGCCCATCTGTCTTCTCATTCATCAGCACTTAGAAATGCTGGCCAATCCTCAGCTGCGAGTATATTCTATTAAAATTCATGGGGAGGAACTGGGCCTTCTGATCTGAATCTGTCTGTGGCAGTGGCAGATGCTGGCAGGCTAAATATTTTGTGTGCAAAGTTTGTACATAAATACCAGCAATAGACTGATTTAAATTCTGCATCTTCCAGAGAAATAAGCTTATTAGTACTCTTATAGATTTTCTCCCATACGATATAGTGAACCATTCCATAATTTATTTCTAAAATGCTGTAAGCAGTCAAAAAAATTTTTTTGAACAAAACCTCTGTCTCGGACATGATGTAAAATACTCATTATTAGCTATACATATATTTCCAGAGAAGGTTTAATTTAACATTTGCAGTAACTTGTAAGTGACGGGTGTTAATATTAATTTCTAAATGTCTCAGGTTATTTTTCAGAAAAAAGTCTTACTTTGTGTCCTTCACTCACTTCAGATCATATTTGAATCTGGCCCCTTGGATCTCTCACTAATGAGTTGAATATTGATCAGTTATCCAGATATCATAAAAGGAAATGCAAATATACCAAAGCTAGGCCGTTGTCTAAGAAAACTCATAGTAAAGGGCACCTGGGTGGCTCAGTTGGTTGGGCGTCAGACTTTGGCTTAAGTCATGATCTCCCAGTTTGTGGGTTCGAGCCCCACATCGGGCTCTGTGCTGACAGCTCAGAGCCTGGAGCCTGCTTCCAATTCTGTGTATCCTCTCTCTCTGCCCCTATCCCGCTCTTGTTTAGTCTCTCTCTCTCTCTCTATCTCTCAAAAATAAATAAATGTAAAAGAATTAAAAAAAGAGAACTCATAGTAAAGTCAAAGAAATAAGGTATACCCATATGAAATATTAGCAAAAAATAGTAAAATGAAGAAGTATCACAAGGGAGTATGTAGTTGATTGAACATAACATTCATTGAATCAGGGGTTTAGAACTATAATGAACTTTAGAACACTTTTTAAAATGTTTATTTATTTTTGAGAGAGAGAGAGAGAGAGCAAGGGAGGGGCAGAGAGGGAAGGAGACAGAGGTCCCCAAGTGGGCTCTGTGCTGAAAGCTGAGAGCCTGATGCGGGGCTCGAACTCACAAAACCGTGAGATCATGACCTGAGATATAGCAGACACTTAACTGATGGAGCCACCCCGATGCCCCAGAACTTTAGAACATTGAAAAAATCTTTTTATTGTGGAAAATTTCGCACGTATTAAAAAGCAGACAGGATGGTGTTATGAACCCCATAATGCAAGTCCAGAAATTATCAATTAATGCCTTATCTGGATCCCTTTGCCACCCTCTCTCTGCCTTCTCCATACTATTTTCAAACAAATTGCCAACATAAAATGATTTCATCTATAAATTTTAGCAGCATTTCTAAAGGATAAATGTTATTTATAAGGCATGACCACAATAACATTAACATACCTAAAAAGTTAGCAATATTCCTTTTTTATTTATTATTTTTAAACGAAGCATAATCAACACATATTTAGGTGTACAACATAGTGCTTGAATATATGTATATATTGCAAAATGACCACCACAGTAAGTCTAGTTAACATCCATCACCACAGATAGAACAATAATCCTTAATATCACTGAATTATTTTAATCTCTGTTTTATGGATAAGAAAAGAAGTCCTAGATCGGTAAAGGGTTGCCCCAGTGATGCTGTCCTGTGTTGGATCAGGAGCTACTGACCGGGTGTCCTGACTTCCTTTCGGAGTTCTTTCCACTGTGCCATTTGGCTCCCATAGCATGTATTCAGAAAGAGGGGAAATCACAACGTGGTAAAGTGGGCAAGGTTTAATTTTGTTAAGTGTGGACATGGGGCTTAAAAATTAATAGGCAAATAGGAAATATAGAAGTCACTCCAGGTGAAGTAAAACTTAGAAAGGAAGGCATAGGGCTAGAAAGTGCACAATAGGTTCAGATAAAGGTAATCTTTGGATGCCAGCTCAGAAATGGAAAATACATGAGTACGGTATGGTCCTGATAATGCATTGTTTCGTATATGAGTTCATTAAAAAATATATGCATGCACTGAATAGCATTAGCTGTGTGGTAGAATCTTATAAATTGCTCTGAAATGCTAGGACTAAAAATACGAGAGAAAGGAAGAATTCCTTTCCTTTTTCTTCATTGTAATCACACAAGCAAATGTTTATACAATGTCTCATATATTCATAATCCCTGAAAAGGATGCAATTATTTTATAGAGTTAATATATTGTTTGGAAGTGTAAAATTTTAAAATGTTCAACTTACATGTGTAAGATTCTCTAGTAAACCAAGTATTGTATTAGGCTCGATGAGACTTAAAAAGTTACATGCATTTCTTCTATCAGTGAGAGAAGCGGAGTATCAGCTGTAACTGGGTTGACCTACATCCTGGATTTCCTGGACAGTTCTGGTTGGCCCAGCGTATTTGTTATTGGCACCACCTTTCAGTCAGAAAAGTATTCAGTTTGAATCGAAAATGATACGATCCTGGTAGCTATGACTAGTAGACTAAGTTAAGATCCCATGATAATTATCCCATAGTACCTTATCTACACTTATATCATCATTCACATTTTATTGAATTGCTTTATTTAACATCTGTCATCTCACTGTTCTATAAACTTCATGAGTCCGGAAACACTGACTTGTTCACTGCTGTTGCAGTGCCAGCAAATGACATAGTCCTTGGCAGACGGCAAGTGCTCCACATGTTGGCTGAATAAAGGACACCATCCTTGCAATGAAATACAGTGACTGAAAGCCTTTGGCTCTTTATTTCTTCTTTCCTAATGCGTTCTTTCAAAAATGCTTAGAATGAATACGCTGCAAGGAGAAGAGTTCAAGTTTTCCTATTTTTAGGTATAATGAAATGTGCGAAATGGCAGTATCTCTAAATACGTGGAAAGTGTTATTTGTGACATCTTCATCATTCTTTGGTTGTTGGGAAAGATCTCAAGGAGCTGATTATGTCAGAATGAACCATCAGTACCATCAAAATGATTATAGGCTGTTTGTCACAGCTAGAATGTTGTAGCTGTTTACATTTACTTTAACTCTAAGTTGTGGAGAATTTCTCGGAGCCTGTGACACCAGTATCAACTATCTTTAAAAAAATGAGATTTGTTTACGATACTTTAATTAGTTTAACAGCAAGCAAAATAATGGTGATGTATAGAATAAATAAAAGCAAAACAAAGTGAGGTGCCTGGGTGGCTCGGTCGGTTGAATGTCTGACTTCGGCTCAGGTTGTGATATCACGAACCACGAGATTGAGCCCTGCATCAGGTTCTGTGCTGACAGCTCAGAGCCTGGAGCCTGCTTCAGATTCTGTGTCTCCCTCTCTCTGCCCCTCCCCTGCTCACGCTCTGTCTCTCTCTCTCTCTCTCTGTCTCTATCTCTCTCTCAAGAGTAAACAATTTTTTTTTAAAAAGCAAAACAAAGTACAAGAAGTATTTCCCTTTTGCTTGCAAATTTCACCCGTTGGATATTTGAAATTTCTTGGCAGTGCTCTTTGTTTCTCACTATTCTATCAGTCCATGGAACAGGATAGAAAAGAGTGGAGAGTAGATCTGAAAAGAAAAATGGAAAATACCAGCACAGTATATAAGATATACTTAATCATGTGAATGTATATTGGGGTCAGTTCAACATGGGGAGAGGTCTTCAGGGCTAGGAAAGCAATAAATGGCAACAGTACAGTAATGAGATGGCTCTGGTTTATTAGTTTTAGTTGTTTTGAGGTAAATTTTCATTCCTTTAATTTTTTATGCCCAAGTGCTTAAGATTTACCAAGAATATTAAAGCGTAGTTTCTAGAAGGATACTATATTGCAGTAGGTAAGAGAAGCGCCCTAAAAAGTCACAAATCAAGGTAGATTGTCGAGTGTAAGGGCGGAGAAACATTGAAAAGATAATCGAGAAAATATATTTCACTGGTGAGGAAGGGGATTCTTTATTTTTCACGTGCAGTGCTTTGTATGAGTTCCCGCAGACAGTTTGGCGGGGATGGGGAAAGTAGATGGGGCAAGGTCAAGTCTGATCTGTGAAGGGTGAGAGAGGGCAAGGGAAGATATTGGCGGGGCCTCAGAAAACTACCAAGATAAAGTAAAACATGTAGATTTAATTATGAAGGAATGTGAAATGAGCATTATCGAGGGAAAAGAAAAGATAAATTTTTTCCTTGATTTTTAAAATAAATAGCTTAATTTGATGAAGCAAATCTGCAATCCATGTAACATGTTGACTCAGTAAACAGATTATGTAGACTACTTCCTGTCCACTGTCTTCTGGGGGGAAAAATTGCTGGTAAACCTGAACCACAAGACAGAAAACTCCAGAAACGTTTTCTCTTTTCTTTGTTTTCATAAACTCACAGGATAAATTATATAACTTCTCCATTTATGGCAACTTTAATGTAATATAAATTATTGAAATTATTGAGAAACCATTTACAAAGCCATGAATAACCATACAAATGGTCTTTTATGAGCTTGAGAAAATGTCAGGTTACGATAGTAACTGTTTATTTTATTCACTTAGGACATTCAACCAAACAGTCGGGACTTTTGAAGAACTCCAAAAATACCTTGAAGGGTATGTGGCAAACCTAAACCGTGATGATGAGAAAAGACATGCAAAGTAAGTGGAGGAACGTTTTCCTAAGCCTCATAGGACTTCCAGCAGTAGATGAAAGAGCACAGGAGTGTGATTCGCCATGTACTAATAACTTTCTGCGTGCCATCACTAGAAAATTTGGGGGAGTTCTTTTAAATCAATCTTCTACAAAGAGGATGCTACTTACCACTACTAGTGTAGATATTATTTTAGTCTGCAAGTAGTCAGCTTTGAGTAGTAATGTTAGGGAGACATTTCCTGATAGGCGGCCTTGGGATGGGATTCTATGTCTGATGACTTAGCTCAAAAGGAGATTAATTCAGAAATGGAAATGGAAACCACACAAGAATGCCAACGGACTAGTGTAAGCCATTCATTCTGATTCCAGGTAGACAGCTGGGGTAGCGTCAGAATTATTTCAGAATATAAGGGAGTTATTGCCCAGGGGTGTGTGTGTGTGTGTGTGTGGGCGTGTGTGTGTGTGTACAGGAAGGAGTTGGGTAATAATAATAGTAATAATAACAATAATAATGATATGGTAATATTGATGAAGAATTTTGTGCTTAATAGAAAAACTACTTTGTAAAATTAAAATTTGAAAATCCTTTACATTTTATAGAGTAAATACTTAAGAATATATTCATTAAAGAAGCTGGAGTCAAAAGTTCTAGAAAACTCACATTTGAAGTAAATGAGAACATTCAATCAGAACCTCAGAATTTTTTGGCTATGTGGTGTTTTTTTGTTTCTGTTTTTGTTTTGTTTTGTTTTTGTTTGTTTTCTTCTGGCAAGGAATGTATTTGCAGTTTTTATGTCAAAGGCCTTTTGCAGTAAGAACAATTTATGAATATATAATCCAGAGCAGTAAACCTTAATTAAAAGAGAAAAATGAGTATTTCCAAATAATGATACTTAGCTACAAAGTAGGGAATGTATTTTTCATGTTTGACTAAGCAGTTATTCTGGTTCATCCATGGAAAGCTTCGAAACCTGACAAAAATAGCAAAACACAGCAAAGATTCTCAGTGTGGCATTCTCCTGTATGTGTAGCAAAGGAATTGCTCACTGGTTTTATTTCCTCTCATTGACTCTTCAGAAACAACAACAACAACAACAACAACAACAACAACAACAACAGATTTATTGAGATATACTTTAAATACTACACAATTCAGCTCTTTTTACCTCTCATTGATTCAGTTTGACATTTGTCTATTAATGTGTGTGTGTATGTGTGTGTGTGTGCGTGTGCAAGTTTTTTGTTTGTATGTTCTATTGTTTTTCTCCCCAGACATAACTGAATCTGATCCTCTACAAGTTGAGACAGCTTTTGTAGCAAGCATGGGTAGTAATTACTGGCAGAAATAATACTATTGTTAAGAGTGGGATTTAGGTGTGGCATGACCCTGGCCTGACTAAAGGAGTGTATGCAAAGTTTCACTTTTCTTATGCAGGAGATCCATGTCTAACTGGAAGCTGTCCAAAGCACTCTCTCTGGAGATGATTCAGCTGAAGGAGAAGGTGGCCAGATTTTCCTCATCATCCCCATTCCAGAACCTTGAGATTATTGCAACACTGGGCGTTGGTGGGTTCGGAAGAGTTGAGCTTGTAAGGGGTTTACGTTTCAAGCATCTGAGAGAAGCCTTTTGACTTTTTTTGTTTTATATTCCAGGGTATCTTGGAGGAATATATGAATTGTTATTGCTATCTTAAATGTTGCTTTGAGCTGAAATTGAGAAAGTAATTTTTCACTCTGTGTGTTGTATAGTAGCAGGTCTGTGCTAATAAGTAACTTGTAATCATATAGGTCATATTTCAAGCTTCTTGCATCACATCCTTTTGTGATTTTTTTTCTTGATTATAATTTTTGGAGAATGTACCAAGTAAGCATTCCCAGAGGCTATAAAACATTAAAAACGTATTTTCTAACAGCAAAATGTATACACACACACACACACACACACACACACACACACACACACAAACACACACACACACACACACTTATGACCCGTTAACTATATATACTAAAGAAAAGAAGAATGTGTCCAGGGGAGGTGTTATAGAAATAAGATCTTTAATATTATAGTTTACACAACTCTACTGCCGTGTCTGTATTTGGCTTTCATTATCTTATTTTGGGATTGCTCAAGATTTTCCATCAGAAAAGAAGAAAAGAAGATGAATTTAAAGAAATATTTAAAGAGCAGCCTTCTGTAGTGGTGATCAGGACACCTGGGAACTTATCCTGATTTGGGCTATATTTTCCACATCACCACCTCTCTGAGCTTTGTAACTGGCTTCCAAGGAGTAACAGAGTGGTATTGTCAGATCAAGTGCTCTGAGGAAACTGTAGAATGGAGATCTGTGACCTTACTGGGTACAGATGGCTCTGAACCCTTGGCAATTACCAAGTCCTTCTTCGTCCAGCAGATTTTTCACGATTCACTGTACATTAACCTCCGGGAACCAGGCTGACACCTTCATCTGCTGGATGGCCCGCCCTAGACATGAGCAGATCTGAAATGCTGCCAGGAGACCTGGATAGTACACCTCATACCCAGTCAGTACTTCCTCTCTGATGGGTGAGGGGGAGAGAAACTATTTCTTAATAAGCCAAAGAATATTTGGCTTTTTTTTTAATGCCATACGGAGAGACAAGGGCACTATCCATCTGCAGTGGTATTTTTCACCGAAGATCCTGGCAAAAGGATTGAGTTAACAATCCTGAGATCTGTTTTTTTTTTTTTTAAATATAGTTAGATGATAATAATTGAAACAATAATTCCAATAATTGAATAACCCAATAACAAACAATAGTTGAAACAATAATTCCACCACTGATTTAAAAGTCCTAGGCAGCACCAGCGGCAAATGTGTGCAAAGTATGGGGTGCAGCCATTTCTGCGCAGTTTCGTTTCCTGTCAAATATAGTCTGCTTATGGAGTCTTAAGCCTATCTGAATAAACATCTCTTAAATTTTTTTTATTTCCTTTCAAGGGAAAATTTTGTTTGTCCATCTAAAGCAGCAGGCTTCAAAAGAACTCCCTGCACCGATGGAAATGTTCTATCCCTCTGCTATCCGGAGGGTAGTGACTAGCTGGATGTGGTTGGCAAGCTTTTGAAATGTGCCTAGTACAACTGAGGAACTGGATTTCTAGTTTTAATTAATTTTACATTAAATAACCCCACGCGACTACTTGCTGTTGTATTATATAGCACAGATACGGGTTTTGATTGAATACGTTTTGTTTGGAAAATCAAAGAAGTGAATCTTCAGACAGAACAATTCTTGGCAGTTCTGGTCAACGTTTTTTAGATCACACACTCAAAAGTGAATAGATTTCTAACCATTAAATCTAAGTAGAGGGGTTTTTTTTTTTTCCTGTGTTAATGCAAAGATTTTAGGACCATGTTCCAGATACGTGAACTCTTCTGGAAATTACAATGAAAGGGAAGGGTATACACCTGAATAAAACTTAGTGCCCTGAGGGATGAGTGGTTGAAAGGTCACATACCATTTAAATATGAAAGAATTTTAACTCTCACTGGTTACTATTGTTTTATATAGACGTTACAAATCTTTCCTACTAAGTTAGTTTTGACGGATCTTTCTCTTCTTGCTTAGGTTAAAGTGAAAAATGAGAATGTGGCTTTTGCTATGAAGTGTATAAGGAAGAAGCACATCGTTGACACTAAGCAACAGGAGCACGTTTACTCAGAAAAGAGGATTCTAGAAGAGTTGTGTTCTCCCTTCATCGTGAAGTAAGTGAGCATTTGGCCCCCGGAATTTGGACTGTAAGCTCTTTTGAATGTTTTCATGCAAGAGAACAGAAGAGGGAGAGAAGACCCCACTCTGAATTCTCCATCCCTGTCACAGCAACAACACACAAAATGTTAGAACTTTGAGGTTTGGAATCAGGAATTTGGATTTTTTTATTCTTAAGTAAATCTCAGGAGAATTTGTGTGTGTGTGTGTGTGTGTGTGTGTGTGTGTGTGTGTGTGAATATAAAATTATTGTGGAATAATTTCAACTGATTATTTAATCCATATCTACTGCAGAACTTAGGAAGCAAAGAATTCACATGAAGCCCTCAGAGGACATGCTGTTGCTGAATTTCTGCAAGAGGTGGCATTTGGGCAAATGGAGGCTGCCAGTGAGCAACAGAGTGCAGTCCTAGCAATGCCTAGATGCTGAAAGATCCATCTCCTAATAGTCACTGTTCTTTCTGTAGTTATGCCCAGAGTTTAGAAGAGATATGTTATTCTAGACTACAGCTCTCTTTGCTTGTGATTCACCAGTTGGTGGTGTAGGCCAGTCAAGACATTTATTTTCATACATGTCCTGACCTCAGAGTGTAGCTTTAGTGATTCCTAGGTGATATAAAGTGCCCCTATAACGAATAGAATTTATGTTTTTTGATCAAATGTCTTGAGAGAATCTTCCTGCCTACCCGTATTCCCACACCCATTTTCTTTCAAGATAAAAAGGTTTGAACCCAGGCAATGCTGGCAATAGAGTCAGCCAGTTATTTTTTATGTCAACTATGTTTCCAGAATGCCCCCCCCCCTTTGATCAATAATTCATTAACAAACTATCGTGAACAGCTTTGGGGAATGGATTGGATTTTATTCCTGTTCTCATTTCTAGCTCTTTGCAGAATGCCTGGCATATAGTAGGGCAATAATAACATAATAATCAATGTTAATAACACTTACTCAGAAATTAACATGTGTTAGACACTCTTCTTAGCAAACTATGTGGTTATATATATATATATATATATATATATATATCTCACATATGTAATATGTGATATATATTTAAAATATTTTTATTTATTTTATATTTTATGTATGCAGATATATAACCTACATTAAATTAATATATAATTAATTTATAATCAAATGAATATACATATATTCATCTGACCTTTATGATATGAGGTAAACGTAATGGTTGTCCTCAAGAGCAATAAGAAAACTGGGTTGCACAACTGATAAATGGTGGATCAGGGATTCAGACCTAGGCATCTTGGATCCAGAGCCAACACTGAACCACTTTATTAGATTGCTTCTGCTGTCTGCACATGATCTGGCCACTAAGCCTTCACCCACTATTGAAATATGGCACCCTACCCAGGTCCCACATCGGGATTGAGGCTGTCGTTCCTACACCGTCTGGGAGTGTCACCAACTGAGGACTCTAGCTCTAGCTCAGTACTTTCTTGGCCATTGCTTTAAGGTAGAGAGAGCCACCTTGCCCAAGATTCTACTCTGTCTCCAGATACATCCTGCATCCAATAATGGCAGAGCTCCTTGAGGCTGAGGCTTTTGTTGAAATAAGAAACTAGAATAGCCCAAGTCTCCTGCTGCCCAAGTGTGTCTTATTCCTCCCCCGTGGATGTTGTTCCCAAGTACACTTCCCACTAAACTTACTGCTTACAGGTCTCTGTCTCACAGTCTAGTTTTTGAGACCAACCAGAGGATATAAGAGACATAAGACATGGGCATGAAGGCAGCTCATAAGGAGACGTATGCAGAGGTCTCTGGGCTTCTGGAGAAAAGACAGACTGTATTTGGTAGGTGGGATGATGAGCTTGGTCTTGAGGAAGGGATAACACTATTGCAGTGAAACTGAGATGAAGAAGGTTACTCTGTGTGGAGAGGGAGGGCAGTCTGAAGAAAGGGGTTAACATGTGCAAAACAACACAGGAAGAAAGATCAAGGAGAATTTGGAGGGAAGTCCCATGTAGCTGTAGGATGTTTGGAATGAGATGAGCACCAGTGTTCTAAATGTTATTGGTGATGTTCTTAAGCAACTTTAAAAAGCTTTCAAAAATAGATTTTTAACGATAACCATGTTTTTATGTGTCTTCACAGATTATATCGTACTTTCAAGGACAATAAGTATGTGTACATGCTTCTGGAGGCCTGCTTAGGTGGGGAGCTATGGAGTATATTAAGGGACAGGTAATGGAAAAGGATTATAAACAATAACCTGTGTTCTCACATCTGATCTAAGGGATGATCTACTTTATTCATGATCTACATTTGATCTACTTTATTCATGATCATTTAAAGAGATAGAAAGTCATTACGAAATGGTTCTAAGAAAATATTATGACTTGATAAAATAGTAGTGGGGGTATTTTCTTAGCTAACATTATAATTATGCAATAGACACCCTGTAAGGCAGTCACTGTCATTTCCATATTAGGGATGGAAGAATCCCAGGCTTCCAACAGGGTGTGAACTCTCCACAATCACATGGTTAGTGTGAGGCAGGGTGGCTATAAGCCGAAATGTTACTGATTCTGAATCTCTCCCAGGGAAATGAAGAAAGGGGGTGGGGAGTGTGAAGCCCCCACTGAAAAGCAGAGTAAGACTCCTGCGAAGAGTCAGTTTTACAGAAGGGGTGATTCCTACATAATTGAAACCACACATATTTATTGAGTACCACCAATGGGGCAAGGCTCCATTGTGGGCAGGGTGGACATTTTCTAGACAATGTAGACTTTTCTAACAAGAAGGATAAAAACTATAAACTTTTTCTCCAATGAAGTTTAGATGTTATTTGGGGAGATAACATAATGCGAAGTTTTCAACGTTCCATTATTGCTTTTAAAGTTTATGTATTGATTTTGAGAGAGAGAGCACATACACGCATGCACAGGCAGGAGGGGGGGCAGAGAGAGAGGGAGAGAGAATATCCCAAGCAGGCTCTGCACTGCCAGCACAGAGCCTGACGCAGGGCTCGATCTCGCAAACCGCAAGATCAGGACTCAAGCCGAGATCAAGAGTCTGAGGCTTAACTGACTGTGCCACCCAGGTGCCCCAAAACATTTTATTGTTTAGTGTGTACACTACATAGGACAGAAGAGTTGGCAATTTGTAATTAAATGCCAAATGAGTGTTGACGATTGTAAGCTCAGAGGAGAGGAAAGGTATAAAAATGTGATGACAAAGGAAAGACTGGAACTAAATTCTAAAGGTGAACAAAATTTGGGAAGGCAGAGGGGAAGGAAAACCAATGTAAAATATGACAGGAAGGTAGAAATAGAATTATGTCTCTTTGTGGATAATTTGGAGCAGAATTATCCCAGCAAAAGGGGATGGGAAGGTAGTTTGCATGAGATTGTGGAGGTTAATTCCAGGCCACACATTTGGACAGGTATTACTCGGGCCTGTGGGTCTTAACTCTGGCTTCTTGTTACCATCAAGTGGAGAGCTTTGCAAAGTCACAATGCTGGGCCTTACTGCCAGAGGTTATGATTTGCTTCATCTTGGATGGAGTCCAGTAAATGATTTTTAACTGTCTGTCAGGCAATTCTAATGTGCATTCATAGTGGAGAATTACAGACCTAGGTAATAGGAGACGTTTGAGTATCTGAGAAGAGATAGATGTGTTTGTGTTAGGAACATATTTTTGGATGGATCCCAATGGGGAAAACCTGGAAGGGTGCAAAGACTTGTGCATGATACCTACAAAAACATTTGCGTCCTCCATCATTGCTTCCACAGGCAAATCTGCTTAGAAAGGGGAATTGCTACTATCTGTTAGGCACTGTGTCTGATTCTCAAAACAAACCGTGTTAAGTAGTAAACCCATTTGACAGAAAGGGACCTGAAGCTAGGACAGTCACACAACTTGCCTGAGGACATGGTGATGGAAGAAGCAGGAGTCAAAACCAGTTTCTCTTATTCCAAAGCCACACCCTTCTCTTACTGCGTGCAGCAAATCACTGACACATTTTAATAACTAAGTATGTAAACCCATGTATAGTGCTGCCACAGGGCAACTCTAATATCACTGAGCTACACTAAACAGGAAAGAGTTACGACCCTATTTCTACATGGGTTATTGTTACATGCTATACCAACAGGAAATGAAAATGATCACTTGAGTCATTTTTAAGTCAAGCAATAAATTACAGAAATCTGCTTTAAGCTGCCCGTTAAAGTAGTTGCATTTTCTCCAGAGTTTGCCAGAAATGTCTAAAAAAGGCTAATTTTTCTTACGTTTCTATTTTGTATGTTCATATATGATTACCAGAATTGGTTATTTGGTTGTAGACACTTTAATTTTAGCTAAGTACTTCTCGCTTGCACCAAGTATCCCCCTAAATTTCTTTAGTGTAATTCGTTGGTGGTACAAAATGCTATTCAGTGTTGATGCCCTACAAAGCATTCATGTTGTATACATTTACCAAAGCAATAATTGACACGTAGAATAGATAATAAATATGTGTGTCTAGAGCATTAAGAGGGAAAATGATTTCATTGCAGAGGCAGCTTTGATGAGCCCACCTCCAAGTTCTGCGTGGCTTGTGTGACAGAAGCATTTGATTACCTGCACCGACTAGGTATTATCTACAGAGACCTGAAACCAGAAAACTTAATTCTAGATGCTGAGGGTTATCTTAAATTGGTAAGACAAATTCTGTAACTTACGGTATCATAAGAGCTATTTTCTAAACACAGAGTTGTGTCATAATTGCAAATTTGTTTATATTTTGGTACACTGGTTGTTTTTACCATGGGGGATATGCCCTGTGGCATTGGCACCATTAACACAGAGAGAAGTGTTACGAGTACATTCTTTTTGGCTTAGCAATTTTATATTTCAACCATATTTGTGATTGCTACAAAGGATTCACTTAATAGAATGCCTATAAATTGGATTCTATTAATATTTTTGTTTAATAAATTGAAGTAGGTTTTAATACATTCCTGCTATATATAGGGACTGGTTCTAAGGAATAAGGAAAGAAAATGATTGTCTTTCTTCTGTCCCAAGATAGCCACTGTCTGTATAGGGAGAAAAGATACACATATGAGAGGCTTTTTTTTTTTTTAATCTTTCTAGGTGATTCTAAAGTACAACCAGGACTGAGAATCATGACACTAGACTCTAGGCTTCTTAAGAACAGAGACTTTCCTTGATATCCATCTTTATAATCTCTAATGCCTCACATAAATCCCCTGGCAGGTCACACTACAAAAAAAAAAAAATGCTACCAATCACATAAACTGCTTTCAGTGTGAAACTATAAGAGAACTGGGCAGTCATAAGTGAGGAGAAACCAGGGCACTTCGGACCTCAGGAGGGAACCCCATCAGGATGGGGAGCCCAGGCTGAGTTTTCCTGGGTTTATTTTGTCAGTTTGTCGGGAACATTAAACCATCTCTGAATGTAACATTTACAAAGATACTAAAAGTTTCTCACATCAAAACTTTTATATATGGAAATAATAGCTACCATTTTATAAGCGGTTTAGTGTGTTATGTGTAAAGAACTGTGCGAAACATTTTGCAATTAATATATTTCACAATTGATGAGATAGGTTTTATCACCCACATGTTACATAGAATAACATGTAATTTAGCTTATTCCTATTTAGCCTCAGGAATTAAATTTATTATGTGTAATTGCTAAGTGATTCCCCTCCATAGTAAAGGAGTAAAATAAGTCCTTTCATGTGAAATCTGGTGTATTTCCAAGAAACATTTTATCCATTCAAGCTTTATTTTGTCTGTGAAAGACAGCTTTGAGAACTGGTGAGGTACTAACACAGGTCTCAATCACTCCTCTTTCTTTACAATTCCTTCGTTGGCTATGCCTCTTGCAGCTATTTAGGGAAACTCTTTGGAACATTCTAGAACTAAAGCCATCATGAGTTGTGCAAACTATCCATTCAATTCATTCCTTTTTTTTTTGTAGTTGTTTTTTTTTTAAATCTATCATTTAAAATATGATAGCATATTCATTATTCACAGACATGGAGGTCAGTAAATATTTCTCATGTTTGTCATTGTTATCCATCTAGCTAACTCATTTGCCAACTAGTTAAATGAAGAATGACAGCTAAAGCCTTTAGAGATTAAGACATAAATTTTCAATATTTCCATTTCTGGCTATATATCAAACTCGATGTACTGAAATCCTCTCACTACCAAGTGTCTAAAAATGTGGATAAAACATGAAAAACAGTATTACGTGCATGGCTGACTTTATCAGACAGCACTAGGATTCCCCTGAGGTGGGAACCAGGCTTGAGCAGGAGTATAGCAGAGAACTCAAACAAGGAAGCTGCTGTCTTGTGGGCACCCAGCAGTCTAGATGACCTAGAGGTTGGATTTTAGTAGCTGCACCTTCTGAGAACAGGAGACCAGGTTTTGGACCTAGGAGCGTGGGAAGTTGAATCACAGAACATTTATAAGAGCCAGAGATCACACAGATTACACTCTTAGAAAATTAGAAAACAAGGAAAAAATGATTTAATTTATAAAGACAGAGTGCATGCAAGAAAACATGCTTTTCTCATTATTAAGCATTTGGTAGAAGAACAGAAGAGTCCCCTTTAAGAATTCTTAGCTATAGGCTTGTCTTCA
Source organism: Panthera leo (assembly GCF_018350215.1). NCBI lineage: Eukaryota > Metazoa > Chordata > Mammalia > Carnivora > Felidae > Panthera > Panthera leo. The sequence continues at coordinate 138,713,329 of NC_056682.1, forward strand.
TGGAGGTTGGGTGCTCAGTCTTCAAAGATAGAAAAACCTATGCAAGAATTTGAAAATGGATTCATGTTGGTAGCATGGTCAGCTTTTCAAGAATCAGTAGACATTCTCTTTGGATGAATGTACTCTTAACTCAGAATACAAAGAACTCCCAGAGATAAAATCCTAGAGAATATGAGTTCACATTTAAAAAAAAGACAAAACAAAAAGTATATATGATGGAAGAAAGTACCATGAGCATTCCTTGGCAGGCATATAAGTGCCTCATATATTGGAGTAATCAGACACAGAATGTAAAATTAATACATCAAATGCCTTTTAAAACATAAGACAGAGAATTGCAAGTGAGTAAGGAACAGAGAAAAAATCTAACAGGTTTAGAAAAAAAAAAACTAATTGATAAAAATTCTATTAAGGACTTAAGAATATATAATTAAAATTATATATCCAAGGAAGTTTCATTAATGGTGGAGTTGCATGCATTGGACTAATCTTCTTGTTGAGATTAATTATAGTATACGTGTAAAAATGTGTGAATGACAGCAACAAAAAGTAAATATTCAGAGCTTAAAAAAAGGGAACCATGCTGGGTGAAAAAAATCCACATTGCTACAGCTGTTTACAGCTATTCATTTCAGGACACACTTCACTGTATAACACATGAGGTATAAATCTTTAGTTAACATCATACCTAACAGTGAAACAGTGAACAGTTTTACATTAGACTGTGAACAAGATAAGAATATGTCTCCTACATTTTTTTTTTCAACATTATAACAGAGGTCTTAGCAAATGTCATAAATCAAGAAAAAGGAATGAAAGGCCAACGATGAGAAAGGAAGAAGTTACCTGTCTTTATTTTCAGACAACATGATTGTTTATGTAGAAAAGCCTAAAGAATCTACCAAAAAGGACTAGAAATATTAAGCATGATTACCAGTACAAAGTCAATATATAAATAAAATAAGTCAAGTAAGTCAATTAAACCAATTATATAAATAAAAACTGTATTTAATATACTAACTTCAAAAATTTATAAATGAAATAAAATACCATTTACAATAACATCAAAAGTTATAAAATAAATTTGAATACACTTAACGTGTAAAACTGTGTAAGACCTCCACACTGAAAACCACAAACTATTGCTGAGAAAAAAAATATAACTAAATGGTAAGGTATAAATGTTCATAGATTGGATAACTCAATATTTGGCAAGATGTCCATTCTTTCCAAATTACAAATTCAAGGCCATTGTGATATAAATTGGAGTAGGTGCCTTTTTAGAAACTGAGGCATTTACTTGAAAATTTACATAGAAACAGAGTTTAGAAAAATTAATAATCACTTTGAAAAAAGAACAAAATTGAAGAATTTATATCTGATACTATAAAGCTACAGTAATCAAGAGAGTGTCATAATACAGGATAAACAAATAGCTCAATCTAACAGAATAAAGTCCAGAAATAGACATATAAAGTCAGCTGATTTTTAGCAAAAAGAGAAAAGCCAAGCTTCTCAACAGACAATGCTGAAACAACTGGATATGCATATGTGGAAAAAAATGAACCTGACTCCCACTTCACACAATATAGAAAAATGAATTCAAAATGGATCAAAGTAGACCTATAAAGGCCTGTCAAAATAGACCTATAAAGCATCCAAAAGTAAACACACAATAGTATCTTCACAACATGAGGTAGGCAGAGATTTCTTAGAATACAAATAATAGTAATCTTAAAAATTTTATGCTGCTATAATAAAAATTCATAGACTGGATGACTTAAATAACAGGTATTTATTTCTCATAGTTAAAGGCTGGGAAGTAACAAGATCAAAGTGCTGGCAGATCTGGTATCTGACTGGTCAGAAACCACTTCTAGACTGAAAGGTGACTTCTCATTCCTTCAATGAGAGAGAGAGAGAGAGACAGAGAGAGAGTGATAGGTAGACACACACAAACAGGGCATGGGGTTGGGAGGCTCTTTTCTTATAAGGGTCCTAATTGCATCATGAAGGCTTTACCCTCATGACTTGATTACCTCCTAAAGGCCCTACCTCTAAATACCATCATATTGGGGATTAGGGTTTCAACATGCAAATTCTGGGGAGACACAAACATGCAGTCCATAATAATTGGACTTTATCAAAATTAAAAACTTCTGATAATTAAAAGACACTAAAAAATGAGTAGCATGCCATAGACTGAGGGAAAGTATTTGCAATACATATTTAAATGACAAAGGACTTGATTGTATTGGAAAATATATAAATAACTCCTACACCTCAATAATAAAAACACAACCCAATTTTTAAAAAATATTTATTTATTTATTTTTGAGAGAGAGAGGAAGAGAGAGGGAGAGAGAGTTTTCCAAGAAGGCTCTGCATCATCAGCACAGAGCCTGAGGTGGGGCACAAACTCACAAACTAAGATCCATGGCCTGAGCTGAAATCAAGAGTTGGATGTGTAACCAACTGAGCCACCCAGGCACCCTGAGACAACCTAAATAAAAAAAATAAAATAAAATAAAAAAAGGTCAAAGATCTTGAAAAATTACTCCACAAAGGAAGACACTGGAATGATTAATGAGCCATATCAGTTGTCATCAAGGAAATGCAAATTCAAACCACAAAGAAGAACCATTTCATATCCACTAAAATGACTATAATTTAAAAGACTGACAATACCAAGTGTTGGTGAGGACTTTCTCCTAAATCTCTAGTGGAGAAAGACTGAAGAATAATTTGTCAGTTTTATAGAGTCAAGCATACACCTTATCTATGACAAAAAAAAAATTTGACTTATGGGTAGAAACTTCACTCGTTGGTATTTATCTAGAAAAACTGAAATCATGTCTTCAAAAATCTTGGGCAAGAATATTCATAACAGCTTTATTTCTGAAAGTCCCCAAGTCAGAAACAGCCAAAATGTCCATAACCAATTAAATGTATAAAGGTAAAGGGATAGAACATTAAGCAAGGGAATGCTCTTCAGTGGCATAAAAGAATGAATTACTATAAGCAACAATGTAAGTGAATTTTAAAAACCATGTTGACCAGAGGAAGTCAGATACAAAAGAGTATCTTCTGTATGATTACATTTATTGATATTCTAGAATAGATGGTAGGAATCAATACAATGAGTGCTTCTGAGAGAGGCATTTGACTGGAAAGGGGCATCCTTCTGACCTATTGGGTGTCTATATCTTGACTATACGGTAGTTGTGGTTACATATATAAGCTACATAAAAATTAAATGAACTATATGCCAAAAATCTATGTATATTATTGTTTGTAAATTATACGTTAATTTGGAAAATGTAATAGGTTAAATGTCAGATGATTAACAAAGAGAAAAACAGTTCACTGAAAGATAAATTTAAATAATTTACACAGAATGTTGCATAGAGAGACAAAAAAGATGAAAAATAAGAAAATACAATGAGAAGTTCTTAAAATTTTGAACTGGAGTCCAAGATAAATGTAATATAGAAAGTGAGGGAAAAGCAGTATTTAAAGAAACAACAGCTGAGAACTTTTCAGAAATTATGAAAAACACTAATCATCAGGTAAAGGAGCCCCAACAAATCCCATCTGGGACAAATTGTATATGGTGTAGCTCTATCTTTGTGTAACAACTCACTCCAAAATGTAATGGCTTAAACCAACAAGAGTTGTTTATGATCTCTCACAGTTTGTGTGGGTCAGAATTTGGGGAGTGGTTCAGCTGGGTGGTTGTGACCTAAGCTCTCTCATGAATTTTCAGTCAAATGTCGCCTGGGGATTCAGTCACCTGGAAGCTTGTGTAGGACTTAACCAGGGCATCCAAATCCAAGGTGACTTACTCATATGGCTGGGAAATTGATGTTGGCTGTCAGTTGGGGACATTATGGGCCTCAGTAATGGTTGAATGCCTTCACAGCATGGCAGCTGGCTTGTCTCAGAATGAGTCATCCAAGGAAAAGCTACGATGCCTTTTAAGACCTACTCTCAGAGTCACATCTCAGCACTTCCACTATATTCTGTTGGTCACACTGAGCCAGCCCTGATTTACTGTGAGATTTATTGTGGCAGAGGACAGCAAAAACAAAAAGAGTATTAAAAGCTATCAAAGAGAAAAGACAGTTTACATATAAAATAGTAAAAACTAGGCTTTCAGTTGACAACGCAATTGCGACAAGAGAATCCATAACACAGTGGGAATTTTTAAAATTCTGACAGAAAATAACTGATAAACTTGAATTGTAAATCCAAGGCTTTCAAAAGGGTCAAATAATGGCATTTTTAGTCAAAGATGAAGGGTGTTTACCACCTTCATACAAAGGATGTGCTTTAAGGGAGATGAAAAGTGATCCCTGATGAAGGGTCTGAGATGTCACCTTAGAAAGATGGTAAACATGTTAAGTCTTTTAAAATTATGGTGTAAAGTAATAATTCTCATTCTGCTATATACTCTTGAAAATGAGAAAATGCCAAATAACTGAACAACAGCAGCATGAAAACCGAGTGTAGGTATAATTGGAATTAAAGTAGGAGACAATGTCAGTTATTTTACAAGAAGACAGCAAGAGAGAAACAGGAAACCCAGGAACCAATCCAAAAGAAAGTACAAAAACTGAGAGTAGAAAGAAATCTAATATGTGTAGCCTGCTTTCCAGATAAAAAAAAATAAAGATCATCAAATAGGTTTAAAAATAAAAATCAGTTCCATCAGGTTTATAAGAGACAGACGTGAAGCATGAGGATACAGAAGGCTGGAAGTTAAAAGGATAAAAAAAATGATGTCTGGAAAATAGTCAACAAATGTAAATGCAGATTTCATTGTTAGGAAAGAAGTGATCCTAGAGATAAAATCTTTACCCTTTGATGATATGAAAGATAATATGAAAGTCCCGATTTTTTATTTGCCCACTAAAATGCTTCAAAAATAAGCAGAATTTGAAAGACATAATAAGGAGAATTGAACAACTATAGGAAATTTTAATATACCTCTCAGAAATTGATGGAACATTCAGGCCAAAAGTCATTAAAGCTTTAGAAGAGGTGCACAGCACAATTAATAAACTTGATCTACTGGCCTTATAGAATATTGTTCCCAAGAGTTGAAGAATACGAATTAATGAAATTTGAGCATACACTAGGCCATTAGCAAGTTACAGCAAATTTGAAAAATAGGAATTAGATTGTCGGCTGGCAGCCCAGCTGAGCTGTCCCACTGAGGGTTCCTGAGGGGACTGCAATAGAGGTGTGTGTGTGGCAGGGGTGGGGGGGGAGGGGGGTGTGCCTGGTGACAGCACAGCAAGAATGCACATCTGGGTAATGGACACTAGGCGGTCTAGCCTTGGATATCAAATACTCCTTGTAAGGCTGACCTTGACCTCATTCTACAAATTTTGATTAAATGGTGTTTCTCATCTTCCTACATCATTTCTTGGCAATATCTGTGAGGAATCAGGTATCTAAGGACAGCAAGAAAGGAATGGCCTTTTATTTTTTCCAGAAAAGCACAACCAATTAAAGCCTGGAAAATAAGGACCTACGTAAGAGAAAGGTCTGGGTTTTGGAAGTGTCTCTGTAGAGGATGTAGGGATGTGCCTTTCTATGATAATTACAGAGGATGAATTTGTAGGATGTGAGGCATGAAGACTTCATTCTACTCTTCTTCCCCAAGAGGAAGAGATTGGCTTCTGCCTGAGATTGCCAGCCAGATTTGTTCCCAAATGAATCCTACCTGGGCCAAGCTGTCTCTCAGTAAATACACTGAAAGGAGATTAAGGATTAGCAGATATTACTAAAAGAACATGAAGAATCTCACATCACCATCTCTGACCCGTCCATCCAGTAATTTCCTGTATCTTTCTCTACTTTCAAGGCCAAAGAAAGCTGATGAAGGCAATAATGGTTAAGGGTCTTACTTCTGGTTATCGTGAATGAATCAAGGACAATGTTAAGATGCAGGACAGTACTTAAAGAAAAGCCCACCTGTTCTCAGTCCAGGCAGAATTAGTGTAGTAGTTAACCTTCTTGGGTTTGCTCAGGAGAAAACTTGGTAGTAATCCAGAAAATCAATAAACATTCTCTATGGTCGTGCTATTAACTCATCACTCATCAATAAATGTTGTATATGGTCGTGCTATTAACTCATGTGAGTAATGCTTCTCATGTGGTAATAGAGCAACTTAATCTTATAGTGAGTATTACATAGGAAAATACAATGTAGAGCATATTACATATTGATACTGTTGCCTGCTTCTTTATGACCTGTCTTCCCCTCTATGCTAGTAGCCCCATGAGGATAGAAACTTGCTCTGGTGCTTACTGCCAGACTTAGCACATTGCTAAGCATATAGGAATGAATGAAAGATTCCAAAATAGGAGCATAAAAATTTTGTTCACTGATGTCAATGTATTTAAGGTAGAAATTAAAAGCAAACAAAAAACAGGAAGAGACCAACAACAAAAATCATAAATCATCTCACTGGAATTTTAGGGATATTTCAAAATAAGTGAAGAAGACACTTTAATGAATATTATAAAACAGAGTTGCACAATAGATACTACATATCAACGCATGTGGGTTGTAACTAAAATGATAGAGTGATATTTATAGTCTTAAATGTTCCAACTAGGAAACAAGAAAGGCTAAAAATTAATGAGTTCAGCATTCAGCTTAAGAAGATGGAAACGGGAAAAACAAAATAAAGCCAAAGAAAAGAAGGAAAAAAATAAGCATATGACTTAATAAAATATGAAATAAAAGGGATACAGAGCCAAGGTTGATGTTTTGAGAAGACTAATAAAATTAACCAACTGGAAGTATTGATCAAAAGAAAACAGAAGAGATACAGACAAATACCATTATGAATGAACATAATTTCAGTTAAAGCAGAGATTTATGTGGTTTAGAAAGTATTTGGGCAACTTTACTACTACATATGAAATATGTATTTATTTATGTAAATGCTGTATATATATGAAGAGTTGGGTTCTGGTGAGAGCTCTTTCTGGTTTGCAGATGGCTGTCTTCTCACTGTGTCCTCACGTGGCAGAGAGAGAGAGAATCTTTCTTGTGTCTCTTTTCATAAGGGCACTAATCCCATTCATGATAACTGGCCTAATTTGTGGCCTACTTACCTCCCAAAGGCCCCACCTCCAAATGTCATTATATTGGGGTTTAGAGCTTCTACATAGGAATTTTGTAGAGACCTAGACATTCAGTCTATAGCACACCACATCAAGAAGATTCACTTCAAGGACTTATAATTCTAGTCATATGTGAATTCTTTCAGAAAGGAGTAAGAGATAATTTCCATCTTGTTCTGTGAGGCTAGTATGAACTTGGTTCTCCAAAGGAAGCTCCTTGGGAAGGCAAATTAATGTCCCATCTAGCCATCCAGCTCATAAATTTAGTGTAAAAATCAAAAGTAAAATATTAGCAAACTGAATACAAATTATAACAAGACATCATAACAAAACTGGATATATCTCAGGAACTCAAGCATAGTTTAACATTAAAAAAATCTATTAAAGGGGCGCCTGGGTGGCTCAGTCGGTTAAGCATCGGACTCTGGCTCAGGTCACGATCTCTCGGTTTGTGAGCGCGAGCCCCGCTTCAGGCTCTGTGCTGCCAGCTTGGATCCTGGTGCTTTGGATTCTGTGTCTCCCTCTCTCTCTGCCCCTCCCCCCCCTCAAAAACAAGTAAACATTAAAAAATTAAAAAAAAAGTTCTGTTAAACCAAATCACCATTTTAATATATTAACAAAGAAAAACAACGATATAAACACCTCCGTAGATGCAGAGAATTTTTTGATATGTTTCTACATTCACCTATGATAAAATCTTAGCCATTAGGAATAGAAATAAATTGTCTTAACCCAATGGAAGATAGGTAACAAAAATTTGGAGCAAACACCATGCATAATGATGAAACAGTAGAAGTATGCTTTTAAAAGTCAGTGAAATAAGCGCTTCTGTGTTTTACTGGAGGTTCTAACCCAATGCAGGAAGATATAAAAAAAATGGAAAGATTGAGACATAAACAACAAAACCTATCTTCCTATGTGATAGGATTATATAGAAATCCAGAGTGTAACAATAAATTATTAAAATTAAGTGAAGAGTTTAGTATGATTGCTGATACAAGATTAGTAATATGAGAACTAAGTGTGTTTTTAATTATCAAAACCACAGTTGATAAATACAAATACAAATACCATTTTTAAAAAACATGTGAACATATATATTTTACATGATAGAAATAAAAATATAAGTTTAGGACTAAGTCTAACAAAAACGTGTAAGAGCTTTGTTGAGGAACTTAGATGAATTCATAGAAAGACGTTAAAATATGTAAATTAATAGGCTCATTCTCTTTCTTCTGGGCACAGAGCTAGACAAGGCACCCCATCCTTCCTTGTGGCCAGGTGTGGCCCTGGGCACAGTTCTAGCTAATGAAGTGTGAGCTGACATGCTGTGTACCATTATTGGACCTAGGCTGATAGTGATCCCTGCACACGATCTTGATGCAGTCTTTCTGCCTTGCGGCCAACAAATGCCGAGATTTGAAGTTGGCAGAGCCATAACATGGAAAGAGCCCGTGTCCCTGTCCCAGTGCTTGGAGGTCCCCCTACTGCTCAAGAAAACTCATTGTGAAAAGAGAAATAAATTAATGTCGAGCTTTAAGCTCTTATACTTTCTTAGATAATGTTTGTTACGGTAGCTAGAGCATTAATTACTGTAACTCAGAAAGAGGTACTAGGTTTAAAAATAACAAGAGTCGACATCACAAAGATATGAATAGCCTCCGGAATGATCTACAGATTAGATACACTTCCAGTGGAATTCCAGAGAACCTTTCCTTGAAGTTTGGAAAACTGATGCTAAAGTGTATCTAGAATAACCAAGGGCCGAGAATAGCCAAGACATTTCTGAAGACAAATAAGAACAGGGTGGGAGGAAACTCTCTCAGATATCAGAACTAATTATAATGCTGTAGTTCAAACTAATTACTAATGCGGGGGGGGAATGCGAATTGAAACCACAGTGATTCGATGCTTAAAAATGGCAAAAATGAAAGTCGATATCGCTAAAGGATGGCAAGGATGCTGGGCAACAGGAATGCTACACATGCTGCTGGTGAAAGGAGTGCTAATCCAGTAGGGTCCCTAATGAAAGTAATTTGACAATATGTCGCAAAATTGAAGACACCGCATCTTTGGCCTGGTACTTCTCCCATTTTTCATCTACATCTGCTAGGTAACATGGAAGATGATGCTAACAGATGCATTTCTGTGATAGCACACAATAAGGTTTAAGACAAATGCCTGTCAGCAGCGTAACAGACCCAAAAACCATTGCATGTTAATTCAGTGGTGTATGATACAGCAGTGAAAATAAACGCACGCCAACATCAATCGAATTCACAAGTATAATTTTAAGTGAAAATGGGCATTTTGTCCAAAATAAATATAGGGTTTTTCTAAAATTTTTAAAAACGAGAATTTATTTTACTTAAGGATTCTATGCGGTATAATTAGAAATGAATACGAGTACCTGACCAACACAAAAGTCAGGATAGTGGTGGCCTCTTGGCAACACGCAGGAGGACACCATGCAGGGAGCACACAGGGCTTCTGCATTGGTTCTACTTTGTTAACCTGGTGGTGGGTACAAGGGTGCTTTTATGCCCATGCTTTATAACCTGCATGTATGTCACATTATTTTATATGTATTGAGTTTTTCCTAACTTGAAAAATAAAAGGAATCATCAGGTTCAGCTATATTCCTTTTCCCAGACCTTTATCAGCTGGATTTATTAAGTAACAACTCAGCTTTTCCCACCAATGTGTTTAAAATATGCTGCTTCCTTGCCCTTAAAAGTTGTCTACTTCCTCATCAATTTATGTAAAATGGGAAGGCTCCCTTTGAAACCTGGTTCAAGTCTCACCTCAAGTATCCATGACCTTCTAATACTTTAATTTTTTCATCTTTAACATTGGGGTGATAGTCCCTGGTTCACAAAGCTGTTGTAAAGATCATACATATACATTTACATATCTTACTGAAGCCAGTGTTAACAGTTATCTCTCCATGCAGCTTTTTTCAGCAAACAGGTGTTGAACATATGCTGTGTTATAAATGCTGTAGGGGCTACAAAATGAATAGGACATAATGCTTCTCTTCAAGGAGCTAGATTTACTCACACACAACTAGATGATGCTGCATGAGGGATGTAACTGTGGAGTATAAACAATGTTAAAGAACTTCATAGGAGAAGAGAATTAGTTCTGTAAATGCAAGAAAAGCTTCAAAGAGGTGGTGGCATATAAGATGAGCCTCAAAAGATTTTTTTTCAGTTTGTGCTCGTGCACGCAGAGCTTCTCTTGACCTTGCCCACTTACTAGTAAATGCTCTAAGTATTTCAGGTGAGTCACAACACCCCCATAAAAATGGGCTGTTGCCATGAAAGACTCATCCATTCCATACCCTAGCCTCCCTCACTCCCTGTTCCATACAGTGGAAGCCATCCACTGTTGCCTGTTTTAGTGGATGGACGTTAGTATCGCAAGGACGTGAAATCATCTTTGGTTATTGCAGACAGGATAAACAGATTCCATTTTACCCTTGTCTAGACTTGGGCAAAGTAAGTGACCTAAAAATTCCACATAAATATTTTTTTGGAATGTTATGTCCCCATGAATCATTTGGCTTAATTAGACTGGTCATTTTGTATCCACTTTTTATGTGACCAAGAGAACCAATATCTGACAAATTTACTGACCCGGAGAGAAACTTCTGGGAAAGAAGCTAATACTTACTGGACACAGGTCCAGCAAGCCACAATGCTAATTTTTCTACTTCTGAATGATGCAATCACCGCTACAGGTTTAGAAGCATCTTAAAACCTTCTAGTTCATTAAAATCTTTGGAGACTTACTGCTTTTGAATTCCCAGCATAATGTAAGCTGTTTTTAATAATAGAAATTTAATAGAGACAAGAGAAAGCCTGTGTGTAGCTTCTCTGGATATTCTTCTTGAAAGCCCAGTTTTGTTAGAATTTCTTTTTTAAACAGTGGGGGTCTGTTTTCTTGCCTTCTAGAATGATTGTTTTAAGACATTAGGACATGCATCACCCTTCTTTATCCTCCAGCAGTCTCTTAGACAAAAAACAAATCTGAAGCTCTTTCTGGGGCTTGCCAGACCAACACATAATCTGCCCTCATCCACTGTCTCTCTTCCCCTCATGCAGTGACCCGGCCACACTGGCCGTCTTGCTGATCCTTGAACTTACTATGCATGTTCTCAAATGCTGGGGCCTTTACACTCCTCTTTCTCTGTCAGAATTAGTCTTGCTTAGATTTTTATAGAGCTCTTTTTCTTATTTCACACAGATTTCTGCTGAAATCTGCTCAAATGCTACATCTTCAAAGAGCCTTTTTGTAGTCATCCTATTTAAAGTAAAATTCCTATTGATCTCCATACCTAACTCTGCCAGATGTTTCTTCACAGGATATGTCACTATCTGGCATTATTCTATGTGATCTTCTATTTTTATGCATATTCTCTTCTTTCTCTTGAATGTAATCTCTGGGAGAAATGGGGCTTTGTATCCTGGTGTTTGGTACATACTGGTATTCAGTAGATATTCATTGACTGAATGAAGGAAGAAGCTTACATTTCTGTTGCCCAGAAGAGATAGTGTTAAAAGAAGACTGAGGCTTCATGGTGGAATCCAGAGTGGTACAAGACAGAGGTGGTATGAATGTCTATAGAGAATACACAGAACTTGACGTCAGAAGATCTGGGGCCTTCTTTATTAGGCACGTGACTTTGGATGGGTCTGAGTGTGGATTTCCTCTGACCAAATGGATTAAAATAAAGTTGATGAGATCAAAGGAGAGAAGTGGTAAGTTTTCATAAATCTTAAAATCTTAATATAATTATTGCCATCTCTGTGGGCCAATATTCAAATATTACAAAAGCAAACCCAGCTATTCGAATTAAAATTCCCCTCTTTCAGGGCTGGAAAACTCTCCTAAACATCTAATGACCTTCCAGTCATTTTGAAATGGAAAACTTAAATACAATGAAACAAAAAATGAGTTGAAAGGCTATTACGAAACAACAAAATGTAATATTTCCATATGTGCATGCACACAAATGCAATTATAAGCATTGCTTTCTTGTCTCTTAAATTTCAGTCTTTATAAAATTAGCTAGGATTTTCATATCAGTTCTTTCTCTGAGGAATAAGTAGATAAGCTAATCTCAGCTGGTTACAGATTTTAATTTCATAATATACTCAGTCATCCCTTAGATATCATCTTTATGAGTCATTTTGTATAGATAAAACAGTAAAAGCCAGCTTCAAATTAGGCTGTTTAAATTCCCTTTTTCTAATAAGGAAATCCTTGCTGTTGTATGATAAGTACTAAAAAGCATTAGTAAAAAGCTAAATTTCTAAGAGATTTAGGGTAAAACAAAGACTTTAAGTATTAATAGTCAAATAAATAAACGAGGGCTGGATTTTCTAGTTCACTGACATACTCTTTTAGGTGAGGGCCTCTTTTGATATATTAGCCTTATTTTCTTTTGGCCGATATTATTGCCATATTATTGGGATAGTCCATGCATAATGAAACTATTAACATGTGCATGTTGAGGCCCAGGTATAATTTGTGTCTCTGTTTACTTCAGAGAGGTGGAGGGTGGTTTTATTAAAATAATATCTGTATGTATTAGAGATGAAAAGTACATGCTAAATAGCCCCTGTGGACAGAAACCAACTGTTTGTTTTGCAGGGCAGGATGTCAGTCATATACACTGCCTCCATTCAGTGAGAGAGCCTGAATGGAGGCTCTCCTTCTGTTGCTCCGGCCTTCTTTCCTGTCTCTATTCTGTGCACAGAGTTAGTTCGTTGAATAGAGTCTCAGAGAAGTGGAGGGCCCTATTCTGAAAGGATGGATGAGGGTAGCACTAATTCATTACCCTAGGAGAGTTCCTGATCCTTAGTCAGGGCCAGGCTCAGATATTACCTCCTAATGACATCTTCCCTAGTGGTCTTCTCCCTTATGTTCCAGAAGCCTGTGTTTCTGTCCCTCTGTACAATTGTCTACTGTGTCATGTATCACATAAAATAATATTAATCACATATGTATAAGTATTCCCAATACTCTGAGTTTCTCCTAGTCAGCTCTGTATCTGTAAGCCTAGCACAGAGCCTGGCCGATAGTGGGCACTGACTGTGTCTTTCCAGAACAAATAATTTCGTGCAGGTGCTATTCACCACTGACCTCCCTGAGAAGGACTGAAAGTGTACACAGTCTGGCCAAAGTTGAGATGAGATGATCCCAGCTTTTTCTTTGGAATGCCAAAATGTAAAGGGTGTGGACATTGTTCATAATGGTTTTTAAAGATCGATCAGAATTTTAAGACCCCCTTTCTTTTTTTCAATAATGTTCCCTTTCCCAAACTCTAAATTCTGCTAGTATTTTTCTTTTTATGATGGAGCTTGAAGTGCACCAGGGCCTATCTCTTCCCCTTTCTTTCCTCTTCCTGATGAATATACCACCACTGATTGGAAAATTATTTGTCTGCTTGCTCTGAGCTTCACATTTGTTGTAACCGTCTACTCTTGCTAGCCATTCCTGTTATCCTCTAGGGGTCTTGGGCATAGAGGGTGTGTGCATGGAACTTTCTCCAGTGTAACTAGATTCATACCTGGACCTACAAAAGAATACATGACAGTGTCAGTGTGGGGTGTGTATGTGTGTGTGTGTGTGTGTGTGTGTGTGAAGGGGAGGATGGAGGTATAGTCAGAAGATAGGAAAAGTCAGAGGGAGACTTAAAGCACATGAGTTTTATGGTCTCTGAAAATGTCTTTGACATTCTTTCCCAGGTTGACTTTGGATTTGCTAAGAAAATAGGATCTGGACAGAAAACGTGGACATTCTGTGGAACTCCAGAGTATGTAGCTCCTGAAGTCATTCTCAACAAAGGACATGACTTCAGTGTGGATTTTTGGTCCCTGGGCATTCTAGTGTATGAGCTCCTCACTGGAAAGTAAGTACATTCAAGTTCACAGAAGTGCCAAAATAGTTTGCTAATGATAAAAATATATAATTTAAGAGTTTAACATTTTATAAATGTTTTTGATTCGATGTGATGACTCTCCCCGTATGTATGTTTTACATGTAGCATGCTTGCTGGTTTGTAACGTGGAGAACACATTCAGGAAGGTACGGGAAAGGAATACAGAATTTCTATGGTCTACCTAAAATGGCAAGGCCTCTTTTCATGGATAACATACTAAGGGTGTGAAGATTTTGGTAATCCTGTTTTAAGAATAAGAAAAGGAATTTCAGTTGTGGGCTGTTATTATTTCCTCTTGTATGTATTTTTTGTAGTTGAGAAAATAGTAATCATATTTCAATTAAATCTGTTAAAGAATGAAACTGCCTTTAGCCATGCTTTTCCATCTTCCCAATAAATCATTAACGAGAAAAGCTAAGAGAAAGGAAAATTACTGGATTTAAATTTTAATCTCCTTGTCATCTGCTTTCTAGAGGTGCTAATGAACAGACACCAGACACAGCAGGAGGTTTAGCAGTGAAAATTGAATTATCGTTCCTGGAGGGATTAAAGGGCTATGTTAATGAATCCAAGATCCCAAATATTCAACACACATGCACACGTACATATACGTGCACATGCATTTATACCCACACGTGCACACACACATATATAGGCTTTATGTAACATTACTTCACGTTGTGAAACACTTTGCAAGTTTACAAAGCACTTACATGTGTGTTATCTAGTTTTGCTTTCATAAATCTATGTGGAAGTTAAAGAAAGAATTTTTATTATTTTATAATTTAAAATTTTATTATGATTATTTTATGATTTAAATTTTATGGATTAGAAAGCCAGGACAGATGGCTGCCTGCTTAATATCAGGGATTTGATCCCAGATCTTCTAACCCTAAATGTGACATACTTTCCATTACATGCCCATGCCTTATACATATGTGTTTCTATTTTTTTAATGTCTATTTGTTTTTGAGAGAGAGGAGAGCATGTGCATGGGGTCGGGGGAGGGGCAGAGAGAGAGGGGGAGAGGATAGAGGATCTGAAGTGGGCTCTGTGCTGACAGCAACCAGTCTGATGCAGGGCTGGAACTCATGAACTGAATGGTGAGATCCTGACCTGAGCCGAAGTTGGACATTTAATGGACTGAGCCACCCAGGTGCCTCCATATGTGTTTTTAATGTAATGCATGGACATACACACAGGATTCAGTTCAGTTTTCTGCCTCTTTTTCAAACTGTTTCGATCATCCCTATAAACTTTTATAAACAAATGTTGTCAGTCTTATATTCAGGGAGGATTTGCATATGGAGTGACATAGGAAATACTGGAATGAGTCTGTTGACGGGGATTCACGTCTCTACACATACTTAACGAGTTTCATATGGGGCGTCTGGGTGGCTCAGTCAGTTGAGTGCCAGACTTCGGCTCAGGTCATGACCTCATGGGTTGTGGGTTCAAGCCCCACGTCGGGCTCTGTGCTGACAGCTCAGAGCCTGGAGCCTGTTTTAGATTCTGTGTCTCCCTCTCTGTCTGCCCCTTCTCGGCTCACACTCTCTCTCAAAAATAAATAAACGTTACGTTTATTTATTTTTGAGACAGAGAGAGACAGAGCATGAATGGGGGAGGGTCAGAGAGAGAGGGAGACACAGAATCTGAAACAGGCTCCAAGCTCTGAACTGTCAGCACAGAGCCTGACACGGGACTCAAACTCACGGACCGCAAGATCATGACCTGAGCTGAAGTCAGACACTTAACCGACTGAGCCACCCAGGCGTCCCCCCCAAAAAAAATTTTTTTTTAATTTTTTTTAACGTTTATTTATTTTTGAGACAGAGAGAGACAGAGCATGAACAGGGGATGGGCAGAGAGATAGGGAGACACAGAATCCGAAGCAGGCTCCAGGCTCTGAGCGGTCAGCACAGAGCCCGATGCGGGGCTTGAACTCACGGACTGTGAGATCATGACCTGAGCCGAAGTCGGATGCTTAACTGACCAAGCTACCCAGGCGCCCCCAAAAAAAATTTTTTTAAGAAGAGTTTCATAGGGGCACCTGGGTGGCTCAGTTGGTTGAGCATCCGACTTCAGCTGAGGTCATGGTCTCACAGTTTGTGGATTTGAGCCCCGAATCAGGCTCTGTACTGACAGCTCAGAGCCTGGACCCTGCTTTGGGTTCTGTGTCTCCTTCTCTCTCTGCCCCTCCCCCGCTCACACTCTTTCTCTCCCTCTCTCTTTCATAAAATCTTGAACTTTTACACTACAGATTCCAATGTTAGATTACCTGTGGGCTATAGTCACCTCAGTGTCCACATACATTAAGCACACAGATACAGAAGATTATATTATCTGTATTCATTTTCCAATTTTCATTGCTTAAGATTTTGAAGAAAAGAAGAGAAAATTGTCCAGACTGTCATTCAGAGAGAAAGTTTCTTAAAGTCTTGGGACACAAGGAATTCTGTCTCAAGAATTTGTTCCTCATCCCTGGGAAATGTACCAACTGCATTTCTAAGAGACACACGTGGTTCTTGTAGGTAACTAGAGAATATACATCTCAGTCTTTATCAGCTGGAATAAACGGCTGCAAGGAGTGGGGAAATCAAGGGAGCGAATAAGGAAGAGGGGAACCTCAATAACGTGGATTTGCTAAAGTGGCTTTGAGCTGTCAAAAAGAAGTTGAGAAATTATTTTTGTAAAGGTTTTCAGGGTAGGGCAAGAGAAATGTTCATTTTAAATGACCCGAACCCTAGAGTCAGAAGGTAAATGAAAATGAGAAAAGAACTGAAACAAACCAAAACACAACAGACACAACATAGCTGTAAATACATAAGTATTGAAAACACAGCGATACCTTTTGTTTCATCCCTCATTTTCTTTATAAGCAAAACACAGACTTCTGTTGCACACTTTGTGCACCAACCTAACTTCAGGTTTATTACTAAGAGTGGGAACTCTCAGCAGCAAAATTTCTCAAGCATGGCCAAGATATTGGCAGGCTAGTTCATGAAAGTCGTCTTTGCTTTTTCTGTTATCCAAATTCAATGGCCAATTCTCAATGCTTTCTTACTCACCTCAGGAACACTTTCCTTGAAATATTCTCTTCACGTGGCTTCTGGGACCTCCCTTTCTCTCATTTCTTTTCTCACACTGGTGGCTCTACCTCAGTCTTCATTGCTGGACCCTTATCCTCCAGCCCTCTCAGCATCAGGCCGCTTCAGTCCTTGATCCCTTTTCTGTCTACTCACTCCTCAGTTGGTATCATCAAGCCGGAAATATCATCTGATGATGCCCCAGAATCATACCTCCAGCTCTGACCTGTTTCCTGAATGCCAGACTCCTAAATTCAGCTGCCTGCTTAGCCTATTTGGACATCTACAACATAACTCTATTTGGATATTTCATAACCTGCTCTGTACCCCTGCACGCCCACCTCTGGCCCCCACTCCAGCTTTTCTTCTCTTGGTAAACGCTAGCTCCATTCCATAGGTCGAAACACTAGCATCATTCTTGAATCCTTTTTTTCTCCCGCACACCACACTCACCCCATTAGCAATTCCTGTTGGCTTTACCATCTAAATAGATCCAGAATCCAACCACATCTCACCACCTTCACTTCTGCCATCCTTAGTTCAGACTATTGGGCCTTACTTCCCCTACCACCAGCGCTGTCACGGGTCATTTTTGACACTTTTTTTTTTTAAAGCTTACTCTGACTGCTGTAAACTCCATCATCTGACTCAGAACATATCCTGAGGCCCTTACCATCATCCACTAGCTTCACATGATACGGCCCCCATCTCTTCTACTCCCCACCTCCTTGCTTACTCATTCTGCCAGCAACCCTGCCCTCACTGTTCCCAGAACATCCCAGGTCCCGCCTAACTCACGGCCTTTGTACCTGTTACCCTGCAGTCTTTTGCCTGCAGATAACAAGTGTGGCTCATTCCTCCCTCTCTCCACTGATACCGCCGCTCAATTGTCAACTTACGAAAGAGGCTTTTCCTATCCACTGGGTCTAAGAAAATCACACCTCTCTCTGTCACTCTGTCTCCTCCTTTATTTTTCTTTTTAGTGACTATCATCACCACCTGACAAATTATCTCTTGTGTATGTGTGTAATTTGTTAAGTGATGTGAAACTAATGAAACTATTTTCCTGCATATATACATATACTTTTTATTCAATGTCAAAGGAGAAAGAATGGGGGAGGGTGGATGGGAGGAAAAGAAAAGAAACTCAGTTGTAAATGGATCTGAGACGTTGGTCCTAGTGTCATGTTTTGGCTTTTCTTCAGCCCTCCCTTTTCCGGGATTGACCAAATGATGACCTACAATTTGATTCTCAAAGGAATTGAAAAAATGGATTTTCCCAGAAAGATAACAAGAAGGCCTGAGGATTTGATTCGCAGGCTTTGCAGGTGAGAATGAAAATTAAAAGCCCTAGTTCCTGGGGAATGTGTGAAGTGTTCTCATTTCTGTTTCCATGCATTTTAAAATTAGGTATAGGTTTACTTTTTGTACTTTTCTATGTAGCTAAATCATATTTAAAGAAAGTCATTTTCTGTTTTGTACTGGGAATTTGAGTTTACTTCATGTTTCAGAATCATAGTACCTACTTCCAGTTTAAAAGAGATCCACATTTTTCAGCTCATCTGTGAGAACCGCCTTTATCTGTTAAAGGGCAAAATGAACCTTAGTTTAATAAAGGATTATCAACTTACCACCTTGTTATTTTGAGAGAAAATCAGTGGTGATGATGAAATGTTCCTAAAAGCCCTCTCAGCCTTCATTTTAAAAAACAGTACTTCCCTAGCCTTATTTTAAATTATTCTAAATTTCTGTTTACCCTTAAAAATAATTTATTGGAGAACAGAAGACTTCTGGACTTTGTGTTTTCACTTTATTTTGTCACTGTTTTCTTTTTTTTCATATTTGAACTTTTTTTTATTTTAAATCATTACCATTGAGTAAATTTAGGATGTGAAACCTAACTGTAGGCTGCTGACAAATTTCTGCATGTTTCTAAGATTCCAGCTCAGATGTAAATGATTCTCGAAAGCTTTCTCTGGTTTCTTAGCAAAGTTGGTAAGATAGCATCCTCCTGTTCTTTTAAGCATTTATTCATAGCTCATTTAAAACACTGGGGTACGTACGTCTATATACATACACACATGCCAGAAAAGGGCGTGTGGTTTTCATCTCCCTTTACTCAGCTGCCTAGTCTGTGGATATTGTTGAATAATGAATGAACAAATATATATATAAAAAATGTTAAATTTTAATTTAAAATTCACTGAGGCATAATTACTATAAATTGCCTTTTCAAAAAACAATTTTTTTTTTTTTTTTTTAGGCAAAATCCAACGGAGAGACTTGGAAATCTGAAGAATGGAATCAATGACATTAAGAGACACAGGTACATAGCTAATTCTCTGCCAGAAAAAAAAAAAAAAATTATAGAAAAAAAAAAAATGAAGCTTCTCTCAGTAGGTTACAAGGGTCCCTTTAAGGATGCTCAGTTTTTCCTTTTTCGTGGTTTTCTTTTTAATTTGTGTTTTACTAGGTGCAGTTACAATAATCAGTCTCATTTCTTTACTGTTGGAAATTCACATCAAGAATGGATGAAGTTCTAAAACAAGTGACAAAATCACGTCTTTAAGTTATAGTGACTTAGCTTTTTATACACTGCTATTCTTATTTTTTTTCATATCAACTTGGATTCTATAGACGAGTTAATTTTTAATTTTGACTTTTGATTTATGAGTAAATTACAATATAATCTGTTGTCAATATTAAAGAGAAATCAACTGTTAAATAGTGTTTTTTTTTTTTAGTTTTAGTAATAATATCTATTTATTTTAAATATAATTTTCTTCTGACTAGCTCTCCAAATTTTGAAGCCTAGTGTTGTATTTTACTTTTGGGGTAAAGTGCGTTGATTTCCACAAAACCTCAAACAGTGTTTTAGCCTTATACAATAATCTAATATGCATCTCTTTGGCTCTGTGGATTTTTAAAGGTGGTCTTTAGAACCATTGGTAACTTGCATGAGTTATCCTCTTTGATGTGGTTGCATATGAGGAGTTAAAGCCTTTCAGATTTTTTTTTTTTTTTTTTTTTTTTTTTTTAGAGAGAGAACGCAAGCAGGGGAGAGGGCAGAGGGAGACAGAGAGAAAGAGAGAGAGAGAGAGAGAGAGAGAGAGAGAGAGAGAATCTTAAGCAGACTCTGTGCTTAGCGTGGAGCCCCATTTGGGGCTCAATTCCATGACCCTGGGATCATGACCTGAACTGAAATCAAGAGTCAGACGCTCAACTGACTGAGCCACCCATGTGCCCCCAGATTTTTTTTTAAATTGATGCCTAGCTAAATCCTGCAGTCCTCAAGATGTTTTAATTTTCCTCATGGTATACAGATATAAAATATCGCCTGTTGATAGTACTATTGATAAAAGAAAAACTAAATTTGAGAATTTCATCATTGAAAACATGTGAACTCGCTAAAGTGTTTTCTGTTCAGAAATGAAAACACCTCTCAGTATTTCATTCTTATCTGGATTTTTTTTTTTTTTTTTTGTACTGAAGCAGAGGCACATAAATGCAGCATGGAAATAAAGGGAGAGAAGCTTCTGAATAGAAACACTATTCATTTTGCTTTAACAGTAGTGGTGCAGCTTCAAAAAAAAAAAAAAAATCCCCTGCTGCCAGCCCTGCTCCATCTATTCATGAACTTACTTGAAATAAAGCCATGTATTCAACATTGTAAATTCATATTGGGCCTTGCCTTAAGAGTGTGTTAGGAGGGAGGGAGGATGATACAGACTCCTCTGCGCATTTAGAGACATCAAAATGCTTTTGGTATTTTATTGTTCTTTGTGATCCTTTGGATTGCCCTCCGTGTCAAGCTCCTTATTTGTCTTAGATTCCAATTTATCTTTCTTTCTCCATGCTGTTATCACAATTTCTGTTCTCATTATAAAATGACACATAAGCCCGCTATTCATATTAGGCAAACAAGTGTCCTGTCAGTTAAAGTCATTCTTCCAATATTATTGTCCTCCTTTCTCTCATTAAAGAAGCGTCTTCAGTTTTGCTCTGGGATGGTTGGGTTAACAGGCTCTGGTTTTATCTTTTATTTCTTATTTACCTGAGGCTCATTTAAATGTGGCTGTCAAATTGTGATTGGATGCACATACAAATTGATACTAAAGGCTTTTCTCACGTCAGCGTGGTAATGAAGAATTTTGAATTTGCTTCCCTGTGGGGATTAATTTACCCACTCTTCTTAACAGGCAGGATGTTCTTTGCCGCATTAGGGTACAGTCAGAGTGCCGCACATGTGATAGAGGTCAGTAATGAGATGTACCAAATCTACACAGTGCCGCTCAGTGAGCCCCAGGAGCTCAAAGACATCATTTCATCTGATTTTTGTAGTGCTTCTTATGATACAAAGCTGAGGCAAGGGGGACCTGAAAAAGAGATCTCTCCCTGCCTTCAAGTAGGAGGGTTCTAAAACCTTCCACATGTCTCCAAGGCTTAGAGCTTCCCTACTCAGTATATTCTTGGACTTAAAAAGAATATCTTTCTGAAATTTGCCATCAGATTTTCCCACTCTTCTCTAAAGTAAAACATATGCTTTTTTCTTAGAGAACCATTCATTTTAAGTTTGTATTTAAAAACAATACAGTTTAACATGGCCTGTTGTTGGTTGTCCATTCTGAGTTAAGTCACCTGAACTAAAAATAATCAGAGTGCCTCCTTCCCCTATTTCTGAGCTAACTTATAAACTAGGCACCGATCACGTCTCCCAACACCTATCTGAAAAGAGGGATAATATATTTGTAGGGTGCAATTAAATCTTTCCTGCTATATGGGGGAATAATTTGTTTCAGGTGTCTTAATGTAACCCTTAATAGGTCTAGCCACAAAAATTACTTTCAAAGAATAGCTTCTACGAGGCTTCTAAAAATGAAGAAGCAATTTATGTGCCATTGCTGCTAATATTTTTTTGGTGAATATTTTTCCCACATGAATGCATGCTGGCACTGGCATTACTTAAAATGTGGTTGGTGTCAAAAGGCCAAGTGTTAAGTGAATGGCCACTCATGTTAAGTAAATATTGCCATAAGTCAAATTGTAACAAGTACTCAGCGAAAAATGTATAGGCTCTTTGATTCGGTAGAGTAACAGCAGTGATTTTTATTAATATTTATGGAGTAGCTTCTGGGTAGAGAGCACTGTAAAATATGTTAAAAGAAAGTGTGGCAATATCTGGTGGCAAAAGAAAAGAATCCACATAACTGTGCACCTAGAAATCCCTAAAAACGGAGCCTCAGTCTATGCAAAGAAGCTGATGGGTGGATCAAGGAGAGGACTTCTGTGGTTTTGTAGCAAGAACAGAGGAAGCCATACAGTTGGGGCTGCTGTCTGACTTTCACTCTTTGATTAGTGTCTCAACAGCTTTCACTAAAATGGCCCTTTCGGTTAA
The DNA here is from genome assembly GCF_018350215.1 of Panthera leo. NCBI lineage: Eukaryota > Metazoa > Chordata > Mammalia > Carnivora > Felidae > Panthera > Panthera leo. The sequence continues at coordinate 138,735,902 of NC_056682.1, forward strand.
GAATGGCATCTGAAATGGAATGTACCAGAGCCTTCCCTCTATTTATAGTACTTTTTGTCTTGCTAAGCTTAGACTTGGAATGGGGAAGCCAGAGACTGAATGAAGACCAACTCCAGGGGTGGGAAGAGATTAGAAAAGATGGAAGAGCATAGGGAGCCTGGGTGGCTTAGTCAGTTAAACATCCCACTCTTGATTTTGGCTCAGGTCATGATCTCACCATTTGTGAGTTCTAGCCCCGTGTCAGGCTCTGTGCTGTCAGTGAAGCCTGCTTGGGATTCTCTGTCTCCCTCCGTCTCTGCCCCTCCCCAGTTCACATTCTCTCTCACTCAAAAATAAATAAATGAACATTAAAAAAAAAAAAAAAAGATGGAACAACATAACTTCTGGCATGGCTCACAGACAGGAGTGGGACAGCCTCCCAAAATCACCCAACCTTCAGCCTCACATCTCTACCAAGGCCCTGCCGCATCACGGCCCCCTGTGGTCATGCTCCACACAGCAGCCAGAATTATCCTTTGGAAGTGTGCTTAGATTCCGTCATTTCCTTAGAACTTTCTTTTTTTTCTTCTTCCTTTTTTAAATCTTTTTTTAAGTTTATTTATTCTGAGAGAGAGAGAGAGAGAGAGAGAGAGAGAGAGAGACGAGCGGGGGAGTGACATAGAGTAAAGGAGCAAGAGAATCCCAAGCAGGCTTCTCACTGACAGTGTGATGTCACTGAGAGTGACTTTTTTCCTCTTCCTACTTCGATTTGACACATTTTGTTAAGTTTGCTTTTTTAATTTATTCTGAGAGAGAAAGCAAGTGGGGATCGGGAGCAGAGAGAGAGGTAGTGAGAGAATCCCAGGCAGGCTCTGTACTGTCGGTGCATGGGGCCTGATGCAGGGCCGAAACTCACAAACCGTGAGATCATGACCTGAGCCAAGATCAAGAGTCGGACGCTTCACTGACTGAGCCATCCAGGTGCCCCTTGCTTAGAACTTTCTAATGGCTTCCCATTAAGAATAAAATCCTGATTCCATACTATGTTCTACAAGACTTACGTGGCCTGGCCTCTGGCCAGTTCTCAGATACCTTATTTTTTGTTCTAGTTTCCTCTCCATTCACCACCCCTCAGCTCATTTCCATCACTTCCTTTCATTTAGGGCCTTGCCACGAGTTTTCCCATGGATCTCCCCTCTCTTCATTCCAGCCGGTCCTAACATCCTCAGTTACCCGCCACCACGTTATTCCCTTTTATCTTCTTAGTCCTTACTAGTATCTGAAATTAAGTATTAGTATTGTTTATTTGTTTTGTTTATTCCCTTGTAAACTCCTACCAAAATATAAATATCCTAAAAGCAGGACCTTTGTTTGTTTGTTTGTTTGTTTGTTTGTTTGTTTTTGATGCCTGGGACCAAACTGATTTTCCATAAATTGTGCTGGCGAGCTTTTCAATAGAAAAGATCAGTGGGTATAGAAGAGTATTATTACATGTTCCTTATAAGATTCCGAGAGACAGAATACATTATTTACATCCAAGAGAAGCAAGGCCTCCTTACTTCTACTGTTGCATTTCCAACCCACCAAGTTTGATATGTGTCCTAAAGACCAGATCATTACATTTATTTATTTATTTATTTATTTATTTATTTATTTTCTTCTTCTTCTTTTTTTAATGTTTTTATTTACTTTTGAGAGAGAGAGAGAGAGATTGGGAGAGAGCAAAAGCAGGGGAGGGGAAGAGTGAGAGGGAGGCAGAGGATCTGGAGAGGGAGGCTGACAGCACAGAGCTTAATGCAGGGCTCAAACTCATGAACCATGAGATCATGACCTGAGCCAAAGTTGTACACTTAACTGACTGAGCCACCCAGGCACCCCCAGATAATTTTATTTTTAGATTAATGATGTGGAAGCAATAAATAAAAAGAAACTTCATCTGGCTATCAGCTTAACCTCATTACAGATTATTGTAAAATACCTTTTTATCTTGGAGCTTTTTGTATACAAATCACCAAGAGCACCACCAAGGTGGAATGATATTCTAAGACATGATAGGAAGAGGTTATGCATAAGTGTCTTCTCTTGAAGAGTCATTCAGTCATTCAGCAAACATTTATTGAGCCTGGTTTGATGACTAGTCTTGCTCCTAGTGTCAGGGACACAGAAGGAAAGCAAACAGATGAAAATTCTTGTCCTCATGGAGCTAGCATCCTAGCGGGGAAGATAGGATGAACAGGATAGCTAAGTAAAGTAGATGGCAGATACATCAAATAGCAGAGAACTAAAGCAGGAAGGAGGATAGGAAGTGGGGTGGGGGGGCATGGAGGTGAGATGTTACATTGGATGGTCAAAGAAGACCTCACTAAGAAAATGATCTTTGAGAAAAGACCTGACAGTGTTGAGGGAACAAACCACATGCAGATCTGGGGAAAGAACCATCTAGCTTTGAGTGCAAAGGTCTGCAAGTGGGAGCATCTCTGCCTTGTTGGAAGAACAAGGAAGAAGAGAGGAAGGAAAGTAGGACGGTGGTGAGGTGGGGTATGAGGTGGTGGTGGAAAGGGTGGTGTGCAAGTCCTTAGGGGTTACAGTGAAGTCTTGGCCTTTCACACTGAGCAAAATGGGAAGCATTGGAGAGGGGGGGTTGAACAAAGGTCTGACGTGATGTGACTTATGTTTTAAATGATCACACTTGCTGCGCAGTGATTTCCTGTGGACAAAAGCAGGAAGACCTCTTGGGAAGTTATTGCAATAATACAGGTGAGGAATAGTAATGGCTTGGCCCATGCTGGTAGAGTGAAGGTGATGAGAATTTTTCACATTCTGAATTCAGATATATTTTGAAGGTAACACTGACAAGATTTGCATTTGGACTGAGGTAGAGATGAGAGAAAGGATAAGTCCAAGGTCTTTGGTTGGAGCAACTGGAAGAGTTGAGGCCAGCTCGTTGGGGGAACATTTGGACCTCCAGTGTGGGCCTGCTACATGCTAGATGCAGGTTAGACACCTACTTAGGAGATGAGGAATAGCAGCTGTAGCTATTAGCCTGGGAAGCAATGGAGAGCTCTTGATTGGAAATAGAAATGGTTAACCAGTGTATAAATGCTGTCCAAAGCTATAAGACTGAATGAGTTTACCCAGGAAACGAGGGTAGTTGAAAAAAGAAGGTTCAAGGACTGAGCCCTGGAGCACACCGATTTCCTTTGGAAAGAGCAGTGGGAAAGGAGGGACAGCACCCAAAAAGGTAGGAGAATAACATGTCTTGGAAGCCAAGTGAAAACAGTATTTCAGGAAGCCTGAGTGATGAACCATGGCGAATGCTCATAGGTTAAGTAAGACAAAAACTGAGAATTGAAGAGTTCACAGGAGTGAAGGGGGTGAATGCTGATTGCATTCAGGAGAAATACAGGTGCAGTCAGGAGAAAATTGGTAAGTAGAGGGATTAGATCATTCTTCCAAGGAGTTTTCCTGTGGTCGGGGGAGAAAAATAAAGTGAAAGTTGGATGGGCACTCAGGTCAAGGGAGGGCATTTTGGGGGTGACTGGGTGGCTCAGTTCGTTAAGCGTCTGACTCTTGATATTGGCTCAGGTCATTATTTCAGGATTCGTGAGTTTGAGCCCCACGTTGGGCTCTATGCTGACAGTGTGGAGCCTGCTTGGGACTCTCTCTCTCTCTCTCTCTCTCTCTCGCTCTCGCTCTCGCTCTCTCTGTCTCTCTCTCTGCCCCTCCTGTGCTGTCTCTGTCTCTGTCTCTCTCTCTGTCTCAAAATAAATAAATAAAATTTAAAAACAAAGGGAAGGTGTTTTTGTTGTTGGGAGAAATAAAATGCCCCCATACTGATGGGAACGATCTAGCAGGTAGACATTAAAGATTCAAGAGAGAGGACAATGGCAGATACATGCTTCTGAATAGAGACGTCTCCAGGATCAAGTACCCGGTGGAGGAGCTGAGCTGAGCTTACCGAGTTAACCCTGGTGCACCAAGGATGCAAGCACGCGGATGTGGACAGGCAGGCAGTTATGCTGGTAGGGGATTGTGGCAACTCAGTTTTTTTCAGTGAAACAGGAAGCCAGGTCACCATTTGGGAGTGAGGATGGAGGTGGGGAAGGTTTCTGGAAGTTTGAGGAGGGAGGGCCAAGTATGAATTATGAGTCTAGGGGAGTGTGACAATGGGTGGGACAACAGGGAAATCTAGACCAGTTGCTGGGCAGCATTAACTGCCCCCTTGAGGTTAGTGGGCATGGATTTAATGTGACAGCAGACTACCAGACAGACATGCATTTTTCCACCGGCCACTTGCAGCTGCACTGTCGTGGGTGGGGCGAGGGCAACAGAATGGACTGACAGACACCTTGATATGTTAAGAGTTGATCTGGCGAGTAATATTCCTCTGTACTGTTTTTACTTCTCAGGTGGTTAAATGGTTTTAATTGGGAGGGCCTGAAAGCGCGGAACCTTCCATCACCTTTACAAAGAGAGGTATGGTATCTACTCTACTCCATTTGTCGTAGTTTCTGTTTTTATAAGCAGAATAGGGGTGTCTTCGTGTGTGCCACAGTTTAGATTTTTTAATCGGTTTTTAAAAGTCAGTGAAAATGTCACAGCAGTTGTGATTATAGGGACTAAGTAGTAGCATTTCTTATTTGATGGCAATTAGCTCAATTCTCAGGAACCAGTTACATATAAATCTAAGTCCCCATGTCGTTGGTGTTGGTCAGACTGACAAAGGGCTCTAGAAGTATATAATATGAATCATACGTATTATTTAAAATTTTTTAGTTAGCCATAGGAAAAAGAAATGGGTGAAATTAATTTTAATCACTACAGCGTATTAAAAACTTGCCGTTTTGATGTGTCATCAATATAAAATTTTAATGAGATGTCACGTTCATTTTTCCATACTGTTTTTGAAATCCCAAGTGGATTTCACAGTTACAGCAATCTCACTTTGAACTAGCCACCTTCCACGTGCTCAGTCACCACCTGTGGCTGGTTGGACAGCCCAGCTCTAGAGAAAGCAGATCATCTGCTAACTTGCAAGGGGAAGAATGACTCAGGAATGATCTAGCTCAACACCCTACAGGCTCTATGCGGTGTTCTCGTTACTGGAATTTTAAAGATCTGTGACTCCCTCGTACATTTTTAGATTGACATCTCAGTGTTTTCATCACATGCTTAAATTATTGTGAAGGATGTGATTTCTAGTTTGTTGTAAATATTGACATTTTGAAGTAAAACATTCCTCCTTTAAATATATGCAATGTGATCTAAATACCAGTGAGATTTGATGCCCATCAGCCACTTAAAAAATACAGACAGCGGGGCGCCTGGGTGGCTCAGTGGGTTAAACATCTGACTCTTGATTTTGGCTCAGGTCATGATCTCATGGTTCCTGAGATGGAGCCCCGCCTTGGGCTCTGCGCTGACAGCTCAGAACCGGCTTGGGATTCTCTATTTCTGCCCCTCTCCCCCCTACCCCACCTTATGCTCTTTCTCTCTCTGTCTGTCTCTGTCTCTGTCTCTCGAAGTAAAAAAATATACTTAAAAAATAAAAAATACTGACAGCAATATTACATAATTCTTTTTTCTCCCTGAATTTATATTTTTATATTCCCATCTTATTTTCCCTAAAAAAAATTATTTATGTAAAAGTATTCCTATGCTTGCCAGTATTTGAGTATTCTTTAAATGCCTTTGAACTATAGTTTTCTAAATTTTAAAATCCCTGTGAAAAAACAGAAATTTCTGTGACAACATAAATATTTCTTGTGGATTCAGTTATAATTACATTTTTATAGCATTGAGTATCAATCAACAGAAATATGTTATAAAATTTTAAAGTAAGTATTTAACAAATATTTCCTGAAAAGAGAGAAATGTCACTTATTACAAAAATGGGATCAGGGGGTGCCTGCATGGCTCAGTAGGTTGAGCGTCCAACTCTTGATTTTGCCCGAGTCATGGGATCGGGCTCACTGGGCTCAAGATTCTCTCTCTCTCTCTCTGCCCCTCTCTCCCACTCATGCTGTGTCTCTCTCTCTGAAATTAAATAATAATAATAAAAATAACAATAATAATAAAAGAATGGGAATGGGTTCAGGGTCCACATCAATTCTATTTCTTTTTAAAATTATATTGGGTGGCTCAGTTGGTTAAACGTCTGACTTTGGCTCAGGTCATGATCTCACTGCTCATGAGTTCAAGCCCCGCATGGGGTTCTGTGCTGACAGCTCAGAGCCTGGAGCCTGTTTTGGATTCTGTGTCTCCCTGTCTGTCTGCCCGTCCCCTGCTTGTGCTCTCTCTATCTCTCTATTTATCTCTTTCTCAAAAATAAATAAATACAAAAAATATTTAAAATTATATGGATATAAATGCTAAGAGCTGTGTTCACATAGATAAGTAGGAATGGAAGGTTTTATATTAGCAGTGTTGCTTTGAATACCTTATGAGTGATCTCCAACCTCCTCTAAAAACACATTGTGACCTTCCATAAGTAGTATTTGTACTGATTTATCAGCTGAGAGTCCAGTTGTGTACTTTTAAATTTTGTTTGCAAGCAAATAATTGAAAACCATCTGATTTGCAAAATAGTTTAATTCCAGAATCATTTCACTCTTTGAACAGGGTCAGTCATATTTTAAATTGGCCCTTTGGCATTCTGGAAACTTTATATGGGTCAATTAACCGTATAAAAATCCACTTTTATAAAGTGGAAAAAGTATTTAAAAGTGGCAAATTTTGATTTTTTAAAAATATTTGCTGTTAAAATGTTTTTCAATCTGAAAAAAAAAGTTATAATTTCTACCACTTTTTCCTTTGGATGTACCTCCTCAGGCCAGGAAGCTTCTATTGAATGTAGTGCAGTGACCAGATCCATTGAGGCTCAAAAATGATAATTGGTAGGGGTGCCTGGGTGGCTCAGTTGGGTGAGCGTCCAACTTCGGCTCAGGTCACGATCTCGCGGTTCATGGGTTTGAGCCCCGCATCGGGCTCTGTGCTGACAGCTCAGAGCCTGGAGCCTGCTTTGGATTCTGTGTCTCCTTCTCTCTCTGCGCCTCCCCCACTTGTGCTCTGTCTCTCTCTATCAAAAATAAATAAATGTAAAAAAAATATTTTAATGATAAATGGTCATCTTTTCCTTACATGTAACTTACCAGTGGTTGCAGTATAAAATCGTTGTTCAAATATAAGAAGCATTACCTGTATATAATAGCTTGCTCAGTCAACGTTCTCCTCACCTTTGGTTTAATTCTTCCTCTATTAGCTCAGTGGACCCACAGACCACAGCTACTTTGACAAGTATCCCCCTGAAAAGGGTGTGCCTCCAGATGAACTGTCAGGCTGGGATAAAGACTTCTGACAGAAGAAAAGATGATTACTGCCGATACATACAGAAGAAGAGTGTAAGGACCAATAACCCAGTAGTGATCATTTCTCTCTTTGGAGTATTATCATATCTTTTGGAAGACCATTAGGGAAGAGGAATCCCTGGCCATGAGCTGGGTGGACGATGTGGCTATGAAGGTGGTTCTGAATTATAATGTCTCATTTAGATGCTGTGAATTATTCATGTATTCTATTCTTCGCTTTTCTCAAATGCTGAAGGCTATCCTATTCCCCTCTCCACAGTCTGAACCAGTTGTGCTGATGGGGCACCATTTTCTCTGCAATCTGTTGCTCCATCCCAATCATACTTGTCTCCTTTGAATCCTAATAAGGTTTAAAAAGTGTCTTGCCTTTGAGCAACTAAGTCACGCAAATGGAAGGAAGAACAGGGGTGAGCTTTAGAAGGCTTCCCCTGTGACAGCAATTCCATGTAAGCATTACGGCATCTCAAAGTTGTGGTTTGCAGAAATCTTTGTAGTCCATACAAGCTCTTGATTTTCACCTGCATTCCACCTAAAAACATGTTAACATGTTTCTGGTGCTGGTCTGGGAAAGGCAAGTTTAAGTATTAGTGGTACCACTTCCTAACATAAATGAGTTAATTCATCCAGCCAGTAATTATATTCCATTGGGGAACTTGGAAAAAATAAAGCAAAAAATATTTTTCATTCTCCTGTGACCAGCTGTGATACCTCAGAGGCTTTTCAAAAGCCTTGTTAGAAGTAGTTATAATGTGTGATCAGGTGATGGGCCTTTGGAAAGGTTTTATCTTATATGCTAAATATTTTCCCAATCAAAGTAGAAAACGCACAGGCACAAAATCGTGAAGGCTTTTTCTTCTCATTAAATATGGAGGAGAATAATTTCTAATGGGTCAGGTTGCTGACTCTGAAACCCTGAGATATTTTGGCCAGTTCTATGAATGTTGCTGTTAATCAATCAAGAGTATAGAATAACCACAGTTAATTTTTAATGAAAGTCCCATTGACTAATGTTGATGCACTGTAATCACTGTTGCATCAATAACTTTTTAAGGAGATTTGAGTCATGGATGTGTTTATAATTTTAGATTTTTGAGGTAGACAAGCACCTCGGGAAGTCATAGGACTTAAGTAAAAGGGACATCCAGGATGTGCCCTTCTGTCTTCTCACAACCTTCCAGATGATGAATAGACTAGTTTCAATGGCATTGGATGCCAGTGCCTAAGAAGTTTACTAGAGAATGTTTTTATGTATCGACCAAAATCCTACCAAATGGATGGGAAGCAGACTTTCTCTGTATCTTTTTGATCTGGCAGAGTAAAAATAACATCTAAGTTCCTGCATTATTCAAGCTTCTGGTTATATTTTCACATGCTAATGTTCTATGGGAAAAGCAACCTCTACCCACTCTCCACCCATATTTTCAGCATTCAGAAAGAGTCAGCTATATGCTTCCTGAAAAGTCAAACCAGTTAAGTGAGGCCCAACCCAAGAAGGTGCATCCTTAACAAACTGAATTTCCACATTTAGAGAATCCTTTTGCTGAACCAAAGAATTTTTGTTTCCTGGAGTAGTATTTTTAAAGATTATGTATTGTACATAGACAAAGCATTTTTAATAGGATCAACATAACCTGCTTAATGAATTTCTAAGATTTTTAAGAGATTTTTATTTGCATTTGGTTTGTAAGCATTGTATGTTTTTCATGTATATATTTTTAAATTGCCCACCTATAAATGTAGAAAATGTATGCATTGGATGGATATTAGAATTATATAGTTATAATAATAATTAATATTCTCAAAGGAGATCAATAGTTGTAATTCAAAAAAGACTTACATACATACAATAAAAACCAACTGAGAGTACTACAGTTTTATTTTGCCTGTGATTGGCCATATCAGTATACAATCTCCACATTTGATTTTATTTTGTTTCCTTTACAGTACTTTATAAAGACGAAGAAATGAACCATCATATTATCCCAATAATTCCACTGTTTCCTAGCTGGGTGACCTTGGGAAACTGAGTTCACTACTTTGAGTAGAGCACTAGCTTTCTCACCTGTAGAAGAAGGCATGGTAAAGTGGTACCTACTTTAGAGGCCTGTTTCAGGCCTTAACAAAGACACCCAAAGAGTCCTTTGCTGATATCTGTGAAATAATCAATGCTGCATAGGTGGGAGCTACTGTTACCGTCTCTGTTAGAATCAAAGGGGACTTAATAACCATTTAGTCTTGACCCTATGTATCATTGATAATCTGTATGTACAATTGTTCCAATTAAAATCAGTATTTATCTTCTTCTTTTAAATCATGAAGTAAAGATGAAGAATTAATCCTCACCAAAATGAAGTGCTTTATTAACAGCTCACCTACATTTCTAAACTCTAATTTTTTATGAATTAAGGACATATATGTGTATATATATTCTTAGAAAATACAGCCCATCGTATTCCTGATCATTAAATCATTCTTGTTCTCTCTTTTCCAAATGCAAGGTTAAGTTTTCATTCTTGAGGCTCTTCTCTTTGGGGCCAAATTTTCACAAGTGTAGTTTCTGAATATTTTCTCTAAATGTGAAAATGTCTGGAGGGAGAAGAATATAATGATGAAAAGTAAGAGTTTTGAAGTTAAAAAGATCTGGGTTTGAATTCTAGCTCTGCCCAGATTTGTGTGAACAGTAAACCATATCTTTATTCATCTGTAACTCAGAGATATACATGTAAAGCTTTGGAGTATTGGGCCAGAATATTAATACTTGTAGGTCACTGATAATAACCATTTGGAAATAAATATATACATATATTTCTTTTGGCATAATAATAAATCCTTGTTCTTTATTGCTAGGCATTGTGCTAGGGGTATTTACATCTTTTATCTAATTCACACAAGATTCTAAAGTAATCATAAACGTACTGACTGTTGATTGCCCTCAAAGCTAGACATTGGCTTCCATGTGCATTTCATTCACAATTTCACTGTTGTGGTTTTTCCTAGCTTAGTCCCAGTTATTATGACTATATAACAACCACAATTTAGTTGCTTAGAATAACGGTCTTATTATTATCCTAGATTCTGTGGGTCAGGAATTCAAACACACAGAGAAGATGGCTTGTCTCTGCACCACAATATCTGGGACATCGGGGGGAAAGACTCATAGACTGGGGTAACTTCAATAGCCGGAACCTAGAATCACCTAAAGCCTTGTTACTCACTCTCTGGAGCCTAGGCTGAGGACACTCAAGACTAGGATTTCTGACCAGAGTGCCTGCACATGTCCTCTCCACAGCTTGGATTCCTCACATTGTGGTGTGCTTAAACTAGTCAGACTCCTTTCATGGAATCTTAGGGTTTCAAGAGCAAGCATTCCAGGAAACAAGGGAGAAGCTATATATTTTTTTATGAACCATCCCTGGAGTCACATATTCTGTTGGTGGAAACACTCAAAGCCCACTCAGATTTGATGAGAGGGAACATAGACTTCACTTCTTAATGAAGAGAGTTTTAAAGAATTTGCAAGCAATTTTAAAATCTGACACAATCCACTTTCTGGTCCCAGGTGAGTTATACTATTATATACACAAAATAAACACATTCCCTCCCAAGAGCCTCCCTAAAAATATAATTTCATTACAGCATCAGGCACAGGCTTAAGATCTAGGATCTTGTCATCTAAATCCATTCCGGTATGGATAAGGCTCCTCAGGTGTAATTCCTTGGATATATTCTTTTAGGTCAAAAAGTATGTGAACTAAGTAAACAAACCATCTATCAGCACACTTCCAACATTGAATACTAAGACCATCAAAGGATAAGCCAACAGATACTTGCATTCAGAGAGAAGACGGGAGGCACAAAGCAGTTACGGGTCCATCGAATTCTGAAATCTGGTCTGACACGTGGTACCTTTTCTCTGCTTAGGGCTCAGCCAATACTCCTGGTGAGTTGTTCTCCATGGCTCTTGGCCTCGTCTTGTAGAATCCTGGTTCTGCCTTTTGAGTCATCCTTCCTTTTGCCTAAAATATGGCTGGTATTTACAACTGAGCAGACTTCTTAGCTTGCCTGCAACTATTTGGTGGTAGACTTGACTTTTTTTTCAATTTGTCTGTCTCTGTCTCTTTATTCCAAGCTGATATGTTTCCTTTAAAAACTTTGTGCATTTCCTCTGTATAGACTTTGATTCACTCCATTAGACAAATACTATATTCACAAATCTTTCCTGTGAAGATGCTACAGGGAAAATAATTCTTAAAAGTTCTCTTTTAAAAGAGGGGGTGTGCACAGCATATACTTAACATGCTCAGAAGGCCTTTGATCCATTTGAAAGGGCCAGGTAGATAGCTTCAAAGATGGCTTTTAGTGATCACCACTATGGCATTCATATCCTTTTATAGTCCTCTCCTCTTGAGTGTTAACTGAGCCTACTGAATTCTTTCTAACAAAAAGAATAAAATAAAAAATCACTTCGAAAATCTGATTACAGAGTGACTCTACTTCTATCCTGTTCACTGCCTCTTGCTCTCCCATTTGCTTGCTCTGATGGAAACCAGCTGCCATGACCTGAGCTTCTTTATGGAAAGGTCCATGTGGCCAACAGCCAGTGAGAAAATGAGGCCCTCAGTCCCACAACCCATGATGAACTGAATCCTGCCAAAGACCACAGGAGTGAAATTGGAAGCAGATTCTCCTCCAGATGAGACTGTAACCCTGACCTACACCTGGATGTTAGCCTAGTGAGAGTCCATGAGTCAGAGTAGCCAGATAAACAACTCCCATATTCCTAACTCACAGAAACTGTGAGTTAAGAAGTGTTTGTTGTTGTTGTTGTTGTTAATATTTTATTTATTTATTTTGAGAGAGAGAGTGCATGAGTGGGGGAAGGGGCAAAGAGAGAATCCCAAGCAAGCTCTGTGCTGTTAGCTCAGAGCCTTATTCAGAGCTTGAACCTACAAATTGTGAGATCATGACCTGAGCCAAAATCGACAGTTGGATGCTTAACCAACTGAGCTACCCAGGCGCCCCAGTGTTTGTTGTTTTAAACTACTAAGTTGGGAAGGAAAAATGGTCCTAAAGTGGGGAAAACGAGAACTACATGGGCATAAGAAGACAAACTCAGATCCCTAAGGAAAAACTACAATTTGTAATGACAAACCAGAACTCATGAGGACAAACTGGAACCCATGTCTGTCTTTCATGGTTGCCAATTTTGTCATATGGGTGGCCTACAAGATAAGCTGCAACCTTATACCGTATACCTGGCTTGGGATTTGCAGATGTTGAAGGCTCAATCTGGCTGGAGCTGGAGGAACCAGAGACTGGCTCCTGCCTTTCACAAGTAGGTGACAGGCAGATCAGCAACAGTGCATGAGCTGCCAAAGTGGCTTGGTCTTACATGACCTCCAGAGTATAAATACGGCTGCTACTCACTTTTGCGTTTCAGATCTTCGACAGATTTCTTCTGTGGCAAAGTCTATCTCAGAACCATACAGAGAAGGTAATCCTGGGAAACACTTTGTTTCTGGCTTAGCTATCTTGACACAGTACAAAGTCACTCATTTTCAAACCTAGTAAAATATATGGTATATAATTGTTATTATTATAAGATATATTTAGTTTGAATTTTTAAGTTATGAGATTTTCTTCCTCTCTTTTGACCCAGTTGAGTTATCAAAGTGTGCATAGAGACAGGACACATGACCCAGTTGAAACCAGCAAAAACAATTTGTCTTCAGATGATTTATAGGGAAATTCTAAATTGAAGAAGAGCTGGAGTATTTTCAATTTTGAAAGACTTAAAACCAAGATTTTTTGTTTACTTAATTGTTAGTTACTACATTAAAAATGGTATAATGAAAAGTAACATGAATTTGTTTTGATACATAAAACTTCCTCAGTAAGGAAGTAGATATGCATTGAGAAAAGGAAGAAAAAAGGCAGAAGAAAATATGACGTGATGGAGGAAAAACACCAGCAATGCATCAATCCTGGAAAACACGTAGAGCAAATGGGGCTTCTCTCAAGGGGGATGGGAGAAAGCCAGGCGTCACACCAGAAGACAAGCTGACTATGAGTCAACTATCCAACCCTACTATTTAAAATTCAGGAGGATGCTCAGATTGCTAAATGGATCATAAAACGCAAGATCTGGAAAGTTGCCCTTTTCTATATTCTGCTTGGCCTGTCTCTTTCAAAGTCTGTGCTCAGTTTTGCATTTAGGAAGGATAGTCGAAAGATTAAAGTATGCCTAGAAATATTTAAAAATTCAATCCACGAGTCAAGGCCAAAGAAAGTAAAGAAAAACTAATGAAAATACACAAATGAATATTCTTCTTTTTGAGAGTCCATAAGGATCAAAGGGAGTAAGGGAGATCCTCTTATTCTAATGGATAGTGACTGTGAAGAAAAATATTTCCTATATATCTTAGTTAACTCATTCAACAAATATTTATTGAGCACTGTTCCAGGCACTCCTAGATGTTGAGGATACAGCACAAAGACAAAAATCATGATCCTAATATAAACTCATACTTACTAATAATTAGGTTAACAGTGATGATCTCTAGGTGGTATGATCGTGGATATTTTTCTTCGATGTTTTCTGTTATGTATTAGATTTATACTTTATAGTAAGGAACAAAATTTACTTTAAAAAATAAATTTGAATCAGATAAGCTAGATATCAGAAAGGTCATTGAAGAAAAGGACTGTTGAACACCAACTACACATTTCACTGTGTCACATCACTTTACAGGTAGCTGACTGACATACCATGTCAGGCCTCTCCAGCATTAAGCACCTACTTACTTAAATCTTTGAGTCAAATTTTTACAGACTCCCTTTGTTCCTTACCTCTCAATTCTGATGTATTTCCACATGTTGGGATGCAAAGTAAGCCTTCCAGTTGAGAGGGGCAGGTAATTTACTTCTTTCGATGGTTTTAGCTGTTTTTGAAAAATACAGTAAAACCTTGGATTGGGAGTAACTTGTTCTGCGAGTGTTCCGCAAGACGAGCAAACGTTTCTGATAAATGTTAACATGATAAATGAGTAATGTCTTGCAACACGAGTAGTGCGTGATGTCAGATGTCACATGATCACAACTGAGCCAATGGTTCTTGAAATTTGCTTTGATATATGAGTGCTTTGGATTCCAAGAGTGTTTCCAGAACCAGTTATGCTCACAAACCAAGGTTTTACTGCTTTTGCCAGAGTTTCAATGCCTTGTTTCTCTACCTTCTCCCTTATCCATAGATAAGGTGTCTCCTGACACAAAATTCTCTCTGTTAAATGCCTATGTGTGAATCAGTTAATCAACTGATTGATTCTCAACAAGTATCTGACTGACTACTTTCTGCTAGACACTGGTGTTCAGCAGTAAACAAGATAGGATCCCTTCCATCATGAAGCATGTATTCTCATTGCAAGAGGATAACAGTAATTTATTAAACAAATGGAGCACATTACATAATTGAACTCAACATAAAGTTTGGATGTACGTGGAAAAAGTGTAAATTAAAAAAAAATGCATCTGTAGCTGATCTCATCTCCTTTGAGCTTCCACCTACTGGTTAGTGGGAGGGACGTTTCAAAAGTCTCATCTAGTTTAAAGTTAATCCAAACAAATAATGTAAGCAGTCCCTCCAGGACAGTGGTTCTAAAATTTTGGTGGGTATCAGACTGTGATAGGAAATGATACAAAGCCTAGGCTCCATTCCACTTCCAGAAGCCTGTGCCTCTGTGGGCTTTAGTAGCTCCCCAGATGGTTCTGATAAACCAATCACCAAGTATGAGAACCATTGCTCTATAAAATGCTCAGTCTCTCTTAGGCTAAAATGCTCAAATTCTCATTTAGCCTCTCTCCTAATTTTATCCCTGACCAAAATGGAGGATGAGTCAAAGCTCTAGGGCCAGATAACTACTTGGTTGCTATTTGCTTGTTGTTTGGGGCAGAAGTGTATGGCGGGGGAAGCTCATTATCTGTCCTCTCTTAGGGCTGAGACAGGCCCTAAGTCCTCCGTCGATGCTTCAGGTTCCTCTTGGTTACTGCTGGCACTAGGGGCTTTTGGGGTTTGATGATGATCCCTTCCATGTGTAGCTAAGACCTGCTTTTCAGAACTCAGTACAAAGCCACCTGCTTCCTACTAAGGTAATTCCCTCTGATAAGCTTCCCTGGCCAGACCTACAGAGTTCTAGGTCCTGTTTTTACACGGCACCCTTGTAGAAGGCAAAGGGTCTCAGGATAACTATATAGTTCTGGGCCTCATACAGTGGGCTATGCTGTGCCCCCATGGTTACTATCTGTGTTTAGCTTGTGATGAGACCCGAGTGGGGGAAAGAGGGGCTTCCTCTCCTCCATCTTTCCTTCTACAGTCCCCACCGGGTAGAAAAGGGCAGACTTCCTGGTCTTTGTCTTCTTTCTGGACTTCCCTATATACATAAAATTCTCTGATCTCTTCCACAAAAACCTGGTCTTTTATAAGCTAAAAGAGATAGAAGAATTTAGATAATCCATTTTCAGGACCAAGCGTGCCTTTTGAATTTCAAAAGCTTAATGTTACCTAAGACTTTCTTAGTGCAACCCTAACTGGCATTAATCCTAATCAGCAGGTGGATGATTCTAGAAAGGGGCCAAGATTTATTCTCAGAAAGGCAAAAATAAGATCACACTAATAACTTAAAAGGAGAATTATTTTCCCTTTGTGAAAATGAACAGGAAACTTTCATGACAGTGATAAACTCTATTAATATAATTAAACAGGCTTATTTGACAGAGTGGGGCTGAGAAGAGGTGAGAACAGCTTTGCGGCTTTGAGTAAGTGGCAAGGAAATGCTTTCCTGGGTAGGTGACATTTGAGCTGAGACTTGAATGGTGAAAGGAAACCGCCTTGAGACAGTCTAGGAAAAAGTGTTCCGGGCAGAAAAATCAAATGCAAAAGCCATGAGGTATTAATGAATTTGGCATGGTTGAGAAAAGAAAGAAGTCTTGTAAGTTTCCAGTACAGTGAGTGCTCAGGGAGGTAGGCAGGACCAGATTGTGAGAAACTCATAGGCCACAGTAAAGATTTGGGTTTTTATCCCAAATGAAATATGAAGCCATTTGATTTTTTTTATTTTTTCTTTTGGAGCACGGGAGTGACTTGATCTGATTTATGTTTTCAAAAGATCACTATGGTGGCTGTGCCATGATGGAGCGTAGACTGGGGAATAAAGGAAACAGGCAGACATGTGAGCAGGCAGTTGAATTATTCAATTTAGGGGAAAACAAATGGACGCTGGCTTGGACCAGACTGTCACCTGGGTCAAGTACAAGGAGCAAAGGGTGGGACTGTCTGGAGAGAGGTGACAGGATTGGATGTGAGGCATGAGAGAAAGAGAAGAAGCAAGCACGGATGATTCTTGGGGTTTTCAAGGTTCCAGGTGAGTAAATATACATATACAGGTATATGTATGTGTGCATATATGTATATGTACATGTAAGTCTATGTATGTGTCTAGATATATAATGTTATTAAAAAATATCCTTTCCTCTAAGAACAGTTTTCAGACTGTGGTCTCAATTATTTTTAGGTAGGGTTGCTACATATTGATGATCACACTGTTTGTTCAAGGCAGAAAGAAAGGATTGACATTTTAATCACTTCCATGAAAGGTGGTGTGCCAAGTATTTGATACATGTTATCTCACTTGAAGTTTATACCTGCGCTTTATGAAGTCATTATTTCTACTACTTTATTCGTGAGGAAACTTCTCCCTGGAGGGAAAAGAAACTAACAGACTTCAAACATTTGTTCAATGAACATTTTTAAATGACCTTCCCGAGTGTGTTATATTCCTAGTTGAGGATAAGAATGGGTATCCTCATTGCCGTATACTATGGCATTAAGACCATTCACTGGAAAAATAAGTTTTAAACCCTCCTTGTTGTGTGGTCTGTTTTCTTGGTGCAAAACTAGCCTTTCATTCATTAAGTTCAATCAGATATAGCACCTGTGGCCAAAAATCTTCTCAAGCATACACTATACCAATAGGGTGTCAGTGAAAAGTAGTTAAAATATATCATGTACAAATAATGTTATTATGGTTTTAGATGGTAGAGTGTGACCAGGGTGGGGGGATTTAAACTTAGTTTTTTCTCTCCCTTCATGCCAAGTTCAACTTCTGCTGCCTTTGTGTTTTTCTTTGTAACAAAGCAGAGCTGGGGATGCCAGCTCTTCTATGCAGCTGCTCTAATAATGGCCTACAGTTGTTAGTTACATCACATCTTTCTTCTGCAAGAGTCTAAAATACCTCCCTTCTATGGGTAGACCCAACCCACAGACTCCAATGCGGCTTTCATAGCACTCCTCGGTTAGCTTTTCTGCACTTTTTTCAAACTTAAGTTCACTTCTGGGTATCCCCAGAAGGACTGGGGTATCAAATTTATCTCCTTTTTTCACATAGGTGTTATTGGCACTTTTTTTTTTTTTGCTTCTATTCCTTGCATTCGTGGTGTGCAAGTATGAACATAAATGCACAAGATAATTTTTAATGATAGCAAATATATATTCAAAAGATTGCTGACTATTCAGGAAAGTTGCCTACAGAATCATGTTTATTCTTTCCTCCAACTTCTCTATAGATGAAAAGGGCAACCTAAGGATATGTGGAAACAAATTGGAAATGCACACAAGCCAAGTCTGAAAATACAGACCAGAAGGAATGACGAGCAATATCATTTTGGTTCAAAATGATGTACTGGTATTAAGAGAAGAAATTTATTTTCTTGTAAACTGGGGATGAGGGATAATGCCCAAAATTTGGGAATACGTGTGTAACCTCCCCCCAAAATTACTTTAGGCACTGAGGGCAGCACACATTCAGAAGAGTAAATTCTAGTATGCTTGCTAGATATTGGGTCATATCTCACACCTTCCTCTTCCACTGCCACTTGCCAGATTCTATTTATCTGTTGTTTTTTTCTACCTGAATTAAAACTCACTGCTCCTATAACTCTTTAATCAAACTCTGGGCATTCATATTTTCAACTTCTACTATATTAGAAGCTTTGGTACTTTCCACTAAACTTGTCTAAAACACTGGTCCCCATCCTTCATCCCCCAAATCTTGCTTCTCGTGTCATTTCCCTATGGAGGGGGCAAAGAGCTGTTAAACTCAACCTCCATGGCTATAGAGGCCAACTAGCTTATATAAAGGATCAAGTATAAATTCAGCACTTCCAATTTAATACTCTGTTCGGGACTTCCGTATTCTATCTCCCTTCATTCTTCACAGGTGGTCTATACAATCAAACCTTGACCACTCCATTCCTTTGGCCCATCAATTCTTTTTATTTTTTTAATTTTATTTATTTATTTATGTATTTATTTATTTATGTATTTATTTATTTATTTTTAAATATGAAATTTATTGTCAAACTGGTTTCCATACAACACCCAGTGCTCATCCCAACAGGTGCCCTCCTCAATGCCCATCACCCACTTTCCCCTCCCTCCCACCCCCCATCAACCCTCAGTTTCTTCTCAGTTTTTAAGAGTCGCTTATGGTTTTGGCCCATCACTTCTTACAGATGACTTTGCCTCCAACTTGATGTTAAATATCACCTGTGTCACTGTGACTGCAAGTCCCTACCTTCAGACCAGACTTTTCTGCTGAATTCCTGACTAGTAGGCCTCTGATGGTATTCACCTAAATTTTCTAGTAGCCACAAACTCAGTTCAAAACTGAATGCGTCCTCATGCATCTCCATCTCTGTTCAGGTTAACACCGTTTCTTGCAGGATTATTTGAGCTCTTCAGCATTGTTCCTCTTGCCTCTGGCCTAGATTTCTGTTGGTTAGCATTTGTATTTTTGTTTCGTTTAAATTCGTCTAATTTCATTTTGCTTAAAAGTGCTTCATCCAAATTAAAACTAACTTTGATGTTGAGTTAAATTTTAGATAAAGGGTCTTAAGAGTCATCCAAGAAGTGCTTATTGTGTTCAAAGTAGATTAGAAAAAAAAATTAAGCACACAATGCAATAGAACTAGAACCAATAGTAGAGTAACCCCCAACTATTCAGTAGGAAGTAAGATTTGTTTTCAAAATGACTCTATAGTTTTAAAAATGATGGGCAGCCTGAGTGGCTCAGTCGGTTAAGCATCTGACTTCAGCTCAGGTCATGATCTCACGGTTCATGGGTTCGAGCCCTGTGTCAGGCTCTGTACTGACAGCTTAGAGCCTGGAGCCTGCTTCAGGTTCTGTGTCTCCCTCTCTCTCTGCCCCTCCCCCACTCTCTCTCTGTCTCTCTGTCTCTCTCTCTCTCAAAAATAAAATTAAAACATTAAAAAAAAATAAAATGACTTCAAAATATAAGATTTCATGGGGGCACCTGGGTGGCTCAGTCAGTTAAGCATCTGACTCTTGATTGCGGCTCAGGTCATAATCTCATAGTTCATGAGTTTGAGCCCCACATCAAGCTCTGTGCTGATGGCACAGAGCCGCACAGAGCCTGCTTGGGAGCTTGGGATTCTCCCTCTCTCTCTCTCTCTCTCTCTGCCCCACCCCTGCTCATGCTCACTCTCTCTCAAAATAAATAAATAAATAAATAAATAAATAAATAAACATTTAAAAAATATATATGATTTCATGGTAGAAATTAATAAGAGCATGAGCAATACATTTGAAACACCTGTGGGATATAGTTAAATAGTACCCAGAGAAAAATGGTTATTCTTACGTGGACTTATTAAAACACTATAAGAATTGAAAATAAGTGAACTCCATATTCACCTCAAGAGGCTAGAAAAATAAAAAAAATAAATCCTACGGATTACAAGAAATTATTTTATTGATTAAAGCATTACTTAACACAAGAAAAAAACACCTTATTCCTTATTACAGGCAAAAGTTAATTTTCTTAAAAAGATCATCATAACAGGGGCACCTGGGTGGCTCAGTCAGTTAGGCTTCTGACTTCAGCTCATGATCTCGCGGTTCGTGAGTTTGAGTAAAATAAATAAATAAATAAATAAATAAATAAATAAATAATAAAAAGACCATCATAACAGAAAACAAATATGTAAGATTGACCCAGGAAGAAAAAGAAAACATAAATAATGATGCCAGGACTAAGAACAGGAATAACAACAGATTTGGATTAATGTAAATGAGAAAATAAGTTACAAAGGTAATTTCCAAGAGCATGTAAATTACTAAAAGTCAATTCCTGTAGAATTAGAATATCTGAGTAGTCGAAAATTAAATGGTAACCACTTATCTCCACAAGGCAATCAGCTCAGATAATTTAATAGTGTTCAATAGACAATTCCGATGACACTTAAATCTTTCTGTACAAAGAATTTTCCAATTCACTCTCTATAACCATGATATCCAACTACACAACTGTTTTGTATATAACAACAAAAATGTGCACCAATTTTATTTACAAAAATGGATGCAAAGCCCTAAATAAGATATCATAATTCAAATCCCAAACTATATTACAAGATTCACTGTACCAGGTAGAGTTTAGCTTGTAACTATTTGGGAACGTTTTAATGGAATTTGTAAGATAAATGTATTAATGGAAAAATATATAATCATATTGATAGGCAATTTTTAAAAGATAAAATTTAGGATCCAATTGGGAAAAATCTCTTTGTAGAAGATCAGTATTTTTCAAATGAAACTGAAAAAATTGTTTCTAAAGTTGATCTGAAATAGTATATGCAAAAGAAAAGTAAAAAAATTTATAACTAAGAACCTTATTAATAATCTCATCCTTGTGAAGAATTTACAACTTCCAAGTCATTTGCATCTGAATTATTAAATTTGATTTGAAATGTAGATGGGACCCATACTGCTGCTCCCTAGATCAAGCCGCCATTATCTTTTATGTTGAGTATTGAAATCGGTGCCTCACAGTCTCACAGCTTCTACTTCTGGCCCCATTCATCTATGCTCAATACAGTAGCCCAAGTGATGTTAAATATAAGCAAGATTACTTCTCTCTACAGAACTATAATTCCCATCTCTTTCAGAGAAAAAGCCAAAATCATTCCTTCCCTATAGCCTAACCCGTTCTACCTCCACCTCTGTTAACTCCCTCACTTCCCGTCCCAATTATTTCGCCTGCTCTCCTCCAACCACACTGGCCTTCTTGCTCTTCCTCACATATGGAGGTTATACTCCAATCTCAGGCTTTTTTCCCCTGGCTCCTGCCTCTGATCCATGCCTTTTCCTAATACATTTTCCTTCTTTAGACTTTGACTGACTTTTTATTTTGATTTCTCACCTCTTCAGTGTGGCTTTTCTTGATGACCCTCTTTAGAATTGCAAGTGCCTTGGTTCTCTTTATCCTTCTTCCCCTTGCCACTTTCTTCCACAGCATTCCTTGCTCTCTAATATGATACACATTTTATATATTTGCCTTACACCCATTCCCTATTTTCTGTCTTACTCCAGTACAATGTAACCTTGATGAAGACAGGCTGCTCTATCCCCAGTGTCTAGAACAGTGCTGAGCAGATGTGAACTCACAAGAATTTCTTAGATAAATGTCTGAGTTACAGATGAGGTAACTGATCCCAGCATGGTTAGATAACTTCACCTATGGTAACAAGACTTCATTAGAACATCCATCTTTCTACTCTCTAATCCAGTATATTTTTCCAACTCCTTTTTTATCACTACGATATCCATATCATAAATTTGAATTAAGTGTGAATTTGTTTAGGTTGTTTGTTACTTTTAGATACTTTCAAGTGAACAGATTTCGTGTTTTTTTTTTACACAAAAACCACAGAATTTAGAGTATAGCTTTAATCTGTTCATTTCTCACAAATAATTGCTTTTTAAAATTTTACTGCTTTGTTTTTTTTTTTTTTAATCGAAGTTACAACCTAAAGAAGACCCAAGAATGTTCAAATTAGTATATTGAATAGAGGAGCACAGTAGACCAAGTCGTGTATAGATACACAAATGCTATTTTTATGAATGTAATGAGATGTAGAAAGGTTCTCTAGAAATGCCATGATTTGCAGAAAATTCAGGGGATGTCATCTTTAAATATTTATATGAAACCCTCAATATTATCCAACATTCTGACTTTCACATCAAGCTGCAAGACCCAGGCTGTCCTTGTACATTTTTGCCGAAGACTCATTATTTATCAGGGAACTAGAAAGAAAATAAGGGTATTAGATTAGTTTTCAGCTGGAACTGTATACATTAAAAGGACATCTGTAGGGATAGGTGATATTACATATTTTTTAAAGTATTGAAAATATACCTGGGACTTTTGTTTAACCTGAAATTTTCCCTAGTTCTGGAGGTCACGCATAAGGCATTCCTTTACTGTTCAGTTAAATAAGTGATTATTTTCTCAAGTTTGTCTTTTAAATGTCTCAATCATTCTCAAGCTTAATAATATAAAGGTTGACAGAACTGGAGGGTATTATGCTAAGTGAAATTAGTCAGTCAGAGAAAGACAAAAATCATATGACTTCACTCATATGAGGACTTTAGGAGACAAAACAGATGAATGTAATGGAAGGGAAACAAAAATAATATAAAAACAGGGAGGGGGACAAAACAGAAGAGACTCATAAACATGGAGAACAAACTAAGGGTTGCTGGAGGGCTTGTGGGAGGGGAGGATGGACTAAATGAGTAAGGGGCATTAAGGAATATACTCCTGAAATCATTGTTGCACTATACGCTAACTAATTTAGTTAACTAATTTAGTTAATGTTAATTTAACGTAAATTAAAAAAAAATAAAAATAAAATTAAAAAAATAAAAATAAATAAATGAATAAATAAATAAATAAAAATAATATAAAGGTTGATGCAGGGGAGCTCTGTCATATTTGTTACAAACTTGAGCTGTTTAGAGGGGAACAATAGTTAAACATATTAGTATAAGTCTGTGCGGTGATATTTTCTCTGTTTCCAAATGAGGATTAGGTTGACTTGATTGATGGGAAGCCTCCTGGGGAAGCTGGGGTCATTCATTTTGTACAAGTAAAGCAAATGATCTTGAATTTTAAAAAATGGGAGTGCTCGGGTTATAGCTGCCATTCCTTGTTCTGTTTGTCTTATGTTTAGCCGTGTCTCATTTGTGTTTCTATCTGATGGCTCAAGGAAATGCAAGTGACTGCTAAAAACTGCACATTAAAAAATAAAGCATAAAAAAGAAGGGCAATTGCAAAATTTGCCACATTCTCTGTGAAAACTGACTGAAAAAATAAATAACGTGACAAAAGCACTCTTGAATATTATTTCCTGAGAAGGTTTTAATTGAGCAAGAGATGAAGAAGAATTCCATTCTGGATCCATCTGGCATTTAATCCTTTAGATAACATTAAGAGGTAAACCTATTTCTTGATTTTTTTTTCCCCCTATTTCCTTTGGCAGAAATATCTGACTGAGAACAGAGATGCAGAGAATATTCTTTGTCTTTAAAAATAATAGAGATAAGGAGAGAGAGGAGAGAGAGAGACAGAGAGAGAGAGAGACAGGAGAGAATAGGAGGGGGAGAGGGAGAAGGGGGTCCAGGAACACCTAAAATGCAATTTCAAATGTTTACTGAAGAGCCTCACAAATGGATAATTAGTTCACAACAAAAGAGACAGACAAAATCCTTTGATCTCCAGTCTTGTCTAGAATTGTCCCCACTGGAAGCAAGGGCCACCTAAGAGCCGGTTCTGCACAGTGGTGGCGCCATATTCTGCTTAACCCGAGGGTCACGGGGTACGCATGGAGGCTAGGATGCACTTTAGCATGCCTTCTTCTCTGCAGGCTAATAGCTGGACTCCATCTAGTGGTCAGAGTAACAAACTGGGATTTAGCTGCTTACGTAGACCAAACCAAAGCAAAAAGATGGATGCTGTTCTTGAGATTTGACTGTTGCTGTTGTCCGAGGGTCTGAGGTGACTAAATAAAAGAACAACAAAACACAGAGCCTCTGGGTCCTGGTATCAGATACTCTGATACCTCCTTTTATAGGTAGGAGCCTGTAGTGGCTGAAGCCCTGTAGGCCATGTAGGGTTTTTGCTCACTCTGATGGTTTTCTGAGATGCATTTTCTTGTTGTGTGACACAAGGAAGGGGGTAGAAACAGTAGTGGATGGAGTGTCGGAGAATTGTTTCTGCTATGTGACTCTGGGCGGGTCTCTGGGGCTAAATATCTGTGGGACAGTTTCCTGGTATCTAAGAGGTAAGACACAGAGCTTTCCTCCATTCATCTACTTAATACCTGCCAGTCCCGCGGCTGGGTGCTTTGGGGGCTCAAGGAGCTTACAACTGAAGAGCATAGATAGATAAAAGTTTAACGTATACATCAAAAATACATTATAGAAGGTGCAAAGTTCGGTACTGGAAGACCACAAGAGAGTTCCAGACAGAGTTGTCTAACTCCTCATAGGTGGTAGGAGTGAGAGGCGACAGAGAAAGTGAATGATGCCTGTGTCTGTGACTGTCCATGTCTATATCCATGTCCATACCTACTCTCAATGTGTGCTTTCATATAAAACATATATACATATACTCATACTTGCAAAGCCAATTTTAAAATTTCACAATCAATAAAAGACAAATGACCACCTGGAGAAAACATTTGGAACATGAACAGCAGATAAAAATTTCATATTGCTCATGTATTCTTACAAATGAATAATTTAAAAAACAAACTCCTAGGGCATCTGGGTGGCTCAGTCGGTTAAGCATTTGATTTCAGCTCAGGTGATGATCTCACGCTCATGGGTTTAAGCCCCACACTGGGCTCTGTGCTGACAGCTCAGAGCCTGGGGCCTGCTTTGGATTCCATGTCTCCCTTTCTCTTTGCCCCTCCCCACTCGCACTCTGTCTCTGTCTCTCTCAAAAATAAGTAAACATTAAAAAAAATTAAAAAACCACAAAAAAACAAACTCCTTAGTCACAAAGTGAACAAAGGACACGAACAGGTCACTCTCAAAAAACAACTACACATGTTTAAAAAATCCATGAAAACTGTATTTAAGCTTACCAACAATTAGATAGATTAGTTCAGCCTTTAAATAATTAAATTAGTGGGGTGCCTGAATGGCTCAGTTGGTTAAACGTCAGACTCTTGGTTTCAGCTCAGGTCATGATCTCACATGATCTCTATCTCTCTCAAAATAAGTAAATAAACATTAAAAATAAATAAATAATTAAATTAGTTTGCATTACTGATTAATTAACTAAAGTTAATTGTTAATAACAATAAGTTAAAATTTCTTATTAGAGCAGCAAAGTTTAAAATGGTTGAGAGTCCCTAATATTGAATGTGCTGTGGGGAGAGCGGGCTTTTATGCACTGATGATGGAAATGTATTCATTGATCTGAGTAAAGCTTAGTAATGTGAATCAACATAAAAAGATTTAATTGTTGGGGTGTATCTAAAAGAAACAACTGAATAGACAACTACACAGAAATGTATTTGTAATAATCTTCACTGTAGGATATTATATAATAGCAAAAAAGAAAAAAAAACACAGCAAATACCAACCATAATAAATAGTTTGCTATTTAGGAGTGGTAAAAATAATTGGGGTATAGCCACAAAGTACACTGTTAAATTGTAAAACAAAATTGTGCAGATCCGCATTTATACTGTAAAAAATATTTATAATATGCTAAGGAGAAAATAGCTTACAAAAAATGTGTACAGTGTGCCACAATTTTACTGAAATAATAAACTGCATATGTACATGAATTAGCATGGAGAAATATCCAGAAAGATATAAATTAAAACATTACTAGTGATTATCTCTCAGTAGTGAAATTATATTTTCCACTTTCTTTTTATACCTTTCTCTATAGTCTGTGTGTATCCCACAATTATGATAGATTACTTTTATTATCGGATAAACCAATTAAGAAATTTTTATTGAAGATGAGAATAAAGCCTGAGCAACTGGGACAAATTTCCGTGAAAATCTCTAACTGTGCTTTCTACAATGTTTCCTAATCTGAAAGTATAATTTCCTGCTTTGGTTTATAGTACTGCAGAGGTAAATAAAGGGACTAACAAAAGAGATGTATCTTTCACAGGCCATAAAAGTTCCATTTCACTGGTGAAAAATTCTCTCTTCTCATATCCCTTAGGCACTATATTAAGTCTCCATATGGAACGAGGTAAAAGGGAAACTTGCAAAGACACAAAGACTGTCTCTGAAGGAGGCAGACTAACGAAGAGGGCTTGCATGGTCGGGACACACACACCCTGCCTGCAGTCATCTGCCCATGTGCTGGTGCATGTGCTGTGGTCAGAATCCAGGTGTCCAAGTTGATGAGATGGTGATTGACACTGAGCCTAGACAAGGAGAGTGTGGGGATGGCTGAGGATGCCGGGTTCCCATGGGCTCAGTGACATCTGTAGGCCTCCTATCTCTATACTCAAGGTTCAGGTCCTGAGTGTCTCTGACCAGATCAAGTAGAATGATTTCCACAGCTTCTCTGAGGACAGTCTTTCCTGGTCTTTACTATCGTTGTCAAACTTACTGTCTGCTGCTGCAAGGAGAGAGACATACTTGAGTTTGATTCATAGCATTCCCATTTCATGTATTTGTGATCCCTGTGCCAGTAACTGAACTCTCTAAAATTTCAATTTCCTCATCTCTGGAGCAGGGATAATACCCTTGCATCTGACTCTTGGGAAGGGTGATGTGACAATAGTACCCAGCACTAGGCTTGGCACATAGTCAGGTTTCTAGAAATGAACATTAAGCCAGTTCCTGTATGTTCAAGCAAAGCAGATATTAACCCCCATTCAATATAAATTGGATGACCGTCCAGTCTATCAAACAAGCAAGATCATTCCTGAGAGTGAAAGGCGGGGGAGTTCTTCAGTTATGCTGATGCAAGATGTGATCTGGGAGCTGACCTGGGCAAATTAAGACGGATGGCCATTCTGGTTCTTAATTTGATTCCCTTGAACTGTACAACATTCATGATGGTTAGTGCATTATTATCAGCACTAAATGTGAGTGAGTGCCTTATGGGATGGGGGCCAGGAGAATCTGATGATGCCCTGAGCACATATCTATGGTGCACTTAGGTTGCATTACCGTTATTTGCTTGCGTGTCAGCGTCCCCATGGTGTGTTGTGTGACTTTACATCCCTGGTGCCTAGCATATTGTATGTGCTCAATAAATGTTGATTGAATTTATGACCAGATGCCCTGGAACTATTAGTGTCAGATGCCAGGAAATGGCTCCTACACTATCCGGGTGGTTCCTGGCTGTAAGCCCAGCTTCCTAGCAGTTGGATAATTGCACCCTGATGGTCAGCCAGAGGCAGCAACAATCATCTCCACTACCTGTTGGGTCAAGAATAAAGGTTGCTGACTGCTGCTCTCCTGATTCTGTACTGGGACTTTCTGAGGGGGAAGGACCCTGGCTTTTTTGGCATTGTGTTGTCTCTCTCTGCTTTACCTGCTGAATCACCTGTTGAGTCCATTAGACTGTGAGCCCTTTGAGAGCAAGCAGCAAGATGACCTTGCTTATACTTGTATTCTCAGCTCTATAAGAGGGCACAGAGCTCAATAAATATTTGTGGGATGAAAAAATTTTGAAATGGTAATAATTAAATAGTTATGAAATAAAGAACCAAAAATTAAAAAAAAAATTGGAAAGAGTTTTGTAATTTGCATATAAATTTGGAAAGTTCATTTATCTTTGGGCCTCATTTCCAATATCTACAGAATGGGAATAAAACCCTCACAGTGTGAAAAAAAATCTCACAGTGTGGCCTCAGGTATGCCAGTTGTCACCAAAATGTATAAAGTATAAGTAATATTAATAGCACAAGTCTGTAAATCATAGTGGCAATGCTAATAGCTTTGGATTCAAACGCATCAGAGTTCAAATGGAATCTATCTACCTATAATTAACTATTAGAGTTCGAACATTTTTAAAATATAATTTACTGTCAAGTTGGCTAACATACAGTGTATACAGTGTGCTCTTGGTTTTGGGGGTAGATTCCCCTGATTTATCGCTTACATACAATACCCAGTGCTCATCCCAACAAGTGCCCTCCTCAATGCCCATCACCCATTTTCCCCTCTCCTCTGCTGTCCCCCACCCATTCAGCAATAGCCAAATTATGGAAAGAGACTAAATGTCCATCAACTGATGAATGGGTAAAGAAGATGTGGTTTTTATATACAATGGAATGCTACTTGGCAATGAGAGAGAATGAAATCCTACCATTTGCAGCAATGTGGATGGAACTGGAGGGTATTATGCTAAGTGAAATAAGTCAGTCAGAGAAAGACAAATATATATTTTCACTCATATGTGGAACTTGAGAAACTTAACAGAAGACCATGGGTGAAGGGAAGGGGAAAAAATAGTTACAAACAGAAAGGGAGGGAGGCAAACTACAAGAGACTTTTAAATACAGAAAATGGAGTTTGAACATTAACTCGGCTTATCCAAGTCTCAGTTTCCACTGCTGTAGAGATAAAACTAGATTTTTTAAAATGTTTATTTATTTTTGAGAGAGAAAGACAGCATGTGCGTGAGGGAGGGGCAAAGAGAGAGAGGGGGCAGAGGATCTGAAGCGGGCTCAGTGCTGACAGCAGAAAGCCCAATACAGGGTTCAAACTCACAAACTGTGAGACCATGACTTGAGCTGAAGTCAGATGTTTAACCGACTGAGCTACCCAAGCACCCCAAGATTAAGCTACATGTTGTGAAAGGAAATTAGTATTTTCTATTGCTTAATAAAGATATTATTACCAATATTACTATTCATATCAAAGGTTACTTTAAGGTCTTAGAATTTATGAATTTGTTTCCATTATCTACATATCTATTATCTGTAAAGTAAAAGAGTATTTTTTATTTATAAAATAAGTATTTAACATTCTTATTCACAATTAGAAAGCCAGGAAGGTTTATTAGGTTTGTATAATTGGGGATTGAGGATGAATTGATAAACACAATGTATAGAACCCAATAAATACTGAAAGTTCTTATACGGTACACAAAATACTTCCACAAGGTTCATAATGTTGGAATAAACTATGAACTGTGGGTAAGTTTTCATGCATTACTGTGGATTGCATTTATTCCTCACCATATTATTTGGGGGTTCCCATGGATGCTAAAAACCATATGTAACTCATTTACCTGGCTGATTTAAGAGGAGTTTGATAGCTTCCAAAAGTTTCCACTCTCTCTTTCCTAGCCAGAAAATCAGAATGCAGGTGCATCAGAGAGACTGGAAAGAGTTTAATGTAGATTTGTTGGGTGGGGGAGAATACTAGAAGAAACACTTTCTGTAAATGTGTGTGTGTGTGTGTGTGTGTGTGTGTGTGTGTGTGTATGAACTCACAAGCATCTCTGTCTACACACCACACATAAGAAAGAGGTAATAGAATGGAGCCCTTCCTGCATTCAATGAAAAGACTCTGACAAAGAATCTTAACAACTTACTCTGAGCCATGGAATAGTTTCAAAGCAGGTGCTTAGACCTCTTTACTCTCTGGTCCTTAGAAGTCTCTCATTTGCAAAGTCTACTTAGTTTACTAATAAGTCCAGTTACTTACTAGTTTCTCAACCAGAACTTGTGAACACTTCTCAAACTTAACACTTTATATATCCACATGGTATTGTATTATCATCTTTATTACTTATCACTGCTCACAGTTTCCACTTATAAAATCTTACTTCAGTTATTAAATTTTTCCTCAAAACTGGTTGTAAGCAAGAATGAATAATTCAGCACTTATTTTCATTTATCCATTCATGTCTGGAGATGGGATACTGGGAAAAAACCCCAGGGCTACGTACACATTTTGGAAACATAACTAAGATGTATTTCACACATACGGTCCCATCCTCAGTCCAGAAACATTAACACTTTCAGTCCGTTGACACAGACTTTTGTACGCTGGAAAGTTAAGAAATGCTTTTTAGAGGGGCGCCTGGGTGGCGCAGTCGGTTAAGCGTCCGACTTCAGCCAGGTCACGATCTCGCGGTCCGTGAGTTCGAGCCCCGCGTCAGGCTCTGGGCTGATGGCTCGGAGCCTGGAGCCTGTTTCCGATTCTGTGTCTCCCTCTCTCTGCCCCTCCCCCATTCATGCTCTGTCTCTCTCTGTCCCAAAAATAAATAAAAAACGTTGAAAAAAAAAATTTAAAAAAAAAAAAAAGAAATGCTTTTTAGAAAGGTTTTAGAAGAAAATAAGTGCCCCAGAAAACAGAAAGCAAGAATGTTGTCTGGGTTGTAGAGACCGAAGTTGTCCCTTCTAAAACAGAGACTCTGTGGACAAACACTCAACATTATGTGGAGAAGCAGCAAGACTTGAAATTGGTGCCTTTGTCTAGTTTATACCCACAACTTTCTTTTTTAGCCTTGAGAATGGCTGCCTTTCTGACGTAATTATTTTTAACTGTTTATTACCTATTTTGATAGCAATCTATCTCAAAGGAAGGAGGACTGGTGATATATTTGTATCTTATCAAAGGGACTGTCACCTTTTTGTAAGATACAAATATATAATTTTAATAATATTGAGCTTTTTTTTCCAGAACATTTACATGGGTTTAATTAGCGCCTTTCATTTGGAAAGTCATTTGCTTGTAGAAAACATATTGAACAGAGTTATTATCAACAAGGAATTGAGATAACTTGATGGAAAACAGGATAAAATGGTTTAACAGTATTTAACTTCACCTTTCTATCTATTATAATCATTATCATTATCATCAGCACCATCATCTATTAGGTACATGTATTCCAAATGTTCAGAAAGGGCAAAAGACCAGTTTCATGCAAAGGAGGACTTAATGAGTTAGGAATAACTGTGGAAAAATTTAATGTTATCATACAAAGTTGTTTAGAGTCAACAGAAAGGCAAGTTACAAGTGTCCTGCCAGGTAGGGCAACCCAGCTGGGTTTGAATGGTAATTAACATCTGTATTATAAATAGCAGGTGAGTAAAACCTGTACCTTGGGCCAGGACTAATGACTTGAGGCAGCTTTTAGGTCACAGAGTGATTAACATGTAATTTTAAAGAAGTATGGATTCTAAATTACAGTTTATAATAACTTTTCACTTTTATTAGTCACAAGGGCGCTCGCATCTTTCATTGATATTCAAAGCCTACATATTGGCCAAGAATCTACTTATTTGATAGTTCACCTTGTTCAGATAATGGATATAAAATAGAAAACATTTTCCTGAAGACTCAGTGAAACTGCTTCCGTTTATCCCTTAGATCAGCACTGTCCGGGAGAAGGTTCTATGATGATGGAAATGTCCTATATCTGCCTTGTCCAATCAGATAGCCACTGGCCATGTATGGCTATTGAGCATTTGAAATGTGGTTTGTTGGACTGTGGAACTGAATTTTTATTTTTATTCAATATTAATTAATTGAAAGTTAACTAGCTACACATGGCTAATAGCTACAGTATTCGTGAAGCTTTAGATTCAAGCTCTCTTAACTCTTTTGTTGCTAAGGGCATTTTTCTGAATGGTTTCACGCTATCAGATGCTGGACCTTTAAAACCTTGGCCAAAACTAAAACTCAAGCTTCCTGTCCTCCAAACTACTGAAGAATTTCTTATTTAGATTCCCTCCACTTGCAGCCACCAGTGTTTTGGTCGATTAATGAATAAGTTACCATCTAGGACCTCTTGTCTCTAGCAGTAGTCATGATAACAGTCTACAGATTCTCAGGGGTTCAAAACAAGCATCTTTTCTCTTTTCTCTTTCCTTTCCTTCCCTCTTTTTTTTTTAAGTGGATTTACAATCAAGCTAATTATTTTTCATCAGTTGTAAATATCTAGCATGTGGCTCTGTTTTTTCATGAAGTCAATAAACTTAAAAGAAGACCTTTTCAGTAAGTACATGTTCAATGTGTAGGTTCAATCATTTCATTTTTCTTTGTATCCTAATTCATATGTGTTTTCCATCATCTATATATGCCTGATAACCACTCTGGAGGCTATTCGACCTTCTCACAAATTCAAACCGTTATTCCAGAAAGCTGCAAGAGACCCGGGAAAGAATAATAATGAAGTCTAAGATTCATTAAGATCTTTTAAATTTAAAATATGACATTTTAATTTAACTCAGCAGACTCACGTTTATGTGATTTGTCCCTTGTTCTCAAAGCACTGGGTCATTTTCTTACGTGTCTCAGGTGATTTGAAGCAGAATTCAGTAGAGGAGTCTGCCTGCTACTAGACAGAAATATCTCATCTTAACAGTGAGCCCTAGATATTGGTTTTCTAACTAGAGAGACTGGCGTAGGATTTTAATATAACCTCTATAATGGTCTGCTAGGGGAAATGGGAACTGCTGACGACATTACAGGCAACTATAACTTCAAAATGCTCTCATCCCAATGTATCACAGCTGAAATTTCTCCTCACAACATGTGGCTATCCCTTGGAAGTATTATAAAGTGAGTTTCATATTAAAGGCAGTAGAAAGCACAGCTTCAAAGGGCTCAGTTATCTCTTGCCGCACACCCCTGGCCAGGCGGGCCATCCTCTCCGGCATTATAAAATCATCCGAATGTTACTAACACCTCTGGGGTTTCTGATTCATGTTACCGACACCAGAGTGTAGGTTCTAGATTCCACACAGCGTTTTTCTTACTGGTTCAATTGGCAGAATTTTGATATTGTGTCATTAATTTCTTTCATTTCTAACAAGATAATTTAATGAAATTACATATGTTGGACCCAATGTTGAAAGTATGTTCATGCACACGTATGTCAGTGTTTATAACGATGGAAAATCTCCAGAAAGCAGGGCTGAAGTCCTAAAAACACCAAAATGTTTCTCTTAAGTAATTCCATTTTGGGAAAAGCTCTGTCACATGGCTCTTGCACATAATTGCCTCACCTCTGGACTGCTGCATTCACATCTGGCCTGAGCCCTCATGAGGTGGGGGTTGGTTTTGACTGTAACCTGATGGCAGTTTGCCCATGTTTCGAGTCTGAAAATGTAGTTGGTTAATATTTTGAGTCAAGGGGTTGGAACATAACCATACCTCGCTCCCTGCTTCAGTGACATTGCAGTGGAGCCAGTGTGTGTGTGAGATATTGGGTATGGGCTGGGATGAAGGGAATGTGGGGGAGGAAAACACCTGCTACTCTTGGATTTTAACTTCTTCAGGACTGGATTTCTTATTGCCCTCAGAGCAGCATTTCAATGTCCCAGAAGGAAATGAGAGCAAAATGAAAATCAAGTTGTTGCAAACTAAAACGGACAACATTGGGTGGGGGGGAGAGGAGTGGGCTTCATATTTTAACCTTGTTAGTTACAGCAGCCTCCCATCGTTTCACAGAATAGACTTCTCTCTCCTATAGGCTGCAGCTCAAATACCCAGACCACTATGGGCTTGGACTCAAGGCAGACCAAAGTTGGATTATTTTTTGCCACATCTTTTGAGGGTCAAGGAGGAAACAAGAATAATAAACAGGGCAGAGGAATTCTTACAGAATAGCTAACTGAAATGATCAGTGTATGTCATATTTGCTCCTTTTAGATTTATAATAAATGTCCATTACAATTAAAAATGTGATAGGAGACAGTTCATATAACAATTTATGTTAAGGGAGTCACTTTTACCTCATTCCCCACCTTTCCATAGTGGGGCTCCATTTCTACCCTACTTGCTAAGAAGGTACAGTGGTCGAAGACATGCCCTGCTCCATCCTCCTCTGGGGCTTCTCCCCCATGGGAAAGGAGCAGCTACCCCAAATAGTGAAAGAGTGAAAGTTGGCCATCCACCAGGTGGCTCATATTTCTCAGTAGGGCCAGGGTAAGATTTAAGATTATAATAAAAGATTATAGTCTTGTTCTTTTGGGCTCTTCACACTTAAAGGGATGTAGGGAAGGGCATAATTTCCCATTATGATAGCACTGTAGGAGTTAGGGTTAGTGATACCTGACTTCCAGTTTCCCCATACAGGGAACAAGAGTCCTGTGTACTCCCTTCTAGGAAAGTATCGAAGCAATATTTTCGGTTCCTGTCTCCATCCTTTCTTTTTAAGGCAGACAGCTTACCTGACTGATGATGGGGAAAATGGCAACATTTTCTGGAAAGAAAAATGGCAACAGTTCAGTCCCTACTTGACTTTTCCCTTTTCAGAATTATCTACTCAAAACACACCTGTTCCATCTTCCAGGACCTTAGCTCATCAGTCTCCACATCCCCTGGGACTGGCCTACAATTGGGCAGGAAGTTGAACTCAGGCAAACAGCCTCAGATCTAAACACTAACCAAATATTGCCATTATTAAAACTTATTTTTTTTGTTCCCTGATACCTTTGCCTACTTCCTCAGTATTTCTCAGAACTCTCAGAATATTTACTTCGATGGCTTTCTTTCGGAAGAGGCATCTGAAGGAAAGTGGAAGAGAATAGGACAATCAGAGCAAGTCTACTACTGCTGGAACCCCAGCTGTGACACCAGTATGACTCTTACCTTGGTTAAATCAATTATTCTTGATGGATAAACTGGGGATAATGCTGAGACCATCCTTCCCAGTTCAAATGAGGACTCATTCGTGAAAGTGTGTAAAGTACATTTAAGATACCAAAAAAGCTAATGTTATAGAACATTTACTCTGCATTATGAATAGTTACAAGTGTTTCACATGTAATAAGTAATCCTTTCAACTCTGCAAGGTAGGCTCTGTGTTTCATTCTCATTGTACACACGAGGACACCGAAGCATGGAGACGTTTTATAACTTCTGTAAGTCCCCACAGCTAGTACTGACAGAGTTGAGATTCTGATGCAAATAATCTGGCTCCAATCCTGAGCTCGTAACTTCCGTGATGCATTCTCTTTACCAATAGCGGTAGATAAATTTGGTTTTTGTTTGTGTTTTAATTTTATTTGAATACTGTTGACACGCAATGTCACATTAGTTTTGGGTATACATCATAACGATTCGATGAGACTATACATTATGCTATGCTCACCACTGGTGCGGCTATCATCTGCCACCACACAATGCTATTACAGTTCCATTGACTGTATTCTCTGTGCTGGACCTTTCCTCCCTGTGACTTATTCATTCCATAACTGGAAGCCCATGTCCCCACTGCCCTTCATCCATTTTGTCCATTCCCTCTGTCCTTCTGACAACCACCAGTCTATTCTCTGTATTTGTAAGTCTGGTTCTGCTTTTTCTGTGTTTGTTTGCTTTGTTTTTTAGATGAGTCCAGCTCTTAAAAATTATTTTTTGCTGTTAAAATGAGAAGAGGAATGCTTCAAGTATGTTTATGAAAGAGACAAGAGTCTGGCAGACACCATCACACAACAGAAGCGAGACAGAATCTGTGACCTCCTTCCAAGTTGAGGGATGGCGACCTATTTCCTCAGTTCTTTCTGATGTTCTTCCCACTTCCCCTTTCATTATTGCTCTTGTTGCTGTTTTTTCCTAAGACATGATCAGGACTGAAATGCTTAGGAGTTGTGACTAATTAAGTAAGGGTGTTTGGATCCTAGAATCTAGGGTACTAGAGCAAGAAGTGATTTTAAAGACCACCTAAGAGAAAGCTGAGGCCACCAGGAGGTGAAGAAACATAGCAAAGCACACAGGCCCAGAGCTGAGCAATGCCAGGGCTAAAGTCCGGGGTTACAGCAAGTGCAACTGGAAAATACAAATATTAGAACCCAAATTAAATTTAAAAACTCATACTATGAGAACATCTATTTGTATGTGTGTGTGAACAAAAGAGCATGAAGAAAAGATTCGTGGATTCTTAATTTTGTGTGTTGTGAATCTAAATGTATAACCCTGTGGCATTGTGCTTTTTCTTATTGTATACTCTGGTTTTATTGGTTGATATTCACTTGAAGATAGTTACATATAGCTAACCTCCAGTTTTGAGACTGTGTACAATTTAGATACTGATGCTCTGTATCAACAAGCACATCTCCACCAACCGTGACAGTTTTGTGCAATGTGAGCTAATCCTTGGTAATACTAAATAATTTTTAGGAGGATGTGGATTTGTGCTCAAAGTTCTTATTCTCCACCCCAATCTCCACCACATCTTCTAATAGCCACAAAGACCAATCGTAAGAGATTTTTCAAGGCAATCCTCTGGCACAAATACCGAATCAA
Organism: Panthera leo; assembly: GCF_018350215.1. Taxonomy (NCBI): domain Eukaryota; kingdom Metazoa; phylum Chordata; class Mammalia; order Carnivora; family Felidae; genus Panthera; species Panthera leo. The sequence continues at coordinate 138,772,355 of NC_056682.1, forward strand.
CCTATTACAATAGCAACTCCTTTGCAAGTCCCTCTTAGTCACAGAACTGACCACCTTGATGGTATGATAACCCAGTCAATATTCCTCAAAGGCATTTGTCATCCTGGTAATAACTAGCAGTACCAGGATCACACTGGAAGTCAGTTTGATCTCAAAGACCATGTTCTTTCCATAATGTTACAAAGGGCTCTAAATACCAATTTTTCCAGTAGTTTGTTGTATGGCCCCGGGAATTCTCAGAAGTTCAGTATATTGTCTTCACGATTCTTTTTGGTTACAATTTACAGACACTGGCTCAGTTCTGCTTCAGAAGAGTGAGCATTTTATGGAGTTTGTAGGAATATCTCATATAATCCAAGGACAGGAAGTACAGTTTATGAGCGACGAGAACAGAAGCCATAATATCATCAGGAAACAAGGCAGCTACTCTCCTTACTCTGTGAAACTCCATGCTTAATCTGTGCCTATTTTTTTTTCTCTGAACACTGGGTTTTAAACTTTTTCATGTGCCTGGTGCAAAAGAGTTACAACCTTCTTCGGCAGCATTGCTGCTAAATATCCTCCCAGCTTTACCAATATTGTTTCAGCTTTTGTTCCATGACCATATTTGTCGTGTGTCAAGGAACCCATCCCTGTTGATGGCAGCCAGATTTTAAAGGAGGGCATAATCAGTAGACATCTAAATAGGTATAAACTATAGTATATCTATATTTCCCTCTTTGGGAAATGAGAAGACTCGATTTGATAATAATAATAATAGTAATAATTGATAGTAACTAAGTCTTTATTCTATTTCAGGCACTTGGCAAAATAATTTACACATCTTATCTTATTGCATCTTGTAACAACCTTATGGGGCAGGAAGTTTATGCCCCATTTTAAAGGTTTATTATTTTTTGAGAAAGAGAGAGAGAGAGGGCATGAGCAGTGGCAGAGCAGAGACGGTGGCGCAGAGGATCTAAACCAAGCTCTGCACTGACATCAGAGAGCCCAACACGGGGCTCAAATACACGAACTGTGAGATCATGACCTGACCAGAACAGGATGCTTAACCCTCTGAGCCACCCAGGTGCCCCATAGATAAGTTAAATGGGGCACAGATAGGTTAAGACATTTGCTCAACATGACCTCTAAAATGCCTTATAATTCCAAAATGCTATAGATTTTAGTTAAATATCACAGTCTGAATAAATCTGATATACATTGAGTGAAAATAATATGAAAATATATTTTACTTCTTGACCTCAGGTCATTCTTTTTCTTAAAGACAAAGCTAGTACGTACACAAAAATAATGCAATATAGTTTGATGATCAGATTAACTAATTTAAATACTTATCATCCCAAAGTGTACCTAGAACATGGTGATAATAAATGATGAAATACCAGGGGATCAGGCACTCAGGAAAAATATCTCCAATGAAGAAATGGGGACTTTGTGGTTAAAGAAGAAATATAAAACCAAACACAAAAGAATTCAAATTGAGTTACTCCAGTTTGGAAGACATGTTTTCACCTCCCGGGTATGTTTCTGTATTGTTCCACAATGTAATCATGCTTTGTTGACCATGGGTTATGACGCTCCATTCATGGCACCATTTGTAAATATTTAACTCTGTGCCCAACCTTTATAACCTCTTTTCAAATGCAGCACAGTTGAAAAAGTTTTACAAATGCAGTCTTTTCCAATTATAGTAGAAAAGAATGGGGAAACATTCAATTAAGTAATTTTTATTTTCATACTGTATAATGAAAAGCTCTCCATTACTGGAAGAAAATGATACAAAGTCAGCAAAGCTTATACATCAGTAGTGAAGTGCTCTGCACAGTTTCACTGCAATGTGCCCCTTTAGTGGATTTGACTAAAGAACCAAATTTCATTTTGCATGTAATAACTATAGTAAAAAGAATTTTTCTCACCATTTAAGGATGAAAATTACCATTATAGAAAGACAACAGTCATTAAATAAATTAAAAGCATCTTTAAAGTTTTCCATATATATATATATATATAATATATATTTTAAATCGCCATTAACTGTACAAGCATTAAATTCTGGACTAAGACATTTACAGAAACTAGTGTGAAAAGCTGAAAAGAAGGCTTGGTTTTTAGAAAAGCGGTGGTCATTTAATCGCCTATATACTACATTAAAATACAATTCTCCAGGGGAAAAAAAGCTATACAGAGCAGTCAGATTTATCCCACATTTCTTATTTAATTTTAGACCTAATCTTATACATCAGGCGTGCATAGCTATTCTTTAAACCAACCTTGATTCAACAAGAAGTCAATATCCAGATACTAGTTATTTGTTAGCGCAGAGAAAAGTGAAAGGAGAAAGACTAAACTGAATAATGTAATTATAGAACGAAATTATGGAAGACTGATAATTGTATTATACACATAGAATTGTCTATAAAAATATTAAACAGGCGACAAGAGGGTTTTTTTTCAGAAATAAGATAAAAACATCTATGTTAAGTGAATAAATGATCATCAGTTAATATATAGCTAGGTGAATGTAAAAATGTATCTGGAGTATTACAGTCCTGAGATCTGGGGAGTCCAACCTTCAAGTTTAAATTCCACAACCCCAAATCCTGTAAATTGTATACATTATCTACACAGCTTACAATAAGATACTTTGAAAATACTATATTGACATCAGCAGCCCCTGAATTTGAGTTCAAGAGAACAGTTATTGAAAAAAAAATTCGTTTTTAAGTGACTGTGTGTGTGTGTGTGTGTGTATGTGTGTGTGTGTGTGTGTGTGTGTCACATCTAGGAGTGGGGGTGGAATGTCAGTTTGGAAAGAGAAGCGGGGAACAGGAGAGAAGAGGGAGAGATAGGCAAAGATGCATGATTTAGGAAATGGCATTTCTAAACATAATTTCTTTTCTTACACCATTGCCATTTTTATATCAGGAGATTTATAAAAAGTCTATGTAAAAATTATGCATATACCAGTACCTAAGAAATTGTGAAATAGTCGCTTAATTTTCCAACTATTTCAAGTAAATTTTTATTAGTTAAAATATCATTTCATTTATTTCAACCCCCTCGACTGAAAAGAAATCTTCCTTTATTTTTGGGGAATAAAACTTTCCCTGTTTATGTCCTCAGCATGGTAGTGAAATGATGGTTATGAGGCCACACAGCCATAATGACTGGTCAAAAAATATTTTGATTGCTAAGAGACTCCCAAGATGATTCATTATGTTGCAATTTTGTTATATAAGTTGCTAATTAAAATAGAATCTTAGTTATTACTCAGAAAGTTTTATTATTGAGAGATTTTCCTGGCCATTGTAGGATTTAATCTGTAGTAAGTAGGCATCAGTTAAAATTAAGAAAGGTAACAAACAGATATCTAGATAGAAGACTGAAAAGTAATGCTGGGAATGGCTAGAGATGTTGGTTGATATATCTCTAGAGAAAAAAGCTAAATTAAGAATTTCCTCATATCTACGAATAAAAAAGAGGTTTCTTTATTGAAAGATTGTGACTTTCAATGACTAGGATATGATGGCCACACACTGGCTCACTTCTATTACATAGTTTTGCTTTCAAATTTTTGATAAAGTTTGTTTGTTTGTTTGTTTGTTTTTAAATGTTTATTTTTGAGAGAAAGAGAGAAGAAGAGAGACAGAGAGAGAGAGATGGGTGGGAGAGGGAGGGCAGAGAGGGAGACACAAAATCTGAAGCAGGCTCCAGGCTCTGAGCTGTCAGCACAGCGCCTGACGTGGGACTCGAACTCACGAACCATGAGATCATGACCTGAGTCAATGTCGGACACTTAGCCAACTGAGCCACCCAGGCACCGCTCAAATTTTTGATAAAGTTTATTAAGAGTAAGTCCCTTGCCTATCTCAGTTTGAATATTTAAAATAATGCTACCAGAATAAAAAAATTAACTCTAAGAAACCATAGTAACTCAGGCACCAGAACTTAATTTATTAGTTCTAACTAGTGTGTCTCATTCATCGAGTTCATATATACTCACACCAACTTCTGTGTCCTCCAGAAGTGTCAAAGCGCTTCTTTCATGGTAATCATCTTCAAATGGATCTCCAAAAATAAGTTAGAAATTTAGAAATATGACTTAAACCACAGGGAATTCCATACTCACCCCCAAAGGCTGAAGACTAGAATGTTCTTGCCTTTGGTTTATGAACAGAGATATTTGTAGTATTTTTAGATCTATTGGTATCATCCATTTAAGGAAGATGTGTACAAAGTAGCTCATATTCTAAAACCCAAACTTTTAGGGTCAGAAAGTTCTTCTGGCTCAACTAGTCAACCTCTTCATTTTACCAGTGAAGATGCTAAGACACACAGTTAGCACAGTGCCTTTTACAAAATAAATGCTCAGTAAATATTACATGATGAACCACGATAGGTAGCTACAGGTAGAGACAGAACAAAACCCCACGCCTTCTGATACTTCACAGCCTCTGAAATGGCTTAGTTGTCTCTCATCAGCGGAGACTCAACCAAGAGGAGGGTTGGCCACAGATAGGACATCAACAACCACCCATGGTCTGAAAACATCGTTGTCACACATGCGGATTCGGAGAGAGAGAGATTTTTGAAACATGTTTTCTAGGGCAAGGTGTAAGAGGATAGTTGTGACAAATGGAAGTGGGGAAAAAAAAAACACAGTGTCTATATTTGACTTCCTTTTTTTGGTGAAAAATTTTTAGTGAGCTTTGCTAAAGTAGATTTCATGGCTGAACCTTGATCCATGTGAAAAGGTGCCTGGACCTGGACGTGGCAGAAGAATGATATTCAACACGTGATGGTGATTAATCTGGTCATTTCAAGAAACCTCCAATATTCCATCCGTTTTTGAGCCTCAGGCATTTATGGATTGCTTCATAAGAAGTAAAAGCATATCAAGAGAACCCAAATTTTTCTTTAATTTAAAAAATTTAATTGAATTTTTGAATTCAATTTAAAAGAACAAATGAAGGTATTCGTGAAAAAGAAGAGGAAGTACATGTGGGTTTTTGAAAAGTGGGCTGCAGGTTCCCTCTTCTAGGAGGCAATGAAATGAAAACAACTGTAATTCAAATTAAATGGCTGGGCCAAGTGGTAACTCTCTGCATATGCTCTTGGATCACTCTGTCCTTTTTGGTAAAGTTCTTATAATTGAATGGTGCTTGCCAGAACATGAAATGGAAAACACAAAGAATCCTGTGTAGATTGAACTATAAAACCATGTTAAGCAAACCTTCCTAGAGAGGGGACAGGCACCTGGCAATGTACACACATACATATACTCTTAACACTCAGCCCACACTCTCCACTCACCTATTCATACAATTACACATGGAGGAAAAACACAGGTAAACAAGAGTCTTAACAGATTTGAAGATAAACATAAAAGTTGGTTGGGTTATTTAGCACTTGCTGAGTCACTCAGGAATCTATGGCAATAAATCTACTTCAAAATATGAAAAATTTCTATTCTCTATGAGTAGAGATAAGTGATAAGCTATTGGTGTTTTTCCAACCTATTTTCAAAGCTCCTTACAAAAATAAATCAGTGTGTCCTCTAATAGCTCTGAAAAAGAGTTTCAGTGATCATTTTTCCTTCGTGAATTTTTTAAAAAAAGAAATAAATGTCCATAGTTACGAAAATCTTGCATTTAGTTACATTCAGAGACAAACACAGTCCAGTTCTCCTTGATGGAAATCGTCAGTCTGTCTGCTCATTCTCTTTGACTATAAAAAATCTTTTGGGATGAAATGCATTGGCAGTGCAAAACAAGGGGGGGGGGAGTCCATTAAATAAAGTAATGATTGAATTAAGCACCCAGATGAGTTCTTTGCCAGGTTATCTGCAAGCACAAGACTCTACTGTCATATTAGGATACACTTTAAGTACCACGTTCTTATTCTCATCAAAGAATAAGATACTGAGTGAGGACATCTTTTCTGGCACACAGCAAGGCTCAGGGATTCCAGGAATGACGCCCACAGCTCTCACTATACTCTGGATGGTAGCATGGTTTGATGGCTTCAAAGACTAGAAAAGAAATGGGAGAACACATAAGTTAGGTGGAACTCCTTTCCCACTCTTCACTGTTCATCCCTAAGGTACATACGCAACGAATTCGTTTCAACAACTTTATAACGCTCTGGCATCATTACCCGTTCAGCACGATCTCCTATACCATCATCACCAACATGGTTACCATTTATTAAGTACCTGCTACATGCCAGGCATGTTATATATAGTATCTGTGATCCTTATAACAAAACTACCATTTTTAAATATTTTACAAATAAATAAATAGTCTCAAAAAGCTTAAATGACATGTCTAAGGTCAAATAACTAGTAAGTGGTAGAGTGGGTATGTGAATCCAGTTATCTAAGCCGGAATCACTTAACTAAAAACAATTTAGTTGCCAAACAGGGGAATAACACACTCTAGGGTGTTTTCAACAACAGGACTGCAACAAAAACCATTTGTTCTTGATTCTACGCTAATCATAATGAACCCTAGCAAACACCCTATTTAATTAACATAGACATATTATTACCACTGCTATAGCGATATTTCTACTTTGCTGTTAAAATAAAACCAAGCACATCAAGGAGCACTGATTTATTTAGTAGTCGCCACCAGGATGAACTGGACGGTAATCACTCCACTGTAATTATTTATTCACCTCTTCTTCGGAGCACAAATTGGGGTTAAGAAGATCACCCCATTGGCCACTGGGGGTCACTGTTGCTTCATGGGTTCAGACTTCAAGGCAGTCGTGTTAGAAGTGTTCCAAGTGTGAGCCATATATATCTTCTGGGAATATTCTAGGGGGCAGAAGGTTATCTCATGGATATCAGAAGTTTGACCAAGGAAGAAAAATTTGTTCCTGAGAAAATGCCAAATGGAACCATTAACATCCATGTGAGACAAGTGGTTTTCTTTAGAGTGCCAAACAGCTCTGCTCAGCCTTGAAGGACACTTTTCCAAGCCCAGAATGTTCGGGTATTGCCAGAGTGGCATGAACTTCTTCAGGAGAGATGCCATGCTTTTCAGCATTAGTTTTCCCCAATGTCTCTCTAAGGCAGGTGAAACGAGTTTTGTTTTAAATATATTTAGAACCAGAAATTTGGTAACTTGCCAGAGATCACATGTCAATTCAGAAGTGGGATTTAGGCCAAAACTCTGGGTTTTTAATTTCAAGACTTCAAGCCACGTTTCTCATGGCTCAGAGGCACCTCTGAGTTGATATTTTAATTTCATACCCCTAAACCTCCCAGTACGGGAAACTGGAACAAGTTAAAAGGTTAAGGTACATACAAATCAAGGGAAAAGCAAATAATATAGAAAGCTGGCATACCACTAAAAAAAAAAAAAGAAAGAAAAGAAAACAGATTATTTTTGTTAGACAAACGGCAAATCTGATTTGCCTCATCCCATCTTTAAACTTTAATTAAAGAAATTATCTATACATTAGACTTTAAATTTATTGTGAAGGGGCATAAATCATTTAAAAAATGGTCTTGATGAGGTGCAACTTTTTTTTTTTTACTCTTTCTTCCTAGAAACTTTAAGTATATGTTGAAAAGAGTTGTTAACTTTCACTCAATTAGCTTTGCAAAGCAAGGTATTCTCCCTTTAAGAAAAGGAAGTCTATGTTGTTCTATTTCAGGTATCTTGTGCCTTGCAGCATCGCCAAAATCTGTGTAACTGACACAAACTGTAATTGGTATTGTACCGTAGAGATCAATAACCACTGTCGTTATTTCATCAGTATTGGTAATTTCCAAAGAAAATTTTTGCAGCCATCCACTTTTCTCTATTGATTTATTCTTAAGACTCAGTGATCCAAACAGCTTATAATAATGTCCCAAAGGATTTTTTTTTAAACCACAGATTTTGTGACATTATTCTGTGACTTTTTATGTCTTAATGACTCCTATAATATTTAAATTTCATAAGAAGTGGATCTATTTAAGTAGAAGAGGTCTCGAAGGATAAATACTGCTCTGCATTGCTGTTCTCCAGTGCCTGGAACAGTATATGCTCTGGGCACTGAATATTTACTAAATGGATGAAATACTTCTAAGAAATAGCTTACCCTCCATCATACCTATTTCTGTGGAAATAATTCCCATCAACAAAAATAAAAGTTTCTGTGCAAATGACCCAGAGTAGATACGGAAAATATTCATGGGTGTTTCCTAGGAAAATTCCTGTCCTTTTTTTTTTTTTTTTTTTCTTAAGCTCTAACTCACAAATGATAGATTCAGAAACTATGAACAGTCTCTGGTGGGCTCGCTGGAATTCAGGAATGGGCCCTTGATTCTGAGTTGGTGTGTCTTATCAGACAACTTCAATTTTCTAGGGAGTTTCCCCATTTGACTCACTATGGAATCCTCTGATCAGGCTGCCATTACCAGGAATCATTATGTCATGCACAAAAGATTCATGCACTAATTGCTCATTTGAAGCACGCTGCCAGTCTATAATTTCTGTTTGTTTTTGAGTTCAGATCATGCTTCTCATGACTCTCTTGATACAGCTTAATAAATTTGTCCATCGCAAATGCAGTCTGTGTTATTTCCCTCCCTAGTCTCTGTTTTTAATGCGAGTAAAACATAACTTTAACATCAGTTGAGGTGATTTTTGCTTAGGTAACTGAGTACAGCAACATTTAGGATTTTGGGGTCATCTTTTCATGACCAGAGATTGGAATTGGAAACTCAGGAAAGTAATTTGAGGGTCTATCGCTTTGAAGTCATTAAATGTGAATTTCTTCTTGATATAGGATATTTGGCTCAACGTGTTTAGATTCTTTGCTGCCCAATTCTTTTGTCTTTGCTATCCTTGGCTTCCGCACGATTCCATGAAAAAAATAACTCCATTCCTCTAATCCTTGTTGGTTCTCTCGCATCTCGGTCAGCAACAATGGCTCAATCATTTTCATTTCATTTGAAAGCTCTGTTTTCCATCTCCGCTAAGGTGGTGAGGGGGAAGCAAAGGCATACGACTTGGCCTTAGCTATATGGGTATTTTTCATCTCATGGCAGAATTCCAGGGGTCTCTCCCTGGGAGAACAGATTGGCTGTAGGGGCTAGAAATCAGAAAAATCCATGCGGCCGTGTCTGTGAATGAAATCTGCAGTGGTCCGGCCCGCACCTGCCAAGCGGCGCCTGATGTCCTCGAGTTGAATTTGATTACAAATGCATTAGCAAGGGAGAGTGTGTCATCAGCTAAGAGCCTTCATTCCTGACCTGGGCCATGGGGTTTTGCTCCACACTCTCCCAGTCCAGCCCACATGGGTGTGATAGCCCAGAAACTATCTAATTGGAATCAGTGAAAGGGCAAAGCCTGGAATTTGGGAAAGGCAGCACACAGCTGTTCTGAATTACAGAACAGGTTGTCGACTTTTGCAGACGGAGAGCCCCGCCATATAGAGCAGACTTTCGTGAAGGAGGCCAAAAGGAAGGAGGGCCAGCAGAGGAGTCTGGCCTGGGAGAACTTTTCTCTGGGGCAAAATGTATATCTAAAGTCTGAAAGTTCTTTGGCGCCTCAGTTATTCCACATGTGTTTGTACTGATCTGGTCAGAGACCTTATTTTCCTCTGTTGCTCCGACTGTATTTTTCTCTTAATAGCTCGCTCTGGTTACCATGTTGGAAGCTGTACTGATAATAGCAATGCTTATTAATTACCCCTAACATAGCAGCTTTGTATTGCTTCGTGTTACCCATCCTTTTGGTTACCACACCACCTGAAAGCCACAGAGCCTGGAAGGCCGAAAGGGAACCACTAGAAAGCCTTAAAAGTTAAGCCGATTCTCACAAGGTGATGAGAGACGGAGAACTCCATGTAACAGCCAAACTTCCACTCTCAACTTGGCAAAAGGAAATCTCAGGCTCAGAGAGAAAACTCCACACTTCTCCCTGTTATGTCTCCCTGGAGTTCTGATGCCATTCCAAGTTTTGACAAATATTATGATGAGTTCAGTTGTTGCAACCAATGCTGTCCTGATTCTATTACTCTCCAAAGAAACGTTACTGGAAGAGCTTACAGGCTGTTGAACCTGCAGGGAGAATCCTATTTTAGGCTTTGTGATGTTTGAAAAGAGAGTAGAAACATTTGTAAAACTTTTCCTTGTCTTACATCTTTTATTCTCTTGATCCCTTTCCCCATTTGGTCTTCCTTCAGCCCCCTACATTGAATTTTCTGTTCTCCTCGGTCTCAACAATGACCTTTAATACAAATATTAATAGCAAATACTTATGGAGCGCCTACCATGTGCACGGTGTTCTACTGTTTTCTTTACCCACTGTTGTTATTATGTAGAAACTATTGTTTTTATCATGTACTATTGTACCCATTTCAAAGTTGAGAACACTAACATACAACTGACCCTTGAACAATGTAGGTTTGAACTGCATGGGTCCACATATACGTAGATTTTTTTTTTTTTTATAAATTCAGTAATGCAAATGTATTTTCCTTTCCTTATGATTTTCTGAATATTTTCTTTTTTCTAGCTTACTTTATTGTTAAGAATACAATATAGAATACATGTAACATAGTAAATCCATGTTAATCTACTGTTTATGTTATTGATAAGGCTTCTGATCAACAGGTGGCTATTAGTAGTTAAGTTTTGGGGGAGTTAGGACTTACTGATGGATTTTTGACTGTGCGAGACATCAGTGCTCCAAACCCCTGTGTTGTTGTTCAAGGGTCAACTGTATGAATTCTCCCCCAAACCACATTTAGCCCTCAATTTTGCTACTCAAAGTGGGATTTGTGGACCAGCAGCATCAGCAACACCTAGGAGCTGCAATGGATACGCAGAATATTAGGCTATATGCCCGGAACCACTGGATCAGAACCTCCGTGTTCCCAGGCAAACTGCAGCCGCATTAGAATTAAGAAGTCCTGCTACAACCAAGCATGTACATTTAATCATTCTGCTGCGTTAACACACTTCCCTCCTTAAACTTATCTGTTACTCTTAACTTATCCCTATAAGTTTTATTTTTAATTTTAATGTTTATTTATTTTCTAGAGAGAGAGAGTGCAAGTGGGGGAGGGGCAGAGAGAGAGGGGGACACAGAATCTGAACCAGGCTCCAGGCTCTGAGCTGTCAGCACAGAGCCCGACGTGGGGCCCAAACCCAAGGACCAAGAAGTCCTGAAGCTGAAGTCAGAGGCTTAATCGACCGAGCCACCCAGGCGCCCCCCCCATAAGGTTTTTAAATAATTATTCTTTGCATCACTGAGAATCATCATGAAGAACTACCAAAGCAATGGCAGGGTTTTGCATAGTCAGAGCAAGATGGAAGGGGTAAGACGGGGTAACTGTGGCAGAGCGGAGACCAGACCAGGTCTCCCGAGTGAGTAGTTGAAAACTCACTGAATAGCTCCATATTGTCATGGCTCCCTGGGTATGAAAATTTGGAGTCAGGAAGAAAAATTATTTCCCCAGGCTACATAGAAGAAACTACAGTTTACGAGTGTGAGAGATTATTTGGAAAACTCACAGACCCACTTAAAATCAGTCATCCTGGGTTCAGAGACAGACTGTGAATTCATTTTGTCTCTCAATGCCACAAAGCAACCCACACTATAAAGATTCATCACTGTTAACATTCTGCATCTTTGTGGTCTGTTTTTAAATGCTATCCCGGGGCGTCTGGGTGGCTCAGTTGGTTAAGTGTCCAACTTTAGCTCGGGTCAGGATCTCATGGTTTGTGAGTTTGAGCCCCGTGTCAGGATCTGTGCTGACAGCTCAGAGCCTGGAGCCTGCCTCGGATTCTGTCTCCCTCTCTCTCTGTCCCTCCCCTACTCATGGCTTTGTCTTTCTCTCTCTCAAAAATAACTAAACATTAAAGAAAATAAAAAAAAAATGCTGTCCCAATTGGCAAAAGTTTTGTTTGACAGTGATATACCCCTTATGAATATTTAGACAAGATAAGGCTGTTTATATCATAGTAAATGTATATAATTCTTATTTTGTGTTTAGATTTAAAGAACATGGAGTCGACAAAAATCCTTGGGAGAGACAAGTCTTAGAAGATGTAGAAAACTTTTTCTTCTGAGATATTCTAAGAAGAAAACGCGATTCCAATCAAGTTACTGGCCCGGAGGCTGACCTGCTTTTGTTCGGCCAGACCTTTATGCATGTGTTCCATTAAACATCCCAATGAGCAGGACACTAGAACATGAACATGATAATTTAAAGATCTATAAGTAGAAGTTGCTCACTCTTTGAGGCAAAAGATTTTTTTTCTCTGTTATTATGCAACAGCAAAAGTTGATTCCCCTCAAGTTTTGAGAAAAAGAACAAAAAAAACCCATCTCTCTTCTTTCTCTGAATTCTATTCCTACAGCCCCTTTTCATTGTATGTCAGAGATTCAAACTGTTATAAGCTAAGAATAGAGGTTCAGAGATAAGCCTAACTGAAGGCCAGAGGGCACCACTGTACTTTACTAACTCTAAATTCAAAGAAAATAGTCACTTGGATTTGCTGTGCAAGGCAGTGGTGGGATTGGGGAAGCTTCTGAGAATATATTCATCAGGATACTGAGTACTGATACGATACAGTGCAGTTTCCACTGATTTTGGAAGAGACACAGGTAAGCTCTGACCGGATGAAGTAAATTTTGGAAGAAGCTTATAGAGTCCACATACCCTATGTTACCTCTGTTTTTGATGTTTATTAGGGAAGCAAATGAAATAAGCATCTGGTGGATTTCATGAGGTGAGTTTACCTGGCCCAACCCTGATCCTGACTCTGGTGGGGCCAGTTCATCTCATGAGAAACTATTTGTCAAAAAGTTCTGCACAAGGCATCGATGCAATTAGTCCTTTCCCTTCCTTTTCCCCATGACATCTGGTCATTCTCTGAATACCCTCTCCAATATCAGCCTTCTGTCGTTTGTGGCTTGCTTATTGTGGGCAGATACAGATTTGCCCCCAGCTGAGGAGACCACATGGCTGATTGCACTGTGTTTGGAAGAAGCACAAAACACACATTTTACATTTTTTCTCATATCCTTCCTCATACCGATACTGACTTCATATCACCTTAGCAACCATTAAAGAAAAACCAAGCGTAACCATTCTTGCCTAGTACATGTCAGAAGGCAATAAATAAGTGTCCAGATGGATTTCGTCAATGAAAACACACTCTCGGTCAGTGTGTCTTTCTCCTCTACGGAAAGAGGAAGTATAGGACAGAGAACAACGGCTACCTTTGGCATGGGGAACTGGCATGCTCCGGAGCAGTAATAGGCATCGAAGGATTTGGGGGAGATGATCCATTCACTCCAGCCAATATCCGCAAAGTCCACTTTAAGGTACCGCCTGGCACAATTGCGCGGTTCAATCCATTGCTTTCTTCTGGCCTTCTTCAGGGTCTGCTCATCAAACTGGAGAGTCTGGCTCTTCTGGGGGGGTCCCTTTCTCTGTTTCTTTTTGTTTTTAGTCTTCTCTGGGGCCTGAGTCTGAAGGGTCTTGTAAGGCTTTCTCTCCTCCCATACCCCATCCTCCCTATACTGATATTCTGCCCCAGGAAGCTCGTTGTTCTGCAGAGGCAGCAGGACCCCAGCCGAGCGCTTCCTTCTCCGTTCGGTAGAAAGGGCAGCCTTGATATGGCCGTCCGGTTTAGGCACAGCTCCAATGGGGAAATTCCGGTGCCTCTGCAAGCTTGATACCACACTCTCCGGCTCAGAAATGGCAGCATCGTTGGCATACACCAAGATATAAGGCTCGGGGAAGGGCAACATCTTCTTTGGCAGCTGGTGTCCTTTGGAGGTAATGTTAAATCCTATGAGGAACTCTTCATTTTCCTTGGCCCTTCTCAAGAGCTGAGTGATGTCTTTAGACAGCCAGGACCCAAGGTCTCGATGAGATTTGGCTACGTCTACTGAAAGGTGACCGAGGTGTTGACTTTGGTTTCTGTCAGATTTGAGGATCCACGCAGAGAGATCAATCAGAACGTGTTTCCTCTGAGCATGAGGTGAGCATCCTCGGGATGCTGGACAACTCAGGCTGATGTTTATTAGCTCTCCAATATAGAAATACAGTGTGGCAGATAAAATGTTTTCAGACTTGGTTAGAGAAGTCAGGTTAAAGATGTGTAGTCCTTTGCTTCCAAGGGTTCCTAGGAAGGGAAAAAAAAGAAGAGTAAACAAGAGTAAACAGGAACCCTACCTGCCACCACATACAAAAAGAAACTAAAAATGAGTTAATGGCCTAAATATAAGAGCTAGAGCCATCAAATTCTTAGAAGAAAACGTACAGGTAAAATCTGCCTGGCCTTAAATTTGGCGATGGATTCTTAGATAATGACACCCAAGATATGAGCAGCAAAAGAAAAATGGATGAAGAAAATATTTTCAAATCATACACCTGACAAAATGCGGTATCCAGAACATGTAAATAATTCTTACAACTCAACATCAGAAAGTCAAAGAAACCAATAAAAAATGGCCAAAAACATCAGATAGACATTTCTCTAAAAAAGACACTTAAAGGGCCAACATGCACATGAAAAGATGCTCAACATTAGTAATCACTGGGGAAATGTAAACAAAAATCACACTGTGGTACCATTTGACATACACCAGCCTAGCTATAAGAATGAAAAACAAAATATGTATTAGCAAGGATGTGGAGAAACAGGAACACTTTACATTGCTGGTTGAAATGTAAAATGCTTCAGCTGATGTGGAAAAGTTTGACAGTTCCTCCAAAAGTTGAACATAGAGATATCATGTGAGCCCACAACTCTATTCCTTTATAGACAAAAGTAGTGAAAACAAGTATTCAAACAAGTACATGTACATGCATGTTTACAGTAACACTATTCACAATAGCCAAAGGTGGACACAGCTCAAACCTCCATCAACGAATGAATGGAAAAACAGTGTTCTATCCATGCAGTGGAATATTAGTTAGCCATAAAAAGTAATGAAGTGATACCTGCCACAATGTGGAGGAAGCTTGGAAACATTGTTAAATGAAAGAAGCCAGCTACAAAAGGTCCCATATTGTATGATTCCGTTTACATGAAATGTTCCAGAACAGCTAAATCCGTAGAGACAGGATGCAGATTGATGTTTTCCGGGGGCTGGAGGCATGCAGAATGGGGGGAAACCTCTTATTGGGTAGGGGGTTTTATTCTAGAATTATAGAAATATTTTGGAATTAGGCAGACTTGGTGGTTATACAACATTGTGAAGGTATCGAATGTTGCTGAATTGTTCACTTAAAAAGTAGTTTATTTCACGTTATGTGAATTTCACCTCAATTAAACAAACAAAAACGATAATAGGAGTAATTTTAAAAGCTAGAGAAGATTAAAGCAAGGATTCGCCGTTTTTACTGATTTGCTTTTTCCTTTCCTGAAGCACTACAAATGTGTGTAAGTTGTAACACAACAGTAAACTTACTGGCATGAGAGCTGAGAGCTCTGGCTTTTCATTACGAAATTACCAAGAACTAGTCCTGTAAATCTGGCACAGGATTGGAATATCTTCTTATTAGTGGGAGTGTATAGCCTACTGGTTACAAGCATTGATGAGATTAGATTCACCCTGATTCAAGTCCTGACTCAGCCACTTTGGGCAAGCTAGTGTTCTCATTCATAACATAGAGATTGTGTCTACATCTACTGTCATCAGCATTAAATTAGATGTGTGTAAAGCAGTTCATAAAGCACCCAGAAAGTGTTTCTCTAACTATAATTCATTATTGTTATTAGTGTATTATGGGATTATATCTTCTTCTACCTGCCTCACAAAGTTTACGGTGCAGGATGGGGGTAGGTGAGCAAGACCATCTAACTCAATATTCAGGTAACATGTGTGGAACAATGAGCCACACATTCAAACGTGTCATAAAGAATTAACACTGTTGCGGAGCTTGCCTGGAGTTTATGACATCTCAAGAATTCAAGAGTCGAATAATTTCTTCTTTCGATGAAATTACTGACCTGGGTCAAATTGTGTTCCAATTCTTCAGAGATGAGAGTAACAGAACAAGAGATTGATTAGGAAGGGCAGAGGTTGGTTCCTTCTCTTCAGATCATCTACCAAATTAGTGGTAAGGCTGAGGTTAGACTCAAGAATGCCCAGTCCTGGGACCAGCCACCAGAGCCCGAGTCCCCCTCCGTGCACTTGTTCCACATACATACTGGTTTCAGAAACATATACGCAATCGTGAGATTATGTTCTTGATCAAAAACATATTTCAGTAAAAACAAAACATTTCTACAAAGATGTGGAAACTTAGAATGAGTTCCCTGAGTCCGCAAGCACAAGGGAAGTGCAATGGGAAACATATTTTACTCATTTTTAACACCGTGTGAAGGAAAAGGAGGAAGCTGCCATTTGTGCCCATTTGTATAATCCATGAGACCAGGATAATATTTTACAGACCTTTACAACAAAGCCATGGCATCAGGGTTGTTCAGAGACTCTAGCCTTAATTCGTACCAGTCACTGTAGCATATACTTTTACCCAAACTTCTTGTAGCAGATGGAAGTTTAAAATGGAAGGAAGAGAAGTCTCTGTTCTAAGTATGTGGCAATCGAATGGTTGCCAAACAGACACCCTGGCAGGGAAAAAACGAACTACATGGGATCTGGGTGGTAGTGTCTTAATGGGTAAAGTAATAGTGCTCCTTCGCCCAACAGTTTGCTTCAAAATGTATCCTCCTCCTGGAAAAAAAAAAAAAAAAAAGTTCCCTCTTTCAAACTGTTTCCAGACACCTTGTGACCTGCTGTTAAGCAGCCTCCACCCCTGTGTCTAATCTTCAATATCCTCTCGTAAATGCTTCAGAATCTGTCAGGCTGCCTCTTGTGATGGCTCTCATTTTAGTTCAGTACACTATTTTGAAGTCAAAGCCCCGTGGCCCAGGCCCAGCTCCACCACACCCACTAGCTGTCCTCAGGCAAATAATCTAAGCTCTTTAAGCCTCAGTTGGCTTTGTTATTATTTATTTATTTACTTATTTATTTATTTTATTTTATTATTATTATTATTATCTTTTTTTTTGACAGAGAAAGACAGGGGAAGAGAGCGAGAGACAGAGAGAGAGAGAAAGAGAATCCAAAGCAGGTGCCATGCTCAGCGCAGAGCCCGACCCCCTGGCTTGATCCTACGACTCTGGGATCATGACCTGAGCCAGAATCAATAGTCCATGCTCATCCTGATTGAACCACCCAGGCGCCCTTCAGTTTGCTTATTTGTAAAAAGAGTCCAACAGCATCGACTGCAGAGGTGTGCAAATTAATTGACAGAATGCAGGCAGAGCTTGCAGCACACAGAAAATCTCAACGGATGTTAGCTAACTAGAATGGTCTGTCCAATATGGTGGTGACTGGCTATTTAAGGTTGAACGGCAATGTGCTGTTCAATGTAAAATGCACGCTGGATTTCAAAGACTTAGTACAAACATGAATGTAAAATATCACATGAATGTAAGTTTATATCGATTGCATATTAAAGGATAATATCTGGATGGATGGGGTTAAATACTGTGATAGATACTGTAATTTAAAATAAGAAATACATATATTTGGTCTTTGTCCTGTGTCTGTCACAGAGCTCCTAAAACCCTTGGAATTTCCTAGGTGATGAGAACTATACAGGTGCCTTTTGTTATGTTAACAAGGTGAATTTAGAGGACTGGTGGGGATGGGGCTGGTTGCAGGGGAACCAACCCACTGATTAGAGGGTTGGCATTTTTAGTCCTATCTCTGATTCACAAGGAAAGAGGAGCCAGAGGTTGAAGCCATCACCAAAGGCCAATGATTCAATCAATCATGCCTATATGATGAAGCCTCCATAAAAACCCAAAAGAATGGCGTTCAGAATGCTTCCAGGTTGGTGAATACATGGAGATTTGGGGAAAAGCAGCGCGCCTGGGCAAGGCATGGGATCTCCACACCCTTTCCCCCTACCTTGCCCAATGCATCTTTTCCATCTGGCTGTTTCTGAGTTGCATCCTGGTAATCTGGTAAACAAATACATTTCCTGAGTTCGGTGAGCTGCTCTTGCAAATTAATTGGACCCAAGGAGGGGGTCATGGGAACCTCTAATATGTATGAGGCCAGTTGGTCAGAAGCACAGGTAACAACCTTGGCTTGCGACTGGCATCAGAAGTGGAGGGTGGTCGGGGTACCCGGGTGGCTCAGTCGGTTGAGCGTCCGACTTCGGCTCAGGTCATGATCTCACAGTCTGTGGGTTCGAGCCCCGCATCAGGCTCTGTGCTGACCGCTTGCTCAGAGCCTGGAGCCTGCTTCAGATTCTGTGTGTCCTCTCTCTGCCCCTCCCCTGCTCACGCTTTGTCTCACTCTGTTTCTCAAAAATAAATAAATGTAAAAAAAAAAAATTTTTTTTTTTTAAATAAAAAAAAATTTTAAATAAAAAAAAAGAAGTGGAGGGTGGTCTTGTGGGCTGAGCCCTTCGCCTGTGGGATCTGATCCCATCTTCAGGGAGACCGAGTTGAATTCTCAGATACCCTGCTGGTGTCTGAGAATTGCTTGCTGGTACGGGGAACTTCCTCCCCTCTCACCCACACCAGAAACTGGGTACAGAACATTTTCAATATAATCGTATGTTCTTAAAATTAATTTCACTTGTTGCTTCTCATATTTTTAAGTGTGGCCACTAGAAATTTAAAATTACATATGTGGCTCACATTTGTGGCTCAAATGAAATTTCTGCTGGACCATGGCAGTCGAGGGTAACCACCACTTTTGTAGTCACATATAGTCCAAAAGGGAAGAAAAAAAGGCATTTATTTCTTTCCAAGTGCAGAGAAGAACTAGGATTTTGCTAAACATGAATCCTTAAACCCGAAAGTGAACCGGGCAAAAGATTCCCTTCTTGGAATGTAACATACTTTCCTTTACCAAGAACATTAGATAAAGATAATTTTGGTGATTACTTTCTAATTTTCCCTCCAGCTGTAGCTAATTGGTTCAATCTGCAGTCAAAAGTCTAAGGTTAACAAACTGCTCCAAAATAGAGTTAAAAGAGTTAAATGGGCAGTTTAGCGACAGTGCTTTACGGCATAGCGATTCTACACATAGCTTCAGTTGTGTTATTTGGGTATCTCACATGGTCATCCACTACAGCCAACAAAGAACCAGAAGCAAAGCAAAACCAATGTTTCCGTTTAACAAACATGAGGGTGTCGAACACCTCCTAGGGACTGGATCCTGCCCTGGGTCTCAGGGCTGCACAAATGGCCGCTGCTGTCCACACTGTGGCAGGGGGGAAAAAACCGATAAGCAATAAGCAGGTAGTTAGGCCATGATGACGTCACTTGCTGTCAGAGGTGTGAACTACATTCTTGGAGTAGCACCAAGGAGGGAGCAAGTAACTTTGTGCATGTAAGGGGAAGGATACACCGGGAAGAGTTAACCTTTGAACTAGACTTTTAGGAATGAAGGGAAAAGGGGAAGTTGGGGGTGGGAAAACGGAAGGAGCACATTCTGGCAGTATGCAATACTGGAGGTATTTGCATAGCGATATTTCCAATGTTTTAAGTAGACATTTATAAAATATCCCAAATTAATCTAGATTTTTGAAGTCCTAACAGACATCTAAGCTGCCGAATTCAGAAAAGGGATGGCCAATTCACATCTAGCTCCTAACTACAGGTGCTGTATTATGCCCAGCACTCAACGTCTTTGCCATTTCTACCAGGCCAGGGGGCGCATTAGCCCTGGCTGTTCTAGATGACCTCGACTCCCTCTTTGTTCTAATAATAAGCTACAAGTCTCAGCCATTTCGCCAGAACATTTTTTGACTTCTCCAACCCATACTTTATTTTTGCCTTCTTTAACCTAAAACATTTCATTTCTGTGCAAGTTAATGCTCCTTCCCTCCAAACGCCCCATCAAATGCTTAGTATTTACAATGGATGGAAACAGGAATAAGAGAGTCGTGCAGAGTTGCATGGAGTTGAGTGGAGAGGAATAACTAAGGAGATAAATACCTCCCTGAAAGTGGAAATAAGTGATAATATGTATTCAACCACTCTCATGCTTTTTATCTGATGGAGTTTTAAAATTAATTTAACTTTTCCAAATGAGAGTCTTCACATACTTAAGAACAGGGGTTTCGCAGTAGGCGTCTTGCTCTTCTCCCTGAGTAGTTGAGTCTTATCTACAGACACAGGTATATATGTTCAAACACCAGTAAATGAAAAATGCTAGAGTGCTCGCTTTTTCTTTTCTTCTGAACTATTCTGATACTTAGCTATCTGGAATTATTGAATTAGAACCCCAAGGTACACTTTCTGATTAATAAGAACAAACTGACACACTAATAATATAAAAAACAATGGTGGGTTTTATCAGGTGAAAAAAAAAAAAAAAAAAACAATAGTTAACGAATTTTCAGGCTGTCTGTAGTCTTCAGGTACCAGGAAGCATTAACTGCCACACCAATCTAACTATATCTAGAGTTGCATGCTTAATTATGGATGTTCTCATTTTAACCAATTTATTGATACAGAAGAGAGTAACCAAGATGTTGACGGGTCTGGAAACTGTGTCTTACAAGTTTGAGTTGAATAAATGGAGAATACATGGTCTGAAGGAAGAAAAAAAAATAGTTTACCAATGTTATGAAATTGTTCGCAAATACTTAAGGGGCTGAAGAGAGATTGGGGTTTTTCTTTCCAGGGTCAAAGATGAGAATGAGGTCTAAAGGTGAGAGTTGAATGGAGGCAGTATCCAGACCAATATGTAATGACTTTCTAAGTGTCTAGTACGATAGTGAGACCCTTCTGTGGGACTGAGCAAACATAAGATAGTCCTAATTCAAGACTATTGCAGGAGGATATTTTTCTGATATGGAGGGTGTGGGAGATGCACTAGATAACCTCTCAGATCCCATGCAAGGAACTGCAACAGGCTTTATTTTCAGCTCTTCCTAAGGAAATGTTTTTGACGCCAAAATATAACTACCAATAGGTGGTGCTGTTTTCTTACTGTTTTCTGGCACTGGCACAAGCTTGGATTTTCCTTGCTTGGGAACACATCAACTGCAGTCTAGTTAGGATTTGCCATTGGCATTATAATTTTTTGAATTTTCTAAAATCATCATGTCTGTGAATTTAAAAAGCCTCCAGAAGTCAGGTGAGTTTCAGCCACACGCCTCTTCGAACACCTGTCAGGGTTTTGCTGTTTCTTCCTAGAATGCCTTCATCTGCCCTGCTGTCCTTGATAATCCAGACCTGCTTTGTTAAGGCAGAGAAGCGGCACCACTCTTGAGGCACGCTTATCATGACAACCCACTCCTTCGGTTGGAATCCCGCTTCTAATACGATTTTCATCATACTGTCGTTCCTTCCTAAGACCAAGAACTCCTTAAAGGCAAGGTCACCTGTAGTAACTTTTATCAGATTCGTCAGCCCCAAGCCTAGGGCTTAACTCTAAAGCAGTACTCAGTAAATGCTGCTTTCATGAATAAACGGACCGAGTCCAGCCTATTCATTGTAGAAATTCAAAAAATGAAGCACCAGCTAGGTAACATTGATTTTGGAGAGAAGCCCAGGTCTTCTATTAACTATATAGAATTTTTTAGGGAGTTTGATAAATAGATAAAGGCAGAGGATTTATTTCTGTTTTTATCTGAAGACAAAGCACCTAAGCCTAATAAAACCAAGGACTCAGTAGGAACCTGTAACTTAGGACAGGCCGTGTTATGGCAAGGTTCAGCTCCTGTCAAGGAGTAGCTGAGGTGGTGCCCAGGGAGTGGTAAGTTCACCTTCGTGCTGGCCCACGCAGAATGTTTTCAGAGGGAATTAGGACATATAATGGAAAGCTTTCTATGTAAAGTCTGATTTTAAAACAAATAGCCTAAATGAAATCTTGATGATTAGTTAAATCCCCAGAAAGCAGGAAAAACATTGTAGTCATACAGAAAATACGTAACTAAGGACAAGTTTCTTTCCCCCAACTTCTTTCTCCAATGTACAACTGCTAGAAATGCCAGGGTGCCTAGGAAAGAGTCGCATACACCTGCAGCCACTGGCTGAGTGCTTGCGGATTACTGACTCCAGACTGCTGCTTCTCTCTGCCACCTTCAGCTCTCAGGCAAAGGCAAGATGGAGACTTTCTAAATAGAACAGAAAGTCACAGATTTTTGTTTTTCTTGCAGAGTGCCATCAAACGACTGAGTTTTATGGGATTCCAAGACAACCATTCTCTATGTCCAAAGTAAAACATGGCCAAAGATGATATAATGTAGGTTTCTCTAGAACAGCAAAATGTTCATTAATCAGTTTATCTACTCTCAGCCTCTGCCCAAGGGCATTCCTAGACTGTGAGCTCTCAGAGGGCAGACCCATGTCCTAATAAATCTTTGAACTCCTAGTACTTTGCACAGTCTGGAGTATTTATATCCTGAAAAATATTTGTCAGATGTGTTGAATGAACAACTGTGTAAACTCACCAGATTCAAAAATGTTTCCTACTTAACACCAAAATGAAAACAAAACAAAACAAAACAAAACAAAACAAAAAAAAAACTTTCAAGTAGTTTCAACTTCCCAAAGTCAGCAGAAGCCCTTCTTGGGTTTACGTACCATATGGCATTATGGTGCTTCCTTTCAGCTCATCAGGAAAAAAGCATTATTAGAACAGTTGTATATAAAGTAGAATAGCATTGCCATTTGACACGTACATAGTAAAACGCCTCATGGAAACTTCTCTCATGGCAAGTTTATTTTTAAAGGATCTTTTGCCTGGCTAATAGCTTCTCTACTATCTCTTCTTATCTAGTCCCCTGAACATCTAATTCAGCTCAACTGAAATATTTACTGAGTGCCTGCTATGTGGCAAACTACACCAGATCCTCAGAACACAAGAGTGAAATGAGATATTCTCTTTGCACTTCAGAGACTTGTTTTACACATTCCTCTTCCATATCCCCCTTCTAGCAGGTCTATTAGGCTCCCAACTCTCTGAAACTATGACAGAAGGGTAAGAAGTCTTTATTAACTTACTTGAAAGCCCACTCCAGAGAAAAGACTACCTTAAAGATGCTAATATACCTTCTAAAGTGAAAGAAGCCTGCTATTATATAAATTAATAAACCATTTGTCCACAGAAAGGTCCACTGAAAGCACCAGATGAGATCAGGTCTCACACGTGAATCAATCCTGGATTTTAGAAGCTGGTTATAAGATACTCAAAACCTTAGGGACATGAGGTTAGACAAGTATGTCTCGAACATGCATCAGAATCACCTTGATGGCTTGTTAAAATAGAGATTTCTGTGTCCCACCCCCAGAATTTAATTCAGATGGTCTTGGGTGGGCTGGAGAATATCCAACAAGTTCCCTGGTGACACTGATACAGCTAATACAGAGACCATCCTTTAGAACATTTAACCTCACTACAACAAAGTGTAGCCGTGCTCACTCAGCCATCAAGGCCAGGACAGAAATAGTACCTTCTTGAATGTGGGTTTGGGGTATTATGGATTGTATTACAAGAGGACTATCACCTGTTTATATTTACATTGCTGTTGTGTGTTACAAACAATTGCACGTGAGCCCCATTTTACGTATATTTATGGCTTTGTGGGAAGCTAGAGAGAGACACCTTTTAAAATACTAAAATATCTCATTTATACAGAGCTTCTAAACTTTTAATGCATTTTCCCAATTGAGTTTTACCATCTGTCTGTGACACTGGCACAGTAGGTATGACTTAACCATTTGATAGTTAAAGAAACTGAGACTGGCAATGTTAGATAACCTGATTAATTAGCAATTCGACCAAGGTTAGCCTTTAGATCTCTTAACTCAGCCTCAGGTAATAGAAAAATTAAAGTACCAGGAATCTCTTCTTTGCTTGAAAACCATTTACCTTAACCCATGCCTAAGTGTAGCCGTTACACTTAATTCAAATAGTCTTTAGTTTAATTCCATGCAATATTTTAATTTTAAATTTTCTTCGAAGGAAAAGCAAATAAGATCGTATTGGGTCTCAGTTGATTTACCTGTAAAATCAGATGATTGGACAAAGAATCTTGCATTTCTACAACTATTGGATGCCTTTACTTTATAAAAGGAATATTTAAAAGAACTCAGTAGAGTAAGAAATACTTACTGAAGATGGTAACAGCGTAGCATCAGTTTGTCCCCAGATTTTATTCCTAGTAGGGCCCAAATAAAATCTAGGCACTGCATTCACTGTGGTTCTGTTGCCAAGAAAAGATGGTCTGAAAGGTAAGTCCATCACTGAAGGACTCAATAAACACACTGCTCAATTAGCTCTATGACTTACATGCATAGGTGTCTGAAATAAATAAAGAGACATCTATGCCTTTAAACATATCATCCCTAAAAGGTGTTTTACCGAAAGTACTGTTTCAGGTACCAATATGCTAGGACACAACCGCTGCTAATATGTGGTAGACCAGCAACTTCATGCATTTCTAAACATTCCATATATGAGCGCTCTTCAGTTACACTGTCATCATTTACTACTGTCCAAAGTAGATATTATCCTGGTATACTCGTGTCACTTGATTAATACTATGTCAGTGTTTCCATTACATAATTCTATGTTCATGGGCTCATAACCATAACAATGCACTCTGAACTGAAACTTGGCATAG
This sequence comes from Panthera leo, assembly GCF_018350215.1. NCBI lineage: Eukaryota > Metazoa > Chordata > Mammalia > Carnivora > Felidae > Panthera > Panthera leo. The sequence continues at coordinate 138,796,991 of NC_056682.1, forward strand.
GAAGTTCAAGCTGAAACTATTTGTGATGCTAAACTTATTTCCACTACCACCACTAAAATCAAGTTAGTAAGTTACTAATTACTAGGATATACACACTGAATAGATGGGAAAACCAGCCAAATTTGGAGAGAAAACTTCTGATGTTGTAGCAAAATTTCCTGGGTAGCAAATAGAAAGGATATGCAAAGTTGTTCAGTATTTTTCACTAGGCTTTTTGATGGGTACGATTTTTATTATGTCTAATAAATGCAACAAACATTGGTGATTATATAAGGGATTTGATAGGTGTCTTGAGTGTGTCTGTTTTTTTTTTTTTTCAGTGTCTTTCATCAAGATACTAATGGCGATACAGTTAAACAAAGTTATGTGTATAATCTCCAGTGAATTTTTCCACAAATAAAGTAGCTTTTCTTTTAAAAGCATCATACTAGCTGTGAACTAATGCAGATCAAGTCCAGAGAAGACAACAATGGAGGAGAATTCATAAAGAAACTGGGAAAATGGGAATTTAATAACAGAGAGATTCTATGATTACATTCAGAGAAGTTTAAAACATGAAAGCAGGAAGATGATATGGTGCCAGTTGGACCCAAGTCCAAAAAGTAAAAATGGAAGTTACCATCCTGACATAGGTATTAAATGGGAAATGAGAAACGAGACCGTTTTCAGTTGTGATTATTTACTTGCATTTTGCATATCTTCCTTTCCTGGGGAATTAGGAAGTGTCCGAACCACTGTTTCCCCAACTAGATATCTTAGAACCATAATTCTCTAAAATGCTCTCTCAGAGGGAAAATGATCCACTCTTAGGAGGACTCACTATCATTGAAAGGCCCTGAGATTCCCATAGCAAATAAAAATGATAGTTTTTTTCCCCAAACTTATTTGACCATGGGACCCAATTTTATGTAACACCTGTTAACATCTTCCAAAGACACTTTTTATAAAATTTTCTCCTAGAAAATTAGACTGGAATATTAGAAATAATAGGTTTTGAGCTGAGCTCACTCAGTATGTTTGAAAAATTGTCTGGTAAATACAGCATGACATCCATTTCTTCTTCCATGTAAGGGGGGTTGAACTTGCTCTCTTTAAGGCCTCTTCTACATATAAACTTGTATAATTCTAAAATGCCTAAGAGCAGATTTGACATTCATGTCCCTATTTAATTTTTAGAGAGATCTAAACTGGGTCAGTCAAGTGCTCATAAATATCATTGCTTGGATAAGATATATGTGACCACCTTAATATATTCTTAATTATGTATATATTTTTAATGTATAAATATTTCCTGAGTGAATTACCTATGTAGGGGATGTTTTTCCCACTGACCCTCATGGTCTCTTGGCTTCTTTGAGTGTGTCTAACTATACTAAAAAGCCAGATTTAAATAATTTTTTTTTTCATGTAACTCATTCTCTTTCTCTTTTCCATTAGTATGGATAATCAAGAATTCATGGTATTATGGATTTTTAAATGTCAGAGATTGTAAAGCTGTCTTGCCCATTACAGTAAAAACTTCATTAAGGGCTGTCATGCATTCAAAGTAGTATGTAATTCACAGCAGCCATGTATACACCTCCCTTCTCCAGATGTACTGTTGTCTTTTGAATACAAACGTTAGATAACCCGAGTGCTCTTTAATTTCAAGCCTAGTTTCTAGGTGCCAGAAATTTTAAGGTAACTACGTTTTAATAATGTTATTATATTCCCTTGCCATTAAACCCATTAAAAGTGATGTTCTACCACTGGCCCGTGGATTTTACAAGGATGGCCCCTACTGGAATGCTCGATTTGCCCTTAACTCTATCTTTTCCAAAGGCTTACATTTTAGCCTCGCACTTCAAAATCACATCAAATGATAATCCTTTATTTTTAAATAGTTTTGGTCACAGTAGGAAGGACGCTCCCTTTCTCATTGAAGGAAAATATTCACTTTTGGGTCCGGATTCCCTCAATTTTCCAGTCTGTGTGATTTTTTTTTAAAAAGGTGACACATATTCACCGAAATGTCATCATTTTGTAGTTACATTTCATGAATTAAAGTAATGATACTTTCCTAATAAGAACATGTGTGATTTAATCACTTTTCCTAAAGAAGTTCCATTTGTGAAGAGGAAATATAAGAATAAGTGGCTATGGGAACAATGAGAAACTAATGAGCACAAAGCGTGTACCCTAAAAAATCAGGCCAGGAGAAAACCTTCTGTGAAATATTCTTCTTTTTACACACAGTAGCCACGGACAACCTAGACTAAGATTAAAATAAAAGCTGATTTCATATGCCTCTGGTGTTCCTACAAGACGGTGTATTTTTATAAATCTAAACTGCTCTGTCGTCAATAGTTTTGTAAATTACTTCTTACAAAGGAAAAGATAAAACCTATCTTTATGTAAACCCTTACACATCACAAAAAGACTTATGAGTGTTCCAAACTTACGGTTTTGGCACACCCACTGCATAGCATTGAGGGAGGAGAAAAGGGGTTAGCAGAAAGTGTATTTAGGATGAATGCCACCCACCATCAAGTAATGGTTTAAGTAGAAAGTAATCAGAGGGATACCACAGCAGCTACATTTCAACCAAAGATATTCTAGGTTTAGAACAATAAATACTTTTAATCAGGTATGTTCCAAGGAGCAAATAGGGCTCTAAGGCTATAACTCAGCCTGAATAAGCACTTGGAAAGTCTGCCTGATCAGCAGCAACTCCATATACACAGCACACGATCTGACCTTCCACTAAAATTTGTAACATCGTTGCTATAGAGAAGCCCATATGCTGTGAAACCTAAACACCATGGGCTAGAAAACATATCTGATTTATTAAAGCAGACAGCATCTTTCACCTATATCAGAACATACGTCGCAAGACAAAGAGAGTTATGGAAATGTTGATATGGACAGAGAAGAGGGACACACATAAAAAGCCTTAGCACCTTCCCCAAATCGTGCCTTCTTAGAGCCAGAACTGCCTTATAATAAGGTCTTTTTAGTGTGTTAGTAACTAAACACTCTTGGAAGGGGTCCAGATGAACCACCTCTCCAGGAGTCTCCGATGCGGTAACATGACACTTAAGCTTCCACAAAAACCAGTGTCCACGTTTGATGAATAAGTCATTAAGACAGTCTCTAGGATGCTAAAGGGATTACTTTCCTTATCAGGGCACACAGCCTTGTATATATGCTTCAAGCTGCAATTCATCATTTCAAGGGAACTTCTGGCCTCCGTATCAGAGTTTATCATTTGATGGTATGAGACCAGTGAGACTGATAAGGGACACTGAAATTATAATGCACAGAATGAGCGGAAGCCCAAAAGTCCAAGGGGCCTGAGTTATTCAAATCCTTATCCATCTCCCACACATGGTTCACTCAGCCTAAAACAAACATACAAACAACTATGCAATAGGTGTGAATGAAGCAAACTCACAATCCACTTCCAAACCCTGTGATTCATACTAAAAAAGGAACTTGTTGATAAAAAAACATACCATATGTCTCTTGGGTGCTTTGGCTACTCCCTAGGAATATCACACACACACACACACACACACACACATACACACACACACACACACACACACTATCGAGATAAGAGCGACTTGAGTATCTTCGTTTACTGCCACCTGCCTTGCCCACCCAACTTCTCTCCAATTCCTGTTGTTCCCACGCTGCTCTTTCACTGAGCTCTGCTCTCAGAGTTGCACTGAAATAAACAAGGCATTCGCTGGTCTAGTCAGCTGTGAGGATAGGCTCAAGTGGCTGGCATACCAGGGAGAGGGCAGCCCTTTACACATTATGTTCATGGTTTTAAGAAGAAGGTGAAATCTGGTTCAGCTCAGACCCTAGCTAAAGACTCTGCATTAGAAAGCATAATTCACATTTATTGTAAATGTCATCATGCCTAGGAGCTCTAGAGTGTATTTACAGTGTCAACCTAGGGCTTTCCTTGATGGATGCTTTGGTTTTCCTTTTTTTCCAGGAGTCCTACATATCAAAGCTTCAGGAGACTTCTTTCTAGTGATTCTGACAGAATGGATAGAGCATGAGGCCAGGCCTCCTTACTTGAAGATTCTTGGCTATTTTTCACCGGTTCACTGAAGACAGGCTTTGCAAGTTACATTTCCCTTTATCGTGAATGTAGTGAACAAAAAAGCCTGATGCGTCTTCAAAGCATATAAACCGAGTCAGTGTCCAGGAAACTTTCCCTCAAGCTGTTAGCACAAGGGAGGCAGGCTGTTAGCATAAGTTATTCGCTTCACCACAGGGGACAGGAGAAACCTTGTTAAACCATGAATCTCAGTCCGCAGTGATCTGTGTGTTGAAAAATGGGATGAGCAGATTTTCATCGGCGGATTCCAAGAGGTGTTTACATCCACGCTGTCCACCCCCACCCCCCTCAACTCCTCCCAGGGTGGAATAGGTACAACCCCTATTTGCCCAGATGGGTTTTAAATAATCAGAACACCAGACCACCTGGTTTCGTTTGTGTGTTTGCCACCAAGGGACTATCAGATAGAAAGTGTCAAATACAGTAAACACAGAGAACTGTGCAAGTCAAGAGGGGGTGCAAGGTCTGGAGAAGCGACTGTCTAAAGGGCGAGGGGAAGGCGTCTAGTTCCAGTGTGACTTTTCTCTCTGGTGCCTCGGGTTGGCATAAAATGACAGCTGCCTTTAGGTAGACATGGCCAAAGCCCAGTCCAAGGGAATTTCCGCTGGCTGGCTTAAGAAACATCAGCACGAGGGGCCCCAAGAGTGCTTCAGACACCCAGCGCGGGAGGGCTCCGCTGGGCAAGGGATAGCCCCTCACCCTTTTCCAGGCAGTTCCTCCAACCCACCCCTACCTACCGGGCTGCTCAGCACCTTTCTTCTCTCCAGATCTCCCTCTCAATTCAGGCTCTAAAACTGGGATTACTCGCTGGCGAAACGCGGGGTGTGACGGGACCGAGGGGCTCGGTGGGCGGCTGCACAGGGTGAGGGAAGGTCTCTAGGTCGCATCAGAGAGAGGAGAGCAGACAAAGAAGCTGTGTGTAAGTGTGTGTGGGGGGGGGGGGTCCCAGGAGAAACCTGCGGCGGGACCGCGGAAAGGGGGCGTCTCGGGCACTCACCTGATGCTCCGGCTCGAAAGCTGCGAACTGTGTTGCCTTCGCGCAGGGGTGGGGGCCGCAGGGGCTGAGAGCCCCGCTCGGAGGACCGCTGCTCCCGTTCCGCCTCGCCCCTGCCACCGCCGCTGTACCTGTCATAGAGCCGCAGCATGTGCTCCGACACCTTGTCGTGTGGCTGCAGCACGGGGCCGGGGCCACCACCTGCCGTGCGGTCTCCTGGCACAGCCCTGTGCGGCTCCGGGACATTGCGCGTCAGTCCCTCTCCCCGCGCCAGGCTCACGCAGAAGCAGCCTAGCCACAGGCACAGCAGCCGGAGCGCCCCAGCCATAGCGACGTCCCGGCGCCGCGCGTCCGCTCCCCGCGTGGCGGGGGGACACGCCGAGGGCGCGAGGGGCCCGCGACAGAGCCGAGGGTTGAACTTCCAATTAGCTGGGGCGAGGGCGCCGGGGGCTCCAGGCACTGCTTAAGCAGGACACCGGCAAGTCGCACTTTTTGCCCTGGCCGATTTCGGACCGGCAGGTGGGCTCTTCCCGGGCAGCCGCGCGGACCTCCCCGGGGCAGGGCGCTGCTGGAGCCGTCCTCACTGGTACGCCGAGAAAGAGCTTCAGTCGCGGCGTGTGTGGCCGGGGTGTTTTCAGGATCTGTCTCTATCCTCCCTCCCCTCTTTATCTTCCAGAACAGCCAGCCTAAGCGGCGGCGCTGGGGAAAGCACCAGCTTCGGGCGCACTGCCGGAGCCCGGGTGCGCGCAGCGGTCCGGAGGGCGCTCGATTGCCTTTTCCAGGGATTGGAGCGGCCGTGGTGCGGCAGGTCCGAGTTTTGAGTGTGTGTGTGTGTGTGTGTGTGTGTGTGTGTGTGTGAGAGAGAGAGAGAGAGAGAGAGAGAGAGAGAGACTACTTCGTTCTTTGGCTGATCTGTACAGTCCGCAGCCAATCTCGCCCCGTCCCTCGCAGGCAGCTTGGACCCTGCTATAGCCGGGAGAGAAGGGAAGGGGGAAGTAACCAGCAAACCAGCAGGGGGAGAGAGAGAAGAGGAAGTAGGGGTGGGGTGGTCGGGAGAGGAGGAAGAAAAGGTAGGAGGGACAGAGTATTTTTTAATCCCCTCAAGAATATTGGTTGTGGAATATTGGTTGTGTCCCGGCCTTCAAGAGGGCAGAGGAAAGCAAACTTCCTCCTGGCTTGTTTCGCCTCTGATACCAGACAAAATCAAGATGGGAACAGCATCCTTGCCTCCTTTCCTGAGCCTCTCCTTATCTAAGTTGTGGACCCTACACCTGTGCCCGGTGGCCACCTCTAACGGTCTCTCTGAGGGCTTACCCATCTACCCTTTGCATCTCTCCCCAGGAGACGAGTATGTGTGAGTCGGTGCATCTTAAAAACAAACAAGTAAACACACCACAACACACACAGTTCACCGCTTCATTCCCCTTTAAAGGGGTTTCTCTGCAGGAAGGTGGGTGAGGATGAAACACAAGTACCTTTGGGAATCCAGGAATCCAGAACAAGCTGTTAGGGTTGCTAATTCTGAGACCTTTATTCACTCTCTCTTTTCTTGGCTGTAAAATGGAGGTTGCACTATTAGTTAACATTTTACCCCATACTTCTCATGCCCTAAGCACTCGTTGTTCTTTATATTGCACCTGTATTGTTTTAAAGCACCCTCTACCCCCAATGCAAGGCTCGAACCCACAACCCTAGGATCGAGAGCTGCAAGCTCTACCAACTGAACCAGCCAGGCGCCCCTCACCTGCATTATCTTTAAAGAGTTTTCACAAGGAAGTCCATTTTACAGATGAGGAAACTGAGGGAAAAGGACACTCCTAGATGGCACAGCTGAGCTCCAAACTCAGGGAGTCTGACTCCTGGCCCTTACTGTTAATAATGAAATTAGCATTTAAATTGACTTTTCAGGGACACCTTGGTGGCTTAGTAGGTTAAGCATCAGACTCTTGGTTTCAGCTCAGGTCATGATCTCACAGTTTGTGAGTTCAAGCCCCGCATTGGGCTCCATGCTGACCGGTGAGTGCTGGTAACTTGGAGCCTGCTTGGGATCCTCTCTCTCCCTCTCTCTCTGCCCTTCCCTTGCTCTCTCTCTCTCTCTCTCTCTCTCTCAAAATAAATAAACTTAAAATAAATAAATTGGTTTTTCAATGTTACAATTCTGTAAATATTCTTAGCAGGGAGCCTGGCCTGGTGGAGTAAAGCCATCAGCCAATGTCTGTTGCAGCTATCTGTCCCCTTCTTTGTAGCAGAGTCAGGCTTATCGAAAGGAAGATAGGCTCCTGGATCATACTGGCCTTCCAAATCCCAGTTTTTTCTTTGAAGGGGAATAAGGACACATCCTTTTTAGACTTTTGTTCAGATGAAATTGGAAAGCAGTGCTGAAGTGGCCAGCACGCTGACTAGCCTTTAACAAGGGCTCAATGTCTTTTTATCCCAAACTTATCCCAAAGGCAGAAGACTACATTCTCCCCACTCTGTCGCTTCTCAGCCCCTTGCGGTTTGGATTTTGCCCCCAGCCATCCCCAGAACTGTTCTGCAGATAATAACACACACTTCAAGGGTGGTTGGGAGGATGGAATGGGATCGTGTGTGATCTTTGCTTGGCACAAAGAACATAATAGCTTTTGTGATTAATAATAAAGACCCAATTGCAAAATTTCAATAGGCCCTGGGAACTCTCTTCTGCGGATTTTTCCCTGTGAATCTCTGGTTCTTTTCCTCTCCTTTCTGCTTTCCCTCAGCTCTGTGAGTTGCCTCCTCCTTCCTCCTCTTTCCATTGTTCCTCACATCCTCATATTCTTCCCTGGAAGATGCCAACTTGAGAAGAAAAATCTTCTTCTGCCTTGATGGTCCCCTCTGATCTTTAAATACATAGTCCCGGGTCTCCACCAGCCCCACTCTGCATCATCAAAATTTCATCCCTCTCCCCTTTGTAACCATCCCTGAAACTTCTCTTCCATTAGCTCTTGTGTATATATCTATGGCAACCTTTGTTACTCTGCACTTGACATAATTCTTCATTTGTAGAAGCTATGCTGTGGGGTGCTCGGCTTGACAGCCTGTCTCCAATGCCTACCCTTCCACTTCTTCCTAGATGCATGTACTTTCCCTTTCTTGTGCTTCCATTTTCTTATTTGAGCCATAAGTACGAAATAATAGTTCCTGTCTCACAAGGCTGTTGTAGAGAATCATCGGGCAGTCCATGTCAGGAGATTAGTACAGGGCCCACCACATAGCTAAGGCTTCAGAAATTTCAGCCATAAGCTAAGATAATTGCTTGTATGTTTCTGTGTAAAGCCGAGGCCAAGCCACATCCACCTTTATATTTCAGTGACCAGCCGTCACATTCAGCATAAACAAAGTAACAAGGAGATGATAAGTAGGTAGAATAACCCCCAGCTGGGACTCTCAGCTGTAATTGCAAGGTTGGAAAGGAAAGTGTAGATGAAAGCCAGCAAGCTGAAAAACACTGGTGGCAACCAAATCCTGGACCAAGAGAGGCTGATTTGCAGGTAGCCTACACCCAAGAAGACAGAGCAAGGGACGAAACAGATGAAGCCCGCAGCCTCATGTCCGGCAATGACAAATAAATGGCATCCATGCCAGACCCTCTGAGTGACCTGCTGGGGAACTGAGAGCAAACTGATTTGGAATTAATAGTTCCTTCATCAGAACATCTGGAGATGCCATCTTGTGATACTTCAAGATCATAGCACAGTGTTTCTTTTATCAAAGGCCACAGAATCTTAGGTCTGGATGGATTAACTAGTCTCTGCATGGTGGCATCTTTAGATGCCTTCTCCCCGAAGGAATAAATCCTAGGACTCCTAATTCTGGGTGAGCACCTGGCTTACTTGATGTATGGATGATTTAGAGCTATTCAGAAACAGGAACTTCAGAATTGAACATAATGGTGGTACAAGTGCCTGTGTCTGATTTTTTTTATTGAGTCTAATTAATTTAAATTTGTTTTATATTTCAATAATAAGAATTTCCCTATTTCATGCTGGAGAATAAGTGTTACCACTTCAGTCAACCAGTGAATCAGAGGACACTTATCAGCCCTTTTTCCTAAAAAGAAAGGTGAAGTAAAGAAAGGCATTTTTATAATTAAAAATCACAGCAAACACTAATTTGGAATTTTAGTGGATTCCATTGAATTGGGCTCTATTTGAGACCACAAAATCCTGTGTGTGTGTCTTTATGTGTATTATGTGTGTCTTTATGTGTATTATGTGTGTTTATATGTATTATGTGTGTCTTTCAGTTCCCTTAAGCACTTTATGCCTTTAGTTCCTAAAAATTCCATCAAAAGGCTGCATTAGCAGTTGGGAGAATATGGAAGGAGAATGTGTCTTAGGTTTGGAGGAGTTTACCTTCTCGTAGGTGAACCAAAGAAGCCCACACGGAACAATTAACAACTAGTGGGACAGGGATTAATCCAGTGTTCAACCATGTTTTGTAGACCATGTGGCAATTTGCTATGTCAGTAAGAGGAGGAGATGAGAGGGAGATGGAGTAGCCAAGGAAGATTTCCTGGGAAAGTTGGGGCCTTATTCAGCCTTGGAAAATGGGTAACATTTTAGAGTCAAACATAAAGGACTTGCAGTTTAGGAAAGAATAGCAGTAAGAGAGGAGCCGTAGAAGTGAGAATGAGCTGGCCATGTTACGAAAGCCATGTCCCTTGGGACAAAGGCTGGCCTGACTTTACAGAGTATATACCCTGGACCGCACAGGAAAATAGAGATGGGATGCAGTGTGGAATGAGTTTATGGAGGACCTGGAATGCTTGACCAGGGGGAAAGAGGGAACTTTAGAATGTTTTTGAGAAGAGAACGCTTTCTAATGTCAAATTCTCCAAAATGGTCTGGAAAGTTTTAATAACTAATGAATGTCCTGTCTCTGGAAGTATATACACATAAGGCAGATGACAACTTAAAGACAGTTTAGGGCTGATTCAGATATCAGCAAGATGATTGAAGATATTTAATGTCTTATTAGCTGCAAGCTTATTTGGGGGGGGTCAATAAAATATATACCTATATACAAAATTTGTGTCTGTATCTCTCTGTCTATTTCTATATATCTCATTGACAGTGGCTTAAATGCACAAGAGTTTATTTTTCCTCCTGTTGTAAGAAGTCTGTAGTGAAGGAGCTGTTGGTATCTGTTCAGTAGCTTGACAAAAGCCATTTGTAGTGTTTAAAGGACTCAGGTACCATTTCTCTCTTTCTTGCTGCCTCAGGGTCGCCAGATGCCTCTTGCAACTCAGCCATCAAATGCTTGCTCAAGGAAGAAAGGAGAAGGAAAGGGGAGGTACCAGCTATATCTTTTCCTTTTCATCAGGAGAGGCAAAAGCTCTCTCAGAGCCCTGGCAGGTATCTCTTGTATCTCACTGGTCAAAATTCTATCACATTTGTCACCTCTACCTGCAAGACACTTGATTTCCCAGTGCCCCTTTCCTCCTGTCTGCACATTGCCACTGCAGGTAGGATCTGCGTTCAGTCTCCAAGGAAGAAGGAGTAACGAAAACTGCGAAGTAACTAAGAGTCTTGCATAAGGACCCTTCCAACGTGAACAGTCTATATATCTTATAACCCATTTATGAGTCATTTCCTATTCTGCTTGTAAACTTGTTTAGTTTTTCTCCAGTCCCAAGCCAAAAACACACATCAAAACTTTTTTCCTTATCTATTTCACAGATATCACTTTCCTTTCCTTGATCTTTGAACTTCTTTAAAAAGTTGTCTACACCTAACATTTCACTTTCTCGCTACCTCTATCACATCGCTTCATCTGATTCCAAACCATTGGTAATTTGATCGTTGTACTCACACTGTTCTTGTGTTTGGCACTACACTTCTAATCACTAAACCAACAGCTCCCCACCACCAAGTCTTCATCCTTATTTATCTTGAAGGGTTTGACACTATTTACCACCCTTTTTTGGAAACTCTCTTCCTTTTTATCTTATGTATGTGACACTATTCTGGTTCCTTCCTATCTTTTTGATTATTCCTATCTTTGGTTCATTCGCTCAACAAATACTTAGTGTCTGCTGTATTCTTGACACTTGACTTGGTGTTGAGAATGCAAAAATTAAATAAAACGGCCCCCGTCTTCTGAAAACTTAGCTGGAGGGATAGGAATACTGTCACTTAAGAAACCTTAAGATAATTTTGATAGGTTGCAAAAGGCAGAGGTGCTAGGAGGAGGAGATGATGCTTGAACTGAGATTTGAAAGTTAAGTTGGTGGTTTTCCAGGGTTATTTCAGCTAGGATATTCCAGGCAGAGGAAGTTTCAAGAGCACAGAAATGGGAGAAGCCTTTCCTCTGAGATCCTTATTCAACATCATACCAATCATTTTCTCCAATTATTCTTCAGCTAACTCACTGTAGCCATGCATTTTTACTTATTTACTAGGAGCTCCAAAAATGACTTTCCTAATCTAAACTTCTCTATGAAATTTCAGACTCCCATTTTTTATAGACTTGTGGCTATGCTGTTGGCATCACAAATTCTGCGCATCTGAGATGAAACTGATCATCCCCCCACTCCCATCTTATTCTGGGTTTCCATTCTTCTATGAAGGTGGCGTTATTGTTTCAGCCATCCAGGTTTCCCATCTCACCTCTCTCTGACCACTGTGTCTAACCCACTGCTAAGTCACATAGAGATTATTTCTTTGATCACTCTTCCATCTGTCCTCCTTATTTTTATTGCAAGCTCTTTCATTAAGTTACTCATTTATTCTAATCTAGACTAGTTTGATAGTCTCCCAAATGGCTCCCCGTTCCTCTTCATTCCACCTGTATTTGATGTTTTTTTGTTTGTTTGCTTTTGTTTTTGCTATATAACAGGCTAGCACAAATTTAGGGACTTAAAACAACACCCATTTATTATCTCACAGTTCTGTGAGTCAGAAGTCCAGGTGGGATCACCTGGCTTCTCTGCTCAGGGTCTCACATTCAAGATGTTGGGTAGGTGGTGTTCCTATTTGAACACTCTAAGAAAGAATTCTTGTCCAAGCTCATTCACATGTTAGCAGAATTCAGTTTGTTACAGTTTCAGAACTGAGGTCTCATCATCTTGCTGGTTATTACCAGGGCTTGTTACCAGCTTTCAGAGGCCACCTGCCATTTCTGCCATGTGGTCCCCTCTATCTTCAAGCCACCAGTGGATAGGATCTTATATAGTACATATAGTACTTCTAATCTCTTTCTCCAGAAAGATATCCCATCCTTTTAAGGGACCTGCCTGAGCTCAGGCCCACTGGGGATAACCTCCCTTCCTCAAACTCAATTTTGCCACATAACATAAGCTAATTACCAGAGTGATAGTCCATCATGTCCATAGTTTCCTTGTGCAGAAGATGGAGGCAATTATGCAAATGACTAAGAGTCATTTTAGACTCCTGCCTACCATAGCAATCATGTAAATACTGCCACTAGATTTATCTTCCTAAAACTTAGTTCAGTGGTATTTTAAGCTTTCTGAAAAAGCAATAAGTAGTTACTCATTACCAATTAGATTTAAACAAGACAAAATCTCAGTTTAGTATTCGTAGCCTTCCATAATCTGTCCTCAACCTAGTTTTCTTATGTATCTCTACTCTTTCACAATACTAGATGGTCCTTTTCTGCTTTCCCCACTTGTTATTTTCCTATGCCTGGTTTGTGCTCCTCAAAACCCATCTGAAAATGCCACCTTCTTTTATGAAGTGAGTCCTAATCAGTCCAACGTCTTGTGAACTGCATTTAGTACTTCTCATAGCACTTGAGAGACTCTGTCATGTGCTACTATTGTTTACTTTATAAAGAAATGGCTGCTTCTCTAGTAAAACCCAGCTCCTTCAGGGTTGGCAGTAATGGGAGAACATCCACCTGGGAAGAAGGGCTGGACTCTTATCTAACTCTTCATCCTCGGAGATTTTCCATCTGTCTGAGCCTTCTGTGGCTGATTCCATTTTTTCCTACCGCACTTCACTAAAGGATTCTGCTACTCTTTTCTCACTTATTTTGGCCAAGTTTTTGCACACAGCTCATCCTTACTTTTTGATTTTTGTCACATAGCTGAGGCAAGCCTAGATCTTGCAAACAACAATTGAATAAAGGTTCATGGAAATCAACATGAGGAAATCAACACGCAACCCCACAGTCTGGCTTACACTACATTTTTGCTCTTGGTTTTCTGCTTTTTGGGTTTTTTTCTTCCTGGCTCCTGTCCTATTATTTTGCTAACAGTTTTTTAACTGAACATCCTCTATGGACCAGAAATTCTTTCAGGTGCGGGAGATAAAGCTGGGAACAAAGTGCTTGTATTGTTTGTTTGTTTGTTTGTTTTTTAAAGAAAATCTAGGGTTAATACAGTAAGACCCAGAGAGGGAGAGGCAGGTGCTTTCTCTGTCATTTGTTCATAAATATTCATTGAGCATACATCATAAGTCATTCACTATTCTAGAAGCTGGAGATATAGCCATCCAAAAGACTTTAAAATCCCTACCCTTGTGGAGTTTCTATTCCAAGAGAAATGGACAATAAACCCAAACCAAAAAAATATATAAGAATTTCACAGAATTACCATGAAGATAATAAAACAAAGTGGTAGGATCAAGAATGGTGTGGATATGGGGAAGGGAATGTTGGCAGGGGTGGTGTTCCAGGATGGTGAGGTGGTCAAGAGAGGCCTTTCTGAGGATCCAACATTTGAACTGAGACCTGAATGATAGCAAAGTCAGCCTTAAGATGGACTGGAAGGAAAATGTTCCAGATCCTAGGAAAAAAATGAAACGGAGAGCCTGCTGAGCCCTGTCCTATGATTGAGGATCTCCCACTTTCTTAATTGAAAATAATTAGACACCCAAAGGGTTTTACTTAAAGCCTTGGCCCTGTTCTCTATCCTAAATAAGAAAATCAGACCGGAATCTAGGGCATAGACTTGGGGTTAGGAAGAGGTGGAAGCAACACATTGATCTTCTTTCTTATTGGATGCAAGAACCTGGGAAACAGGGACAATCATTCATCTACCCCCATTGCCTTCCCCTAATATCCTTATACCTCATTATATGCTTAACAAATAATTGTGGGACTGAATCCAATTGAATAGCGAGTGATAAGATGGAGGGGTGTTATATCAAATATCTCCCACCAAGAAGATTTGTAGTCCTATATAAATATACAGACTAAAAAATGTTTATCTTCCTATAATATGAAATGATTTGACTTTAGTCTTCACCTCCTTCCTTTTTTTCTGTATTCTTTTAACTGTTTCTCAACTTTTCAAGACATTTTTTTAAAACGTTAATGATATTAAAATTAAAGATGACTAAACAAATATAATAAGGAATAGGAATCAGCTCCTTGAGGGCAGAAACTGTATTTTATGTATTTTCATATTAGCTGTAATCATAACAAATAAATAAACAAAACCAAAATTGGTGTCTGGGGTATATCTTCTCAGCCTTCCTTTTTCTATGCCTAGAGCATAGAATATTTGCCTATGTTAATTATATCTCCATAATCATGCAGTATCTTGACCTTTCCTGTTTAACTGAAAAGGAATTCTATTGTGAGCGACTGGATTTCTTTTTTATGCTATTTTATACTCTGCCTCCTAATTAACATATCAGAACACACACACACACACAGACACACACACACACACTAAGATTATATAACTAAATGACATGCCTAGTCATATATCCCCTTGTGTTACTCAATGCCACCTATACTGAAAATTTGTACTGATAATGGTGCTGTGAGAATTTATAACTACACCTACCCTGCCCCCATCCCAACCCACCAAAATGAAAAGGATTTTTAGGGATTGTACTTATAACAACTGCTATTCTTCTCCTGGTAGAACGTTTTGTGTCTTGCTTACATGACAGCCTGAGAAATGTTGCAAGCCCACCTTGCAGGCTGTTCTTCCACTGACTGTTAATTTAGCCCTTGTGATTTTATGGCTTCAGTGTCTCCCCAGGTGATGTTCAGATGTTCTCCCCATGTTGTCAGATTCTTGTCTTTTGGGAAAAAATTATTACTTTAAAAAAGTCTTTTCTTCTTACAATTCATCTCTCCTTTCTGTCCCGCTGTTTTGGCGATCCCTTCCTGAGTTGGGTTTCTAAAAGCCTAACACTGAAATTATTCTGTGACGAAGCAATTGTGCCATACATAATTCCATTCCTATTTCCATAGCATTTTTCCAGGTAATCATGTCTCCCAACTCCATTAAATGCAATGTTGAAGCACATCTGGTTCCCTGTTTTCCTCTCTCTGCCTTTTGCTGTCAAGGTCAAACCCCTCTCTACCTTCTCCCACTTTCCTATTCTACTTCCTTTTGTTCCTCTTCCTTCCCACCAACGCTTCCCCTAAATACAGCCCAGGAGATGGCTGGCAATGGGACTGTGGACTGAAGAGGTTACTGACCATCCAGTAACCTGGAACTGAAGGGCACAAGAGGGAGGTGATCTCATTTGTTACCTCAGCAACCCGGGGACCCAATCATTGCCATGGTTGCAAGCATCTGCCTTTTCACCCTGAAGGTTTCCAGGTGTAGCTGCTCAGATGACCCATGTAAAACCTTAACAAGATCAATTCAAGTTGTTTAGGCATGGTGATGACTGCTTTAAAAATATGGACAGATGGGGGTGTAGAAATGATAAATATCACCACTGGGAACTAATTTTATTCTTTACTTTTGCTTCAGGATTTCCAGGTGTTTTTCTGTCGTTTCTTCCTTGAGGGAAGTCATTTTAAACTGCCCCTGGATATCTGCCCACAGAAAAGCAAACAGCTTGCTTTGACCACAAATGATCACCACCAACTCCTCCACCCTGTTTTTCAATTTTTGAACTCTAGGGTAAATACTTGCCTTATAAAATTAAGAGCTAGATAACTCTGGCAAGGAGCCAGGTCCTGCGAACCAAATCTTTTACTGGCAATGAAGAGTGATTGCATCAATGCTATGTAAATATTTCAAGTATCTGTGTTGTCAATCCTAGTGACTACTGCTGAGCTGTGAACAGAGCAGGAGTATCTGGACGGTGCTAGGTGACCCGAGTAGAATTTGGCTGAGCAGGAATTCAGATTGAATGGAAGCTGACAGACCCTAAGCTCTGCGAGACCAAGGGTGACTGCTTTTCCAGTTTTGTAATCCCCACATTTACACTAAGTATGCGGCACATTTTCATCCAAGTACATATTTTGGAGGAAATGCACATAATTAAAAAGGGATTTGTGATTACCTTTGCAGCTACGTCAGTATATATCTTTGAATTCTAAGGAACTGACGAGGAACAGCCTCAAGAATCTGTTGCTGTCCTCTGGCAGTTGTTCTTCCTTCAAAAGACTCTGGTGCAAATTTCCTCCTAATATGACACACAACTAAAACCCAATGTTTAGTCTCTTCAGATCAGTAAATTCCAGATTTTAATGTTTTCATAAAGCCTTCCTAAATGACTCAAGACCATTATTACTTGACACATAAACATATGAGAAGTGAACTGATCACATAAGGTGGGCATTGGTGTACATTTGCATCTCTATGTCAAACACAGCTTCTTACGGCTGGGATAACTCTTTGACTACAGTAGGTATTCATTAAATATCCTTTAGAAGAGCAGCTGAAAGAAGAACACATAGAATCAGTGACATCCTAATGCTGTCACCTGGGATGGCAGAAAGATACAAAGAGAGGCTTCCTTTTTTTTTTTTTTTTTTTTTTTTTTTAAACCCGGGCATAGTCTATTATTATGTCTCTGCAGCCTCAGCAGAGTTGTACAGAGGAACTTCAAGTTGATAGAAATTTGTTTCCTTTTTGGGGTGCCTGGGTGGCTCAGTCAGTTAATGGTCCAACTTCAGCTCAGGTCATGATCTCGTGGTTCGTGAGTTGGAGCCCCACGTCGGGCTCTGTGCTGGCAGCTCAGAGCCTGGAGCCTGCTTCGGATTCTGTGTCTCCTTCTCTTTCTGCCCCTCCTCTGCTCCTGCTCTGTTTTTCTCTCTCAAAAGTAAACATTAAAAAGATAAAAAACGAAGAAATTTGTTTCTGTTTTAGATAGTGGAAACACGGTACTAATTATCTTTCAGTGGTGTAATTGGGAGGGGAAAAACGTTCAATATTTTTCTCTGTGCATTCAGACCTTATACATAATGTGTGGTTGCCTTCTCTAGAGCTTTGAAATGATGCATGTCATAAAATACAGGCAAGTGATTATATAGCAAACCTCATGTCCTAAGTTCCTAGTTCCCGCTTTCCTCTTGAGTCACGTGTAATAGACTGGCTATGTGAAATTACAGAAAATCAGATTAAGTCCTAATGAAGAGCAATGGCAACCAGGAATTTGCTGGTGGTTTCAAATTGTTCCCTTTCCCCACTTCAGGTTGGAAGAGATCTTGAGTGTTGTTGAACTTGGAAATGCTGTGGAAAATGTCATCCTGCTAGGTGAAAGAGATCCCACCTGGTGGCAGTTTGGATTGTATTCTCAGCACATGTCAGGAGACAATACACTTGCTCACAATACTTGGGCACAACGAATGTAGTTATAAAATGCTCAGGCAGGACCCCCTCGGTCCTGATGTCAGGTAGTTTTGGGCACAAAGATGACTCTTTCGTTTTTATTTCTGTCCTTATGACAAAGTAAAACCTCAGTGTACTGGTTGATGTAGTAGGACAGGAGGCTTCTCTCTGGGGATGGAGAGTACAGGGGGAAACGGCCCCCCCAGTAGTCGGCTTTGTGAGCTCTGAGAACAGACTCTTCATCAGCGAGTTAAAGAGCTCCTTTCTTTGGACTCTAGAAATTCAGCCAGTTTTCAAGATCCCCCTAATAAAAGGTAGATATTCCTGAGAAGGCTAACACCTTGAGCATTATCAACTGGTGTCAGTTAACACTTTGAGGGAGACTTTGGAGAATTGCTCAAAGTTGGTAGAGAAAGAAAGAGAAAATGGAACCAGCACCTGGGATGAAGTATTGCCTCCCTGACTCTGTCATCCAGGATCAGCCCTGCTTTAGTCTCCAGAACAAGTGGACTTCTGTCTTACCTCAGTGGCCTTGGGGAAGTCATTCAACCAAGCTAGTTTCTAGTTTAACTGTTAATTGGAGAGAGTGATTATTCTTTATCTCATGAAGGGTGTTTGGAGAATTTATGGTCTATAAAACATTTGCCATTTTCGGTGTGAGGAAGTTCATAAGTACAAAGTGTTATTATTAGTTTTATTATAGGATTGGAAGGGAGAGCCAAGTAGCACCTCAGAGTAATATTCTGTGGAAATATTTCTCTTTACTTCTGCAGACAGGAGGCCTTTTGTATCTATTTTCCATGTTATGGTAGAAGTCCTGCTAAATACTGATGAGTGTAGATTAAGTCCTGATCTAGAGGAGATGTTGTTGGCATTTATTACCTAACACAGGTGTTTTATGGTGTTCCTTATCAGGGAGTAATAATGACCAAATGCATTACTGAGCCCTGCTCAAAGTCAGTCTTGATAGGAGTTTTTAAAAATCCTGTGAAAAAAGTGGGAAGGCCTTCTCTTCCACACCCACAGTCATACAATTTTCCTAGTGCACAATGGCAGGCCTCACTCATATTCCTGCCAGTTTAGAACAATCGCTTACTTACATTCTCTAGCTCTTTCCACACACAGAAATAGGACAACAATATCCAAGGGTGGCCTGGGGTCTTCAAGCTCCAGGAATCTATAGTGACTGTTCAGAGCCTAACATCTTTAACATTTGAACTCTTCAGTCCAGAATTTCAGGGCCTCTTTCAACAGCATCATTTCTATTTACATTTTTCCATAATCTCAACACACCTAACCATTTTGTAGCAAATGGCCTGCCTTTGTGTAAACTCTATGACTGTAAGGACAGTTATGGCCTCAGAACCGTGAAAAGCATCTGGTTCACAGTAGCTGTTCAGTAAAGAGTTATTGAATGCATGAATAAATGATTTAAATCCTGAAATACTTTTCCTCATTCTCTCTCGTAATCTGTGTTCCTTGAATTGTCAGAATCTGGCTCAAAACCTAATTCATTCAGGCGACCTTTTAACTCAGTGTGATACATCTTTGGACATGCACTGCATGTATAATACTATGTCCTCCTTGACTGAGCCCACCTGATTATATATGCCATTCTACTTATTGATTTTTCACTTTTTTATTCGTTAAACATGTTTATTTATTTATTTTGAGAGAGGGAATGAGAGCACCCCCACTTGTGCGCAAGCAGGGGAGGGGCAGAGAGGGAGAGGGAGAGGGAGAATCCCAAGCAGGCCCCACACTGTCAGCACAGAGCCTGACAAACGATGAGATCATGATCTGAGCCAAAGCCAAGAGTCAGATGCTTAACCGACTGGGCCACCCAGGCACCCCGGTTTGTCCTCCTATTTCGACTCCATACTTAAGTTTGAATTTAATTCCCCCAAGCTGTTGTTTTATAAAAGCAAGTGTTTTATTTATGTGTAAGGAATTCCTTATATGTCAGAGAATGGGCCTCAGCGTCAGAAGCCAGCCTTGTTCTTTTGCCTATCCAATTGGGATTTTGAGGTAATTTGCTGGACCTCCCTAAGCCTTAGTTCCTCTCTATATTACACATACACACATTTGTACGTAATATTACTAAAATACATGGAGGATTAAATTAATAAAACCATTCTCTCAAATCTCTAATGTTCCTTGGGAGTGGAAGCGGGTTGCTAAGTGATTTCTGCAAAGATTTGTGCATAGAGGGTATAGTATTATCGGGGAGAAACAAGGTTAGGAGAGGATCTTTGTAAAATGTATCTTGTGGTCCTGAATGAAAACTTTAAAGAATGTCTTAATGTTTTCTTTTTGTTTTAATTCTTGTTTTGTGGACTCTTTTACAAAACCTGGTATCCTTAGCATAGTGTTTTCGAGGCATATATATGGCATAGCATGTATTCAGTACTTCATTCTTTTTCATTGCCAGGTAAGATCCCTTACATGGATATACCACATTTTGTGTATTCCTTCACTTGCTGATGGACATTTGGGTTGTTTTTATATTTTCATTATTACAAAATAGAACTGCTATGAACATTTGTGTACCAGTTTTACCTTGCAGTTTATGATTTCCATTTATAGGAAGTACCTAGACAGGCATGTCCATGGAGACAGAAAGCAGATTAAGGGTTGTCAGGGCTTGGGAAGAGTGATGGCTTAATGGGTATGGGATTCTGTTTGGGGTGACACAAAGATTCCGCAAGTAGCTAGTGGTGATGATTGCACAGTGGTGTGTAACTTTAGATTGGTTTAAGCGGTAAATGTTATGTTATGTGTACTTCACCATACATAACCACAGCCTAGTGTAGTGCAAAGTTAACATAGTTTGACTTGTTATTGACTGGATAACTTATGCCAACAATAATTGGAAGGATCCTGTAAATCTGTGTAACACTAATATTCCCTTTCACCATGCAATCTGCTGCAGGGAAGAGATACTTTAATTAGGGTGACCAACTTGTGTTGGTTGGCTCAAGTCTATCCTGACTTTAGGGCTGAAATGTCCATGTCCCACACAATCTCTCTGTCCTGAGCAAACCAGGGTGGTTGGTCACTGGATTAGAGTTCTCTAGAGAAATACAACCAATAGGACGCACACGCACACACACATACAGATAGATATCATCTGTAGATCTATCAAGAGATTGATCTATCGAGAGATTTCTCTTAAACATCATACCTGGTTCAGTGTAGGACTCAGTTAGCATTTAGTATATGGTGGCTACAGAGACGGTAACAGAGTCTAAGCAATTACCACACACTGAGCACTTTCACAGGCTAAGTATCGTGCTAGTCACTTTAATCCCCATAACCACCTGATTATCTTGTGATTGTTAGTGCCCCCACTTAATCAGTGAGATAACCAGACTTGGGGAGGTGGTTAACTGAGATTCCAAGGTCAAACAACTAGTAAATGGAAGAAGTAGAGTTTGAACCCAGCCACTATGTTCCTAATCCTTCTAGCGCATTGGCTATATGGAAAAACGAGTAGAGGTTAAAGTCTCTAGATGAAGCTCATTTTGAATAATTATTGAACCTGTTATTCCCTAACTGGAAGGCCTTGGTCAAATTATTTAAGTTTGCTAGGTCTCTATTTCCCTATTAAATAGGAGTAACAGTCATTATAGTCAATCCTCATCATTTGCAGATTCTGTATGTGCAAATTCACCTGCTTGCTAATATTTATTTGTATCCTTAAAATCATTTTTTGGCACCTGTGCAGTCATTCATGGATGTGTGCAGAGTGGTGACAAATGTGATGTGTCCAGTGTGCACATTTCCAGCTGAAGTGGGACAAGGAGACACTCTGCCTTCTCATTTCAGCTTTCATACTGAAAACAGGTGTCCTTTTCAGTCTGTTTGATGCCATGTTCTTTTCACATTTTTATGCTTCTTTGTTGGTGATTTTGCCTCTACTATGGCCCCCAAGCATAGTGCTCAAGTGCTGTCTAGTGTTCTTCAGCATAAGAAGGCTTGAGGTGACTTATGAAGGAAATACAGGAGTTATATAAACTTTATCAGGCATGAGTTATGCTTGATTGTTGGCCATGAGTTCAGTGTTAATAAATCAACAATTTATAGAAGATAAGGTGTCTTTAAATAGAAATATACTTAAAACACGGCCATGTATCGATTGGTTAATGAAAATAACTGAACAGAAGCTTGCAGGAACAGAACCTTATGTTTCTTTCCCCAGGAGCATTGGTTTTCTATCCTCCAATACAGTGTTTGTGGTGACTTTACAGAAGGTGACTATTGTATAACAAAGAATTGACTCTATTTCTTAAGGTTATTTATAGATTAAATAAGATAATCTAATGTGCTTGACACAAAGTAGAAACTCAGCAAATTGTAATTAGATTTCTCACTCTTTCAAGCTACTGTATC
Source organism: Panthera leo (assembly GCF_018350215.1). Classification (NCBI taxonomy): domain Eukaryota; kingdom Metazoa; phylum Chordata; class Mammalia; order Carnivora; family Felidae; genus Panthera; species Panthera leo. Next base: position 138,819,008 of record NC_056682.1, read on the forward strand.
ACTTCGTTTTATTTTTTTTTTTAAGTTTATTTATTTATTTTGAGAGAGAGAGAGAGAGAGAGTAAGAGCAGGGAAGGGACAGAGAGAGAGAGGGCAAGAGAGGATAACAAGCAGGCTCTGCACTGTTAGCACGGAGCCTGATTCTGGGGTTTAAACCCACGAACCGTGAGATCACGACCTGAGTCAAAATTAAGAGTCTGATGCTTAACCGACTGAGCCACTCAGGCGCCCCTCGCTTCATTCTATTTTAAAGATCATTTAGTGCAAATCTTACTAGGTTGTTCCTATACGTCATTTCTAAAAGGTACCTTTGAAAGTACATGGTATAAATGAATACATAAAATAGGTGAAGGCTATTAAGAAGCACAAACTTCCAGTTATAATATAACTAAGACATGGGGATGAAAAGTACAGCAAAGGGAATACAGTCAATGATATTGTAATAACTTTGTATGGTGTCTACCTACACTTACTGTGGTGAGCATTACCTAATGTATATAATTGTCAGATCACTATGCTCCACACCTGAAACTAATATAATATTTATATCAACTCTACCTCAATAAAAAATAAAAATTGAAAGGAAAAATACATGCTATAAGCTGTATCTCAAAGAAATAGAAGAAAACATTTTTTAGAATGCTATAGTTGGAGGATATATGGCAAAAACTGTTGCCTCTTAGACCTACTGTAAATCCTCATGGGTAGATAAATAGTACCTCATTTTCTTCTTGGTCATCCCCGTGGATCATGAACAGTGTTTAGTACAAAAAGGATGTTTAATAAAGGCCAGTGAAATGAGTGAATGAGTGAATGAATGAATGACTGCTACCCAGGTTCTCAGAGGGGTGTGTGCGTGTGTATTTAGATAAAGCACATTGCTCTTTTTATTCAAGGTACATAGCTAGTGAGTGGAGGGGCAGGTTAGGAAAATACTGTTCTTTCGGATCCAAAGTTATTTACATTTTATCCTTAATCTTTAGCCTCTAACATTAAATGTGGGATCCTTGAGACCTAGTGTGTTCTGACAAGGAGATCTGCTTTATGAAAGGGTGGTGAGTCTGTCCGTAAGTCGATGTCCTTAAGAATAAATAAGGGGTCATTCTCAAATGTGTTTTTCTTCCTCCAACACTTACTTCTTTTTGGTGTAATGAAGGATATCTCCACGAATTGTAAAACAAACCGTTGGCTCTAATGCAGCCTATGTTAACATTAAGGATCTTACTGATGAATTTAAGATAAGTAACACGGAAGCCTAAGAACTACTCTTGACCCCAGTGCCTGGAAAGCTGTGAGTGTTCTGACATGTCTTATCAGTTACCACCGGTTTGAGGAAAAGTTACTGATTTCGTGGTTTTCTATAGTTCTTACAACAACTTAGGTCATTTACACTAAGAAATTATTCTCTATCACGTGGGCTTTCTTAACTGAAAATGTCTCATCATTTTACAATCTTTCCTTCCTCTTTTATCCTCTGTCTCTAATTATTTCCAAGTTCTTCCAGTTCTGTTAAAGGTCTCATCCATTTAAAAATAGTCTCATTGACATCGCTCTAATTCACATTTCTTTGGAGAACGATGTTAATGCAGCTCAGGAAACTCAGGGAACAGTTTCCCAACCTTTCCAATTCTTGATTTTCCTTCTCTTCCATCCAGTTCGTATACACCTAATCCACAGTCTTTCTGCAGTATGAATTGATTCTGCCTTTCCTCTGATAAAAACACATTTAGTGGTTCCTTGTCATCCATTTGATGAAGGATGAAAGGTCCAGGTAACTCAGGGTATAACCTTTAGGGGAGTCTCATGAACACGTTTCTATGAGCTGGCCATAAAGCTTACGCTCTATCCCTTCTTTGCTTATGGTTCTATTCCAGGATCCAGCAGGGCCTGGGGCATAAGGAAACACTCATGCACTGTTTTTGATTGAACAAATCAATTAAAAAACAGGTTTTTAAATTCTATTTGACTTGGGTTTAACTTCTAAATGAAATATGTAGTTCTAGGACACTTCGTGTCAAGGTACTGGAGTCACATATGGAGGTACTTTAAGTCTAAAGGAGACAGGAAGGTAGGAATTTAGATCCAGCTCTGCTTCCCGGACAACCTACAACACAGTCAAGTTTCCTGAACTTTTTGCCTTCATACATTAAGTTGCCCCGAAATAGCAATGGTGCATGGATGACTGAGTCCATGAATATATCTAGTTTTTTGTTTGGTTGCTTTTAGTTGTTGTTTTTACTTATATTCCAGTATGGCTGAAGTGGGGAAAGGCTGAAACAATGGGAGTATGACTATTTGGTTTCCTCCTATTTCTTCCAGGCCCAGTCCTAGTGAGTCTCCAGTTTTCTCTCCTAACACCATTCAGTGGACACAAAAGGTGAGTGGAAGTCTCTCCACTAAGTATTTCATAAACTCAGCTTTTCCTGCCTCATCTCCATTGCATCTCTAGTGATCCTGCTATTCTGCCCTGTATGTGGGTGCTCTAAGACTTTTATTTCTAAGCCAACTTTTACTATTAGGGGAAGGAGTAGTGGGTGCCTGTCTCACCAGGTGCAGTATCATTTCACATTATGAAGGCGGTATAGATCAGCTTTTCCATATTTGCTTCTATTGGGAAAAGTCTTTCAATCCTCATCAGTTGACTTCTCTACCAGTTAAATTTTGTGCATCCTTCCTTGGGTTTGACAAAGGCTGGGCTCAGCTGTGACTTTTCAAATCAGCTCTCTCGAGATGTCCATGCTGCCCTTTTCTACTTCTTTCTGACCCTTTTGTCCCTGCCCCTCTTCCTTTCCTCCTGTCCTTAGTGTTTGTGTTCTTGCCTAACATCTGCCCTTGGCCCACGGGGCAAGTTCCGCTCTGGGTATTGTCTATTTTTTTTCTTTCTTTCTTTCTTCCTTTCTTTCTTTCTTTCTTTCTTTCTTTCTTTTTTTTTTTTTTTTTGCAACATCTCCCTCAGGGCAATAAACACAAATTTGCATTTCAATAGCAACTCCTGGTTATGTTTAAGAAGTGCCACCCACAAATAATTAATATCTTAACACAAGAAACTCTGTGGTTCCCCTTTCTGATCAGTCTTTCCTCTGCATTCAGAAGTGGGGCTACATCTCTCACACATTGCTTGCCATGAGTGCAAGTGAAGCTTGAAATAGCCATGTTTGACTAATTGCGCTTTTCACACACCTTGCCCTTGTGATGAAGGTTCTTTAGCTCCTGGTTGAAACTGCTCTCGCTCACCTTTTTCCTCAGAGACCACACCTTGTTCCACATAAACCACCTGGTGCTTAACTTACACAGGGAAGCAATGCTGACTCCCTTCTCTCACTTCACATCTGCAGACAAGCCCTGGAAACCATCAAAAGGAAAGATAATTGAAGATTCTCCAACTTCCTTCTGTAGGAATGTTTACATCTCCTTTTTTTCATTCTCCCCTTAACTTCATGCCCACACCTCTAGATACGTAAAGGTAGACTGAGAGGGACAAAATCTGTGTAAACATACCTGTGGCTTTTCATTTTTTTCAAGGAAGTGAAATAAAACTTACTTGTGTACATCATTTGTAAATTCCACAGTATTCCCATTTGAAATTTATAATAGCCCTTTGGGGTAGGAAGGGACATTAAATTATAATATTATGTCTCTATATATTTCCTGAAGGAAGAAACTGAGGTTTAGAGAGGTAAGGTAATTAATTGCCAATTTGCCAAAAACCAAAAAATTAAAAAGCACACATAACACATATGATTTTGTAATTTCTATCTTTTTATAGCTCAGGATCAAACTCATTATTTATTCATCCGGCTCACATTTCTTGAATTCCTACTATGAGGCTTGGTTTTGGGGTTGGTTGGGGTGGGCTTATGTTAGATCGTGTGGCTTAAAGTTGTTCTGCATATGTCTGAATAAACCTGTCTTCCCCCCCCCACCCCCCCCCCTTAATTCTTTGACTCTACTTAAGCACCACACAGTTGGTCCCTGCATCCTATGCCATCTGTCCTTCCATAACTGGAGAACTAGTTTTCTACAAGTGTCAGTTATGATCTTTGTAGCTGTTTACTGTAATGATTCCTTCTCAAGAATTAATGGGTTCTTAATTTGTTGGACTCAGATTTTCTTGCTCATACACTTTTCCAGATTATTCCTTGTATTTAGGTTGTCTTTTGGGGAAAAGAAGAAGTCATGTATAATTATTACCTATCCCATTAAAAATATGGCATATTGACATTTCATTTGCCAACATTTTATTAGACATTAAAAATAGGAAATAAGATACTAAATAAGTATCAATACTTAATAGACAAACCAAAGAAGAGAATAGCAAACATGTCGTTGTTTGTTTGTAATTCTTGAAATACTTGAAATGTATTACTTGTACATGTAATACTTGAAGCAATTTGGTCCTGGTGTAACAGGCAGTTTCATTCATTTAAAAATATTGGAAGGGGCACCTGGGTGGCTCAGTCAGTTGAGCGTCTGACTTTGGCTCAGGTCATGATCTTGCGGTTTGTGGGTTCAAGCCCCGCATTGGCTCTGTGCTGACAGCTTGGAGCCTGAAGCCTGCTTCAGGTTCTGTGTCTCCCCCTCTGTCTGCCCCTCTCATGCTCATGCTCTCTCTCTCTCTCTCAATAATAAGTAAACGTTAAAAAATTTTTTAAAAAAATACTGGAGACAAAGGGTGCCTGGGTGGCTTAGTTGGTTGAATATCCTACCCTTGATTTTGGCTCAGGTCATGATCTCGAGGTTATGGTTTATGGGCTCCAGTCCCATGTCAGGCTCTGCACTGGAGCCTGCTTGGGATTCTCTCTCTCACTCTCTCTCTCTCTCTCTCTGCCCCTTCCCGGCTCGTGCTCTCTCTCTCTCTCTCTCTCTCTCTAAATAAATAAATAAACTTAAAAAAAAGAGAAAAAAATTATATATATGGAGATAGGTAACGAGGAAGATGTGATAATGCCGTCCTGAAGGGTTTTCCTTTAAATGAGCAATTAAAGTTATAAAATATTGGCAACAAGAAATTGATAAGAATGTGTTCTTGTTAAGTTTCTTATACAGCAATACAGTAGTTATACATTATAAATTAAAAGCAAGGTAGAAGGTAATTTTCTAGGAATGGGTTAAATTATATCAATAAATCCATAGTTCAAATACAAATTGTATACCCTTCTTATAGTATAGAGCCATTTTTGAAGTAAAATGGCAATATCTCTGTATTGGTCTCATCTAATGGTCAACTAAATTGTTTAATAGTCAGCTTAGATAAAATACTGAATTAATTTTTAAAACAATTTTTTTTGTTTATTTTTGAGAGAGAGAGAGACAGAGACAGAGAGACAGAGAGAGACAGAGCATGAGCAGGGGAGGGGCAGAGAGAGAGGGAGACACAGAAAACAAAGCAGGCTCCAGGCTCTGAGCCATCAGCACAGAGCCTAATGCGGGGCTCGAACTCACAGACTGTGAGATCATGACCTGAGCTGCAGTCAGATGCTTAATCTACTGAGTCACCCAGGTACCCCACTGAATTAATTTTTATTGAGAACTTAGTATGTGCTAAGGGCTATCCTAAGAACTTTACATTTGTTGCCTTTCTAAATTATTTTAAAAACCTAATACAAGACCTACTATTAGTCTTCATTTTATAGCTGAGGAAACTATGGCTCTGTGGGGCTAGATTGCATTCCCTGGTTCACACAGCAAGTAAATAGCAAATAGGGACTGTGTCAAGAACCCAAGCAATCTGGTTTCAGAAACATTAACTCTTGCAATTGATTCCTTCAAGTCCAAGTTCTGTGAAACACATTTTGAAAGGAAACCCTCACAAAGCCCACTGATGGTAGATGAAGCAAAAACTTATTCTAACCATGTTTTCTAACAAAAAACTAGGATACATAGTTTGACAAACACTGTGGCGCATGGGAACTACTCCTCAGTAGAGCAATTGCCTGAGGTGAATAGGACAGGATGTTTGAAATCAAGGTTGTCTCTGAAAACCTTGGGAGATGTGGTATCGTGTATATGCTCTTCAAGATGTTAACCATAGACCTTATGCATTAGGTGCAGATTTGACATTGCTCCTCTAGAATGGAATACTATTTGATACTCTGTTTCAAGGCGGTGTCAGTGTTCATCTAGTCCTTCACCTAGAACTGAGTCACTTAATCTGTTGTTGACTTGGTTGTAATATTTAAGCTCTTGATAACATGTGAATTGATAGAATGTTACTTACCTGGTAGAGCAGGAAACTTAAAATGGTTGTTGTATTATTTATCATTAACTTTAATCTAGACTTGATGCAGCATTATGGTATATTTTCCCCGGTCAAATGGAATGTTTGCTGAAGATTTTCTTAAAAATGAAATATTGTAGGGGCGCCTGGGTGGCTCAGTTGGTTGAGTGTCCGACTTCAGCTCGGGTCATGATCTCACCGCTCCTGAATTCAAACCCCGAGTTGGGCCCTGCACTGATGGCTCGGAGCCCGGAGCCTGCTTCAGATTCTGTATCTCCCTCTCTCTCTGACACTTCCCCCACTTGCACTCTGTCTCCCTCTCTCTCTCAAAAATAAATAAACATTAAACAATTTTTTTAAATGAAATATTGTACACTGGTTGTTATTTAGCAAGTAAACATAAAATCAAGGCAATGCGAATGGGGAGAAAAGAGACATTCTTGCTCTTTTGTTTACAAAAATAAGAAAAACATTTCCAAAAGAAACATTGCCCAGTTCCATACTCCAATAGAGGTTACAGCTTCCTAAATCACTTTTTTTTGGAGAATTCAAATAAATCTGTCTCTATTTGAAATTTCAGGATGTTGTGTAAGTCAAGTCTTCACACAGAAGAGAAGCAGCAGCAGAAGCAGAGCTTGTATGTGGCCCATTGTCATTCTTGCAGGCCCTAATCTCCTGCCGTCACTGATATTTTTTTTTAATTTTTTTTTAACATTTATTTATTTTTGAGACAGAGAGAGACAGAGCATGAACGGGGGAGGGGCAGAGAGAGAGGGAGACACAGAATCGGAAGCAGGCTCCAGGCTCTGAGCCATCAGCCCAGAGCCCGACGCGGGGCTCGAACTCACGGACCGCGAGATCGTGACCTGAGCTGAAGTCGGACGCTCAACCGACTGAGCCACCCAGGCGCCCCGTGCCGTCACTGATCTTCAAAGGAATCTTTTTAAAATAAATGTGAAAAGTAAAAACTAGTTCAGCTTACTTGGAAGGCATCTCCAGTGTCACCAGTGATACAATAAAATACCATGAAATAGAAAGTCTAGATTCACTTAGGTTCTGGTGATTCTGAAAAAAATGTATCAGTAAAAAAACCCATCCAGACACACCTCAGGAGGGATAACTAGGCAGAAAATGTTATATGCTTACATCACACTGTTTTATCCAGTTGGTTGTATATGTATTCTCAGTGATAATTTATGTGTAGAATTTAGAGTATGTAATTTTAAGATAATCAGTGAATGAGGGTGAATGCTATGCTTATGGAAATATGACAAGGGGATATTATAAAGACAATTTTTTTTCAGCTCACTCTCCTATGTATGTGACAAATACAATGCAGAGTCAGTTGTACCTTTAATTGTTCCATTCACAATCTTTTCTTTCAAATGTCACCTGAGAAAAAAAAATGAAATGAAATGAAATAAAATAAAATGCCACCTGAATGTGAAGGTCTTTGTTCCACCAAAAAAAATAAAAGTAGCAAAAGTAATCACATGAAATATTCTGAGAAGCAATGGCAGGGTAGATAAGAGCGTGATCTGGGGCTCCAGCGCTCAAACCCCAGTCCTGCTGCCTGTCATCATGTGACTCTGAGAAATTTACATGGCCCTTGTGTGCCTCAGTTTCTGCATCTGTAAAATGAGGACAATTAACAGCACTTCCTTCAAAGGGCTGCTGTGAAGATTAATTAAAATAACACAAGTTCTTAGAACAGTGTAAGTGCTACCTGTTCAAATTATCTGCAAAACTATTCCCTGATGAAGCAGATTGCAGGTGTGCAGTCACAAAAGTGTCTCATTTTCTTTTTTCTTTTTTTTTTTTACAAATTTTTCTAATGTTTATTTATTTTTGAAGGAGCGACAGAGCGTGAATAGGGGAGGGGCACTGAGAGAGGGAGACACAGAATCTGAGATGGGCTCCAGACTCTGAGCTGTCAGCCCAAAGCCTGACGTAGGGATCGAACTCACGAGCTGCAAGATCATGACCTGAGCAGAAGTCGGGCGCTGAACCGACTGAGCCACCCAGGTGCCCCAAAAGTGTCTCATTCTAATTGAGGTATGTAAGCTGTTTCTCCAGAAGCTAAAAACAAGAACCATAGCCTAGTCAACGTTATTGCACCTGATGGATGAAGGATATATCAACAGGAGTTTGATATTGGCCAGAGGAGGCAAAGAACAAGAATTTATTGGTGCCAAATTCGACCTGGCTGCCATAAATGGTGCTGAGCAAACTGGTTCTCCTTGTCAGGTTGAGTCCCACTGTGGAGACGGACTAGTGTGACTCCCAACTCCCGAGTTAATCTGAACCCCTTTGAGCTTACTCCATGCTCACTCACTAGGCCCCTTGCTGAGAGGAGTTTGGTTTCTTCTGTGCTGGGAAGGGAATAGACTGGCCAGCCAACTTCAGTATTACAATGTTCTTGGCATCGAGATTTCTTGTTATAATTCTTTCTATGATTGCATTCTGGGTCATATCGAGTTCTTGTGAGTTTTACTTAGAAAGACCGTATAATGTGCAAAAAATTTTCAAATTTGAATGTATGAAACCATCATTCAAGAAATTTTGTTTTAAAACATACTAGATTCTTGTCCCTTTTGCTTCCACAACACACACACACACACACACACACACACACACACAAGGGGATTTGGCTGGAAGGTCTGGCCTGAGGTTGAGGAACCTATGTTATTTATTAATAGACACCCCAAGTGATTCTGATGCAGGTAATCTTAGACCCCACTTGGTACTGGAATATTGAGGAATGTAACTTTACAGTTAGAGAGATCAGGGTTTGAAACAAGCTCTACCTTCTTCTAAAGTCTTTTGATTCGGGAGCAAGTTATTCAACATTCCTGCGCTTCAGGTCCTCGGCTTGTGAGATGGGGTATATTGCAGGGAAAGTACCTAACATGGTCCTCGTGTGGCAGTTCTTATGACTTTATCAATGTGTGGTGGACTTTCAGAACTTATTCACCTCAAAGAGAAGCAAAGGATCTATCAAAATGCTCCAGGGGCAGCTGGGTGGTTCAGTTGGTTAAGTGTCCAACTTCAGCTCAGGTCATGATCTCACAGTTTGTGGGTTCGAGCCCCACTGTCAGGCTCTGGGCTGGCAATAGGGAGCCTGCTTGGGATTATCTCTCACCCGTTCTCTCTGCCCCTCCTCTGGTCATGCACTCTCTTTCAAAAATAAATAAATGAACATTAAAAAAATGCTCCGAACTATGAATGCTCAAGACTAGAGCTTAGAAGAGAGCGACCCCACCAAGAAGCCTGTCCCCTTCAGAGGTCCTGTCTTTTCTGTGCACTTGTTTTAAGCATCTAACCCACAGTGAGTGCTAAATGGATATCCAGTTCCTTCTCTCAGGCATGGGCAGTAGCATCCTTCCTGAGATCTTTTACTATGTATCCCTTTATTTCAGAATTTCCAACTTGACCAAGTAAAGTTCCAAAGCACACGGTGGTACCTCACACTTTTGTTCTGTTTAGGGGAAACAGCTCTCAAATTAAAGTTAAAAAAATTGTTTTTCAATCTTACCTCTGCAGCTAAAAAAGTAAACCACAGCCTGGTGATGCTTTTATTTATATTATGGAGTTTTTCAGCTGGAAATAAACTTAAAATCATCTGGCCTTTGTCTAATGTAAAGATGAAGACACTTAGAGCTGTGTCTTGATTCCTGTTTCTTGTCCTTTCTGTTACTCTGTTTTTTTAATGGTCCTCTGGATAGATGTGTCACAGCTACTCAGAGAGCTTTGAGCTGTGAGCATGGGTCGGGAGTGGCAGGTTACACATTGACTGGGTTCTGTCCACTATAAGGAGTGGCCGTGTGAGTGACTTTAGACAGCTTTGCTGTGCTTCCCAGATGAGAATCTGACAAAGTCCAGGCACTTTGGATACCACAGCATGCTGACAAATGGCTTGACAAATGGGAGATGTAAAGAGGGTGCTGGTGGGTGGGACAGGAGCCTAATTCTCCCTTTGGGAATATTGTAGACAAAAGCTAAGGGCTACAAAACGATTCCTGAGTATGTGACTTTTTAAAAGCTTCATTTGACTTAACTGGAATGCCTCTTTTTGTCATGAGTTATTTTGTGTTTCATTTGATATGCGTTGGCAACTATTAGAGGATTGGTCCTTTCTATTATGAAGGCTAAGTTAGAAATTCATTTTAGTTTTAGATGGTGAATTCATTATGGAAATAAGAGGAAGTGTGCTTTGTCTATTCCTTATAGCATATAATTTTTTTCTCTGTAAGATATTGGGAACTGAGAGTTATATGCATAAACTTTTAGACCTTAAACTTGGTTTGTACACACTGAGAAGAACCAAGGTTCAGCTTGATACCCCAGAAATCAATTTTTCATTCCAAGCTTTAAAATTTTTTCTTTAACGTTTATTTATTCTTGAGAGAGAGAAAGAGAGAGAGAGGGAGAGAGAGAGAGAGCATGAGCAGGGGAGGGGCAGAGCACAAGAGAGACATCGAATCCACAGCAGGCTGCAGGCTCTGAGCTGTCAGCATAGATCTCGATGCAGTGTGTGAACTCATGAACCGTGAGATCATGACCTGATCGGATGCCCAACCTCCCGAGCCACCCAGGTGCCCCATCACTCCAAACTTTTTTTTTTTTTTTTTTTTTTAAATATATGAAATTTACTGTCAAATTGGTTTCCATACAACACCCAGTGCTCATCCCAAAAGGTGCCCTCCTCAATACCCATCACCCACCCTGTCCTCCCTCCCACCCTGCCCTCCCTCCCACCCCCCATCAACCCTCAGTTTGTTCTCAGTTTTTTAACAGTCTCTAATGCTTTGGCTCTCTCCCACTCTAACCTCTTTTTTTTTTTTTTTTTTTTTTTCCTTCCCCTCCCCCATGGGTTTCTGTTATGTTTCTCAGGATCCACATAAGAGTGAAACCATATGGTATCTGTCTTTCTCTGTATGGCTTATTTCACTTAGCATCACACTCTCCAGTTCCATCCATGTTGCTACAAAAGGCCATATTTCATTTTTTCTCATTGCCACGTAGTATTCCATTGTGTATATAAACCACAATTTCTTTATCCATTCATCAGTTGATGGACATTTAGGCTCTTTCCATAATTTGGCTATTGTTGAGAGTGCCGCTATAAACATTGGGGTACAGGTGCCCCTATGCATCAGTACTCCTGTATCCCTTGGATAAATTCCTAGCAGTGCTATTGCTGGGTCATAGGGTAGGTCTATTTTTAATTTTCTGAGGAACCTCCACACTGCTTTCCAGAGCGGCTGCACCAATTTGCATTCCCACCAACAGTGCAAGAGGGTTCCTGTTTCTCCACATCCTCTCCAGCATCTATAGTCTCCTGATTTCTTCATTTTGGCCACTCTGACTGGCGTGAGGTGGTATCTGAGTGTGGTTTTGATTTGTATTTCCCTGATAAGGAGCGACGTTGAACATCTTTTCATGTGCCTGTTGGCCATCCGGATGTCTTCTTTAGAGAAGTGTCTATTCATGTTTTCTGCCCATTTCTTCACTGGGTTATTTGTTTTTCGGGTGTGGAGTTTGATGAGCTCTTTATAGATTTTGGATACTAGCCCTTTGTCCGATGTGTCATTTGCAAATATCTTTTCCCATTCCGTTGGTTGCCTTTTAGTTTTGTTGGTTGTTTCCTTTGCTGTGCAGAAGCTTTTTATCTTCATAAGGTCCCAGTAATTCACTTTTGCTTTTAATTCCCTTGCCTTTTGGGATGTGCCGAGTAAGAGATTGCTACGGCTGAGGTCAGAGAGGTCTTTTCCTGCTTTCTCCTCTAAGGTTTTGATGGTTTCCTGTCTCACATTCAGGTCCTTTATCCATTTTGAGTTTATTTTTGTGAATGGTGTGAGAAAGTGGTCTAGTTTCAACCTTCTGCATGTTGCTGTCCAGTTCTCCCAGCACCATTTGTTAAAGAGACTGTCTTTTTTCCATTGGATGTTCTTTCCTGCTTTGTCAAAGATGAGTTGGCCATACGTTTGTGGGTCTAGTTCTGGGGTTTCTATTCTATTCCATTGGTCTATGCATCACTCCAAACTTTTAATAGGAGTATTAAAAATCCATTTCACCCTCACAACACACTTTTGTCTACTCGTGATTAACAGATCCTGATTCTGTGACTAATTTTTTATATCCTATTTGGCCAAACTACTTTCCAGAGAATGAGGGATGAATTATGTGTGATCTGTAACATCGGCAAACGGTGCCATGTATTATTTCAGAGCCTTGATGGAAGGACAACAATAAGATAGTAGTGGGGACGGGGAAGACATGAGAAGGAAGGAAGGAGAGAAGAAAGGATAGGAAGGCAGATAGGAAGTCAGAAAGGAAGGAGAGATTGAAGTAAGAGCGATAAAAGAGAGAGGGAGAAAAAAAAGACAAACGTCAAGGAGAATGAATAGTTTGGCTACATTAAGGGCTAATGGGAAATAGTGGTTTCTGGGAGAGTGAGGGCTTAGGTTAAGTAGGGGGAAGATCTTGGGAGAGGCAAAAACTCTGTTCCTGCTCATCTCTATCTTTCTAGGAGTAGGGGTGCCTGGGTGGCTCAGTCGGTTGAGCATCCGACTTCAGCTCAGGTCATGATCTCACGGTCTGTGAGTTCAAGCCCCACGTTAGGCTATGTGCTGACAGCTCAGAGCCTGGAGCCTGCTTCGGATTCTGTGTCTCTCTCTCTCTGCCCCTCCCCTGTTCATGCTCTGTCTCTCTCTGTCTCGAAAATAAATAAATGTTAAAAAATAATTTATCTTTCTAGGAGTCAGCACAGATGCTACCAGACACGTCTCCCCTATTGACATATTTATTGACACCTGTCTACCACATGACTATTCCTTTGTGTTCTGCTCACCTCCTCCCGGTAGAAGCATCAGGGGACTCAAGAATGTCTATGTTTGATTTCCTTAACTGAGTCTCTTGACACCATTCAGTGTGCTCTAGCAGGAAATAAGTGGGATTTGCAATGTAACATATCAAACTAATGGCACACGTCTTCCATATGTCTACGATGTGATCTTGCACAAATTATAAAACCTCTGACTCAGTTTCCTCATCTGCTGAATAGGGATAATAATTGGCTCTTAGAGTGGGGTGCTGGAGGGGGCTTGTACCAACTCATAAGAGACCAGAGTGCCCATCTGGTCCTACGTTAGTAGGTTGAGACTGAAATATCAGTAATGAAAATATTTACACTAGAGACATTGGCAAAGACTACAGATTGAGACCCTACTTCTTTCCAGGGAACCTATTGTTAAACATGTATTAGTACATCTCTGCTTATGGTAAGATAATAAATAGTTTCTCATCAATTGCAGGGATGCAATATTAATTTTCCTTTACCTGAGCAATATCTATAGAATAATGTATCTGAAAACTTTTGATCTCAACACCCCTAGATAAAACAGAATGACCAGAAATTGTTATTTGGAAACACCCTTTCATATTATTATCTCCATACTTAGTTTATGGAATTTTATGTATAATTCTGTTGTTTTCTGTCTGTTTCGCTTTCAAGACAGCTCAAAAGAGATTAGAACAAATTCACCTCTTTCCTCTAATACTCTTTACACGATGAATAATACAATATTCTGTGGAGATCATTATAATATTGCATTTTAGTGATGATTTTAAATGTGAGCATACATAGTTCAACATCTTTTTGTTTGGTTTTTATTTATTTATTATGTATTATTTTTTTAAGTTTATTTATTTTTGCAAAAGAGAGAGCACAAGATGGGGAGGGACAGAGAGAGAGAGAGAGAGAGAGAGAGAGAGAGAATCTGAAGCAGGCTCCAGGCTCTGAGCTGTCAGCACAGAGCTGGATGCAGGGCTGGAACCCACTAAGTGTGAGATCATGACCTGAGCCAAAGTTGGATGCTTGACCGACTGAGCCACCAAGGTGCCCTGTTTTTGTTTTTATTTTTGAGAGACTGGGGGGTGGGGCTAAACATGTGAGTGGGGGAGGGGCAGAGAGACAGGGAGACAGAGGATCCAAAGCTGGTTCTGAGCTGACAGCAGAGAGCGTGATGCAGGGCTCGAACTCATTAATCGAGAGATCATGACTCCAGCCAAAGTCAGACGCTTAACTGACTGAGCCACCTGGGCTCTCAGTTCAATGTCATCTTTAATGGGTTTTGATGAGTTACAAGCGTAACATGGTAAGTTGTATGGGTTTAACATATATCAAAGGCAGGAAAAAAGTTTCTTGAGAGAGATGGCCTTTGTGCTGATCTGTAAAATAGGGTCAGATCTCCCTGGAAGGAGGTAAGAATAAAGTATAAGATAGATGGGTCAGAGAAGTCTTAATTGCATGAGGAAGGGCAGAAACCTGGGATACAGCTGGAGAGATTTGTGTGGGTAAGGAGTTTAAAATACAGTTGGGAGGTCAGGCTGAGACTACATCTTAAAAGGCAGACAGAGGAGTTTGTACTTCATTCGCTAGCAAGAGAAGGGCACTGGAGTAAAAATCATCAGAACTCTACTTAGGAAGACTGACTAGGTAGTGTGAAAGATGAAATGGGGCGAGAACAGACCGGAGAGTAGTAGAGTATAGGTCTCCCCTAGCCTTAGCTGACTTGTCTGCCCCGTGCGGACAATAAATAATGTTCTCCTTTAGGGGTTATTGCCATGATCAGAGGCAGTCATGGTTGTAAAAGCAGCACATGAGCCTGGCATCAGATAGATACCTAAAGGACCCCCCCTTCCTTCCAACTCTGTCTTTCTATAGTTGACTTTTTACATTCCCCATAATAATAGCATACTTCAGACATAATTGGGAGCTGATAACATACAACTGGGTGGAAAAGATGCCAGTAATCTGTAAAGACACAGATGGAAACTGTTTTCCTTTAAAACACTTAAAGGCAAGAGAGAGATGTGTGGGAGGCAGACCTGCCATAGAAATACTGTTCTAGTATGTAGGCTCTGATTCTCAGCACTCACGTAATTAGTACATCTTGACAGGGTGAAAGCGGCCACCCAGCCTCTCTCTTTGAAGGGGCAGAGGTCAATGACAGCTGCTGCTTGGGCCTTTGTGGGGGGTGGGGGTGGGGATATGCTGCTTGAGACCAGCTGGGGAAAATAGATCCGCGGGAAGAGTGGTCACTCAGTGATGAGAGCTCCGTTCCTTTTTCTTGTAAACAGTGAACACCCTTGAAGGCCCATCTGCACTGTTCCAATACATTCTGCACCTGGGTTTTTGTTTTCTTTGCTGAGGAACAGTTGCCTGGTATGCACCAGGAGTCCCCATCTGCCTCACAGATAGTCATGGAGCTCTTGACTGTGTGCATTTTATCTGAGAATGAGTTACTCAATTCATCCCCACTCCAAACAAAAGTCTCCGCCTGGCCCCAAATCGCAATTCTATGAATGTTTCAGTGGCAGAATTCTATTGTAGTGTCCGGTAAAAAATTATGTACCTGCACACGATGTAGAAATGATACACTTCTTGCCTGGTCATTTAATTAAAGTCTCCTACTTTTTCAGACTTCGACTTCAGATTTTTTGGCAAACTTCAGTGTCTGCAAAAACACTGTTCCTCTGAAAATTCCAAAACACTTTACATTTGTCACTTGGTGAGAAATACTGAAATTTGTATTTTGTGAGTTCAAAAAGCAGGAAACCAAAGAGTCAAATACTTGCCAGCACCCTTTTGGAAAGCCAGAGAAACAGAGGGGCAGATAATTTATGAATCCGTAAGCGCCCAAATTCTAATTCAGCCTACTAAATTCTTTACAATGTCTTTTTGTGGATTGTTCCTTCCTGCCCAGTTATTGTTGCATACAGAGTTTCTGCCTTTCTTAAAAGGCAGCAGCATCTGATGGAGGGGCGCTCTTTTGCCCTTTCCTCAAGGAAGGGAGAACCAAAGAGATTTCCTGTCATACCTAGAAATTCCGTCTATTAACTTATTATTCTGAAAACATGTCTGCCTAGATCACTGGAAGTGGCTGAGCAGAGCTGGGACCCCAGTCTAGAGCTAAGGAAAGTAGTCTTTTAAAGACAGTGGACTTAATGGACAACAAACATTTTTGCTACACTGTACCACTAGGTGGCAAATCCTCTGGCTAAGCGTAGGCTGATTCCTGTTCCCCATTCTGGGTCCTAACAGCACTGGCAGTGCGATGTGGAAATCGAATTGAACACTCTCAGCCACTCCTGGCGACTCCAAAGTGCCTTTCCACAGTGAAGAGGGCACCGCTGAAAAGCAGTTCACAACAGGTTTTGACGTTTACTGCCCAGTGTGCTTAAATGAACACACCGATTCCATGAAGACACGGGTGACAGAAAGCTTGCGTATGCTTTTGACAGAATTTTATTTGGTTTGTCCCTGTCCAAGTATCTTTACCCTTAAAATGAGGGCTATTATGTACCTTACAGAGTTGTGATGAGAGTTAAGTGAAATAACCCTGGAGAGTTACCTGGTGAGTACTAGCTTGTCAATTAATGTTTGTTCAAAGAGTGACTGAATCAGTCAGCAACCAAAATACAGATAGTTTCCCTGAAATGCCATGACTTGAACATTGCCTTGTCCCAAAAGGGAGAATTTTAAAAATTTTAAATTATTTTACAAGAAAGTAGACAAAATTGTTTTATAAAATATGTGTGTGTGTGTGTGTGTGTGTGGGTGTGTGTGTGTGTGTGTGTATGCACAAAACTTTCTTCCAAAACTTTCTGATAAAAGGTGACTCACCTTTTGGAAATACTCTAAGAGTGGATTATCATCATAGGTCCTGGATACAGGTCTATTATGAATGCAAGAGGCCACAGTAATTCAGTCTAATTATATATTTTTTTCCCTTTGAGCAAGGACTAGGTGGGTTTTTTGTTTGTTTGGTTTTGTTTTAGAGATAGTGAGCATGAGTGGGGAAGAGGGGAAGCAGGAGAGAGAGGAAATCTTAAGCAAGCTCCACACTCAGCAATGAGTCTGATGCAGGGCTTGATCCCAAGACCCCGGGATCATGAGCTGAGTTGAAATCAAGAGTCAGGTGCTCAATCAACTGAGCCACCCAGGGGTCCCTGATGACTAGGTTTTTTGAGAACTCTGTAGTTGTAGATGATGAGACATAAAGTGTACAGACTGCTCAGTGTTCCTTAGATGTTTAAAAATAAAAATGTGGATAATAATGTAAATTTACCCCTGAGTATTTTGAATAATTAAATAGTCCATTCCATGTTTAAGATTGCTTCCAGGATTTACAAGGTGGGAAACTTCATTCCATCATTAAAAAAAGCTGTATAAGTGGAAAGAGTTAGGATATATGATGAACATACAGTCTTTTAAAAACAAATTCTCCAAACTCTATCCGTCATGGTCAGATACCTATATTTCACCAACAAAATTCATTAGAAGACAAAATAAACTTCTGTATAGTATAGCCCAGCCATCCCAACTCTGCGATATAATTCATTTTGTAGATGGCACAATTACAGAACAACTTTTCATGTGTTTCAAAACAAAGACTCCTAAAACAGCTCCCGATTTAGTCCAATTAGGCATGTTTTTGGTTTATTTGTTCCTTTGATGATAATGTTCCTTGCGTTTGACTCTGCATCTTATACATCATTTTCACTACATTTCTCTCTACTACATCCCTGTGAAGTGGGTTCGTTATGAGGAGGGAGACTCCGAGACTCTGAGAGGCTGTTTGTTCTCACCTACGTGCCTGCTGTGACTTGGCAAAATCAGGGTTAGAACCCAGGTCTCCTGACTATGAGTTCAATGCTCACTCACTCTGCAAGTCTGTAGGTCTCTCTGTGGCTTTAAGAAACTGGCTTTGGATACGGATTAAGAGAGTTTTAGCTATAAAGAGGAGGCGCCCCTCGAGCCCCGTATCAATTCAACTGCAGAAATAGTAGAGGAACAGGTACTAAGCAGGTTGGGGCAAGAAAAATAAAGGAAAAGATATATCTGGAGTAAGACGAGAAAGAGGAAAAAAAGAAAAACGGAGGAGAAAATGGATGGAGGAGGGGGAAGAGAGGGCCACTCATCAATTTTCAGATCACTTCTTTGGATTCTGTTGCCTTCCACGCCCACAGCTCTTATGACACCTTCAGGTGCTTCAGCCATGTTCTTCCATAGAACACTGTTCCTCTTTCATTGCGGTATTTACCACACTACATTACATTACTTGTTTAACCATTTCCTTTTTTTTTTTTTTTAATATATGAAATTTACTGTCAAATTTGTTTCCATACAACACCCAGTGCTCATCCCAAAAGGTGCCCTCCTCAATACCCATCACCCACCCTGCCCTCCCTCCCACCCCCCATCAACCCTCAGTTTGCTCTCAGTTTTTAACAGTCTCTTATGCTTTGGCTCTCTCCCACTCTAACCTCTTTTTTTTTTTTTTTTTTTCCTTCCCCTCCCCCATGGGTTTCTGTTACGTTTCTCAGGATCCACATAAGAGTGAAACCATATGGTATCTGTCTTTCTCTGTATGGCTTATTTCACTTAGCATCACACTCTCCAGTTCCATCCATGTTGCTACAAAAGGCCATATTTCATTTTTTCTCATTGCCACGTAGTATTCCATTGTGTATATAAACCACAATTTCTTTATCCATTCATCAGTTGATGGACATTTAGGCTCTTTCCATAATTTGGCTATTGTTGAGAGTGCTGCTATAAACATTGGGGTACAAGTGCCCCTATGCATCAGTACTCCTGTATCCCTTGGATAAATTCCTAGCAGTGCTATTGCTGGGTCATAGGGTAGGTCTATTTTTGATTTTCTGAGGAATCTCCACACTGCTTTCCAGAGCGGCTGCACCAATTTGCATTCCCACCAACAGTCCAAGAGGGTTCCTGTTTCTCCACATCCTCTCCAGCATCTATAGTCTCCTGATTTCTTCATTTTGGCCACTCTGACTGGCGTGAGGTGGTATCTGAGTGTGGTTTTGATTTGTGTTTCCCTGATAAGGAGCGACGTTGAACATCTTTTCAGGTGCCTGTTGGCCATCCGGATGTCTTCTTTAGAGAAGTGTCTATTCATGTTTTCTGCCCATTTCTTCACTGGGTTATTTGTTTTTCGGGTGTGGAGTTTGATGAGCTCTTTATAGATTTTGGATACTAGCCCTTTGTCCGATGTGTCATTTGCAAATATCTTTTCCCATTCCGTTGGTTGCCTTTTAGTTTTGTTGGTTGTTTCCTTTGCTGTGCAGAAGCTTTTTATCTTCATAAGGTCCCAGTAACTCACTTTTGCTTTTAATTCCCTTGCCTTTTGGGATGTGCCGAGTAAGAGATTGCTACGGCTGAGGTCAGAGAGGTCTTTTTCTGCTTTCTCCTCTAAGGTTTTGATGGTTTCCTGTCTCACATTCAGGTCCTTTATCCATTTTGAGTTTATTTTTGTGAATGGTGTGAGAAAGTGGTCTAGTTTCAACCTTCTGCATGTTGCTGTCCAGTTCTCCCAGCACCATTTGTTAAAGAGACTGTCTTTTTTCCATTGGATGTTCTTTCCTGCTTTGTCAAAGATGAGTTGGCCATACGTTTGTGGGTCTAGTTCTGGGGTTTCTATTCTATTCCATTGGTCTATGGGTCTGTTTTTATGCCAATACCATGCTGTCTTGATGATGACAGCTTTGTAGTAGAGGCTAAAGTCTGGGATTGTGATGCCTCCTGCTTTGGTCTTCTTCTTCAAAATTACTTTGGCTATTCGGGGCCTTTTGTGGTTCCATATGAATTTTAGGATTGCTTGTTCTAGTTTCGAGAAGAATGCTGGTGCGATTTTGATTGGGATTGCATTGAATATGTAGATAGCTTTGGGTAGTATTGACATTTTGACAATATTTATTCTTCCAATCCATGAGCAGGGAATGTCTTTCCATTTCTTTATATCTTCTTCAATTACCTGCATAAGCTTTCTATAGTTTTCAGCATACAGATCTTTTACATCTTTGGTTAGATTTATCCCTAGGTATTTTATGCTTCTTGGTGCAATTGTGAATGGGATCAGTTTCTTCATTTGTCTTTCTGTTGCTTCATTGTTAGTGTATAAGAATGCAACTGATTTGTGCACATTGATTTTGTATCCTGCAACTTTGCTGAATTCATGTATCAGTTCTAGCAGACTTTTGGTGGAGTCTATCGGATTTTCCATGTATAATATCATATCATCTGCAAAAAGCGAAAGCTTGACTTCATCTTTGCCAATTTTGATGCCTTTGATTTCCTTTTGTTGTCTGATTGCTGATGCTAGAACTTCCAGCACTATATTAAACAACAGCGGTGAGAGTGGGCATCCCTGTCGTGTTCCTGATCTCAGGGAAAAAGCTCTCAGTTTTTCCCTGTTGAGGATGATGTTAGCTGTGGGCTTTTCATAAATGGCTTTTATGATCTTTAAGTATGTTCCTTCTATCCCGACTTTCTCAAGGGTTTTTATTAAGAAAGGGTGCTGGATTTTGTCAAAGGCCTTTTCTGCATCGATTGACAGGATCATATGGTTCTTCTCTTTTTTTTTGTTAATGTGATGTATCACGTTGATCGATTTGTGAATGTTGAACCAGCCCTGCATCCCAGGAATGAATCCCACTTGATCATGGTGAATAATTCTTTTTATATGCTGTTGAATTCGATTTGCTAGTATCTTATTGAGAATTTTTGCATCCATATTCATCAGAGATATTGGCCTGTAGTTCTCTTTTTTTACTGGGTCTCTGTCTGGTTTAGGAATCAAAGTAATACTGGCTTCATAGAATGAGTCTGGAAGTTTTCCTTCCCTTTCTATTTCTTGGAATAGCTTGAGAAGGATAGGTATTATCTCTGCTTTAAACGTCTGGTAGAACTCCCCTGGGAAGCCATCTGGTCCTGGACTCTTATTTGTTTGGAGATTTTTGATAACCGATTCAATTTCTTCGCTGGTTATGGGTCTGTTCAAGCTTTCTATTTCCTCCTGATTGAGTTTTGGAAGAGTGTGGGTGTTTAGGAATTTGTCCATTTCTTCCAGGTTGTCCAATTTGTTGGCATATAATTTTTCATAGTATTCCCTGATAATTGTTTGTATCTCTGAGGGATTGGTTGTAATAATTCCATTTTCATTCATGATTTTATCTATTTGGGTCATCTCCCTTTTCTTTTTGGGAAGCCTGGCTAGAGGTTTGTCAATTTTGTTTATTTTTTCAAAAAACCAACTCTTGGTTTCGTTGATCTGCTCTACAGTTTTTTTAGATTCTATATTGTTTATTTCTGCTCTGATCTTTATTATTTCTCTTCTTCTGCTGGGTTTAGGCTGCCTTTGCTGTTCTGCTTCTATTTCCTTTAGGTGTGCTGTTAGATTTTGTATTTGGGATTTTTCTTGTTTCTTGAGATAGGCCTGGATTGCAATGTATTTTCCTCTCAGGACTGCCTTCGCTGCGTCCCAAAGCGTTTGGATTGTTGTATTTTCATTTTCGTTTGTTTCCATATATTTTTTAATTTCTTCTCTAATTGCCTGGTTGACCCACTCATTCGTTAGTAGGGTGTTCTTTAACCTCCATGCTTTTGGAGGTTTTCCAGACTTTTTCCTGTGGTTGATTTCAAGCTTCATAGCATTGTGGTCTGAAAGTATGCATGGTATAATTTCAATTCTTGTAAACTTATGAAGGGCTGTTTTGTGACCCAGTATATGATCTATCTTGGAGAATGTTCCATGTGCACTCGAGAAGAAAGTATATTCTGTTGCTTTGGGATGCAGAGTTCTAAATATATCTGTCAAGTCCATCTGATCCAATGTATCATTCAGGGCCCTTGTTTCTTTATTGACTGTGTGTCTAGATGATCTATCCATTTCTGTAAGTGGGGTGTTAAAGTCCCCTGCAATGACCACATTCTTATCAATAAGGTTGCTTATGTTTATGAGTAGTTGTTTTATATATCTGGGGGCTCCGGTATTTGGCGCATAGACATTTATAATAGTTAGCTCTTCCTGATGGATAGACCCTGTGATTATTATATACTGTCCTTCTTCATCTCTTGTTACAGCCTTTAATTTAAAGTCTAGTTTGTCTGATATAAGTATGGCTACTCCAGCTTTCTTTTGGCTTCCAGTAGCATGATAAATAGTTCTCCATCCCCTCACCCTCAATCTAAAGGTGTCCTCAGATCTAAAATGAGTCTCTTGTAGACAGCAAATAGATGGGTCTTGTTTTTTTATCCATTCTGATACCCTATGTCTTTTAGTTGGTGCATTTAATCCATTTACATTCAGTGTTATTATAGAAAGATACGGGTTTAGAGTCATTGTGATGTCTGTATGTTTTATGCTTGTAGTGATGTCTCTGGTACTTTGTCTCACAGGATCCCCCTTAGGATCTCTTGTAGGGCTGGTTTCGTGGTGACAAATTCCTTCAGTTTTTGTTTGTTTGGGAAGACCTTTATCTCTCCTTCTATTCTAAATGACAGACTTGCTGGATAAAGGATTCTCGGCTGCATATTTTTTCTGTTTAGCACACTGAAGATATCGTGCCAAGCCTTTCTGGCCTGCCAAGTTTCAAAGGAGAGATCAGTCACGAGTCTTATAGGTCTCCCTTTATATGTGAGGGCACGTTTATCCCTTGCTGCTTTCAGAATTTTCTCTTTATCCTTGTATTTTGCCAGTTTCACTATGGTAGGTCGTGCAGAAGATCGATTCAAGTTACGTCTGAAGGGAGTTCTCTGTGCCTCTTGGATTTCAATGCCTTTTTCCTTCCCCAGTTCAGGGAAGTTCTCAGCTATAATTTCTTCAAGTACCCCTTCAGCACCTTTCCCTCTCTCTTCCTCCTCTGGGATACCAATTATGCGTATATTATTTCTTTTTAGTGTATCACTTAGTTCTCTAATTTTCCCCTCATACTCCTGGATTTTTTTATCTCTCTTTCTTTCAGCTTCCTCTTTCTCCATAACTTTATCTTCTAGTTCACCTATTCTCTCCTCTGCCTCTTCAAGCCGAGCCGTCGTGGTTTCCATTTTGTTTTGCATTTCGTTTAAAGCGTTTTTCAGCTCCTCGTGACTGTTCCTTAGTCCCTTGATCTCTGTGGCAAGAGATTCTCTGCTGTCCTCTATACTGTTTTCAAGCCCAGCGATTAATTTTATGACTAATATTCTAAATTCACTTTCTGTTATATTATTTAAATCCTTTTTGATCAGTTCATTAGCTGTTGTTATTTCCTGGAGATTCTTCTGAGGGGAATTCTTCCGTTTGGTCATTTTGGATAGTTCCTGGAGTGGTGAGGACCTGCAGGGCACTTCCACTGTGCTGTGGTGTATAACTGGAGTTGATGGGCGGGCCGCAGTCCGACCTGATGTCTGCCCCCAGCCCACCGCTGGGGCCACAATCAGACTGGTGTGTACCTTCTCTTCCCCTCTCCTAGGGGCGGGATTCACTGTGGGGTGGTGTGGCCCATCTGGGCTACTTGCACACTGCCAGGCTTGTGTTGCTGGGGATCTGGCGTATTAGCTGGGGTGGGTAGGCAAGGTGCACGGGGGCTGGAGGGGCAGGCTTAGCTCGCTTCTCCTTAGATGATCCACTTCAGGAGGGGCCCTGTGGCAGCGGGAGGGAGTCAGATCCGCTGCCGGAGGTTTGGCTCCGCAGAAGCACAGAGTTGGGTGTTTGCGCTGCGTGAGCAAGTTCCCTGGCAGGAACTGGTTCCCTTTGGGATTTTGGCTGGGGGATGGGTGGGGGAGATGGCGCTGGTGAGCGCCTTTGTTCCCCGCCAAGCTGAGCTCTGCCGTCCGGGGGCTCAGCAGCTCTCCCTCCCTTTGTCCTCCAGCCTTCCCGCTTTCTGAGCAGAGCTGTTAACTTATGACCTCCCAGACGCTAAGTCGCGCTTGCTGTCGGGACACAGTCCGTCCAGCCCCTCCGCTTTTGCCAGCCAGACTCGGGAGCTCTGCTTGGCCGGCGAGCCGCCCCTCCGCCCCGGCTCCCTCCCGCCAGTCCGTGGAGCGCGCACCGCCTCGCCGCCCTTCCTACCCTCTTCCGTGGGCCTCTCGTCTGCGCTTGGCTCTGGAGACTCCGTTCTACTAATCCTCTGGCGGTTTTCTGGGTTCTTTAGGCAGGTGTAGGTGGAATCTAAGTGATCAGCAGGACGCGTGGTGAGCCCAGCTCCTCCTACGCCGCCATCTTCCGGAACCTCCCTCTGTTTAACCATTTCCTTACTTTTTGTTAAGCCCCGTAGAGACAGGTGATGTCTTTCACACCATTAATATGGATATGCACTATGCGCTTACTATATATATTTTGAATGCATTTATAAATAGGGAATAGTATCATACCTTGCACGGCTTGGATGCCACTAAATTTTGGTCATGTCTCTTCTACAGGCAAAAGATCTTGAAGCTAGGATGCTTGCTTGAAAGTGGATCTGAAATGGTTGGATCTTCAAGGAGTTGCCACTTACATTCATGAAATATTTGCTATTATTCAGAAAATGTAATGGATATTAAAGACTTTAAATGAGACTAGAGGACAAGTTCCTCTCTGTTGAGGTGTAATTTTTTTTTTTTTTTTAATGAATGGTTGCTGATTCTACTCCATTTCTTTATAGTAAGTTTTCAAATTACACAATTGGCCATGATTTGCATTACAGCCATCTTAGAAAGTGAGTTTATTTCATAATACTGAATCTGTTTGGTAGTGGAAAGTTTATTTCTTTTTCTTCACTAATTTGATTAGGAAGCCCATTTCATTCTCTTATGATAATAATGGCTCTAATGCTTTTGATCTGTGCCCGAGGTCATTTATACCTCAAGAGCCTTTATGCATCTTTTCTATCTTGTTTCACTTCCTGAGTTTAAAGACTATCTTTATTAAAATATCAGGTATTTGAATAAGAAAACAGGTAAGGAAAAAAAAGGTCTTCCTGAGAAAGAGTTTCTTTAATTGAGTTTTATGTTAGAACTTACAAGAAGTATTTGAACTCTATAGAACCCTAGGGCAATTCTTTAAGGGCTTCTCTGTCTCCCTACTATTTAAATCTTACTTAAGCTGGAGGATAGGCACATGTTTTTAGAAGATGGAAAATCATAAACTGCAACTCTTCAGCTTACTCTGTATGTGAATTTCTTTCACTAACTTGTATAATATGAATCATATTATTAACATCAGACTCAAGTAGATGTTTTGTTTTTCTGAAGCTTAGGACCCATTTAAAATTCTGACTTTTTGGGATCGTAATCCCAGTTCACTTGGTGAATGGTCCAGAAACGTTTCTAGTTAATGAATAAGTCTTGAAATCATATGAAATTTGAAAGACAGCTGCGTGTATGTCTGTGACAATGCATTTTGAATTGTAAAAAAATTCTTTTAATGGACATCTTCTGATTGTGCATGTTAATATGGAGCCCTCTACACAGAGGCTAGACAATTGCTAGGCTGGTATAGGGTCTGGAATTTCTGAAAAGAAAACACAATTTTAGCCTAGCCACTGTCCTACCTCCATGTAGAGGGCTCCATATTAGTGTACACAATCAGAAGACACCACTGAAGGACATTTTTGTAACTCAAAATGTATTTACATTGTTCAAACTTCAAACAATGTAAACAAATATACATTGAAAAGTGTTATTCCAATTCCCACCTATCTCATACAGATGCACTATAGGTAACCACTTCTGTTAGGTCCTGTTTTTCTGTTTCTAATGTGTGCTTTAAGAAAGAGCATCTACTATTGGGGTGCGAGAGTGGCTCAGCTGGTTAAGCCTCCAACTCTTGGTTTTGGCCCAGGTCATGTTCTCACTGTTCTCGAGGTAGAGCCCCACATTGGGCTCTGCACTGATAGCACAGAGCCTGCTTGGGATTCTCACTCTCACTCTCTCTCTGCCCCTCCCCTGCTCGCTCCCTGTCTCTCTCTCTTAAAATAAATAAATCCATTAAAAGAAAGAAAGAAAGAAAGAGCATCTACTAACCGGTTAGTGTCAGGGATGCACTAGTAACAAATTACAGTCTAGAGAGTGAGGCAGACAGCAAAAACTCACACAAATAGTAGAATTATTACAAATTGCCTTACATTTCTTAAATAAAATAATGGGTATTGAGAGGTCAGTGGTTCTCAAACCTGAATGGGGAGCAGAATCACTTTTTTTATAAAGAGTACACTAATAGATCTACACTGTAAAAATAAACTATACACTATAGAAAACTATATAGTAAAAACACATATATTCCCCAAGTGCTTTTCCCCAAAGGTTAAGTTGTAACATGTATAGGTATTGTTCAAGATATTTTATATATAAATTCAAACAGACTTATAGATACATATATAATATTAAATATGACTTGTTATCTCAGAATTTCTGCTGAGGCTCCAAAAGTCTAGAACAATAAAATAGGACCAAGTTCTCCCTTCATAGTAAAGCAAGATACTAGATTGTCTATATAGGGTGTACTCAGAAGCCTTAAAGTTTTGTGTGGCCACTGTTGGCTCATTATCCATTACAAGGCTATATACAAAAAGAAACTTGGGAGAACATTTTTGGAGCATTGTGTTTCTGTTTACGGATTCCTTTCCTCACTGGGGTGGGGGGGGAGCGGATTTGGGGGATCTTTCCTCTTCATATTAGCCCGAGTGGGAAAGCATGTTTTGTGAGACTTACTGAGAGATTGTGACCTGCGTCATCTGGAGTTTGGAGGGCACAGGGATCCTGACTTGCATTTGCAAAGTCAAGGGCAGTAGACTCTTGAGGGACAGAGATGAAGAGATGATAGAGGGCTGCAAGTGCCTATTTTCTGAGGGAGGAGATGTGGACAGAGGACAAATGTGGGCAGGTGAGAGAAATCCTATCAGGAATCATCTTAAAATGATCTCATCTAAGGGGACTGCTTGTAAGGACCATGTAACCTCAATAGAAGATTGGAGCCTCTGAGTCCAAAGGCTGAGGGAATGACCTAAGCAACCAGCCAGGGAAGTATCCAGAGACTAGCAGTTGGAGGTCCCCAGCCTGGACACTCTGATCTCAAAAGAAGGAGAAGAGTATAGTGATTGTGCAGCCGCCACAGCCAGTGGGGACCAATGCCAGATTATAACTGCACAGCCACCTACAGCTGTGTCCCTTCCCCTTAATCATGTCTCCTTTCCTTAGAAAGATCAGAAACAGTGGTATTAAGTGGTGAGAGGAAGACGATTACAGCAAGGAGACTAGAGAAGGAGCTAGTCACTTTCCTCTGTTCCTCTCCCCCATTCTAGGCTTCTAAGCCTCAAGCCAGCTATAGTCTTGGGGTTTGGGAAATGGGGTGTTATTTTATTTTAACGTTTTTACTATTTTACTTTTTATTTAAAAACTATTTTATTAACACCTATTTTATGCAAAATTCATACTTTCAGTGCTCAGATTTTAGGGAGGGGATAATTTTAAGTTAAATGTTTCATTGTTACCCTCAACTAGTGTTGGTAAAACTGGATCTCACCTCCAAAAATCCCTTGATTTTTGGCATTGGTCAATTTTGTGGTGTAAATACTTCCATTATGTCTAATATCAAGCTACCAAAGCTTTAACAACCAGTGTGAAAAACCTCTGAAGAGTAGACAAATTTAAAACGAAACTGAGCTGGTGCAAGCTCAGTTGACGTTTGTGAATAAGCAGAGAGGAGAAAAACTATAGGATAAGTTTATCATTATGGAGTCTTGGGTGGGGATTGGTGGGAGCAAGAGAACAGGCCCAGAGAATGAAGTTAGCAGGGAGTGATAAGAAATAATTACATATCTGTATTAGGGTTCTCCAGAGAAACAGAAACAATCGGGACATCTCTTTCTCTCTCCCTCCCTCTCCCCCTATCTATTATAACGAATTAGCTCATACAGTTTTGGAGGCCTAAAATCTGTGGCTGGCAAGATAGAGACACAGGAGAGCCAATGGTATGCTTCCAGCCTGAGTCTAAAAGTGTGAGAACCTAGAGAGCCAATGATGTAAGTTTAAATCTAAGTCCAAGTCAGAAGACAATAGAAGACCTATGTCCCAGCTTGAAGACAGCCATGCAGAGAGAAATTATTCTTTCTTATCCAGCTTTTTTGTTCTACTTAGGCCTTCATTGGATTGGCCGAGACCCCCACACATTAGGAAAGGCCAATCTGCTTTACTCAGTCTACTGATTCTGATATCCATTTTATTCAGAAACACTCTCATGGACACATCAGAAATAACGTTTAACCAAATATCCGGACACCCCTGTGGCTAGTCAAAGTTGACACATAAAATTAACCATTACAGTCTT
This sequence comes from Panthera leo, assembly GCF_018350215.1. Classification (NCBI taxonomy): domain Eukaryota; kingdom Metazoa; phylum Chordata; class Mammalia; order Carnivora; family Felidae; genus Panthera; species Panthera leo. The sequence continues at coordinate 138,847,382 of NC_056682.1, forward strand.
TTTATTATTGAACTCAGCTCACTGAGTTTAAGTATCTATGGAACAGGATATTAAAAGTGACATCCCGAATGTTGGCTAAAGCTGAAAGCTGAAAACAATAAGAGATAAGTATTCCCATATTCTAAAGAGAATTGCTAAATTGATCCCCTCTTTTTGCATGGTAAATGAACTTGTCTCCTCAAGTAGCAGGATTTATATCCAGCATATAGAGGGATAAATTATAATTTAGAGAGATCAAGTTTCTAAAGAAATGTAGAGAAGTAGAAAATATTTTGACTTTTCTTTTCCCAGAGAGAAGAGGCTATTTCTTTTCTCAGCCAAATAACAGCCTCTAAGTCAAGAAACATTTAGGAGGCTGGGCAGGCATGTATTGGCATTGACTGGGCTACAGGATTATGCACTGAAGTAGCCATGGGCCTTGACCAAAGCATCAGGTATGACCTCAGTGCATGTTCCCTAGTGGTGGGGAGTCTAGGTTGCAATAGGGATTAGTGATCACTTCGCACCTTGAAGATCCTGAAAGTGGGAAGCTAGCAGGTTGGGGAAAGAAGGCCACAGTTGGGTAAATTTCCCATTAGCAGGGAAGTAAAGCATGTTATTTCTTGAAGATAAAGGAGCATGTAGGATGGTGGCTAGGTCTAGGCTGTCTTGAAAAGAGCGTACCCCGGTGGGCTGCCTGCTGGCCAGGGCACTCCAACTAAAAGGGGCTCTCTCATAATTTTTAATGACAGTGAATGGATGTGTCCCAGTCTAAAGATCTTGAAGCATAGAGCTAGGATGTAGCTCAGAATATGTATTTTTAAAAAGATTTTCCAATTATGGCTAATATATTAGGCCAAGGTTAGATGCTATCGGATTTGTAGATGGTAACCTGTTTGAACATTCCTCTACGACAACCTGCCTCATCACTGCCTCTCTACAAAAATAAACAATCTAGAAATAGTACACTTTTTCAAGCTTCTTGGAGACCACATATATCAAAATGCAAATGGGAATATACATGCAATTATAGACATGTGACTTCCAAATATAATCTTTTTCTTTAGCATATTGGTGTTAAATTGCCGTATTCCTGGGAACTGACAATCAGCTACTCAGAGAAGTTGTAACTGTCCTCACTTCCACCCTTGTTTCAGAAATTAGAGGGATTGAAGTACAATCACATATAGTTGTTTTCTGATGTTTTCTTCCTAAGTTTTAAGTTGATTTCACTCTAACATTTCAGCATCTTCTCTCCTTTTCAGTGATCTCAGTTCAACACACACAGCAATCATGTTGCAAAGCAGAATATAACACATAAATGGTGTACACACATACTTTTCTCAGGGGAAAAGTATACGTGTTTTAAGGTATAATTCTTCTTCCTGCATTTCAAAATATCACTCATTCTATAAAGAGAACGGCAGTAGGGTTTAGCAGAGCAAGCTGTTACAGATGAGAATAAATCCTCTCTGGCCTGAGTACACATCCTCACTGAAGCCAGCTCAGTTCTGACAGCCGTCTGGAGAGCTGAGCTTCCCTAGGTGCTTTGGGGTGAATGTAATTCCTGACATTGCTTTTCCTTATTACCATTTTGAGACACTGCCCAGGGAGATGGCCAAGATCTGTGCTTTTAGGACACACGGCTGGCTTCGGTCATTTATTTATTAGCTTTGATTTTGAATCTATTGTCAAGGTCTATCTCTGAAAAGTTGGAGGAAGTGAGGAGCTTTCTTAGAGGTTAGCCCATGTGACCGCCCAGAGATCTGGAGCAGGACTTTCCGGAACTGTACAAAGTCTGGTTGCAAGTTGCATCCTTGAATATCTCCAAAAAGAAATCAAGAAATAAAAACCATTAAAATACACACAGATCTATATCTCTATATTGCTTCTTTTGAATAAGGGAACGTCTTAGTTTGTTTTTGTTTTTGTTTTTTCACAAGAAGAGATAAAGATCCCTATTCCCTTAGTTCCACATGCCATCCTTTCCCTTCTGTCTTAAAACCAAATTCCAGCCTGCTGACACTGTTCTCCTCATTTCTTCCCCCTCAGATTCCTAATCTGGTGTCATGATTTCACAAACAGTCCAACATAATAAAAGATTCCACTGATTTCCCAATATGGGGACAGTGACACATATTCACGCCCAGACCACATCCAGTTCAGAGTGTGATGATCATATGTGTGTGGATCCTGCAGAATTTTTGGTGTTCACATTTTGTACTGGAACAGAAATATTTGAATGCGTTCAGATTCTTAATTTCACTCTAAGAAAATTTAGCCCTTGGCCTTCTGGAGTTAATTTACTACACGTATTGTTTCCATCATTAAGGGTAATATGACTGACCTATTGCAAGTGTTTGGATGGACAAACTGGCAGGTTTCGCCAAACTGCCTTTTCTACTTTCTATTGGCAAAACACTATACAAGTCTCAGAAAGCCAGAGACTAAGATTTCAGAAATGAAGCTTTGTTGTGCAGACCCTATGTAATGCTGGCCCCAACACAGGGAACTAGACATGAGCCTATTTAGAATATTGCCATCCAGTGTCCAAAAGATATATTACAGTTCTAGCTTATCACCTGCCACAAGACCAAATGGATTGCCATGTTCTCGAAGATGTGCAAAGCTAAGTGCCCTTAAAGTGTAACTCTGTCTATGGCCTACATTTGGACTCAGAAATGAAGAGCATTTGCTAATCTATGACCTTGGGCACAATAGCCAGTTACTTACAAAGCTAAGGTTTAGGCTATCGATGTAGTCAGAGATGACTGCCTCAAAGTTTCCTGAACTTTCCCGGATGTCATCTTCTTCAAGTTTTGTGAGTATTAGAGCACATAGTATACAAAAATACTCTAAAACAGTGCCTGGACATCGTAGGTACTCAGTAATATTAATATCCTTTCCTTTTGCCAAATAAAAATATGTAGAAATCCTTCTAAGGGGGTGATACAGAGGTCACTTGCATGCACCTTGTTCTATGTATTAATGACAAGTTTGGGCAAAATTTTAGAAAACATTTTAAATGACCCATCATATTAAATTATAAAGTTTTAGCCCTTGGAAAACTTAAAGCTAATAAAGGCACTGTGTTAACACATGTGCATCAACACAACAAAACGTATCTTTCTCCCGGGTCCCCTGTGAACTCTGTGCCACTTTCAGCAGGTTTGACATTGTTTAATGGATGCCACCATCACTCTCCTAGTTTCCCAGGCTGGAGGTCACTGGGGCATCTATAGTTTCTTCCTACCTCACTCCCAACAGGTCTCTCAATCATGTTAATACTGCTTCCAAAATACTGCTAGCATTTGTTTCCTTCCTTCCAGACCTCTGTCTCTGCCTTATGATTCTTGCATGATTACTGCAGTTGCCTCCTGGGTGACTCCCCTGCCTCTCATCTCTCCAGTCCAGTTTACCCATGACATTGAGCAATCCAATTACACCCCTGCAGAAGCTTCAACACTAACCAGGCCTCTCATTTTTTTTTTCCTTCTAACCCCATGTGATCTAATCTAGACACAAAAATGTTCTTCCTTCCATTTTATCTTACCTCAATCCTATTGATTATCCAAACGTTTCTGCGCGGTTCTCCTGGGTTTGTCAAAAGATAATACAAATGCATGGGTAGAGTGTGTGAGACCTTTTGTGATCTGACTTCTGTTTATCTCTCCTTCTTCATGCTTCATCCTTCACATCCTGCTTCAGATATTTTGTGTCAGCAGGTCTAATCCCTTAGAGTTTCTCAAACTCATCCTGTCCTCTCTTAAATCCTTTCATTGTAGATGCCTCACCTTTGCCTGGATGTTTCCTTCTTCAGGACTTATCTCAGCCATCACCTCATCTATCCAGCCTTCTAGATGTTTCTTCTGTAGACTATCAAATAATCTGGTGAAAACTTCTGTCATACTTTTTATCCCACTTAATTCAAATAATTTAATTATTTATTCCTACTATGATATTCTCAGTTCTCAGAAATTCTTGGAAGTTCTCAGAGTCAAGTCAATTTACCACAAGTCAGATCACTGGAAACAAATCATCAAAAGTCAGTTAGCTCCTTAGTGAACTAACCAAGTTTGAAATGGCTTAGAACTTCGGCTTCTTAAGGGCAAAGCCTTATATTATTAATTTAGGTGTACTCAATTCCTATTCTAGTGCCCAGCAGAGCTGGCATTCAATAAATGATCTCCCTAATATAATTTAATTACTAGTCTCTTTATGTCTCCAAACATTGTTAGTTCCAATGGCACTGATTTTATTTTTTTCATGAAAAAACCATTTCCCAACAGTTCCATTTTAGAAGCAAAGTCAATATTCTGTAAGAATAATGAAGACATTTTCATGTCAAGAAGTGATTCTCTTTTCCAAAAATATTGAGCCAGTTTCCTTATCCTTTTTCTTTTTATATGATTCCCACTTCAGCCCATATAATTTGCATTTTCTTTGGCTAAAAAGTCCCACAGCCCAGGAGGGAATTCTGAGAACTTTCATGTGGTTATCATTTCTGGGAAAATCATTCCCCTGTATACATATGTTTGTCACGTTTGTCTTTCTCTGCCTAGGGCTCTGGGTTGACATTGTTTAGAGACTACAATGTTGTCATTTTCAAAATCAGAAAAAATAAGCAAATCAGAGGATGGGGAAACAAACATTGGAACATCCTTAAGGATCCATACAACCATAGGAAAGCTATCGAGACTACAAGTATGTTCATGGCCTAAAGATTATCTACAGCATTTATTGCATTGTATGTCATTGATAGACCCAGATGATACTGTTGCATCAGAAGATTTTTATGATAGCTGCTTTTCTATGACCATAACATGATATTTACTCATTAGTACCATAAAGATAATTCAATAAAATTTGTTTCAAAAGTCTGAAGCACTCTTTTTAAAGAAGATCAGATACATTATACCAGGCCCTCTTTAAACTGGTCAAGAGGAGATGACATAAAATGAGTGTGTTTTCTACACTTATTTATTCATTCCTTTAATGTTCCTCTGTTCCAACAAAAGAATTCTTGAGTATTTATTTAGTGCAATGACCTGGACTCATTCAAAGATAAAAGTCAAGATTCTTGTTCTTGAAAAGCTAATAGATGTAATAAGGACAAGGCAACATTTTTGCATAAAGAAGATAGAAACTAAAACAAAATGAAGAGATATAAACAATGGTAAAGAAAGCACAGAAGAGAAAAATGACTCATTTCTAGCCACAGAAATCAGAGAAGGCCACTTGGAGGAGATGGAGACGGATTTCAAATTTGAAGGACGACCAGAATTTCAGCAAGTGGAGATGAAGGGGATGCACATTTCAGAAAAAGATGTGCCTAAGCACAATGGTGGGCAAGTAGGCTCTGATTTGGGGAATGGCTTATAGACATTTCTTAGGTGTGTAATGGTGAAGGAAAATGGTGGAAGATGTCTGCAATGAAAGTATAAAGTCTTTTCTATGTAAGGTAGAGTCATTTGAATTATACTTGGCAGGTGAAGGGTGGCTACAAAGTCTTGAGTTGGAATAAGGGAGTAGGGATGTTCTTAAATTGATTAACCTAGCAGCGCATGCATATTCACTTTCAATTGCTGCTGCACCAAATAACCACAAACTTAGTGGCTTAAAACAGTACAAATTATAGGTATGTAAGGCGGAATTTGAGGCAGGTCTTGCTGGGCTAAAATCAAAGCGTCGGCAGGACTGCATTCCTTTCTGGAGGCATCAGGGGTGAATGTTTCCCTGTCTTTGCTTTTTCCAACTTCTAGAGGCTTGTTGCATTCCTTTGTCTCATGGCCCCCTTGTTCCATCTTCAAAACTATGCCCTTCTGATCCTTTTTATTTAGTCACATGACTAGTCTCTGATCACATGACAAAAAATTTCTTCATTTTAAGAATCTATGATTAAGGTGGGCTCAGTTGAAATCCATGATAATCTCCCTATCTCAGGGCCCTTAGCCTTAATAACATCTGCAAAGTCCCCTTTTGCTTTGTCAGGTGACCGTCACAGGTTCTGGGGATTAGGACATGAACATCTTTGGAGGCCAGTATTCTGTCTTCCACAACGTAGATGTGTCGACGCCAGGAGGAAACTTGTCCTGAGTAACTAATGAGGCTGCATTTGATCTAGCCTAGGCAAGGGATAGTACAGAACTGAATTAGGGTAGTGGTAGTGAGAACATGAGACAAAGAAAGTGTTGATACAGGGATCAGAGATTTAATAGACGATCTCTGAAATGAAGTGATAGTTCCTGGGTATTGACAGGAATAAAAATGTCAGGAGAAAGACAAGGTTAAGAAAAAAACAATTATGAATTCCATTTTGAATTTGTTGAGCTTGATGTGCTAGTGAATTATTCAGGCAGAAAAATTCAACAGGAAGTTGGAAACATGCATCTGAATCTTGGGAGACAAGTTGAGGCATAGAAATACTATGGTAAAGATGTAGGCCCCTATAACATGGGACTACATCATATACCTCTCTTGACTATGTGATACATCAATTTAGATATAACATCCTTACATAATGTTTATCATAAAAATTTAAAAAAACACAGATTGCATCTTGTCAAGTGAATGCAATTAATGGAGCAAAATTGGCAGTTCCCATATCAACTTATAATTTATAACATACTCTTATTTTATGTTCTTAGCTTTCACACTGATATGTAAAAATATGACTTGGCATTTAATATTTTTGCCCTAAATTTCACTAGATTTAGTCAATTTCTTTGGCATTTTAAAACAGTAGTTACTTTTATTTCAAAGAAACATTTGAAAATCTCAACGATTGCTATCTCAATGTAAGATCAGGGTATTGAGGTTTGCCTCTCGAAAATGCTAACAGTGGAGATAGGATCATCTGAATTTAATTTGGGGGTTTAGTCACCTCTTCCCTGGCCTTCTGCCTGTGCTGTTCTGCCATTGCTTACTGATGTTCCACCGAAATGAACAGAACATTAGGACATGTTTTATATTGGGCAATAGGAAGAATTCTGCACTTTGGGGTGTTTTGAATTGTTCAGTATCCATAAAAACGACAGCTGGAAAAAGACATTAGTGCTAGAAAAAGAATGTATCGTTTGAAGATGACTTTAACCTTATAAATATTTTCTTCTTTCAATATTTAATTGCAAGGGATTGTTTCAGGTATTCTATGAGTTAATTTAGCAAGGATGGATATTATCCCTCTTCTTCATGTGAGGAAGCTGAAGCTTGGAAAATTAAATTATGATTTACTTAAAATAATTCTGCTAACATGGCACATGAATGCAGGTCTCCTGAGTCCACAGTCATTGCTTTTTATATTATACTATAGCTGTCTCTCAATCTTAGAAGCACAGCTTAAGATTAGAGAATAATGCTGCTCATGGCTGTTTGTTTGTTGTTTGTTGTCTGTTCCTCACTGGAAGGTAAGATCCCGGGGTTAGGGATTTTGACCATATTGTTTGCCACTCCAGTATCAGGGTGTAAGAAGATTGCCTGGCACATAATAAGTGCTTAAAAAGTATTTGCTTTCAGGGAACTTGGGTGGTTCAGTCGGTTAAGTGCCCAACTCTCTATTTCAATCTTGGCTCAGGTCATGATCTCACAGTTCATGAGTTCCAGCCCTTCCCTGGGCTCTATCTACACTGATGGCACGAAGCCTGTTTGGGATTCTATCTATTCTTCTCTCTGCCCCTCCCCCACTTGTGCGCTCTGTCTAAACAAACAAACAAACAAACTTTAAAACTTTAAGCAAAAAGTATTTGTTCTCTGGCACTTCATGTTCTAGGACAGTTTCAGATGTAGGCCTTCAGGTGTGATGAGCTGCATGCTGACCTTCGTCAAGGGGATGACTGAAGGCGGGCTCACAAACTAGTCCTCAGCCTAAGAGTGCGGTACTCTGGTACGATACTCAAAACTATGTGACGTTAGCCAGAGAGTGATGAAAGAGACACGCCACTAAAAAGCAGCTCAGAGTAGTTAAAGAGCTTACGTAAACTGCAGGGGGTATAATATCAGAAGATGAGGTTGGGTCTTCTAAGGCTAAGGTCAGTGAAGGTTTCTGGAATGTGTTGGCATCTATGGTGGTGGAGAACGAAGGCATATGGTACCTTCTTGCTTGCATTTTTATAGCTATGGCTGGGCAGAGCTATGGTTAGCAATAACAGTTGCAGAATAATTTGGAAAATGTGTCTTTAGGTGCAGGTATCCAAAATCATAAGTTTTTATTACTTACATTTCTAAGAGCCCCTTGAAGTTTTTTATTTGCTTGATCTGCTTCCCCTACCACCCCAGTGTATGTATATATGACTTTCTAAGTTTTCAGCTTCCTTAGTACACTTTTGAACTTACACTAGAATTTCTCATCATTATAACAGTTAATGCTTCTTAGAGTGATAATTTGAAAGGAACACTTACCAATTTAAAAATAATTGACAAATTAGGGGCACCTGGATGGCTTAGTCAGTTAAGCGTCCAACTGTTGATGTAGGCTCAGGTTGATCTTGATCTCCAGGTCTGTGAGTTTGAGCAGGTCTGTGGGATCTGCACTGAGAGGAGGAGTCTTCTTGGGATTTTGTCTCCCTCTCTCTCTGCCCCTCCCCCATTCGTACTCTAAATCTCCCTCTCAAAAATAAATAAACATTTAAAAAATAAAATAAAAAATAAAAATAACTGGCAAGTTAAAAACTAAAAATTTGTTTTATAAGTTCACTGATCTTTTAACTTTGACTAGTGCAATTTTTTTTTTTTTCATTTTTACATGCCAGCTATGGAATAAATACACTGCCAAGAAAAAAGGCAGAAATTATTTTTCACTTTTAAACATTACTTATTACATAATCAGATTAGCAAACACCTACTTATTTGATTTCCTGAAAGAAGTAACCACAACATATTACTGGCTGAATGTTTATATTTCTTCAGCAGGAAATTATTTCTGAGAAAAGGAAATCTTTCAAATGTTGGGGTTTGTTGTTGTTGTTAAAAGCCACTTCAAAATTAAATGACATATTATCCTTCCTTAGAAAGTGACAGTTGTGATCTGTAAAAAAATAGTCATTATTGGGGCGCCTGGGTGGCTCAGTCGGTTGGGCGGCCGACTTCGGCTCAGGTCATGATCTCGCGGTCTGTGAGTTTGAGCCCCGGGTCAGGCTCTGAGCCATCAGCACAGTTTCTGAGCCTGTTTCGGATTCTGTGTCTCCCTCTCTCTCTGACCCTACCCCGTTCATGCTTTGTCTCTATCTGTCTCAAAAATAAATAAACGTTAAAAAAAATAGTCATTATTAAAATAAGATAATATTAAAATCAGTGATAAGGATTGGGAGAGCCAAATCTGGTAGTATCCATGGATCCATTTTCCAAAGTGTACAGATAGAGCACATGAAATGTTAGAGAAATTAAGAGTCCAAACTAACCAGGTAGAGAAAAGTAAAACTAAAAGCAGAGACTGAATGAAGTGTAACATCACAGTGACCAGGTACCCACTTCTCGGGCTTCTGGAGGCTGAAACCCATCAATGAGGAGACACTGCTTGATTGCTTTATGTTTATTTGCTGATCATCCTTAACTGATAAATAGGTTCCATATTACTATGCCAGTAACTTACAATTTAAAGTCTTCAAGGAGGCTGCTATTAAATGCTCTCACACTAACAGGACCTGCCACAGGTTTTCTAACCCCATAAACACTAAAACACTAAACCTAATAGAGTCTGGAGGGAACTACTGATCAAAGGCTGGTGAAATGGGTTGAGAAACATAATTTGTCATCAAAAGCAAACTTGTCAAACTGAAGGCAGATCTGGAGGTGGTTCATGAATCTACTCTCATGGCCTCACTACACAAAAGCCTGACTTATACCAGTAGTTCTCCATTGTGACAAGTTTGCCAACCATGTGATTTCAGGCAGACATTTTCACTTGTCATAATTGTGGAGGAACTGCGACTAGCTAGAGGCCAGGGATATTGCTGAACATCCTACGACTCACAAGGATATTCCCACTACAATAAAGAATTATCCAGCCCCAAACATCAGTAGTGCTGATGTTGAGAAACCCTGATCTATACTAACTAGAGAATTGGACAGAGGTCTCTCTACTGTATTGTCCTCTCCTTTCCCACCTTTATTTATCCTTTTTAAAGTTTATTTATTTATTTTGAAAGAGAGAGAGAGAGAGAGAGAGAGAGAGCGCGCGCCAGTGTGAATGGGGGAGGGGCAGAGAGAGAGGGAGATCGAGAATCCCAAGCAGGCTCCATGCTGTCAGTGCAGAGCCCGACATGGAGCCCCGACTCACAAACCGTGAGACCATGACCCGAGCTGAAATCAAGAGTTGGATGCTTAACTGATTGAGCACCCAGGCACCCCCTACCCACCTTTATTTTAAAAATAATGTCATCGTTTGTCCAAATAAAGTATTTCTTGAAACAGAAAGCTGAAAATGCACAGAAGTCTTGGAACATCACTAGCACTGGCTCCTATTATTACTCTTTGAGATGGCTCTTAAGGCTTTTAAACATAACTTTAAGACTCTGAAGAATACAATTTAAAAAACACTGCTCTCTGACATGGCTACCACTGTTCTAGCACCCCTAAATAACTGGAAAAGAAGAAGAGGGGCTCCTTATAGTGGTATTTTTGTGGGCCCCATGTATAATACCCTTGGGCAGAGATAGGAATAATTTTGGTAAAACCGTCTGCCAGGAATATCAATTGTCATGGTATCCTTTGGTGTTTGGCATCATGAGCATATGAGGAAGTCTCACCTCAGTGAAGGAGAGCTACGCTATAGACATGATCTCTAAGGACAGCTGCATGCATTCTGGTGTGGTTGAGGAACAGTTGGGAATAGAAAATCCAAGCAACATCCAAGTGCAGAGTGAGTGGAGACAATGGACATTTCACCTTCTGTGGTAGCAAGCACAAGGTTTAGATAGACTTTACTTTATTGGAGAATTAATTAAAGAGCTAAAATTTATTAAGTATTTACTATGTGACAGGTGTTAGTAAAATTCTTACCTTAATCGCCTTTTAATCCTTATATGCTCCTGAAATTTGAAAAATTATATTAAAGATGATGTAAAAAAAATCATTGTCAACCATAAAAAAAAGGAATGAAGATGAGCTTGCCCTAAATATATTAAAAGCTTTAAGAATAAAGAAATTAAAGCATGCAGTGACCCAGCAATACATAATATAGAGACACCAGAAATAAGCTAAAAAAAAGGAGTGAATTTATAATGATAAATTTGGGATTTAAAGTTAGTCAAGAAAAAATGGATTATTTTGAAAAATACTGGTGCAAATGAATACTTACTTGAGAAAAATTTTTATTAAATTTCTGTATCATTCTTTATATCAAAGTAAATCTCAAATGGACAAAAACGTACATCTAAAAAATGACCACAATCGTGTCAGAAGAAAATTTAAAAGTAATTACTATCTTGAAGTGGGAAAGTCTTTCCGTCATGAAGTACAACAGCTATGAATAAAAGCACCATTGAACCTGACTACTCAACACTTAAGTCCTTTTGCACAAGAAAACTTACCCTAGAAAACCAAATCACAATAAACTGGGAAAAACATTTGCATCACATATATCAGAAAAAAAAAATGAGTTCTTCAGTATATCCCAAACTTTTCCAAATCAATTAGAAAATAAAGAACATAAAAAAAATAACATCAAACTAATAGGCAAAACCTAAAAAGATAGTAAAGGTATTAGATAAATATACAAAAATAAGCTTAAACTCACTTCAAATGAAAGAAATACAACTTAAAATTGCAATGGAATACAAATATTTACCTATCAGAGAATCAGATATTGAAAAGATTGCTAGTACCTATTACCAATGGGGGGGGGGGGAGAGATGCACTTTGGTGTTCACTTTAGGGTTATGAACTGGTGCAACATTTTGGAATGTCAATTGGATAATATCTCTCAATGTTTAGACACACCTGCCTTTTGATCCAACAGTTCCGTGTTCAGGAATTCCTCCTACATATATGTTCGCTTCATTGCACATAATACATGGAAAAAAATGTTAACAAAATCATAGTTGGTGACAACAGATACTTAAACATCATCGATACCAGAGTGGTTGAAAACATCATGGTACATCCATACACTGGAAAAACATGCAGTTTTCAGAAAGACTGAAATATGTTCACGCCCATTGACTCTTCATTTTGTTTAAATGCCTAAAACAATAGGTTTACTATTAAATAGGCTCTTAGTAAATATTTGTTGAAGCAAGTGGATGACCCTATTCTATGTGTAGAGCAACAGGGAACTACATAGAGTGATGATCCAAGTATTATAAAAAAAAAAAAAAGCCACATACGCATGCATGCATCCATGCGTGCACGCATGCATGCACTCACAGAATTTTCTGGAGAAACAAACTGTCAGCAGTAATATCTTTTCTGCAGTGGAATAAGTATCAGGAAGCAGGGCTGGACGTAGGGTGAGGTGAATAAGGTACCCAGGTACAAATTTGAGGAAGTAGCCTGAGATGGTCTCCTTAAATTGTGTGTTAGTTATCTCACTTGTCTTACCCTATCCCTGACCTGTGAGGAAGGAACTTTACTTTTATCTATGTTTTCAATTCTGTTTGAATTATTTCCTATGTGAATGCAACTGTAATTTTGTAATTAGCAAGAGGAATAAACAAGAAAAAAAAGCTTCACAAAATTAGAATTAATTGGGATTTCATGGTATAAGAGGACAGAGGGTGATATTGAAACATTTTAAAAATAGAGCTAAGAATAATTGTCATAAATGTTGCTACAAAACTAACTTTAATTTTAAATGAATATTATTAACAATAACCAAGCTTTATGCCACCAGATTACACTAATAAACACTGAAAAATGTTGGGAGTGGTAATGAGATGGCTACTTGTTTATCAGACAAATAAAAACAGAAATAAAGCAGGGTTGATATTTTGAGTTTCAGGAAAAAAATAGGATTCAAGTTTTAAGAAAAAGGAAGTCGAAGGTTCTTTTCCTTTAGTAAAGATACAATCCATGCTGACAATACCCATGGAGAATAGCAAAAGAGGAATTTCAAAATCAATTAAGCAAAAATTGTTAGATTTACAAGCATTAAAACTGTTTTTGGTAAAAAAAAAAAAAAAAAGTCTTGGTCATATCTTTGTTAGCCTTTGATGGTCCAAAACACATGCATTCATACATATGTACATACATACATGAATTTATGTATAAAACAAGAAATACAGGTCTTGGATAATATGTTATTAAAGCTTAAACACATATTAAAATAAATAACATGCAGGTTTTTTTCAACCATCTGTGGAACATTAAATTAAAAAAAAATAAAGCTAACTGTAAGCTAAGTTACAAGAAAATAAGAATAAAATCCTCAAAATAGGGACTGTAAAGGCAAGGTTCTTTGGCAATAATGCAATAAAATTAGAAATCATGCTCAAAGCATAGATAAAAGTAAATATGTTTACTTTGAAATTACAACAAAAACCAGCAAAAATTTTAGGCTAGAGGCAAATGCAAATAGTGCAAATATGGAATATGTATAAAATAAGAAAAATGAGAACAATAATTCTCAAAATTTGTCTATTGTGGCCAACGGTGTTCTCAGAAGGAAAAATTTTGTGTTAACGGGTTTTGTTATTTTTAAGAAGCAGAAATAAAAATAAATGACTAATTACATTTCAAAATTTGGGGAAAAACAATAAAACACGCATTGAAAAAGGCATGAAGAAGGATCTGATGAAAAATAAAAATAGAAACAAAATTAATGCAAAACAGAATCTGAATCAATTCAAAAGCAAATGGTAGGTACTTTAAAACCAAATCTCTTATAATTAAGAGAAAAGGTATAATTAAGATAAAAGGTATTTTAAAATCACAAAAAAGTACACAGGGAATATATTATAAATTCTGTACCATTCTATGAAAACATATGAAAAGATTTCAATGAGGTAGATTATTTTTCTGAGAAAAACTTAACATTCAAAATTGGCTCAATAAATAATAAAAAGTAATTTTTATTTCTCTAATAAAAAGTAATCAAAATTTTGTCTTCTGAAAAGCTTTGAGCCATGTGGTTTTACTGTTGAGAGTTATGTCAAACTTTAATAAAAAGATAATCCAGATATTTACATAAAAACTTTTCTGAAATATGGAAAAATCCAAATTAACTTTGTTTTTTTTTTTTTTTTAAATCTGTTAAAGATAGTGTTTTTTAAAAAAGTGTATTACTTTAAGGGAATGAAGACAGAAGCCATAGACTGGGAAGAAATATATGCAGAACAAATATCTGATAAAGGCCTCGTGTCCATAATTTATAAGGAACTCTTAAAACTCGATAATAAGAAAACAGGGGGAAAAAGAGAAGAGAGGGAAATAAACCACAAAAGACTCTTAAAGATAGAGAACAAACTGAGGGCTGATGGAAGTTGGCGGGTGGGGGATGGGCTAAATGGGTGATGGGTACTAAGGAGGGCACTTGTGATGAGCTCTGGGTGTTGTACGTAAGTGATGAATTACTGAATTCTACTTCTGAAACAAATATTGCACTATATGTTAACTAAATAAAATATAAATAAAAAAATAAATTAAAAAAAGACAATAAAAAAAAACTGTGCAAAATATCTGAACAGATAGTTTACCAAAAAGATATACAGATGGAAAATAAGCATGTGAAAAGATGCTCGACATCAGATGTTGTTAGGGAATTTCAGATTAAAACAACAATAAGATAACATTACACACCAAGTACAATGGCTAAATTTCAAAACACTGACAACACCAAATGTTGTGAAGTATGTAGGACAATAGGAGCTGTCATTCACTGCTGGTTGTGTAGCCACTTTGGGAGACAGTTTGACAGTTTCTCACAAAGCTAAACAGTCTTAAAACCATATGATCCAGCAATCATATTCCTAGATATTTACTCAAATGAGTTGAAAACCGATGTTCACACAAAAACCTGAGCATGGATGCTTATAGAAGTTTTACTCAAAATTGTCAAAACTTGGGAGCAGCTAAGGTATCCTTTGATTGGTGTATTGATAAACTGTGGTACATCCATCCAATGGGATATTTTCAGTGATAAAAAAGACATGAGCTCTCAGGTCATCAAAAGAATGGAGGAAACTTATATGCATATTGCTAAGTTAGAGAAGCCAATTTGAAAAGGCTGTATGCTGTATGATTCCATAAATGACATTCTGGAAAAGGCAAAACTACAGACAGTAAAAAGGTAGGTGGTTGTCAGAGATTAAAGGAGGTAGAGGGGGAGAGATGAGTAAGTGGGGGGCACAGAGGATATTTAGGGCTCCTGGTAGACACAAAATAGTATGTATTTATCGAAACACATAGAACTGAACAACACAAAGAGTGATCCCTAATGTAAACCATGGACTCCAGTTAGTAATTTTTCAATATTGATTAATCAATTGTAATTCATATAGCACACTAATGCAGGATACCAATAACAGTGGAAACTAAGTATGGAGAAAGGAGGTATATGGAAACTATATTTTTCAGGTCAAATTTTCTGTAAATCTAATACATCTAAGAAAATAAAGTCTATTAATTTCAAAAAAATTTATAAAATTCAATAGCCAATGTCCATAAATAAATTAGAAAAGAAGGAAAAATAAAACAACTATATATATATATAGAAAGCGTTTTCATAAACAGAATTGCAAAAGTCTCAAATAATAAATGAGTAAACCAATTTGGACAGTTTATTGAAGAAGCCACTCAAGAAGAATTTTTTACCTGGAATGTATCTCAAAATTTATACATGCAGCATATCATCTAATTTTATTTTATTTATAAAAATAATTTCAATTAATGGCAAAACTTCATTTGGAAGGAAACACTGATGTCCATTTCTGGTTAAGTCTCAAAACAAAATTGGGAATAGGAGTATATTTCCATCCAATATTAAAATATTAATATTAAACAAGAGTCAACATCATACTTAATGGTTTCTAATAAAGTGTGTTTATAGTACTAGTTTCAAGAGATTTAATAGTACATATTTCTTCCCAGCTCATAATCCCTCTTTCTCTAGAAACAGGCCCTTGAGGAACAGGGATGGACCTCTAGGTGTTATGACTACCTTCTGACCTGACCACTGCTGATTGATCCAGAGATAGACACCTGACCTTCCTGAGGCTGATTAAGTTTGCTCTCCTGACAGACAGAGACTGGGAAGTAGTTGTAACTCAGCTTTATAACTGGAAGTGTGTGCTAGTTAGACTTCCAGAATTCCTTTTTATTTTTCTTTCCTGAGTCTTGATTTTCAACTCTGTTGGATTCTAGTACATTCTTCTTTCTGTTTAAATGTGTGAGATGTTTTTGTGTGCGTGTGGCTTGCAAACAACAAAAAACCTCAAGTAATACAGACACTAATAGGTGTTTTATGGTGAAAATGGGGGGATGTTGATTAGTGGACAATTTGGGAACTTAGATTAAACAAACCGAAATCTCTTTATTTTGGAACTTCTCAGAGTCAATAATAGGTCACTTTTTCAATCACAGAATTTTTCTTGGAAGAAGATACTTTTAAAAGACTAGTATGCTATGGAACATACTTAGGACAATACTTCCCAAGTGGTATTCCCAATAAATCAGCAGCAGCATCTCATGACAGTATGATTCCAGAAAGTCTTGGCCAATTCATGTAGCATCTACAACAATCTATTGGTAGCTGAGGGGAAAATCCATTCACAATAGCAGCTGCAACAGGAACAATAAAATCATAAGATCCCTCAGATTCCTTTTTATTCCAAACTAATGGATTTCTTGAGGGAAGCACTTATTTGTTGTTATGCCCCTAGAAATGTATCTGGGTCGCACTTGGTCCTTCATAAACAAATGAGTATATATTTCCTTTTAATTTCCTTGAGATTAAGAAAGTTTATGGTTACTATCTGTGGTTGAAAGCATATTATTCTGGGAGCTACAATAACATTGAAGAAGTCGGTCATATATCAGGTAGCTTTGATTATGTAATTGTTTATCCCAGACAATTGTGTTATAAAACAGGAAGCATACAAAGAGAATATTCATCCTATTGCTACTGCTGCTTTGTCTTCTGTTGTCACCACCAGTGAAAAGGGGAGAAATGAATTGCTGCTCTATGATTGAGTACCTGAGCATCCCAGACTTCTCCCTTTCCTCTCTCCCACACTCTCTGCTCCATTCAACTGGATGGATTGCTGTGTCCCAGAATTACCTGCTTTTCTGAAGATTCTCATTCATTCACAAGGTTACATAGTGGCTGTAATTGTGGGGAATATATTCTGTACAGTCTGACCATTTTAGATTTTAAATTTTAATAGGGGCTGGGCTCCTGAGTAAAGCTGGGTCAAGTGTCCCTTCTCTGGGCTTCTGGACTTGGGGAAAAGAGAGAGGAGAAGGGAGGGAAGGGATGAGGGAGGGAGAGAGGGAGACAGGGAGGAAAAGAGGGAGACAAATGAAGGAAAGGAGGGAGGAAGGAGAGGAGAGGAGAGGAGGAGAGAGGAGAGGAGAGGAGAGGAGAGGAGAGGAGAGGAGAGGAGAGGGAAGGGAAGGGAAGGGAAGGAAAGGAAAGGAAAGATGGAAGGAAGTTGTGTGTCTGTTGAAAGGCAGTTCTGTTGGAAGAGAAAAATGATGCACTGAGGAACACAATAATGAGATAGAGCAGTAGTTCCCATAGTTTTCAACTTTGATTATGATTATATGATTTTTCCTAGGATTCAGACATATTCCTTTCTTTAGCTCTGGGAGACACCTCCATGTTTTTATAACAAAGATTCAAATTGGATTTCTGTCACTTGCAAGCAGAGTCTTGGATAATACACTTAAACTGTCATTTGGAGAAAATTACACTTAACTTACAAAGCTATTCTATTCAGCTGAGGGAGTCTATAAATAGATTAGAAAAACAGCAAGGGAAATCATAGATGTTTTGGATTTTGAAGAGACCTTCAAGAGCCAGAATCTGGAGAGATAAAGTGATTTGGCCAATTACCATCATCAGTTTGCCAAATAGTCTGGTTCTTAATGCTCTTTACTTTTTATTGCATTGCTCAATTTCTTGTTTCATTTCCTTTTGGTCGGCTTGCTCATTCTTTGGTCCTGTGTCTTTGGCGCACTGCTCTTCTGCTGATTCTCACATACATTTCACATATTCCCTTTCTTTGGCCCTGCATTTCACTGTTAGTGTCAGGTTAAATTACTTTCTTAGTGTATCCTGTACTCAAACATAACAGTTCTCTAATTGTTCTCTATTCTTTACTGGGTTTAAGTCACCTTAATGAGCTTCCATGAAGGGAATTTCTAGTCTCCAATAATTGCATTAATTTGACGTTAGAACTGTGACCTCAGAGCAAAATAAGACATGAGAAATATACTCGATACAGTCAGATGCCACTTAAATATTTATAGGTGTTGTGACTCTGCTGATAGAAAGAATATGAAAACAATGCAAAAACAGAATGAAACCTTACATAGATTCACTGAATTTCAGTTGACCTGGGTGGATGCTGCAAACTCAAAGCAGACTGTAAAATCAGGTACAACAATATGTGAATCCAAGGCTCTTTTACAGCAAGGCAACCCACATTTGAAAGGCATGACATTGGAACCCTCGGAGGTCTAGACGTGGCTTAGCATTGGCTGAAAGGGTCTAATCATGAGAAAAATATCCTGGATATTTTTGGTCTACATCCCAAGGTAAGGGGTGAATCGTAGCCCTACAGAATTCATGGTTGAGGTCTTATCCCCCAGCCCCTCAGAATGCGACTGTACTTTGAGACAGCCTTTGAAAGAGATAAATTAAGATGGGGTCATTAGGGTGGACTCTAATCCAATCTGGTGTTCTCATAAGACGAAATTTTGCTATGTGAACAGACACCAGAGATACCTGCACAGATGAGACCATGAGAAGAAATAGCAAGAAAGATGCCATCTGCAAGTAAAGAGAGAGGCCTCAGCATAAATCAAACCTGCTGACACCTTAATCTTCGTTCCAGTCTCTGGAAATTTAAGAAAATAAATTTATGTTGTTTCAACCACCCAATCTCTGGTATTTTGTTAAGGCAGCCCTAGCAAATGAACACATCCCATAATCCAACTCAAATCTCCATGCAGTACTTACTAGAAGTAAATTCAGTTCAGAAGCTAATGTAAAAAATTATTTGTGATGAAATAATTGATTTTTTAGAGTCTTAAACCTTGGGATTAATGATAGGAATAGTCTGCAAATATATTAAGTATTTTAAATATTTTATAAATACCCATACTTAAAAATATTTAAAATAGTTAAAACATTTATGAAACACTGGCATATACTCTCCAATTTAAATTGTGATTTTGAATAATTAATTTAGACATGATTTCAATTAAGTTTTATAAATTTACAAACCATACTGAAACTTTTAAGAGAACATGAGTCTTTATACATTTAAATTATTAAACTTACAAGAGTTATGTATATGTATATGAAAGATTATTTGCTAGTTAAATTTTGAAATAATTAGAAAATTGAATGTAATGGAGATTACAAATAAAATTTATAATATTTAAAGAAATTTAATTAAACTATAAAAGAACTCATAAAATGACAGTAAAAATTTCATTGTCTATAGATAGAACAATAAAATTTATACAAATACTTAGAATATAAGTAACTAGAGTTTTGAATTTATAAATGTAATAAATCAAATACTTTATTTCAAAATAATCTCAGAATTACAGAAATAGTATAGCACAAAGACCTTTTCCCCCCAAAATATTTATAAATAATTTGCTGACATGATGCCTGTTGACTCCCAAATGCTTTAGTGTAATTTCCCAAAATCAAGGATATTTTCTCATATAACCATAACATAATCATCAAAAGTAGGACATAGACATTTTACATTACTACATTTTATATTATTCATCTTCAGAAGAATTCGAATTTTACCAATTGTCCCCAAATCCCCTTTATAGGATAAGAATGTAATTCAGAATCATGGGTTGCATTTGATGATCACGTGTCTCTAGTTTCCTTCAATCTGAGACAGTTTCTCAGTTTTCTGTTTTCAAGAACTTGACTCCTTGAAGATCTCAGGCCAGTTATTTTGCATAATGTCCACAGATTTTTTTTTTTCCTGAGTTTTCTCTTGGTTATATTCAGGTTATGTAAATTTGGCAGGATTATTACAAAAGTGATGAGGAGTTCCTGTGTTCATATTATTTGGTGGGGAACAAATTCAGTTTGCCTCATTACTAAACACATTCTCTTTGATCACTTTTTGAAAGTGGTGTCTTCCAGGCTTTTCCATCATTCCCTCTATAACTAATACATGTTTTGTGGGAGATACTATGTAAATATCCTTTTCTTCATCAAACTTTGCTTTTATTCCTTTCTGTGGATCCTTATGGGCTCATAATTTCCTGCTTTCTGTTGTTTTCATTATTTTGATGCCCAACCTTTCTCAGGTTTGGCCAATGGGAACGTTTCCAAGGTGGATTCATTATTCTTTTGACAAATCCCCTTCATTTTTCAAGAACTTCTTTGATTTCTGGTACAAAAAAAATATTCTAGCCTTTGTATTTTCCCTGTCTCAGCCCAGGACATTTTCCCAAGGATCGTTATTTCCTTTTGGTAGAAAATGGTGGTGACAAACTAAGATCTGGGTACTATATGTGCTCATCCATATAGGGTGTTGTTGCTTTGAGGCCCTCTCTTTGAACTGAGTGAGGGAAGATGTATATGTACATACATTAGCATACATTCTGTATCTGTTGTATATATTGAAAATGATAAAATCACCCCAAAATATCCCATTCTAATTTAACACCACTCTACTCATTCTGAATGGATCTACCATCTCATGTCGGGCCATCAGTTTCCTGCTGAATACACCTTGCTCACCCCATTGGAACTCTGACACTCTGCTCTGGGCTTTCCCATTCCGACATAGTGAGCAGACTTCTACCTTGCTTGGCCCAGCTGATTGCCTTAGTACTAGGTTGTTTAGAATGGGAAGAGAATAGAAAGAAGAGGAAGAAACTAATATTAATTGTTAAACCACAAGTGACCTCTGAATAATATCTTTTCTGCACAAAAGCCACCTGCAAGGGCACATGAGGAAAGCATGCTTTTCTCTAATCAAGTCCTCACTTCTCTAAAATCTTTCAGTTTCTCTTAGATTTCATTGTCATGGGGTTCATATTGTCCAGGCACCTAAACATATCAAACACTTCATTCATTTTATACATCATGTCATGGGACATTTCAGAATTTATTTACTCATTTAGGTCTTTTGAAAACTTTGTATTTATATTTTTTTACTCTTGTTCTTCAATTTCAGACCTCTTATCGATATTCAACAAAGTTAGTAGACAGCACTGCCACATGGTATGGGTTTTGGTCCACTATATTTGGCAACAGTAGGACCTGGAACATTTTTGTTTTGGAAGATCTGAGTTACAATATAGTCACTAATTACTATATCTTTAAAGTAGCAAGAAGATTCTCTCCCATGAACTGTTGCAGTCAGCTTCAGTATTTAGGGTAAAAAATTAAAAAAAAAAAAACAAAACACCTCAAATGGGATTAATATCTATACCACACAAAGATAGTCAAGATTATGGTTTTCTTTCTAATTTCTTTATCAACTTTTATTAGTCTAATTTGCCTTCCAGCTACAGAGCTCATTTATTATTCTAATTTGCTTCTGGTTACAGCATTCATTTAAATTTAGCAAGCCCATTAGGGGGGCCATCTAACATGTTGGTAGTTAAGTCTTTCTTCTGGAAATGTGGTCAAAAATGACAGCTTGAATGTAGAGGTCTGTCTGGATAGGGATTCTAGTAGAGTTGTCACCTGGGGGAACCTAAAATATATAAATCATATTGTCAATCAGTCCAGTCCATACAGATGATGGGCATTAAATGAATTTTCTTCTTGCTTCAATGTTATAGTAAACAGAACAAAAAGTGCTATGGCCATGGAGACATTTTCGTGTTTCCTCTCAGATTCTTTTTCTTGAGAGTAGTGATAATTCAATCAGAAGCTTTGAGTCCCTGGGCTGTGACATTGCTGAAAATATCTAGGGTCAAAACAGTCTCCAAGGCTCATGCTTGTCTAGACTCTACTAAACCCCAAGGGTCACTAACTCTGTAGAATTTCCAGTGAAGGACTTTGTAAACGCATGTGATCACAAGTTAATAAAGCTAAAAGAATCCTATCCTAATTTCAAAGATTATCCAATAAAAAATGAACTCAAGTTTGGAATTGATTCAGACTAGTGGAAGTACCTGACCATAGTGGGTTTAATGAAAAGCTTCTGCTCTGTTTTAAAAACTATCTGAACTGCTTTTCCCCGCCTTCAAATTATAATCTGTGAAAAAAGATTTGCTCCTTTTACCTTATTCAGGATAGTCTGATAGTCAGGCTTCTACAGGGCTCCTGTGGGAACGAGTATTCACTAATGTGGTATTGATAAGAGAGAAGAGAGAGATTCTGAAAGAGTTGGTAATATCTACAATTAGAAAATATTATTCAATGCACAAAAGAATGAAGTTACTTGCTCTTTCTTCTTATAGGAAGAGATGATAAGACATTTAGATGTGGGACTGGAGGAAAGTTTTGGTCTTGCCTTGTTTTTGTGGTACAAATTTCTTGTGCTAGAGAAAAAATATATTGGACCCATCTCTTATTAAGTAGAGTCAGCAAAACTGTAAAGACTGAAATGGGCAAATAAAAATAGTGGGTGTCCTGAGTGACTCATCCAGCCAAGTTTTTTCTGCCTTTAATTATTTTTTGTGTTATTTTACAACTCTTTAAGATGTGGAAAACTTGACATAATGCAAAATATTCTTGTCTAAAAAGATGCAAATTAATTGTACTCAGTAGAATTCAATTAAGTAGTCCCTTGCATTGAGTCCTATTTTGCATCTATTTGTAAATTAACTTCAGTTTTTCTTATTCCCTATATATGTTTTGCTCTTAGAATTCTCCTCTGAATTGCTTGCAATTTCCTACTGGTTCCTTCTGTAATTAGTAAATTAAATAAAATAGTTGGCACATTCATTTCATATCTGTATGAGAGTCATATCATTTTTATATGAGAGTTATATCCTTTTAAGAAAAATTATTTCGGAAACTACAATGCCCAGTGGATTCACCTGATGGCTGAGGAACCTGTATTGTTAGAGGAGTGCTGTACCTCATGCATGACATAAGTCAGGGCATTTCTTGGCTCCAAGAGGTAAATTCTCTGTTGTAACAGAACTTTCACTTTGCTGATCCTCTATTTCTTTACATATTTTCCATTTTACTACTTTTGTGTTTTGTTTTTGTTTTTGGAACTTTTACAATCAATAAATTATTCCCTACTGGTGACAGTAGTGATTCAGAATTGGGATTTGTGGCCAAAATTTTGTGATCTCTGTAAATGGAGTAATAGATTATAGAGATTTATTCTTTCTTGGATGTAAGACAACAGAGAATCTGATTTATTAGTATTTTATTTTCTTTGTCTACTTGTGTATTTTGAGCTCAAATTAAGAATCTGGTGCTTATCAGGAAAGGAAACAACTTTTTGATATATGGACTGATAATTTTTTTGTTTACTTTTGGCCTGTGGCTAATGTTAAAATTCCAGGAAAATGAGGAAATCAAAGTTTTGATACTTGATACATGCTATATGTAAAAGGTTATTCTTATAGAAACTCAGAAATGTTTCAGACATTTAAGTTCATGCAGTTAAGGTAAATTTTTGGCAAATTAGACGAGTCTAATGATTTTGGTATAAAAAAAATCTTGTAGTCTGATTTATCAGTGTTGGGTGTAATATAAGCTTACATTCTATTCTGCTTGGGTTTGCTTTTCTTAAGTTTATTAAGGTATACTGATCAAATAAGCTAACATTATTCCTACACAATATTTAAGATAATGAAAAATGTAAATTTGTATTCAACAAAATCAAATCATTATTCTGATAACTTTATTTCAATGGTAATTAGGTTTTATTTTTAGTACGTCAGCTAGAAATTAATTCCCAAGATCTTTATAGGTAACATAAAACCTTGGCCTGCTATTAAGTTGAATTATATAATGAATATTCATTTGATATCTAGATAATTTCTAAGATAGAATACTGATCATTTAATGCCTAATTATTAGGCATCATTTTACATTTATATACTTTTGCTTATATCTCATGAAACATTCCCATTTTGTCTCTTTAAAAAGGTATGTATGTGGCTGAAAAAAGTTGCAACATAAGCTTGGCTTTCTGTTAAAATGCTTTTGGAAGAGAGACCATTGTTAATTTTCTACCTCTAGTTTTCTCTATGAAATAGAAGTTACTTTACACTATATATTAACTAACTTGAATTTAAATTAAAAAAAGATGTTCTACACACACAATATTGCCATTGACAAATACATAATTTTATTATTTCCTTTCAAAAAAAACCCCCAACAAATAAAGCTGATAGGAATAACAACAGAAGAAATAGAAGTTACTTTGGTTAAAAGTTTCAATTGATATGAATGATTGAGTTTACACTGAGTAATAGGGACAGACTAATACCACTGTCTATGGGCTTTTGTATTCCAAAGAGAAAGTAGTTTTGTCTTATAGAGGAGGTTTTATAGTAGTGGTTTTATATATACTTATACACTGTATAAATATATGCTGTAGTGTTTTTCAGGCCTTATTTTTTTCTTTTTGCTCCTTTTCAGAACCCCTATACAATCTTGAGACTTACTGAGGACTCCAAAGAACTTTTATGTGGGTTATAACCAACATATTGGAAGTTGAAATTGAGAAATTTTAAAATACTTACTGATTCACTTGATGAGAGCAACGATGAATGTGAATTAAAATGTTAACAGAAATAACATCTTAATATTAATATAAAAATTATTTTGAACTACTGGATACACTGAGAATTGCTTTGATAGAAAAATCAAAATAAAGGGAAAATTTGGAGATAAAATTTACTTGCCTTGGTTTATAGTCCTTGAGTTTGTAAAGAAGTGATGAAATGTACTAAAATTTTAGTAATGCTTGCCTTATCTTGGTGGGCTTGCTTTCTTTATTTACTGGTTCATTCCTTTGCCTACTATACAAAAGATTTTTTTTTTCTTTTTGACCTTCTGTGTCATCTCTAGGTAGCAAATATTCTGCATCTTATAAGAATATTTTCCTGTGCTTTATATTGAATTTATTACATTCTTGATTAAGAAAAAGAAAGAAAAGAACAAAGAACAAAAATTCCTCACTTATAAAAAATAAGGTCTTTACAATCATTTTAATGTCCATATTTATTTAAAATGTTTTATTATTTTAAATGTTTATTTAATTAAATATATAACTCTGTATTATATGATCCTATCTTAATAAATGTCCAAATATCCTCTGACAATTTTTTTTCTAATTTTTGCTTTCCCATCATTGGATTCTAAGTATAGAAAAAATTAAACGAAACTTTACACCTACTTTATACTTACTTTCCATGACCATTTAGTTATTTGCATAGGTTCCATTAGAAGCTGTTAATTTTTTTTTTTTTTTAATCAGGGTGTAATTGTACAAATGGAAAAACCAAGGTTTTGCCTGCAATGCCGCATTTGAAAATAATGCTCACTTAATCAGGTAGGAACAGCCATTCTTCAGGGATTAAGTTTGACTTTACTTATGGAAGCAATGCCTACAAAGCCCTGGCCTACTTCTTGGCTTAGAAAGTCTAAGAATATTATGTATTAAATAGATGTAACCTTAGTATATTTGGGGGACCTTGAGAAAATAGGAATTTACCCAAATTTATAGGTATTTCAGGTGAAATACGGTGGAGAGCATTTCTTGGGCTTGGTTTCCTAGCCTCAGGTCAACAAATAATAGAGGGTTTTAAAAACCCAATTTGAGATTCCTTATGAAAATTTCCAGACACAATTTAATTTAGTATTTGTTCAAAGTTGTATGGTTTTAGAGTTTACAAAGGAAACTTAAGGTGTCCTATATGGTAAAATAACACTTTCACTGCATTTATGTAAACAACCAGGCAAATCTAATGGCACCAGTCTTATTTTATAAGAATAATCATTCTTTGAATTTATTATGCTAAAAAGAGGAAAGGAGACTGTCAGAAAAAAGTTGAGAGAGACTCTGAAATGGGAAAAAAACAAATAGCAGCTATCATGACTACTCACTCATGTAGGTTTTCTCATCTTTAACTGGTATTACAAACCTGTAAGTTGTAGAAATCTGATAATAATGCAAATAATTCATGTCCATATAAATGCAAAGTAGTGTTCCTTAGAATGCACCTGATTTTTGCATTGATGTTGACAGGCCAGTTTTGTGTCTATTTGTAAATTCATTTCAGAATTTCTTATTCCCTTTTTACATCACTGCCCTTTGAATTCTTCTTCACACCAATCTTAACATTTTACTGGTCGCCATTAATTAATGAGTTAAAAATCTTTGACACATGTTTATTTTATGTCTATATGAGAATCACGATTCTACCTTCTTTTAAAAATTATTCCTTAACAACACATAATAAGAGTTCTAAAAACAATTTTACATATACAACAACAATAAATGATGCCATTGGTTGAGAAAATTCAGTACTTAGGAAAAACTCTGATTTCAAATTCACAGCACTGTAAGGAGCTGCTAAAAGACTTCTACCTGAAGGTCATTACTAGTTCCCAAGAGAGATGGGACTCCTAGCCAAATATAAAATAGAAGTAGAACAAGTTATTGGGATAAGGTCAACAGGTATAAATTACTGAGAAATAATACTTGATGGAACAAAGTAAAAAGATTCCAATATTACTCCATAAAATCCTAGAAAAATTACAGATTTAAACAACATATCAAGGAAACCATAAACTAATCTAGAAGGAAATATAGGTCAATATTTGTTTCAGTCTTAATGTAGAAATCTTTTTAAATATAGAAACGCAGAAGAAATCAGAGAGGGAAATTAATGGTTTGAACTATAAAGTTTAAAGTAAAAAAAAAAAAGTTTAAAGTAAAGTTTATAAAAAACTTTATAAAAAAAGTAAAAAACTTTATAAAAAAAGTAAAAAAACTTTATAAAAAAAGTAAAAAAAAGTTTATAAAGTTTAAAGTAAAAAAAAAAACCATTAAGTTAAAAAATAGATAACTAAAATGTAATGTCACTAAAAAGTATGATAGCCAAAGGTTTCCTACCTTTTATATATAGAATACTTAAAATTCTATTTAAAAAAAAAACCTTACTAAAACTCTATATAAAAGTGTGTAGAGGACAATAACAATTACAGAAGAAATATAATATGCTAACATGCATATGAAAATGTTCATCCCTAATAACAATAAAAAAGAAAATGAAAATGACTCCAAATAAAGGTGAACTATAAAATCAACAAGCTTAAAAAGTATGCAGAATAAATAGGGCATGGTGAATGGTCAGCCTTCAATAGTTTAGTAAACTGATATTGACTCATGCAAAGTAGTTTGCCAGTATCTCTATAAGGCTTTACTATATATGTATCTATCTTTTCATGAAACATTTTCCAAGTTAAGAATCCATCTTAAAGATTAAATCAGAAACTTGGTAATAGACAGTTGTTATTTAAACTTGGAGAGAAAAACAGAAACCAACCTAAATGTCCATAAATGGGAAATTCCTATGTAAATTATGACTACTTCATAGGAGAGAATATTGTTTACATTGGTTTACAGCTTGTTTTTTCACTTAATGTATCTTGAACATTTACTCATACTAGGACCTCAACCTCACTAAATACAGCTTTATTCTTTTTTAAGACTCAGGTATATTATTTCACTGAGCTGATGTACCATAATTTATGTAACCATTGCCCAGTCATGGGCATATAGATTATTTCCAGGTTTGAACTATTGCAGGGAAAAATGATATTCTTTTAGGACGTCCACTGTTTCTAAGTTGATACACAAGGAAGCAATATTCATTCACTGAGCACCTATTCATTGGCACATTAAACACATTTTCTTATTTAATCTCCACAACAACCCTTTGTGAAACGGTTGTTTTTATAGATTTTACAGATGAGAAAATAGAGGTAGAAAAGTGCTCAGAGAGATTGAGCAATTTGTCCTAATCACAAAACTGATAAGACCTATTTAAGTCTTACTCATTTTCCCTATTTAGGCCCCTCTCAAAAGGCCTTTCCCTGCTTGAGTCCTGGTAGTTATTCCTGTCCCTTTCCTACTCCTCCTCTTGTTCTACCAGCCCCTTCCAACTGCTTCCATGTATTTTGGAGAGTCCTCAGGTCTTCAATTTTTAAGTGGAATTCATTAAAAGATTTATGATTTCAATATCCTAAACTATTATTATGCTACTTGGTGTGTATGACCATATGTGGTTTTTTTTGTTTGTTTGTTTGTTTTTTTAGCCAAATACATGAAATTTGTCAGACTTTTGAAATAAGTTGTATTTCCCAAAAGATTAAGAACCTATCCTCTGGAGCAGCGTCATGTGCTCGTGAGGTAGTTTTCTGGGGTACCAAGTTGGGGCTACCATTTGTTTGTGTTTTACACTGAGATATCCCAGCCAGTAAAAACAATTGAGAAATTGTCAACATAAGATTTTCCACTCTTGCCAATGGCCTTGATCACTGTTCATGCTATTGTGTTCCATGTTCCAATAAACTTCGACATCCCTTACTCTGCTTTGGGATTTCAGTGCCTCAGAAACTCTAAGCATCTGCTGGGGTGGAGAATGGTTAAGAAGGAGCCATGGGAGTTGACGACTGGTTCAACTGTTGAGACCCAGAAGAAATCATGCTCCCTTTGAATTAGAAATAATCCCTTAACTGTGGTTTTGCACCTGCAATGACTCCATGCCTGACTCATGGGTTTTCTGGTGTCTGTTTCTTTGTCATTAACTATCAGGTCTTTGAAATCATGGAGGAAACAATTCTTTTGTTCTTATTTATTCATTTCATTCAGCCAGGAACCTAACCTTCCACTCTTTCTAAGGCTTCTCATTCTAATTTGTGACAATAAATTTTGCAAAAAAGTGAGCGTGAATTGGGACTAAACCTCTCTTGTTCAAATTTCTCCTTTCTCACTTCCTTGCTGGTCTTATTATACCTTTGGTATAATGTTTGATTAGGCTGCCATTCTAGTTCGAAGCTTAAAGCAGCATTTTTTTCTTTGTCATGTATGTTTTATTGGGATATGTTCTTTTCACTGAAGATATTCAACTTGGAAGTGTTATCATTTATACTTTTATTACTAAGCACTAATATACAAACAATAATTCAAAATTTTATATTTAACCTTTTTCTTTCCTCCAGCTCACCTTTCTTGTCCTACACTTCATATATGAGTTCATACATTGGACACTTAACAACAATGTGCTTATCTCTGGGGGTTGTTCTGTAATACTGCATATAAAATTAAAATCAGTTTTTCAGGTCAAGAGGAGGGCATAGCATTTAAGTTTTAGGAGTTCTAATTCATAAAAGCTAAGCTCTGTTATGTAATTTTTAATGTATTCCTCAAGGCCATTGATTTTAGCAGCAGTTTGTTGAGTAAATACTTAATTTATATGTGGTAGACTTTCAGTTCAGGTATACCAGGTGATTGCCCAGGGGAGAAAATGTTTAAAAGCTTCTTAGTATGTGGGTGTTTTAGGGCTATAATCAACCAAACATTCAGTAATTTGGGCAGCAAAACCAGAAAGTTGGCAAGGCCTCAGCTTTACTTAATAACTGTGCCTGTGCCACAGTTAAAAAGGAACATTTACAAGAGGCCCCGGAGGAAAATCTAGGAGCCAGAAGAGTGGTGTTGGTAATTCAGTGTCCCTTGCTCTATTAATTCAAGTTTACGTGGGGTTTGAGGGAACACTGTTGGAGACTTTGAGGAAACCATACCTTTGCTTAAACATATTCTATTCAGTATGGGTTGTTTGTTTGTTTGTTTGTTTTCCTTAAATGTCCAACAGGAAATATATCTGAACTCTGTAAAAGATTGTAAAATTGTGAACCTTCACTAGGAGGGTGGAGCCTCAAGAGATTAAATTCGAATCATTTGCAGACAGCCTGTAGAAATGTTATGGGCCTCCATTTTGAGAGGAAGAATTTCAATCCTGTGACAGGCTCCCTCTCATTTTAATGCAGTCAGTGAACTGGGAGGGAGCATTAAGGAGGCAATTAACACCTTTCTTACTAACAGCAGCAAACACTTGGGTGGGTGTTGCTGGGAGGAACAGAACAGAGCAGAGCTGTGATAAAATACCACTATAATCTTCCTCTAGATTGACCAAACAAAAATATGTTTTTACTGGTAGGAGTTATTTTTAATCTTAAACTTTGTTCATATAGATATTATTTTGCTCATAGAAAAAGTAGAATGTCTTTTTTTAATCTGAATTAACATACCACGATGACCATACATTTACTTTAAAAAAATAATAAAAATAATAAAAATATTTTTCTCGTTCACCCATGGACATATCATGGTGGTAACATATCACCACTGCTCTGACACCCAATGTCACCACTCCAAAGTTCAGCGAAGAGCCCCCAGGTTTAATTCACCTACCAAGGAGGGAAAAGCACCAGAGTCAATTACTCTGGTAATTGCTAAAAATAGATTAGCTCTACATATGTTTCTAGTGCCTAAGATCCTAAAATATTTTAAAGTTAACCTCAAAAGTTTCCAGGATTATTTTTGGCCCTACTATTCATTTCTTTAGCAAATATTTAATATTCAATTTATTCATTCCACAGATGTTTACTGAGCATCTACCATATGCTAGCACTGGAGATACAACGGTAAAGTGACCAGAAATGTTCCTGCCCCATGTTTCAGTTTATGCTTTATGAGTTTCTGTAGCACATATTGATTCATTTGAGTTTCTGAACAAACCTACCTGACAAAGTGATTCTTGATGAGATAGTGATGGCAGCAGTTTATCCATGGAAGCATCTAGTGTGGTCAGTCATATTACTGTGGAGGTTATCCGGAAGTCTTTGGTATATGGTCTATACTTTCTAGTCTGCAGTCTCAGGAATGTGTAATTTAGGCTACTTAAAATTAAGACTGTTGAATTAAAACTTGTTTTAGAGGAGCAAAGTTTGATTACTTTATGGACATACAGTAAGGTGAAACCAACAGCTCATGAAGTATTACTAATTTACTAATAAAAGAACAATGGATATGGAATCCAGCTAATCTGTAGGATCACCTGAGGAAACATTTAAAAGTAAGGATTCCTGAACCTTCCCACAGATCAGTTCAGTTTGAATCATTTGGGGTGCAGTCTAGGGCTCTGATTGGTCAGTGTGCGGAAAGGGAAAGGGGAAATCCTTTAATGAATTGACAGAAATCGCTCCTAATGAAGCCATTGTGGGGTTGGACACTGATGAGGAGCACTTACGATAATAGTTTGCATTCCAAAGTAGCACATTTTTATGTTTGAGCAATTACAGTTTTCAAAAGGACAGGTCTGGATTAGGGGTGTCCTGTTGTACAGTGAGGAGTATTGATGTAAAAAGAGAAAATAAATACATTCTGCTAAGTCAATGTACAGTCTGCATTGCACGTGCCTTTCAAGTTCTGTGACACTCAGGATGGATCCAGAAAGGTTTATTCTACAACAATGTCTTTTGTTTCGCCAATATCCTACATCAAATAGAAGCCACACATTTCTAAGATATCTTAACATGTTTTTTGTTTGTTTGATTGTTTACCAGCCATTTAGCAAGTGACTACACTCAAGTGTACTTTATTACACATTAAGCAAAAATAATTAAAGGAGACTCTGTCCTATGAAATTTCATATTTTTCATACTGATTTTCTTTTGCACACCAAGGGAATTTAGCCCGCAGAAGAATAACATCCCCTCCTTTAAAAATTGTTTAATCATTTTCATACTCAGAAATTCTGATTCTAAGTCATGACTCAAATGGTACAGATTCTCACTGAACCGTGTAAAATGACAAACAAACAAACAAACAACAACTCCCCCCCTCCAAAAAAAACCCCTATTGGATTTGGCTTCTACTTAGAGTTCCATTTTCTCTCAGATTTTCTCTATTACTCTCCTTCCTGCACCTTGATCTCAACCCTGGTTGCACATTAGAATCATCTGGGGAGCTTCTGAAAGGTAGAGATGCCCAAGCCTTCCACTTGGACCAGTTAAATTAGAATCTTTGGAGGTGAGATCAGATGTTATGTATTCTAAAATTTCCTTGGTGATTCTGACAGCTGGTGCATGCTCACAACTCCTCTTTAACCCAAAGGGGCTCC
The DNA here is from genome assembly GCF_018350215.1 of Panthera leo. Lineage (NCBI taxonomy): Eukaryota > Metazoa > Chordata > Mammalia > Carnivora > Felidae > Panthera > Panthera leo. The sequence continues at coordinate 138,879,614 of NC_056682.1, forward strand.
TCTCCCTTCTCATGCAGCCCATGCCTGGTCCCTCCCCACCCATGTATATGAGGCTCTCTCCTATCAGAATATCTCTTCTATTCCAATCCTCACGTCCTCACCATACCCATCCCTTAAGATCCATTTCAGATGCTATCTCTTTCATTAACTCATTCTTGAATGCCTTAGAGCCAAAGTAAATTGTGCCTCCTCTCAACTCCTTAGAACTTTTTCTGTCCCTCTCAGCTCATTTGTTAGGTTGCCATTTCTGTGCATATTATATTTTCCCACCTACTCATCAATGAACCTGTAAGCTTTTTAAGGGCAAGAAACCCACCTTTCTGATTCATTTTTGAATCTCACAGTGCCCAGCAGTTACTCAGTAAACATCAGATTAGGAAAAGGAGGATGAATGGAAGGGATGCCTGGGTGGCTCAGTTGCATAAGCATCTGACTCTTGATTTTGGCTCAGGTCATGGTCTCGTGGTTTGTGAGATCAAGCCCTGCATCAGGCTCTGTGCTGACAGCACAGAGCTTGCTTGGGATTCTCTCTCTCTTCTTTTCTCTGGCCCTCCCCTGCACATTCTCTTCTCTCAAAATTAATAAATACATTAGAAAAAAGGAGGATGGAAGGAAAATTGAAAAGGCAACAGACTTACCAATGTTCATTAAGCTCACATTTTTCTCTATACTCGTCCAGCACTAGCTCATATTCTCTCTCTTTCCTGAAGGTTGGGGTGAAGTGAGACTTCTCAACTACTTTTTCCAAACATATGCATTCTCTAAGTTTTTTCTTTGCCTGAATGATCAGGAAGTTGCAATACTAAAAAGTTCAACTTAGAAACTTACTAACCACAGCAGGACCCCTACTCTAGGCCTCTTGGGTTTCACCTGGATTATTGTTATGCTGGCACCTTCTTTTTAGTTTGTCCTCCTTAGTCTGTCCTAATGTACACCCTCTCCTCCCTTTAAAACATAACTTTCATCCTGTTATTTTCCTATAAGAGCTTTGATGTATCCTCATTTCCTATCAAGTCCAGTCTGAGATTCTCATCAGCACTGCATTCAAGTCTTTCTATGCTTCATTCCCATGACAATCCTTCTTCAAGCCAATACATCAGTCAAATCGAACCAGTGAGGTTTTCCTCTGTCTGTTTTACCCCCATCAACCTTACCTTTGCTAACTGGGGTCACTCCTGGTATTGCCTGCCTCACCATCTCTGAGTTCAACTCCTAATCATTCTTCAAGTCCAATTAAAAGATTACCTCCTCTATTATCATCTAACCATCCCCAACCCTGTCCTCTATCATGCCCTCTCTACCGGCTCCTACCCCGGATCAATAATCATCTCTTCTTCCGTGGAATTCCCAGAGTATTTCTCTTTTTGCAAGATATCACTTTCTGCCTTATGCTTATATTTTTTAAAAGCATGTATTATTTTACATATGTCTGCTTCCCTAAAAATATTATAAGCTTAATAAAGGGCAAGGGTTGAACTCTTGCTCATCTTTAGATCCCCTATGGTGTCTCATAGTATTTACATTTAAGCTCCATTATTAGTTTCTGCTAATAATGAACTATGTGACTTTGAGTAAGTAATTAAACGTGTTTGAGTCAATTTACTCATAAATTAAAAACATGTTTTAATTCAACAGTCTTAATTTGAGATAGTTTAAATTATATATTCCTGGGTTTGCACAAGAAAACTTGAAAACACATACCAAAATTAAAATTTCTGTATAACCTTTACAAAACCTAAAACTACGGTTGCAAGAGCTGTTTCTGCTGACAAACTCCTGCAGTTGTGTTTTCCCAGCTTATCTGGATTAATATGGAATGAGGTGGCTATTCCCATTCTGGTTATCATTGCTATCTCAAGTATCAGAGACATAATCTGCTTCCCAACTTTTAATTAGCGTAGGATTATTTTTGTGTGTTTGGAAGGAATCATTCAACCATTTATTCCATGAATACTTATTAAGTGTCTATTAACCAGGCATTTTTCCCGGTGATGGGCTCTCACATTTAGTGAATGGAAGAGGGGAGAGGAGAAAAGCTGGTGACATTATGAAGATTTTTCTTTTCTTTTTTTTTTTAAATGTTTATTTATTTTTGAGACAGAGAGAGACAGAGCATGAACGGGGGAGGGTCAGAGAGAGAGGGAGACACAGAATCCGAAGCAGGCTCCAGGCTCTGAGCTGTCAGCACAGAGCCCGACGCGGGGCTCGAACTCACAGACCGTGAGATCATGACCTGAGCCGAAGTCGGAAGCTCAACCGACTGAGCCACCCAGGCACCCCAAGGAAGATTTTTCTTATTTTTAATTGTTTTATACAATCTGTCTCTCCAATTAGTAGATCAGGAAGGTTTTAGACCACCTAGGTTATTCTAAGACTCAAGGAAACTCTCTCATGGTTGATGCTTCCTAAAAGGAAAACAAAAATGCCTATTTTTTTTTCATTTGTCCAGATAATGTAGGGAGTGAGTGCAAAGTGCTTCCACTCAATCCTTCTAAAGATAATACGCTGGAAACATTTTGGTGGGTGTGAATCACTCAGACAAGCATTCTTCACTCAAAAATAGAAACTAACTTTATTTGTTCCAGATGTTATACAGCTGCAGGGAAGTTAAAGCCAGTGGTCCTGTTTTCAATGCAACCAAACTCTTATTGCATTTGGAATTTCTTAACCAATGAACTCATATTACTTGTTCTAAGATCTGCACAATTTTCTTTTTTCCACTGTTACCGTTCACAAACAACTATGTTTCGTGGGAACCACTTTTCAGAATTAATGAGTCTACATCTGTCTTGTGCAAAGACATCCTGTTTATCACAATTTCCACCTTTCATTTATCTTGACCTTTAAAAATTTTAAGCATAAAATATTGCAAAGAGATCATCTGAAGGAAAGGAAAAGGAGAGTTGAGTTGTATTGTTCTTACAATATTTTAGAGCACATTTTGGAGTTATAAGTTATGGTGTTTATTTTAGCAAGAATTTCAAATAAAATTATTCATAACAATGTTGAGTATAAAAATGAATCTTATCATTGTGCATTTGTAATTTAAAAAAACTTGACAACTTATTTTTTGATTCTCCTGTAGGCGTGTCTACAACAGATACTGTATGGGTGCACATAGGAGAGGTACATGATAATTTCATATCTAATCCATAAAAATCAAAATATATTTGAGAACGCTTATGTTTGAAAACAGGAGTGTTAGATCTCTTGAGATTATTGTCTTTTTATGGAGAAGCTTTTCTCAAATTGTGGTTCATAGATCATCTGTAGCAGAATCTCACTGGCTGCCTGTGAAAATATGTATGTCTGGGACCAGTGGAGTCAGAATCTCCAAGAACTGGGGCTGTAGAGGGACCCTAGAGATCAGGGAACAGCAACAACAACACTCACATCTTCCATTATGAACTAGAAAATCCTGAGAAGTTAAGTGAATTTCTCAAGGTCAGTCAGTCAGTTAACAGTAAAGTAAGGCATAGAATTTTGCTTATTGATGCTGAAACCAGCATTCTTTTCCATTAGGTCATCTATTAATTTTTATCTTCAAAGAGATAAAATCAATATAAAAATTAAATACATATAAGTATCTAAATATTATCAGGTGTCCCACCAATAATTTTTTTATAATTAATTCTTTTAGTAATTCCTTCTTCTCATCACTAATTAACTAAACCCTTGTTCTTTCTCCAGGATTTGGAAATACCTTTCCTTCAGACTCATCATGAATCTTTTGAATTATAGTCAAATTATAATCAAAACCTTCCTCCCCCAAAGAGGAAAATGTTGTATTTCATGTATTGCTGACTAAATCTTTGAAGTATCATGATTAATTATTTAGGAAATGAGTGTTTTAGTTAAGTTATTTAAACCATGTTCAAATAACAATTTGTATTCAATAATGATTCCACAAAGACTATAAAAACTATAATTCATGACATACATTCTTGAAGTATATATATGCTGTTAGTTAAAACAGAGCCTTAAAGTTTAAAGTAGTTTAAGTGTGATATCATTCGAAACTGATTCAAAAATTTACTTCACACATCTTAATGAAGCTGTTAATAATTTTATATCTTTAGCCCTCTCAAAGTCTCTGCAGATGTAATTTATTAAGTTTCCTGTACTTTGCCTCAATTTTGACACTCATTTGTGATAAGGAAAGGGTCACCACTAGAGAGAAGATGTGTTGGTATTCATAAATTCATACTAAATATGGCCCCAATGATTTTCAAGTTCAGTCCTTCATTTTACTAATGAGAAACCTGAGACCAAAGGGGAAAAGAAAAAAAGGAGTAGTGTTCTTTTTTTTTTTTACTTTTATTTATTTAAGTAATCCCTATATCCCATGTGGGGTCTGAACTCACAACCCGAAGATCAAATGTTTTATGCTCCTCCTATTGAGACAGCCAGGCACCACAAGAGAAGTGTTCTCTTGAAGGAGATAGTGTTGTATCAGAAATGCTAGCTGTCTACCCAAACCTCTTTTCTCCCTTTTCCAGAACTTCTGATTTCAGCTAAGTGTTTGACCACCCGAATAAAGATTCCATTTCCCAGCCTTCCATGCAGATAGATATGGCCATGTGACTAAGCTCTTGCCATGGAACATAAGTGACCCTTTGTGAAGTAGCTTTTGGAAAACTTCCTTAAAAGGTACTGTGGGGGGGGGTGGGGAAGGGGGGATGTCCTTTGTACCTTTAAACTCCTTCCATGAATTCTGTCTGGGATGTGGTTGTTTTGGCTGGATTTCTGTTTTGGCCCATGAGGATGAGGTCCACCTTTGCCTATAGACTGTGGAGCTGCCATTTTAGATTTGGAGTCACACTATCTACACTCACACTTAAGAGAGAAAGAAGCTTCTATTCTGTTTAAGTCACTGTGTTGGGGTTTCTGATATTTGGAGCTATATCTGATTGCAGACAACAATCCATTTCTTACTACAAAATTTCATTTATTCATTCTTTGAGCAATTTTTTTTAGCATTCTTTGAGTTATTGGGCAATTTTTATGAGCAAGAACTTACACTAAGTAGATATGAAACAAAAATAATTTTGTTTTTTCAATTTTAAATTTCTAAGAAGTCTTGGAAAAGTTTTTAGAACCAGACTCCCACTTTCCTTTGGTCCACCCTTGCCCTTATCCTAGGCATATCATACAATTCCTATTTCTTTCACTATGAAGGATTATTTTTCTTGACTTGGATTTTAGACTGATGCTGTCATGTGAATAACATGTTTTCCAGAAGTTACAAACAAAATGCCTAAGCAACTCAAGCACAAATGACTTTAAGTTTTAACCTTCACCTCCAAACATATGACGAGCCATGATTAAAAGTATGATGCAAACAGTCTTTGAAAATATATAAATATTTTTCCTTGAACAAATTCAAAATACCATGGGACATGTCTTTAAAATATTCAAATAAAATATATTTTCTAAGTTACCACTTAGAAATACACTAAGGGCAATACTGTTTTCAGTGTTAGTCACATACAAAAAGGGACGTTAAAATTCTGGGAACATTTGTGAGGTGAGAGTCTCCCTTCTGTAAATGATTCATCTATCCATTTAGAGCAAAAAGTACTGGACATCCCTAGGATCAGAGCACACAAATGCATTGCTCACTGGCTCCCTGATCTAATTTTGCTGGTAGGCACAAAGAAGCATTCTCACTTGTGAATTCTATTTAAATTCTCTCAAACTCTTCCTTATTGAGTTTTGAAAATTTATTAAATTTGAAGGGTTTTTTTCTTTAAGAATAATGCATGCTCTACATTTCAACATAGTCTTTTATTTCTAGATTCAAATACTGAAGAATGTCAAAAATTTAATAGATTTTTTAATAATGGAAGAAATGCAACAAAATTTGGAGAGATATATAAATGTAAAAGCAGTCTTACCTTTGGATCCACATTGAGAATTTTTCTGTCTCTTTTGTATTTGAAAAGTAAGCCTTCTAGATTATCAGCAATCACTTGATAATTGGGAGTTGAATTCCAAACAGCAATATGACTATCCCAGTTGTAAAAGCTAGAAAAATAAATATCTATTAGAAATGTATATGTATGATACAATAAATTGACAAATATATTTGAGAAAATATTTGAGGCAATTCAGTTTCAAGATAAATGAACTTGATCATAGTTTGTATAGCCATGGAAGACACATGTGTCATTAAAATTCTTGCAGAAGAGGGGGGCCTGGTAGCTCAGTTGGTTAAGCATCTGACTCTTGATCTTGGCTCAGGCTATGTTCTCACAGTTTGTGGGATTGAGCTCCACATCGGGCTCTGCACTGACAGTGTGGAGCCTGCCTAGGATTCTCTCTTCCTCTCCATCTGCCCCTCCCCTGCTTACACTCTCTCTCTCAAAAATAAATAAATTAAAAAGATAAAATTCTTGCAGAAAAGATTAGGCTGGGCTATTCTCAAATTATTTGAATACATATTTATGACTATTTTGTGTAATATCCTCATTTGGACACTCTAGGCATTAGGTTCCTATTCCAGTATTATATTCCCTAGGAAGTCGTGGAGAAAATTGACGCATTCTGAATCTACTTCTTCCAGCTCAGATTCTTCAGGGTCTTAAGAGTATTCAGGGTATTAAGAGACTGTTTACTGGAAGGAAAGGCAGGCTAAGTCACCTCTTTTCATTCAAAACAAATTAATTCATTTCTTTCAGGCTTTATTTTTTAATAATATGTTTCCCAGGGAGCGAGGAAACTCTGCGAGTTTGAGAGGTTACCATAGGCCAGACATGATGTGATGTATTCTATCATAACACCCATATGAAGCTGCTCTCATTTCACAGACAAGGCAAATAGACTAGGAGGTCAGCTGGCATGGCTGAAGCCCTGTAACGAATACATCATAGGACTAATATTTCAACCCAGATATGTGTTTCAAAGCACATGTGTGTTCTTTCTACTGCTCAACATTGCATACATTTTATCCTATTCCTATTTTTTGTGCCTGATCTATGGAAACCTCCCACTTTTTTTTTTTTATGTCTTGCTTTATACCTATTTGTCAAAAATTAATGTTACTTAAGATGAGTTGTAAGAATTCTCAATATATTAATTTCACAGATCTTATTCCTATTAACACAATTCTAACAGTATGTTAGTATGTTCAAATGTTAACTTGTTTCTCATATGTCTAATATTATCCTGTATCTGTGTTGTTTTGCCCTTTATTATTCCCTTTACTCATTGATTAAACGCACTCTGAATGTTTTCTGAGGCATTAATTTTTGTGCTATCACCTGAAAATGTAATGTTTACCCTCAAATTTTTCACTACTTAGAAAGGACTCACTACATCGATCATATATTTATATGATTGATTGCATAGTAATTAGAACCATTTTCTCTCTTCCCCTACTACTTTTTCTATGGCCAAGACACAGGAATACTTGCCCTTTCTGAAGCACAGAGTTAGGAAAAGTGGTTTTCTAACTATCTTTGTGTGCTGTCTGTCCTCCCCAAGAGAGCAAGAATGACTATTTGATCGGTAAATAGAGGAAAGATGTTGAGTATCCATGACTTTCTACATCCTTAGTTTACCTACCCTTCAAAAGTGAAGTTTATCATGGCAGGCTCAGCCCTCAATAGGTTGATATTAAGGTAGCAGCCTACAGCACTGGTGATAAATTCAATACAGTGGTGAAGGTATTAGGAGCCAATCTGACTATGCACCCAGGCTACATTCTCAAATTCTGTTTAATCCATAATTAAGATAATTTGACCTCCACCTAACTGGCTATTCAGTTAAAAGATTGCTAAATTGGAATAGGGGACATGGGTGTGATTTGAAATCTCATATATGTCTTTCTAAATAATTATTTATGAGACATATAGATATGGATAATCCCAGTAAAATGCTTGAGTCATAGCTGTGCTTAGAGTGGCATCATTTATATCACACATTCCTATCTTCTTGCTCTGATCTCAAATTAAAAGCCTTATTAAAGTCCAGGCAGATTATATATATATATATATATATATATATATATATGTAATATATTTAGATTTTATATATATATTACATATATATGTATATGCATATGTATGTATATGTATATAATACATATATGTGTGTAATATATATATATGTATATATATATGTTTTTTATACAAAAACTTAATTTGGAGGTGGCTTAGTTAGTTAAGCCTCCAACTCTTACTTTCAGCTGAGGTCATGATCTCACGGTTATCATATATTGTAAAGAAGAATTTCCTTCTTTTTTTAAGGCTGAATAAATATTCCATTGTATGTATAGACCACATTTTCTTTTTAAAAAATTTTTTTTAATGTTTTATTTATTTTTGAGACAGAGAGAGACAGAGTGTGAGCAGGGGAGGGGCAGAGAGAGAGCAAGACACAGAATCCGAAGCAGGCTCCAGGCTCTGAGCTGTCAGCACAGAGCCCGACGCAGGGCTCGGGCTCACAAACCGGGAGATCATGACCTGAGCTGAATTCAGACTCTTAACCGACTGAGCCACCCAGGTGCACTTACATTTTCTTTATACATTGATCTGTGTATACACATTTAGGAAGTTGCCACATCTTTGAATAGTTTCTTTTGGACAGCATATAGTTGAGTTTTTGTTTGTTTGTTTTTGTTTTTAGATGCATTCAGCCACTCTATGTCTTTTTACTGACATTTTAATCCATTTACACTTAAATTATCAATAGGAAAAAATTACTTGTGTCATTTTATTAATTGTTTTCTGATGGTCTTAGAGTCTTTTGCCTGTCTTCTCTCTTGCTGTCTTCCTTTGTGTTCTGTTGATTTTTTTTATTGATGCGGTTTGAATACCTTTTTTTCCCTTTTGTGTATCTTCTATAAGTATTATTTTGTAGTTACCTTGGGGTTCACATAATATCTTATAGTTGTAATAGTCAATTTTAAACTGATAATAACTTAAGTTCAATCACATACATAAAATCTACATTTTAACCTCTCCCCTTCATGAACTTTGTATTATTGTTGTCATGGTTTACATCTATTCATAATGTGTTACCTTTTAATGTTATTTTTAGTTCTATTTTAACTTTTAACTTTTATAGTAGAATTAGGAGTGATTTGCCCACCACCATGACAGTAGTATAGTACTCTGTATTTGTTTATGTATCACATAAAGTAGTTTCCTACTTTCTCATGCTTTCGTATTTTGTTTAGCATCCTTTCATTTCAACCCGAAGGACTCCCTTTAGCATTTCTTGTAAGCAGAGTGATGAACTCTCTCAGCTTTTCTCTGGATAAATCTTTGTCTCCCTTCATTTTGAATGACAGATTTTCTGAGTATGCTTTACTAGGTAGCTTTTTTTTTTTTTCTTTCTGCACTGTGAATATATCTTCCCCACCCGCCCCCCCCCCCCTTCTGGCCTATGGGGCTTCTGCTGAAAATGTGCTGATTGTTTATGGGAAAGGGGGTTTCTTGGAGGTGACAAGTCATGTTTCTCTTGCTTCTTTCGAAATTCTCTTTGACTTTTGACGATCTGATTATAATGTGTCTTGATATGGATTTATTTGGATTTCTCTAATTGGCATTCTTTCAGCTTTTTGGATCTGGATGTCCATTTCCTTCTCCAGATTTAGAAAGTTTTCAGCCATTATATCTTGAATAAATTTTCAGATCTTTTATCTCTCTCTTCTTCTGGGAATCCAAAAATTTATATATTGGTCCCTTGATGGTATCCACAAACACCCTAAAGCTTTCTTCATTCTTTTATATTCTGTTTTCTTTTTAATCCTCTGACTTAATTATTTCCAATGATCTTTGAGTTCACTGATCCTTTCTTCTCTTTGATCTAGTGTAATGTTGGGCAAGCAGACACAACCCACAGCTGCCTGCTTCTTTCTGGGAAAGGAAATGTTGGAAGAGGACTTGTAGAAGTCAAATGGACTTTTTTTTCTTTTTTTTTGGTACAATTAATATGTTCTTTAGCTCCATGGTTTCTGTATCGTACTTTTTAATATTTTCTATCTCTTTGTTGAATTTCTCACTTTGTTCATGCATTGTTCTCTTGACCCTAGTGAGCATCTTTATGACAATTATTTTGAATTTTCTTGCAGGCAAATTGTGTTACTCCATTTCTTTAGGGTCAGTTTCTGGAGATTTATTTTCCTTCTTATTTTTATTTTTTGGAACATCTTTGCTTGACTCTTGATTTTCTTTGACTCTCTCCATTGATGCCTATATGTTAAACAAAGCAGGCACCTCTCCAAATCTTCATGGACTGGCCTCATACAGGAGAAAACTTTTACCAAGAAGCCAGGCTACAACTTCTAGAGTCCTCTTCCAACATTTCTTTCCCCAGAGAGAAGCAGGCAGCTATGGGTTTTGTCTGCTTGCCCTGTAATGAGCAGTGGGGCATTATTCTATGGTGCTTACTAGCCCAAGTCACTGCCTCCCTTCTTCCCTAGGTAGATAGGCTGTGCTGGTCTTGAGCTCAAACACTGGCAAGATAGAAGTCAGTCCTCTGGAGAGCCCTCTCAGAAAAGTTGGGGGTTTGGATATACAAACTGACTCCTTCCTCCCTTGGGAGAAACTGAGAATTAGGAGTTTCTTTTTGATCATAAGGTGCTGTGTCAACAGTAAGAATTCTGGTAGAGGGTATCCCAAACCTCTCTACTGGGTTTGGTCAGTCTGGTTTTGCATTTTTCTGGGGTGCAGGGCATTTTATTAGTTCCTGGATTTTTCACAAATTGTTGCTGAATCTATTTGCAAGGGGAGAGAGGGTTCAGAGTTTCTTACTCTGCTATCTTGCTGATGTCACTAATCCAATTATATATTATTCCTGAATTATTTTTAAGTGGCAAAGTACTTGTCAATGAAGAATGGGTTAATGTATATCTCAAACTTAATTCCACTCCCTTTAAGACACCTATATCCAGATCCACACTCTAAATGTTGTCATAACTCCTAACTCTTATTGAATTTTTATTGTCTATTATTATTCTTTGTTACTTAATCTACAATGCTATTTTTACCTCATTGAAGCCTTGAGTTCCTTGGCTCACTCTTTTTATCCTAATTTACAACAACTAATTTCTTTACTTATTCATGATTCACTTGCCAATAATCACAACTTTATTGCTCAATTGACCCTATTTATATTGAAAAATACCAGCTCAAAATTGATTCAAATGTTTGTCTTCTCTGTTTCTCCATATGGTCTTCTGACAACTCTTGCTGAAACAACTCTATCACTGATGTAATTCTAAATTCCAAATTTCTAGCCCCAGTTGGATTTCAGGTGCTGCAGAGCAATTTTTTTACATGTCTCTAGTTATCTTTCTCTATCATTCATTATATTGTTCCTGTCTCCTATTCCTCCACTTTCTTCCTTATTCTCAGAAGATGAGTTATCTCTTACTTCACTAGAAAAATAAAGAACATCAATGGAAACATAATCAATATCCTGTTCCATCAGTAGCAAATTTGTTTATATTGACATTGTCCCCTACCTCCTTCCATTCAACTCGGAGGAATAGGTGCAAAGAAAAAATCATATCCATCTATATTCTAAATTCCATCCCTTAATGCCTCTTTAGTTACTTCAAATAATTATCTAAAATTTTTCTGATATAATCAAATTCAGTTCATCATAAATTTTTCCCCAGAACCAACAAACACACGCTAATGATCCCAACTAAACAAGAAAAGAAAAGAAAGAAGGAAGGAAAGAAAGAAAGGAAGAAAAAAAGAAAATAATAGAAAAGAGAAGAAAAGAAAAGAAGTAGAAAGAAGAGGAATAAGAGAAAGGGAAGAAGAGAAAAGAGATTTAAAAATTTCTCCAAACTCAGATTTTCTCCAGGCTGTCACATTTTTCTCCTAATACTTATAATTAAACCCACCTCCCTTATGCCAATTTACCCCACCCTCTGCTCCATCTCGGTTTTCCCATCTGAGTTGCTAACCCACATTACCTGCTTAATTGTATTTGCTGGGATAAACCATAGACTTCTCAATCTCAACATATCAAAAACTGAATTTTACTCTCTCACCTTCCAAACTTATTTATCTTTGCTGTACTCTTTCTATCTTTTTAAAGATTTTTTTAATGTTTATTTATTTTTGAGAGAGAGAGAGACAGAGACAGGGTGCGAGTGGGGGAGGGGCAGAGAGAGAGGGAGACCCAGAATACGAAGCAGGTTCCAGGCTCTGAGCTGTCAGCACAGAGCCTGACATGGAGTTCAAACTCAGGAACCGCAAAATCATGACCTGAGCCGAAGTCAGACACTTAACATACTGAGCCACCCAAATGTACTTTCTATATTATTAAGTGGCACTCAATAAATGTTTATGGATTAAATAAATCATATATACCCATCTCTACTATTATTATTTATGACCCAATTAATAATATTAATTTCAGTTATTACAGAATTAAAACAAAGATGAAGCAAGAAAAAAATTATTTTAAAAGGAAATTAAGAGAATTGATCTAGAACACTGACCCAGTACTTAGGAAATCTGAACCCTGATGCAATGATTTCAATTTTCTCTCATCTGAAGTCAGAAGTTGAACTGCATATTTCAAAGACTCTTTACAATGTTATGATTATAAAAGCCTCTTTTGATTCGGTGAGTTCTTACACATTATTTTGATTTATGTCTCAGTCAGTGTTCACAACTTAAAAATACAGAACAAATATAGTGTATCCATAATAGATAGAAGAAATTCTGAGGTAACGTATGTAAAATTATTTAAGCTTTTGGAATAAAAGAACAATTTTCCATTTACTCCTTATGATAAGTATATTGGAAATTGGGTATTCTAGTATACAGGTATGAGTGTACTTATACACAACTTATACAAGTAAACTGTGATAATGAAGTGATAAGGGGACCTCATGTATATTTTTGGAAACAATTACCTGTTTGTCATTTATTTTGCATGATAATTGTTGATACCAGAGAAAATATTCTAATGACCTCACAGGGCAACAGAGCTTTGGACCACCAGGGGGAGTAAATTTCAAAGTCATTGTCCAGAATACCTTTTTTGGCCTAGTTTTGTTCACTACCTTCCTTTGAATGAATGGAAGGGACATAGTTATAGAAATTATGAAAACACAAAATGCACAATGTTATTAAAGATTTTAAAAATTGCATTAGAATATATTTAGAGGCAAGCTAAGGTCTTCGGGGTGAATACAGAATAAACATAATGATTGTGACAATTCCAGTCACCAGTATGTAAAGCACAGAGAAAAAATGAAATCGCTACCATGTAAACATGAGATTTGACATCACAGAGAACATATCACTGGAATTGAAGCTATTCTCATCTAAGAGATTTTTCCTATGAATACAATCAACAGTTTATAAAAATTAGAAAGGAGTTTTGTTTCAATCTCTATTAATAATGGACTCTTTCTGGATTTTATATAGTTGGACCAACAGACTTTTACAGTACCTAAGACTTGCATATGGTTATAAAATTAAAACACATTTCATTTGAGATAAAAGGAAAGAAGGTATATTGATAAAATATAATTTGTAGGACAGAGAAATACTCCTATTTAAAGGAAATTTGTAAAAACAGAAAGTTAAAATCCTACCAAACTAGTTTTTGTTAAATCAAAAGATTTTATCAAAACCTAAAAAAATCAGGAGATTTCATATCAACCATGGGGACACTTAAGGGTTAAACACTATTGTTTCCTTTTTTTTTAATCTCTGTATAGACAGCCTATATGTAAGATTGCCTGATAATTTTACTGTCCAAACTAAGATCCTCTTGGAGAAGGTAGGGGTTGCTACTAATAATTGTGCCAAGACAATAAGAATAAGCTCAGATGATGCTGGACAAGCCAAGATGTGTGGTCTCCACACCTACAAATCTAAAAATTTAAATGTTGCTGTTTTAGGGGCGCCTGGGTGACTCAGTTGGTTGAGCGACCAATGTCGGCTCAGGTCATGATCTCATGGTTTGTGAGTTCGAGCCCCGCGTCGAGCTCTGTGCTGACAGCTCAGAGCCCGGAGCCTGCTTCTGATTCTGTGTCTCCCTCTCTCTCTGCCCCTCCTCCACTCATGCTCTGTCTCTCTCGGTCTCAGAAATAAATAAACATTAAAAACATTTAATAAATGTTGCTGTTTTAGAGTTGATTCACCCAATGTTCATGTAAAATGTTTCCAAAGTTCTGCCACAGATTTGCCAAAAATATGATAAAGATGTTTAAACAATGCTAAAACATGTTTTCTTATGGTTGATTTTTAAAAAATTTTATTGCTGTGGAAAAATTACATTATATGGAATCGCAATTGTGGTATAGAGACATGAAATTTAATCTAGCATAATAAATATTCTTGTTATTTTTTTATTTTCCATATAATATCAAATTGGTAAAACATTCTATAATACCTAATTTCTGAAATATCATGTTCCATCTAAAAATATATGTTTGATCAATTATTTTGGTTGGTGAGAATATGAAATCTAAAGTTTAGTTTTTCCATAAGTTAGTTTACTTGGTTAATGTTCACGGCTATACATTGCATCTCTAAATTCAATAAGCTATGTAATAAATGCTCATGCCAGTTGGGAAAATATAGATAATTGTTGGACAACACACTGTAACTATTAAGATAATTGGGAACATTAAAAGCCCCAGTGACAGATAGTCAGAAGGGTCACTCAACTCCAGTCAACACAATTTCAAGCATCTATTTTGTGCCAGGAATGGTCCTAAGTATTTAACAATAAGAAACAAAAAAATAAAAAAACAAAAGAACAGTTCTTACTTTCAAGGAACTCATAGTCTATGGGACATCAAAAAGGTAAACAAAAGATTATAGGAGAGTATGAAAAATCATACAGTAGAAATTTATGTAAGGCACTTTTGGACTGTAAGGGTCAGAAAAGAATATATGTATTGGTCAAATGTATTTCTAGTGAGCGTTTCCTGACAGAAGGCAGTAGAGCCAAGCATTCTAGGTAGAAAGGATAGTAAAAGGTAGATTTTATAAGAACTGAAAAATGTGCATACCTCAGTATTCACCATTATGAGAAATTTTTAGTCGTGCACTGGAAGGTAAGGCAGAAGGTAAATTGCTGTGGGTTTAAAATTAAATATGAAATATGATTCTTAACTGTCTCCTACTAAAAGGCAGAAACTGTGTGTGCCTTCCCTTTGGGGACACAGTGTGCTCAGTGAAAGAAGCATGGAGAGCTAGTAAGGTTGGATCTCCTATCATCTTAAGGCACAGGGGTACAAGGGGGAGCTCACTGCCGGTAGGCCACCATTTTTAATTTTCACTTGTGCAAGAAGACAGATTAGCACCTGTCTGGCATGCTCACCATAGTGCTTTGAACCAAAAGTATTGTGTCAAGTGGATGGACTGGTGGTAGAAAGCACCGAGGGAGAGGTGAATGGAATATAATACCTGATACCTGACTAACTGTAATAGATTCCCTAGGGTAGAGAATAATGTAGCCAATATATTTCTTAGGTCACCACCAGGGAGCAGCTTGTTCTGAGGGACCCTTCTTATAGGCAAAAGTTCTGAGGAAGGATTTCATACCTCTTTCCATAATCCTAAACTGTAAGCTGGCCTCCTCACTGGGGACCCCAGCCCTCTGGCGGGGCATCTCGAATGTTTTACTGCCAGCCCCACGTGGTGGGAAAACAGTGGGTGATAGTAACAGATGAACACATCATCAGATTTCCCCCAAAATAGGACTATGGAAATAGATTTACAAGTTATACAAACTCTTTCTGATTTGTCAATCAGAGCAAGTATAAAAACATTCTGGAGGGGCACCTGGGTGGTTCAGTCGGTTAAGCCTCCGACTTCGGCTCAGGTCACGATCTCGCGGTATGTGAGTTCGAGCCCCGCGTCGGGCTCTGTGCTGACTGCTCGGAGCCTGGAGCCTGTTTCAGATTCTGTGTCTTCCTCTCTCTGACCCTCCCCCTTTCATGCTCTGTCTCTCTCTGTCTCAAAAATAAATAAAAACATTAAAAAAAAAACCACATTCTGGAGCGCCTCTCAGTTACAAAACCTAGAGCGAGAACCTCAAGCTCAAGCAAGAATGCCACCAGGTAGTCCTATAGCAATTGGCCTATATGGCCATTTGTGGTAAAGAGACTGAAGAGGAAACACTTTTCCAAAGCAGAAACTTGAAGCGATGGTGCAGGGATGGAGTGAGGTTCACAGTGAGCCCTCCCTTAATCTCATTCTCTTTCTGATATTATTGAAACAATAGCTGCTAATTTTGCATTGATGTAGTGCTTTATCACTTACAAAGAGCTTTCACTTTATACTCTTGTTTAACGACCAAAACAATCACGTGAAATAGGGTATATATGTATGTACGTGTGTATTATAATAATAATAATAATAATAATTATTATTATTATTATTATTAAATTATTACTTTATAGAAAATAAAATTAGAGCTACAGAATGTTCTAGATATTATGTAGCAAAATCAGCATTCAGCCTGTGATTTTAAGATGATTATTTCATTGTTTGTCTTTACTAACTATTACTCTATGTCAGGTTTATCAGGCTAGGCAACATGCTTATATCCCATGCAAGCAGTACAGATTCTCCCCTGGGAGCAAACCATGAGGAGGAAGGCAAGGAATAAACTCCAAATAGGGAGCTTTTTGAGCCAAATTGTCCCTTTAGGGTAAAAAAAGCAGCTAAAAAGGAGTTATTTCATCTCATGGAGTGTGAAGAGGCACTCTTCTCAAAAAATTGGGCCTAATTCACCACGCGCATTAGAGCAGGATTAGAAACCTCCGAGCTTTGCTTGAGTTCACCAGGCTGGGTGTACGTAGGGTGTGTGTATTGAAATGCAGCGTAGGTTTTCTGACCAAGCCATGGTGATAACTGAAATAAAGCCTTTCTGTGCAGTCTATGTTTGAGAGTCCCCTCTTGGCACACTATAGATATTGTAATGGGTGGATCTTGTAGGAACAATTGCTTGTATCACAGTTATCACCTGAGTGAGACAAAGTGTTCTCTGAAATGAACAGAATCAGAGATCTGGTCCAGGACATCTCTAAATACGTGGCACCGTTCATGGAAATTTTGCCATCTGGATTAAAAAGGTGCTCCCCATGTTAGGTACCATCTGCTGTCTTCCTCCCACCCAATTAGGCCATCTAAGGGGTTCTACTAGGTAAATATTTAAGAAAATAAGGCTTTTGGAGGGTTTCTCACTTCAAAGTCCTTTGTCCAATTTTTCCTGCAGGTTAAGAGGGAAATATTGTCTAGATGCGACATGCTCTAGCAAGGCAAGGAGGTGAGAGAAGTATCTGTGAAGTCATGTTAATTAATTCACTAATTCATTCATTCATTTTTTTAAGAGAATAATAATGGAGAAGATATACTATATATATGTATATGTAGCAAAATCAGCATTAATCCAATAAAATCAGATATACTATATATATCTATATATACAAGATATGCTATATATATATACTATATACATATATGTACATATATATATCAAGCATATATATATATATATATATATATATATATACATATATATATAGTATATATATATATATATATCAAGCACATTTTTACATGTTTGGGATAGAATGAGGAATAACATACAGTTCCTGCCTTATAAGTTCACTAACAGGAGAAAGCAGATAATTCAAGCAATACAAATATGCCTGAAATTCGATGGGAAGACAGAGGAGAGAAACCTTACTCTGACTGAGAGAAGTTCAAAATAGCTCCCTAGATGAAGTGACACGAGGCCTGAATCTTAAATAAGTGATAGGAATTAGCCAGGCAGAGGGATGGCATCAGGGATGGAAAAATGGCCCTCCAACTAGATAAGACATCATGAGGAATCATGCTGTGAGAAGTGTAATGGAGAATGCTGGGGGTAGGGTGGCCAACAATTCAATATCAATTGAACAGAAAGTTCAAGTAGGTGGGTGAGAAACGAGACTGAAGACATACCCAGGAAACAGGTCACAGAAGGCCTTATTTATCACACCAAACAATACTATCTTCATCCTGTAAGCAATGGGAATATCTGAGGATTATAAATAGGAAAGTGGCAGGGAAAGATATGCAGTTTAGATAGACTATCCTGGCAGTGAATGAAGAATGGATTTAAGGAGATGGCAGTAAAGAATGCTAGAATCCAGGTGACCAGTTTAAAGTCTGTTTCATTAATCCAGGCTAGAATTGAAAAGTATTATAGGTTATGGGGTTGCAGAAACATAGACACAATTAGGGTATATATAGCAGACAGCAATTCTAGAAGTCATTACTGAGAAGCATTACAGATGACTCTTAGGTTACCAGCTTGAGGAATCAGATGGATAGTGATACTAGAACTTAGGAATGTTAGAAAAAATGCTTTTTCTGCAAGCCTCCATGAAGAAAAAGAATTTACTTAAATACACCTAGCTTTTTGCTCTACTGATTTGGTGAGAACAAGAATAGTGGACTGTGAATAGTCCTTATGAACTTACACATATCCTAAATGTTTACAAATGCTATATTTTCTTTCTGTATTGGCCCTTATATCATTATATAATGATCTCTCTTTTTGCCTCTTATTATAATCTATATTTTAAACCCCATTTTGTCTGATGTAAGTATAGCCACCTCTGCTTTCTTTTAATTTCCATTTGCATGGAGTATCTTTTTCTATTCCTTCACTTTCAGTCTGTGTGTGTCCTCAAAGCTGAAGTGAATCATTTCTAGGAAACGTATAGTTGGGTCTTGTTTTATTTATTTGTTTGTTTGTTTGTTTATT
Organism: Panthera leo; assembly: GCF_018350215.1. Taxonomy (NCBI): domain Eukaryota; kingdom Metazoa; phylum Chordata; class Mammalia; order Carnivora; family Felidae; genus Panthera; species Panthera leo. The sequence continues at coordinate 138,898,367 of NC_056682.1, forward strand.
TATTTATTTATTATCTTGTATTCATTCAGACACTCTAAGTCTTTTATTGGAGAATGTAGTCCATTTACATTTAATTATTGATAGGTCTGGACTTACTAGTGCCATTTTGTTTTCTGGCTGTTTGCAATTCCTCTGTTCTTTTATTGTTTTCTTGCTCTCTTCCTTTGTCATTTGATGATTTTCTGTAGTGGTATGTTTAAATTTCTTCCTCTTTATAATTTTTGTATTTGTTATAGGTTTTTGTTTTGTAGTTACCATGAGGCTTACATAAAACATCTTTTATTTATAGGGTTTATTTTAAGTTGATAAGAACTTAACTTTGAATGCATACAAAATGTTCACATTTACACAATCTCCCCTGTCTCATTTTATGTTTCTGATGTCACAATTTACATTGGATATACAGAAGTGAAAATCCCAAGGAGGAGACAGAGAATTGCATACAGCTGTAGGAGGGGTTAGGATAGGACAGTACCATAAGGACAAAGGGAAATAGAAGGTGTGAAAAAACATAACAAGTAGATCCTTATTACCAAATGCAAGCAAGGAATAAGAAAATGAAGCCAAAACATGATGTTTTTTATTGGTAAATTTCCTTAGGGGAAAGGGGGTAGCATGCATTCAAATTGTAAGATTAAAATTCTGTTCTTTAAAAATAACAAATGTTCTTTGATTTATCATATTCTCTCTATCCTAGAAGGTCTTGGAAACTCAAATTTTGTGAATATAAAATATATGGAGCTATTCCATCAACAAACTCTTCATTCATTTTTACATTTTGAATATTAAGATGCTCTTTCACCTTATTGGCCTTCCTATGAATAGTCACAAAGTCTACATTGTAATTACCATACTTTTCTTTCATATCTGTAGATAGGCTTTTGGAATTATAATTTTTTATTCATGTGATGGGTAAAGACTTTCATTAAAAGGCATGTTAGCATATTGGAAAAGGGAATCTTGGTTTCTAGAGATCAGGTAGAGAAGTTGGGAAGAATACACAGGCGGTAGGTATGTTGTGAGGAATACTGACCACTCCCTTCAGGCTCAGGCTGTGTAATTGTGCTTTGAGGTGAAATGGCTCTGAATGTGTATAAGCCAAAAGAGATGTGCAATTAGAGAATCATATTATAATGAGTATTGTGAAACAAGGTTTAGCAATGTGGAGCTCTGACGGAGCAGCATGTCCCTGGAGGTAAGAATATGGAGATATATTAGCTCCAGGTCATTAAAATGCCTCTCTTAAGTGGACAGGAGTTTTACTAGGCAGATTCATTATCAAGTTTTGATGGTAGTGCTTATCTAGGAAACAGGATCATTTGGTAGATAAGGAAGATGATTTTGAGAAGGTTGAAGTTCGCTGGTAGGTGCCTGGGTTTCAACAGGGATAACTTGCTACATCAGAAAGGTGATTTCTTGGTAATTGAAAATGGTTTTGTGAGTTTGTGTCCCTCAAAGGATAGTAACTAAGACTTATCTCTTGGTAACATGCAGACGTGGTTGGCAGAATTAAATATATCTACTGTGATCTCTACCCTCTGCTGTTGTATCTGCAAATATGTTACACTCTGTGTTAAAAGGGACTTTGCAGATACAACCAAGTTTATAAATTAAAATAGGAGAAAATCCTGGATTATCCAGGAGGGCACAATGTAATCACAAGAGCCCTTAAAAACAGAAGAGGGAGGTACAAGAAGTCAGCGTAATCCAAGGCATGTGAAAGATTTGATGCTCTGTTGCTGGCTGTAAGTTGAAGGCGCAATAGGGACTTCAGTTCTATAATTAGAAGGAACTGGATTCTGGCAACAATCAAAATGGGCTTGGGAGAGTCTTCTTCCCCAGAACATCCAGAAAGGAATCTAGTCTGCTGACAAATTAATCTCAGCCTTGTGAGACCCTGAACTGAGAATCCAGCCATACCATGCTAGACTTCTGACCTACTAACTATGACATAATGAACGAGTATTATTTTAAGCTGTTAAATTTGCGGTAATTTGTTACTCAGCAATAATAAGCGAATATATTAGACATCATGGAAGCTTTGGAGTTACCTTAAGGGAGCGAGCTGGAGAGGAAATAAACATTTATGACAGGATACTGGGATGGACCACAGGGTCAAAATTTATTTTGAATGTTAAAAGGAATGTGACCTCATTTTGTACTCAAGATTGGGGAAGCAGGAATATAAGATATAATTAGAATGTGATCAAGGAGAAATAACAAAAATAACACTGAAACAACATAGACTAAAAGCATTGAGAATCCACATAATAGAAAAACAACCTGAGGCAGAAAGAGAAGCTTAAATGATTCACAGCCTTCTCTGGAAATTTGGTATTTCTGTACATAATGTGGAAAACTATCTCTAAAAAATGTCTGTCTACTTCAACTGTACAGAGCTAAGCCAAGGAAAGAGGTGTTGTTTCTTCTGAGCCAGAACTAAATGGGGGGCAGCTATTTGTTGGGGTCCGTCGTGGTGAGGGTGGGAAGAATCAAAGAGGGAAAACATTAAGGAGAAAGAATTAGAACCGCTCATCCAGCTATCTCTCTTTAGCTGACACGTCTCTGTCTGAAGGTCTTCTTCATTTAAATAGTAAGTGAGATCATTAACTTATACTTGTTCCATAAATTCTTACACCAAAACCCTTTGCACTACATTACAATGCTATGCCATATTTTCCTTTGCAACTGATTCTGCTTCTCCTTCCTTTGCCAGTTTTTAAGAGTGAAACAGTAGAAACAATGTCTTATCATGTTTATGAATCATGATTTGATGGGTATGAGTCATCAGCAAGTGATACCACTATCCACCTAGTCACCTAAGCTAGGAATGTGGGTCATCTCAAGCTTTTCCCTCTCCCTCACCATGCATCCCGTCTTTCATCAAGTCTTAGAGATTCTACCTCCTAATCTCTGTTTATCTGCTTCCCTCCAAATGCTGCATCATACACCAATTCATACCTGAATTAATACAATAGCTTTACAATCAGCTCCCCCTTTTGTCTTCATCCCCTCTCAGCCTTCATCCCCTTGCAATTACGATTATCTTTTAAAATATCAGATATTACATCCCTGTTTAAAATATTTCCCTAACACCAGTGGCTTTCTAAACACATTCTGTAGCTCAGCATACAAATTCTCCAAAACCTGGAAGCTGCCTCTCAGGCCACCCCGTGCATTCCCAACCCCAGATTTCTCTTGGGCTTTCCCCACTACGTGCTGGAGGCGAGGTGGATGGGGGGGATGGGTTAAATGGGTGATAGGCATTAAGGAGGGCACTTTTCGCGATGAGCATTGGGTGTCACGTGTAAGAGATAAATCACTAGGTTCTACTCCTGAAGGCAAGACGACACGTATGTTAACTAACTTGAATTTAAATAAAACAAAAACATAAACAAAAATAACACGTCATTTCAGGCCCTGCCAGGGTCTCCCTGTAAGACATCCTGTTTTCTTTGCGTAGATTGCCCTCTCCACATTTATTTTTTTTCTATCTAGCCAAGTCCTACTCAGTCTTCAAATCTCATATCACACATTATCTCCCATGGGAACCTGTGACCCTCAGCTAGCCTAATTTACATTCCAGTGTCTGGGATAAATAGATATTCTACCATAGAAACTGAAGCTCTGTCCTGTAAGAATTGATGTACTATTCTGCTTCTCAGCTGAGTTAAGGGTAGAAACCAGGCTTTATCTGATTATTCCTAGAGCAGTACCTGGCACTCGTTTAGTTCTAACAAATGTTCAGATTATTCCTCTGCTATCCTGAGACTGCCATGAGGGGTGTGACTTGATATTCATCTTCAGAATCAGCTTCTCTCCTGCTCTTGTGTCTGCTTTCACCTTCTTTCTCCTCTAGTCTTCTGCTATGCTAAAAGCTTGGGGGTGAGGACACTTACATTAGTACAAAATAGTTTGTCTCTTCTTCCATTTGCCAACACCATGTTTCTCTAATTGTGGGGTATCTGCTCTGTCACTATAAGAGGAGATATTTTTGAGTAGACAGTGAGGCAGTGTCTTGAATCTCCTTCAACCATATCATATACTCAGCAACCTCTTGTTTGTACAAAGCATAACTCCCTTGTCAGTATGATGGACAGATTAAACACCCCACTGGAAGTGGAATAGCAGAGAACACACTGCACTTAAAAATCCATTGTTTCACCCTTAAGAAGCTGGTAAGATATGCCAGCTTGATAATACATGATAACAAACATAAAAAGGTAAACCAGCAATATTTTGTTCGGGACTAACAGAGGAAGAAGTTTAAGAGAGAATATGTGCCATAAAAAACCTTCAATTATAAAATTCTCTTATAAAGTAATTTAAAACATTTCAATGGTCCTAACTAAATATGGGGAGAGGACAGAAATAGATAGACCACAGAAAGTAAATAATAGCCAACAAATAATTGAAATGAGGATAAGCTTTGCTAATGGTAAAAGAAATTTGAGTAGGGGCACCTCGGTGGCTCATTTGGTTATGGGCCCCACTTCAGCTCAGGACATGATCTCACAGTTCATGAGTTTGAGCCCCTCGTCGGGCTCTGTGCTGACAGCTCAGAGCCTGGAGCCTGCTTCTGATTCTGTGTTTCCCTCTCTCTTTGCCCCTCCCCCACTCTGTCTCTTTGTCTCCCCAAAATAAATAAATAAACATTAAAAAAAAGCAATCTGAGTAAAATGAAATGTTTTTGTCTTTCAAAGTGAGGAACAATTAAAAAGCCTAGGGGCGCTTGGGTGGCTCAGTTGGTTAAGTGGCCCGCTTAGGCTCAGGTCATGATCTCATGGTCCACGAGTTTGAGTTCCAGCCCCGCAACAGGTTCTGTGCTGACAGCTCAGAGCCTGGAGCCTGCTTCTGACTCTGTGTCTCCCTCTCTCTTTTCCCCGCTCACATTTTCTCTCTCTTTCTCTCTCTCAATAAATAAAGAAACACAAATAAATAAACATTAAAAAATATATTTAAAAAAAAGCCTACCAGCTAGGGAACCATAAGATAAGCATGCTCATTGATAGCTCATGGGAGTGCAACTTACTCATTTTTGGAAAGCAGTTTGACAACATGCATAACAAGCCTGATAACTATTCCTGTTACTTGACCCTGCAATCCCACTTGCAAGAATTATAGACAGAGATATACACACATAAAGACTCTTCACAGGATCATTTATAATGGTGATGGTTTGAAATTCGCCAAACTCCCATTCTAGGCAATCAGAAGTCAGGATTCTGATTTAAATTGGGTCTGCAACAAGCAGTAGCAACGACGAGTTAGTAGTGGGAAAAGGCTGACTGGGAGGTGGAACTTGGGAAGAATACTCGTTTTTAAACAGCGGATGTTGTGTTCCTTTCTTGAATAGCAAAATCAAATTTGTGGGCCACAGCCAGAATGAAAGTATGGAATAGCATAGAATACAATGGAAAATATCAGAAGGCACTTCACCGGGAAGGTGAACAAAAGTTTCACAAAATACTTATTTAGTGTATTTATTTAGAGACTCAGTTCACCCCTTATTCCCCTTTTAAAAAATGTATTGTGGAATATTTCAAACATACCTAAAAGAAGAGAGACTAATGAATCCCCATGGGCCCATTTGCAGCTTCAACAATTCTTCACAAAGGGCCCATTGGAATCATCTCTTTCCTCCCACAAACTCATTCCCATCAACTAGATTATTTTATGTCAAGTCTCAGACATCATATCTTTTCATCCAAAAAAGAACTTCAGTGTGGATTGTGTGGTTTTGTGATATAATAAGAAATATATATCTGGTCTTCATCCTGTTCGAGGCACTGAGCTCCTAAAACCCTTGTAATTTCCTGAGTGACAGGTTGAGAGGAGCGTCTGTTCTTCACAATGAGTTCCTTCCAACCACGCCTGAGTTTATGCCAATGAGGCGACTCTTGGTGGGGCCTTAGATAGCTTCAGGATAGGAGCTGGTTGTCACAGGAAACAACCATGTGATTTGCGAGTTAGAACCTTCAGCCTGACCCTCCCATCTCTGTAGAGGGGAGAGGGGCTAGAGGGCTAGAGATGGAGTTAATCGCCAATCTTTCATACGTATGTAACGAGACCTCTATAAAAACCTGAAACAATTGGGTTTGGAGAGATTCTGGGCCAGTGAACACATTTGCATTTCATGAAGATGGTGTACCCCAAATTCCATGGGAACAGAAGCTCCTGTGCTCACAGCCTCCCAGACATCACCCTATGAACCTCTTTCTTGGCTGTTAATCTGTATTTTTATAATATTTTTTTTATAAAAGCCCTGTAAGCATAAGTAAATATGTCCTTGAGTTTTGTGGGCTGTTCAAGCAAATCATCAAACCCGAGGGTGGTGGTGGTGTGGGAACTCTTGACTTTGTAGCCACTGGACAAAAGAGTGGGCATCCCTGAGATCCATTACTTGCAACTGGCATCTGAAGTAAGGGCAGAGTTGTGGGACTGAGCCTTTCAGAAGTGTCGTGAGCAGAGTCAACAATCTTCCTTTAATCTTTCAAAGATCACTTTTAAAACTGTAACCACATTTTATTATCATGCCTTAAAATTGTAATTCTGTAGTATCACCAAGTACCCAGTTGGTACTCAAAGTTCACCAACTGTCCCATTTATTTCTTTTCAAGTGTGGTTTGCTCAACTCAAAATCTAAACAAGATCCATATTTTGTAGGAGTCCTGAGATGTCAATCAATGGAGGACAAAGAGCCCTCGCATGCACTGAGATGATTTCGAACCAATGTGAGGTAAATGACCAAAGAACAGCATAAAAATAAGATACTGACAGCTCTTGTAATTGATGTTCATGTAGAATTTTCAGAGAGAAGATAAAGTGCTTAGACTGTAATAAGATTCAGAGTTGCATATATACAGTAAGAGAGCAAATGCATTCATGAACACACCTACATGTGCAGTTGATCACTTGCCAGTCCTTGTCACTTTTGAAGAAACTTCTCCCTTCTTATGATATCACAGAGAAAAGGGGCAAAGATGTTCCTGAATCTTGGTTTCCTGGCACTGAGAGCAGCATACATACACTATATGCTGTTTTCTGTATATCCTGAGAGCGAAAGTAAAGGGTGAAAAAAGACAGTGGTCAGTGTGGTGACAGGGTCACAGCTTGGGACTCAGTTGGATGCAACTCCAACTCCCCATACTGGGGGGAAGCCTGAGAGTGTCGGTAAGCCCCCATCCCTACCTGGCTGGGGTCAAACTGTTCTTTAGCAGAAGTTCTTTGAAGGCAAAGCCCACAGCAACCATGAAGGAAACCCTCCTTGAGTTAGTGATTTGTTTTTTCCTTGGGAGAAGGTTTTTTTAAGGAAAATGTAAATGTTTTGCAGCTTTTGTCTTTGTTTAGAAAGTAGCAGGCAAGCAGCTGATTAGACAACATACATCTGACCTACAGTCACTGACCTGGTGAGCACACAATTTTGCCCAATAGCCAATCTCCTATCTCTTTAATATATATTTGTGTGTATGTGTGTATGTTACATATATGTATATTATATATGCTATATTTATATACCTATGAAATTTATATTTATAATATTTAAAATATACTTATAAAATTTTATAATCATAATATTTCTTTACAGTTTTTTCTTTTTGAGAGAGAGAGAGAGAGAGAGAGAGAGAGAGAGAGAGAGAATGAGTAGGAAAGGGGCAGAGAGAAGGAAAGAGAGAATCCCAAGCAGGTTCTACACTTACAGTGTGGGTTCGACACAGGCAGGGCTGAATCTCACAAACCGTGAGATCATGACCTGAGCCCAAATCAAGAGCTACCCAGGAGCCTCTATATTCATAATATTTTAACATTTATAACACTTTAAGATTTTGAGTTGGGAACTTAGGAGGGATTTCAATTTTCTCTCTTATACTTCATACTCTTCTACAGTTTACATATTTTCCACAAGAGTAGGCATAACTTTTAAATCCAAAAAGAGCAAAAGTGTTTCTTTTATTTATTTTTTTTAAATGTTTTTTTTATCTATTTTTGAGACAGAGAGAGACAGAGCATGAACAGCAGAGGGGCAGAGAGAGAGGGAGACACAGAATCCAAAGCAGGCTCCAGGCTCTGAGCTGTCAGCACAGAGCCCGACGTGGGGCTCGAACTCACGGAGTGTGAGATCATGACCTGAGCTGAAGTCGGACGCTTAACTGACTGAGCCATCCAGGTGCCCCAAAAGTGTTTCTTTTTAAATGGAGGAACTAGAAAATCCTTTGCTATAAGATGTGTATCCAGTAGATAAATAAAATACTAGGTTTTCTTTTGGCTCTAAACATCTGTCTGTGATATGCTTTGTAAGATTACATGAAAAACCTTGGGGTAGAAACTGGGGTCAATTTTGAGAAACAGTAACCTTTAGGTTTTTATCTAGGATAGTAAGAATACACATGAAATCCACCTATGAATAGTTAATCTATTGTGCTTTCAAGAACAATATTTATAATTACCCCTCAAGTTCTGAGTCATGAAATCATAAAAAAAAACAATTGTGTCTGTTTCCTTACCTTTTATAATTCACAAGTAAAACTGAGAGTGTATCTGCCAACTGTATATCTCAAAAAATCTGTGCTATTCACAAGTATACAAAATAATAACAGTCATTCTTCAAAAATAGTAAGCAAAGCTGGCTATCTTGTAAAAAGAACGTCATCACTGCTAATGTTAGAAAAAATGACCTCCTTGAAAAATCTCATCTTTTCTTGTTGTTTTAGTTACTGTTTATATGTTAAAAGTTCCATATATATTTCCCTGCCCAGTCATCTCAGAGATTCAGATGTACCTATCTATCCATGGTGTTCTAGATATTCCACACCATTTTATTTTTTTTATTTTTTATTTTTTATTTTTTTTTATTTAAAAAAAATTTTTTTAACGTTTATTTATTTTTGAGACAGAGAGAGATAGAGCATGAACGGGGGAGGGTCAGAGAGAGAGGGAGACACAGAATCTGAAACAGGCTCCAGGCTCTGAGCTGTCAGCACAGAGCCCGACGCGGGGCTCGAACCCATGAACTGTGAGATCATGACCTGAGCTGAAGTCGGACGCTTAGCCGACTGAGCCACTCAGGCGCCCCTCCACACCATTTTAAATGCAACCTGCGCATGGGGCGCCTGGGTGGCGCAGTCGGTTAAGCGTCCGACTTCAGCCAGGTCACGATCTCACGGTCCCTGAGTTCGAGCCCCGCGTCGGGCTCTGGGCTGATGGCTCGGAGCCTGGAGCCTGTTTCCGATTCTGTGTCTCCCTCTCTCTCTGCCCCTCCCCCGTTCATGCTCTGTCTCTCTCTGTCCCAAAAATAAATAAAAAACGTTGAAAAAAAAAATTAAAAAAAAAAAATAATAAATGCAACCTGCGCAGAACTGATCTTGATCTTCTCCCTGAGCTACCATCACCTTGAATTTTCTATCTTATGTTTGCCAATTCCTGTTTATTGAGACACCCCTGACTTTGACTTGGAATCATGTTCACTTCTTCCCTGTCCTTACAGCCCATTTACATACATTGCTGCCAATTTCCCTCCGTAAGTATTTGTCCCATTGGGCAGGCCCCTTATCACTTGTCCCTCCACCACGACCCTAATCCAGGTCCTGAGCAGCAGCTTGTTTGTCTCCTTGCCTCCTGTTTTATATCTATTCAATCCATCTTCCTCACAGCCTCCAGGGGTGTTTCTCACACATGGATTTAACCATGCAAATCCCTTTCAATGACTCATTATCACTTATAGCAGAAATTCCAACCTTCTTAATTTGGTTTGCATGGCCCTTCATGTTCTACTGCTTTGTGTTTGAGGTTTATGCTGTAGCAACCCTGAACTGCTAATAGTTGCTTTTTTATAGATCACGTTATTTTTTTTTTTTCAGTTTTATGCCTTTGTTCATGCTGTCCCCTTGGCTTAAATCCTATTTCCTTATCGTCCATGCTTGGAAATGCCTACACATTCCATACGAATAAGTTCTGTCAGCACCTCTTCTGGTTAGTCTTGCCTTTCTCCCACCCGAATTCCCTCTACAGTTTCCTTTATACTTGGATATGCCCTGGGTAAATCTAGATCACCGTATTTCCAAATTGTTTTATGATTATCTCTCTATGTTGATTATCTCTCTATGTTCCTTGAAGAAAGGAATTGAGTCCTATTTTATCTTTCATAGAATCACCTAACACTATGCCCAATGCATAATAGGTTTACAAATAGAAATTTAGAAAATAAAGTAATAAATCACGTGTGGGAGGGTATACTCACTTCCTGGGGATTAAGGATATGATTTTGGGTTTGGTGCTTGTCTTTGTCAATTAACAGAGGGGGAAACTGTCACAAATATTTAGACTCAAGGGAGGCAAATATACCTACAGGAAATAAGAAAATGGTTGTTAATTCATGGGGAACAGAATTAGTTAATAGAAGGAATTTGTATTTTTCATAAGGATTTGGTCGAGTACCCTTCAATAAGAAAATAATATTTTATTAGTAAATTGGATTTTTAATTTCAGTCGTATTTAGAAAATCAGCCACAGGCCAAAATAGAAGTCTTCATCCTTATTTAACAACACCTCAGACCTTCCTTTCTTGAATCCCCCCAAGTGCCCCCTGCCAAAGTAGTAGAAAATGAGGTGAGAGTTCACCCCCTGCTGCAGAGAGAAGTCATAGGCATTCAGGAGACTTCTTGAGATCATTAGTAAGCAACAAAAAGAAACTGGAGGTCGAGGCATCACTATTTTGTAGTAAAAGGTCACATATCAAAGGACAGTCTGGCTCAGAGACATCACATGGAAAGGAGCTAAAAGGAAAATGTAATACAGGAAGCAAAAGTAGGAGAAAAAGTTAGAATTTTGAGGATAAGAGAGCGTCCATGTGGCATACCCTCTCAAGACCTAAGGACACGGTGTGAAGACTTCAGTCATGAGTCTTGGCCCCTTCTGTGGTACAAAGAAACAGGATAGGTGATGACAGTACAATCTAGCTAGAACCCTTCACGACCCCACTCCCATTGCTTAGTTTAGCTTTGGTTCAATTTGGTTCAGCCAGGAAATGCTTCCATCTCCAACAGGATCCAGTATGTATTCAATGGAAGGAAGATAGATGAGTCATGGGTAGACTGAAGAGCTAGTTACCTGGCTCCATATTAGTCTCTGGGTATTTACCAATCCTCATGATGAACTATTTCTCAGGAAAGATTTCTGATTGGGATTATTTGTCTTGCTCCATAGATGTGAAAGAAAACATAAAAGAGTAGAAGTAACTTTGATGTTACTAAGGTGGCTAAATGGGTGAGAAAACACATTGTATAAGAGTAATACTTTGAGGATAATAGGTACAGCACAGGGAATATAATAATCAATGGTGTTGTAATAGTGTTACATAGTGACAGATGGTAGCTACACTTGTGAGCTCAGCATAACATATAGCTTGTGGAATCCCCATGTTGTACACCTGACATTGCATGACACTTATACTTCCAAATAGATTAATGGACTACAATGCAAACTAGAAAACAATGGATAATATATAAATGATGTATAACGACAAAAAAGAGTAGTGTTTTTCGTAAAAGGAGGTTCTGCATGTCTAAATTTTTCAGAATTTTAATTTTAATTTATTTAATTTTATTTTTTTGGTCATATAACATATTTTTTATTTAAATTCAAGTTAGTTAACATACAGTGTAGTCTTGGCTTCAGGAGTAGAACCCAGTGATTGATCTCTTACATATGACACCCAGTGCTCATCCAGAAAAGTGCCCTCTTTAATACCCATCACCCATTTAACCCGCCCCCATCAACCACCTCCTCTCCAACGACCCTCAGTTTGTTTTCTGTAAAGAATTTTTTAAAACAGTTAAGATAATTCTCTAAGATAGAAATTATGTTTGTGGCCCACATTGTGGAGCTGGGTGAAGTATTCTAGCGGGCCCACAGATAGGAGAGCACATCAAAACCCTGACCGTGTAAGTGATCTGGGGTAGGCATCCAATTTTTGGCACCCGAGGCACTTGGGTTCATGTAAGAAAACTACAGTCACCTTAATTCTATCTGTATGGTGATCTTTGTAATAGTAGAACCTAACATTGGTCTGTAATTAATAGAAATTACTACATTTTCCTCAAATGAATTCAATGTGCTGAGAGTATGTGTACCAGATAAATTTGGCCTGAAACAATAGAAAATGATGTCCACCTAGTAATGAAATAATTCAAACATTGAATTGGTGAGTCACGGACTCAGAAGAAAAACATTTTCTTGTGTAGCTTTGAAAATGGAAAAACTGCTTAACTTTTAAGTAATGGATAATTCAACTTTACCTGAGGATCTCATACTGATGGTGGAAAATGGAAAACATTGCAATAGCCTGAAACTATAATAGAAAATTCTACCCATTTGAATTATAATGTGCTGAAAACTGCAGATGACTGCATTTTTGCTTACACAGGATTGTGACCAGGGGCTAAATTCTTGAACTTCATGTACCACATTTGTCCAATAAGTTGAATTAGAGAGTTGTATGGTAATTCAACATGGTTATTAAAACATATAGAGGCTAAAATACTGATATAATATATTGGATTAGAACCTGCATTGTGGAACCTAGAAACCATCTAAGTAGGAATATTCTCCTTGGCAATTTGCTCAACTTGGAGCATGCTTTAGGAACTAATATTTAGCACTAAATTCAGGTCCTCAGGATTTTGGGTTTAGTGCCAAACTGTGTAAACTACAGACAGTCCTTGGCTGTTGCCCATTCACGTTAAAAAAAATTTTTTTAAAATATTTATTTATTTTGGAGAGGTGGGAGGAGCAAAGAGAGAGGGAGCCACAGAATCCTGAAGCAGGCTCCAGACTCTGAGCTGTGAGCACAGAGCCCAATGTGGGGCTTGAACTCACAAAGTTGAGATCAGGACCTGAGCTGAAGTCAGAGGCCTAGCCAACTGAGCCACCCAGGCACCCCTTGACTATTCACCTTATAACTAATAGTTACACGTTCTGTTCTGTGGGGCTCTTCCCTCACTAGCTTGATTGAAAGAGGGGCTGCTCTTGAGGCCAGACACCTCAACTACCATCACAGTCTACAGATCTTTTACTTTCATGTACCTTACTTACAGATGGACCCTGTAAATAAAACTTCCATCCTCTGAGACAGTTCCCTGAACCTAGAGCTGTCCTGATTTAGCAGCTGCCCCTGAAACAACCCAAACACCAAACCGTTAGATTTGTAAGATTCCATCGGCCTCTCCTCCCTCCTTTCCTCTGCCCTTCTTCCTCTATTGGAGCTGCAATTGTGCAGCCTAAGTAGGGTGGGAAAGTATCCTTTTATTTTGGGGTGGGGGAATATGAATTATTGGCAGCAAAACATGTAAATTTATAAAAACATGTTTTACAAACCATTATTATAAATTAAAGATAGTTATCAGTTTATCATTGAGAGTTTAGGCGTGCCTGGGTGGTTCAGTTGGTTGAGCGTCTAACTTTGTTCAGGCCATGATCTCACGGTTAGTGAGTTTGAGCCCCTCATCAGGATCTCTGCTGTCAGCATGGAGCCTGCTTTGGATCCTCTGTTTCCCTCTCTCTCTGCCCCTCCCTGCTTGCACTACCTCTCTCAAAAATAAACATTAAAAAAAAGTTCACACACACACACACACACACACCCCAGACGTAATACTATCAATGAATTTACCTAAGTGCAATATATAACACTGTTGGGGAAAATATAGTAAATGTTTCTAATAGCCAGTTTGCTAACTTCTGGAAAACAAATCTTATGTAAAGTGGGATCTACAAGGATAAGCTAGATATGATTAAGTCATAAATCACAATCTATTATTTATTAGCTTTTCCTTCACTTTAAAGTGGGGAGAAGGGTGCCTGGTGGCTCAGTTGGGAAAGTACGTGACTCTTGATCTTGGGTCATGAGTTCAAGCCCCACATTGGGTGTAGAGATTGCAAAAATAAATAAATAAATAAATAGATAAATAAAGTGGGGAGGAAATTTGCTTTGTTATTCATAGCCTTGGAAACCAGAAATTTATCTCCTAATTGGAGTCAAGGCATGTAGTAACAAAAGAGAGGTAAGCAAAGTACTTGTTTTAGGTTTATTGTGAAATCAACTGAATCATTATAGGCCAATTACTGGGAGATTACCCAGTGTTACCCAGCTGCTTTATTCATGAGTGAGGAATAGAAAACTAGGACATAATAAGAGACTGACATTTAAGGTGAATGAATCAAGAAAATCATGTTTGATTTGCATCTTCTTAAGAAGCTTTTCAAAAATGTTTGCAAGTTAGCAGAGTTAATGGTGCAGTGTATAACACTGGGCAGAATAGCAAGAAATTTAATTTTACTTCTAACTGTGCCATAAATCTGAGCTAAATTTCCCAACAACAATTTTTACATCTACTCCATAAGGCATCTGGAGTAGGTGATTTCTAAAGTGCCCTAGAATGCCATAATTTATGTTTTTATCTAATTAATTCAGAGTAGTACTGGTGAATGTGTTGCTACCCCAGAAAATTGTTTGTAGAGAAAATTGTGTGTTGTGTTCTGGAAATTGTCTGTTTCATGGAACAAACAAAATCATAATGTGTTGTGTTTCTAAAGCCTATTTCTGCTGTATGAAATCTTTCCTCAAAATGCAAAAGGCTCAGATTCTTTGGGAAATGTGCCATGAAAAGGAAATGAAAGCATTAGCCTGGCAACTGCTGGTGGGGACTATTGAACTATTTGGAGGCTTGTTTATGTGAAGGTTAGCCAAAATCCTGGTAAAGAATATGGGCTGGAGTCCCCTCAAACACAACAGTTTATGCGAGGCTTCCAATACTTGTGTAAGTAATTACACAAGAATAGCTTCCCTTGCATTATTATGATATTTCTAATTCCTTTTCAAATCTAGAAACCAAAAGGCATTCAAAATCTAAAACAGAGAAAATATTATTAGTTGTTCTTTTATTAAAGTAAGATTGACACGAGGATAGAGTTTTGAACAGTAACACGTTTAAAAAGCAACTAAACTTATCCATATTAACCATGCCTCTTTTTGTCCAGACTTAGGTCTCCTGCTCAGATTCGCTGTTTGTGAAACTGTATGTTATTTTTCAACAGCCTCCAGGACATTGTTACTTGGATGTGCCACCTTCATCATAAAACAGAAGTCCAAAACTTACTCATCATCTCCCCTTGAAAGCTATTTTTCCTTGTCCATTTCTTTTAGTATCATCTTGGATAGGAATCTTGGTAGTCATCAACCCTTCCCTTTCCATTTCTAATATCATTTTATCCAGTTTGTCACCATGCTTTTTCTGTCTAATAATTTCTTCCTTGCAAATGCTGTTCATATGAACCATTTTCTCTCTTCTTGCTGCTCTATGCTCATCACTATTGAGCAACCCCTGGATTAAATTGACTTGCTAGCTGTTCTCCCTATTTCTAGCCTTTCTTTTCTTGAAAGAACATATTACTTCATCCCAGAATTTATTTCCTTATATTGTATCATTTATCTTCTCAAAAATCAGTAATAGCTCCATCTTTACTCTTAAATTAAGTTGGAACTTGGCTGTTCAGCTTGACTGTCAGTCAGTGTCTTTTATAGTTTATATTCCCTTATTTATATAATCCAAACAACCATTATTCTCCTTTCAGCTAGAATTTTCTGGAACCTGCTCTGACTACATTGAAAAAATAAAGAGTTTATTAAAAATATCAAAGGAAGAGTTCCCAGAACTCACACAGGATTGGAAGCAGTTCATGTTCTCCCCAGCCAGCATGCAGAGACCACATAATACATAGATTATTGGGAAGAATCACTGGAACAGCCTCGACCTAGATTTGAGGCTATTTGGACCTGACCAAACACAGTTTAACAAGACCTCATTGATTCCAAATAACTTAGTTACATTTTAAGACAAAGTGCAACATTCTTTAAAGGAATAAAGTATCCAGAACCCAAAAATGTAGAATCCACAGTGCCCACTATCCAATCAATATAGTAGACATACAAAGAAACACGAAGATATGATCCACAACCAGAAGAAAATATCAACTAATGGAAATAGACTCAGAAATGACAAAGAAGATGGGGGTAGGAGACAATTATAAAATGCCTAGTCTATATTTTATAAATATGCTCAAAATTTACATGGTAAGAAAAGAATATTGAAGGTATGAAAATAACCAAATAAAATCTTAGAGAGGAAAAATATATCTGAAATAACAAATACATTTCAGGGGATTAAGATTAAGATTAGACACTGCAGAAAGTAAAAAAAAAAAATAATTAATTTGAAGACATGTTAATAGAAAATACCACCCCATCCCATACACACACAAAATAATAGAAGCTTAGTGAGCTAACATATATATAATTGGTGTCCTACAAGGAGAGAGGAGAGAGAGATGGAGAATCCAGGAAGGTAGTAGAAAGGGAGTTCTGAAAAAAATACTTGAAGAAATGAAGGCTTAAATTTTTCCAAATTTAATGAAAACTACAAACCCACAGATTTACAGTTCAATGAACTTTAAGTAGAGCAAATACCAAAGAAAAATTACACCAAGGTACCAGTGTACCCCAAATTATGAGAAATATATCAAAGTGTGGAAAATCAATGACAAAAAGAAAAAAAATATTTGAAACCAGATAAAAGATACATGGTGTGCATATATAAAAAAGGGTAAGGATGATAGACAATATCTCATCAGAAACTATGTAAGCTGGAAAAGCAATGGACTGACATCTTCAAAGTACTTAAAAAATCTTGTCACCTTAGAATTCTATCTATATTTCTCAAAAATAAAGGTGAAATGAAGACACTTAAGATAATTGAGAGAAACTTCCAAGCCTTTTTAAATAATTTAAATAAATGGATCAAAGCAAAAATTGCAAGAACATTTAGAAGATATTTGAAATAAATGAAAACGAAAAGAAATATATAGAAATTTGTAGGAGGATACTACAGCAGTGCTTAGAGAAAGATTATGGCAATAAATGCTTATATTAGAAAAAAAAATCCTCCAATAAGTGATCTAAGAAAAAAGGAAATGATAAAGATAAAAGTATGCATCAATAAACTTGAGGGCAGAACACAACAGAGAAAATCTATGAAATTAAAAAGCTTGTTCCTTGAAAAGATCAATAAAATTGAAAAGCCTCCAGTTGGTTTGATCGAGAAAAAAGTGAGAAGACATATCCTACAGATAGTAAAAAGGGTAATGAGGAAATATTATGAGCAAATTTATGTTAATAAAATTGACAACCTAGATGAGACCTGACAAGCTCTTTGAAAGGCACAAACTATCAAAGCTTAACTGAGGAAGTAGATAACCTGAAGAACTCTCTATATAAGTTCATGCAAAGATGTTCACTGCAAGAGTGCCTGTGTGGTTCAGTCAGATAAGCATCTGACTCTTGATATTATTGGCTCAGGTCATGATCTGACAGTTTGTGAGATCAAGCCCTTCATGGGGCTGTGCTGACAGCATGGTGCCTGCTTGGGATTCTCTCTCTCCCTCTCTCTTTGTCCCTTCCCACTTGCACTCTCTCTCACTCTCAAAATAAATAAATAAAAATAAATGTTTTTTTCCTCGGGGCTCCTGGGTGGCTCAATCCGTTGAGCGTTGGACTCTTGATCTCAGCTCAGGTCATGATTTCAAGGTTCTTGGGTTTGAGCCCCATGTAGGGCTCTGTGCTGACAGCGCAGAGCCTGCTTGGGATTCTCTCTCTCCCTCTTTTCTGTCCCTCCCTTGTTTGAGTGCATGCTCTCTGTCTCAAGATACGTGAACTTAAAAAATAAAAAGATGTTCACTGCCATTTGTCATTAGAGAAATGTAAATTAAATCTACAATATACCACTACATTAGTGGTTCTCAGTAAGGAGGAGTGTATTTACTCCCAGGGGACTATTGGCAACGTCTGGAGACAATTTTGATCATTATAACTGGAGGGGTGCTACTGGCATCCTGTAGGTAGAGGACACCTTACAATGAACAGAACAAAAATTCTCTGTCTCCAAATGTCAATAGTGCCGAGCTTATGAAAACTGATACACACACACACACACACACACACACACACACACACACTAAAATAGCTAAAATTAAAAAGACTTAAAATACCAATGTTGGCAAGGATGTGGAGCAAAAGCAACTCATAAAATGCTGATAGAGGGGAACCTGGGTGGCTCAGTCAGTTAAGTGTCAGACTTCAGCTCTGGTCATGATCTCACGGTTTCAAGCCCCGCATAGGACTCTGTGCTGACAGCTCAGAGCCTGGAGCCTGCTTCAGATTCTGTGTCTCCCTCTCTCTCTCTACCCCTTCCACACTTGTGCTCTGTCTCTCTCTCTCTCTTAAAAATAAATAAACATTTAAAAAATTAAAAAAAAAAAAGTAAAATGCTGATAGAAGTGAAAAATGTTGCACTGTCTTTGGAAAAAAGTTTGGCAGTTTCTTATAATGTTAAATATGAACGTACTGTATTCAATGATCCCACTGATAAGTATTTACCCAAGAAGAATGAAAACTTACATCCACACAACGATTATCTGTTTTATTCAGATGTATCTATTTTATTCAGATTTTCTACAAACTGGGAAGAACTCAAATGCCCATCAACTGGTAAATGAATAAACAGACTATAGATTAGATACAGATATAGATGATATAGATATAGATAGATAGATATATAGGAACACCACTAAGAAATGAAAAGGAATAAACTATTGATACATGCAACAGCATGGATGACTCTCAAAAGCATTAATCTAAGTGAAATGAGTCATAAACCAAAAACCACTTGCTGTTTAATTTCATTTATACAAAATTCAAGAGAAAGACATACTATAGGACCCAAAAAGCAGATCAATGGGGCTAGAGTGGAGTTGGTGATTGACTATAAAGGGGTAAAAGATCATATCTCAAAATAAACTGATTAAATTTAAAAAAGAACGAAAGAAAGAAAGAAAGAAGAAAGAAAGAAAGAAAAGGAAAGAAAGAGAACCTGTATGCCAAACACGGGAAACTCCTCTTACAGTTAGGAGTTTCAGAACCACTTAGCCTCTGTCAAAATCAGGAACCCTCCTTCCCAGGTAGGAAGCTGCATCTACAATTTCAGCTCTCTCTGCCTCTTCAGCCATAGTGCAGACCACCAAATTAGATGCTTACCACCTGCCTCTTCTCCACAAAATCACTTCCACATTGCAGTAGGGAAGCCTATCATTTAGTGAGAATCCCAGCGGTCTGAAGTGTGAGCAATGTCCTTTTTTAGCTATCCAAATTCCACAGTACATTAAGGCATGTTAAATAGAAGTTGGAACTGAAAACAAATGAGCCATTCCAAAGTATCCACCACAATTCCTTAGCTCACCTTCAAGCAGTGACTAGCTCGTCTCTGCCCCACTTCACATGTAAAATATTTATTTTCTTCTTTGTCATCTGGGATTTTTCCCTTGCTGCCTCCCAAACTTTCCCTATTTGATTACTGTTATGTCCTTCTTTCTTTTTCTCTGGATCCTTACTATCTTTCCAAGTCTACTCCCAGCCTTTCTTTCTGACAGTACTGTCCTTAGGGCAGGGAAGCAGAGCTAATATCTCAGGGGTCCCCATGCTTTGGAGTGCCTTTCTAAAAAATCTCTAAGTTCCCTTTCAGTGGTACCTAGTGATGGGAATCAACTGTGGTAGTTAGCCCTATATGGGTGGAGAATCAGACTGCAACAAGACCTGTATTCTCCCTGGTCCTTGTTTTTCCCTTCCTGGTGCTCTCTGACCCTTTGTCCCTGGCTCCTGCTTGTGGAGTCTACCAGAAGACTCAAAGAATCTCCAGAACCCCCACCTCTGGGGTCTTCAAAACCCTCTAGCTGGGAGGGTGGTTTGGTAAATGGATGGCTCCCACTGGCTGTCACAGCATTTCCTTCATAGGATCACAGGAGATTGTGCTGCCAGATGAGGCTGAAGTTGGATTTTGAGTGATTCTCACTTATGTCAGACACAAGAAGTGTTCAGGACAACAGGTACGTCAGCTGTCACCTGTGTTGGGACAGCACCTTAATCAGGTCTGTAGCACCCCACACCCTCTACAGGCCCCAGGCAACGAAGGAGGCAGTGTTCCAGGGGTGGCCAGGCCTGTCTCTTCCATGGGCTTTCGACACTGTTGCTCAGTCAGGCCAGTTGGTTTTTCCAGTTGAAGTCCTCTCTGGGCTCTGATAGACATGATGACATTGTGTTCTCCTGGGTCTGTCTGAGGTCATGTGGGCCTAGGAAAGCATGGTCCTCACTCGCTCTGCCCATGAGCCCCCCACTGTTCTCCTGGTGTGAAAGTCAGGGTGTGATGATAAACTGATGCTTAAATACTCTTTAACTGCACCCTAAATATGAATTTTGTAGTGGAGACAGAATAAGATCTTGGAGAAGAGGCACTGTATCTTAAGTATCATTTGCATCTTTTCCTGCATCTAGCTTTCTATTAGGCACAAGCATGTGCTTATTGTTTGTTTTTTCTCTGACAGATTGATTGAAAGGCCCACAGAATACTCAATATTCTCAATAAATCAAACATTCCATTTAAGGGATCAGGTGCTTAATATTTCCTCACTAAATAAAAGAAGCTATTAAATAATGTTGACTTATTACCCTAGGGTCAGTATTCCTCAAAAAAAGAAAATAAAATATACATTTTTTTTTCCTTTTAGCAATTGGAGACAAATTTTGCCCTTGTGATTGGGCTCTAAGTCTTTTATAATGTCAGAGACTAAAATGTTTTTTTGCGTAGTCTGAAAAAAAACCAAAACAGTAAGTGAATGGGTTTCTTGAATGTAAAATAAACGCCTCTTCCTTTTTTGTAAATCATTGGCCCCTTGAAGTACTTATTATAGCATTGTACTGATCCTGACAGAAATAATTCTGACTTCCTTTCTCTGATATGCGGTATGGTTTTGGAGGTTGGTGTGATGTACTTTAGAAGGACATGAAAGTCATCATGAATTAATAGGATTGACCAGAATGTTATTGCAGTCAAGATTTTTCCTAACAACCCTAAGCCTGACATCAATTTGGATGATGAATGCACTCAATTTAAATTTCCTCTTAGCATATAGACAAATTAATGGTAAAAAAAAAAAAAAAATTGGAATAGTTACCTGGTTCCAAATCTATCAACATACTGTTAGTAGTAAAACTAAACCAAAAAAAAGTTTTGATTCTCTTTCTTTAGTCAACACATTCACTTGTACATTTGATGTGAAAGTTTTTCTAAACTGATTTGTCACTATGTCAGAATAATGTCTTTGTGAGTTTTGCAGAATACATTGGGAGGAATGTGTGAGTGAAGAAGGTGGGGAAGGGGAGAAAAAGTAATGATAATAGAGAAAAAAAGATATAGAAGATGGATTAAAAAACCCAAAATCAAACAAAAATAAGAAAAAACCTTGAAATAATCAAATAGACCAGAAATACAAGAACACAGAATGAGACAAACAACTTGTGTTTTATTTTATTTAAATATTTTGAAGTGTTTGATTGTAAATACCTAAGTATTTTAAATATAAATATTTTAAGAGTAAAGTGTTAAATTTGAAATGAGTCAAGAAATTAAAAGTTAAAGATTAGGAAAAGTTTATGAAAATAGAGGGCTCTTGAACATGTTGTTGAATTATCCAAATTGCTTTTTTTTTTAATTTGGAAGTGCTTCTGATAATCTGTCTTGAGAACTAGAGAGGATGGGAGAAATGTTGCAGAGAACTCTGAGTTCATATTTCCCAGGTTATTCTACTTACAGAGTAGCCAATAATGACAATGACCTGTTTTAATGAACGTAATAACTTCTATAAAATAAACTCTCTATCTGGAGATAAAGTTCAGATGTAAACTTTGATGTACCAACTTGCTAGTCTAAGAGGACTTTTTATGATCAACTGTATATTTCATGTATTAAACCTTTTCTTTGCATATTTAATTTTGATATAAATATCAATCTGTGAACTTTTTCAAGCATGGACTAATTCAAGCAATTATTATTCAAATTATACTCAGTAAAAAATAGGTTGTTTTATTTCCAAGTATGGTTTTAAAAAAATTCAATTATTTTAATATATTGAGCCATTAAAAAAACTGTTATTGTTGCAAGCCTGTTTCAGGAAAATACTGAAATTATATAAAGGGTTTAAAGCATACTGTTTTCTACATCTTACATAGTCCATTCTTCCCTTTTAGAATCACGGAGGCTTTATAGTTTTAGAATATTAAAATATTTCAATCTGTGAAAGAGAATAAGAATTTTTAAAAATATGGTAACTTCTTTTTCCACTTGAATTTTAAGAGAGGCAAGGTGTAATGAAAAAAACTTCCTCAGAATGAAAAACTTCAAACTGCAAAACATACACTGCATATTCAATTTCTAGTTTAAATGTTTTCTGGGACTCCAACATGGCATAGTATTGATACTATTCCTTTGGAATATTAGACCATCATATAGATTCATTTCTCACATCTGTTTAGAATAGCAAATTATGAATTTATCATTAAAATTGTTATAATAATTAAATTACAAATTTTAGTCTGGTGCAACAGCTGAAAACTAAATCTTGTAACAAATATCCAGATAAACTTTTCTAGAAAATATTGAACTCTTTTTTTTTTTTTTTACTACAATTATGAACCACCCTGGACACCTATTGACATCTGGTGCCTGTTGAACCTAATATAGTTAACTTTTAGTATTCAGGTAGGAGAAAAAATAAAGGCAATTGATAAGATACACTTGGATTCAAATCAAGAACTGCCACTGCAGATGTGAATTTTAAGTAAGTGATGACAGGTTTTGCATTTGTAAAATGGGGGAGAATTGTGAGAATGACAGAAAGTTGTGTAGGTAGTTTGGAGAGCACAAAGGCCTTAGCATGCTGTGAAACTACCCAGAGTTTGGGGGGGTGCATAAGGTCAGTGTTAGTATATGACTCTCATTACCTGAGGGTTCATATCAGGTGGAACTAAGGCAGAACGTGCACGTGTGTATGTGTGTTTGTGTGCCCACAGGCACATGAATGTGTGTACATTTAAACGCATTTCCAAACATTTGGATTAAATCCAGAGCTGCGATTTTGGTATAGATCCAATACAAGAGTAAAGCAGTAATGAGACAGGTGAGCATTAATACCTTAGGGTAACATTACCAACCCATTTTAGCATTTGTATCTATTGACAATGAAGCAACCTTAGCAATATTACCCAAGGCATGGTGCACTCGAACCAACAAGGCAATGTGGCTTGCACACTTACTTCCAAAGGACATTTTGATCTGGAGATGTAATGAGAAGCAGCACTTCGGGAAATGCTTTCTCTCTGGTGACTCTAATATGTAGGGGCAGGGGCATCACCAAAACAGAGTAGGCAAGAATAAAATTCTGGCACAGAAGCGACTCTATCTTGGATCCGTTCTCCACTAATTTTTTCCTAGCCTTGTTACTTAAGCAGGTAGGAATGTCATGCTAAATCCATATTCTTAAAAATATTAAAGAAGAAGTGGGGGAGAACAAAACCTGGACCCCAAAAAAATACTTTTTGAAGTTTAAACACTGCGGCACATCCTATAGGCAAAATAAAGTGAGCATTATTGACTTTGTTTTGCAGCAAGTTACACAACTTTGATAAATGCGACCCACAGATCTGTCCACCACTTACATTCAAGCTGTCATTGGATACAGATGTAAAATGTCTGAACCGCAACACTACAGTTCATTACACACTAACTTAGTGGCTATCGTGGACCATTGAGCGAACAGAAGGGTTCGTCAGTTGAGAAATTCAAATACCCATGAAGGAGACACTTCAGGCTTCCTGAGGAAAGTTTGAAAACATTTTGCATTTGCTTGTTAATCTTGAGATTAAAAAAAAACACATACACATAATGAAAATCACAGGGATGAGCGCTTTGCCATAGAGAGACTGCACTGAAAGCCAACGGGAACTAACAGAACTATTCTTCCATTTGCTACAAGGTGCTGGGACACAGAGTCCCGTCAGCTTCCTGGCAGATTTCTCTAGGTGGACTTGATGCTTTTTTGGCACCCATGTAGGTGAGGGAGATGCAGATTGAAAACACCGTTAGATTTTCTTTGAGATCTTACTGCCGTGCACATCCAAGTCTTTAGAATTCTAGTCTTTTTAGAACAGTTATACTTTCTGGTTAAAACTATTTTAATGATTAGAAGGAACAATGGAAATCAGCCCAACAGAAGGAGCAGGAATTAGATGGTAGTCCATATTTATGGGCAAACTCCCCAGTAAGTTTGGTGTAACAGCTGTTTTCTTTTTCTCCTAGCTTTTCCTTTTTCAATTTTTGTAATGTTTATTTATTTTTCAGAGAGAGAGAAAGAGCACGAGAGTGGGAGGGGCAGAGAGAGAGGGAGACACAGAATCTGAAGTAGGCTCCAGGCTCTGAGCTGTCAGCACAGAGCCTGACGCAGGGCTCGAACTCACAAGCCATGAGATCATGACCTGACCTGAAGTCAGATGCTAACCAACTGATCCACCCAGGCGCCCCCATTTTCCTAGCTTTTTGCCTGAATGGACTAGATGCAAATATATTGCCCATTAACTTGATGGGTTAAAATGATTCAGTGGTTGAAACAGAAAAGTTGGCAGTCAAGTAATACGTAGATTTGCACTGCAACCAAAGATAATTGTTAGTTTAATTAAGCTTTTCCAGTTTTGTTTAATCTCAAGAAATAGGGATTAATTGTTTAATCTCAAGAAATAGTAAGGAATATAGACCTTACTATAAAAACTATAGGGGTGGGGATACCGTGTCTTTTGAAAAGTGTTTAACTTAAAAAATTTGGATCATATTTTCATTACAAACTTTTCTCATGCAAAATTTCATTAGCTCACACGTACTTTTAGATATCATAAAGCTTGGTATTCAAACAAAAGGTTATCATATTGCAAAAACACTTTTTATTCATCTCCCAAAGTAAAATACTTCTTTCCTCATACTTAGCACGTGCTTTTTATTGCCTGTGACAAAGGCTTAAGATACTCATGTTTGCTTCTTATGACACATATCACAGGGTTCCCTGTGGATCAATATCAGTTTCACTGCATACCAAAAGGTTCAGTTCTTCTCTCTAGGCTGTATACATGCATGCTTTTTTATTATTAGGCTTTTGTTTCAAATCTCAATGTGTTCTCTTGAGAACCACAAGGCTGAACCACAGGGAATCACCAAGGATGGCTCTCCTTGGAGCAGGTTGACCTAAGGCCTAAAGAAAACATGCTGACCAACAACCCTGTCCTTTTCATCTGGGTGCATCTTTAATATTGGTCCCTCCAGACCTTATCACACCAATTGTGAGGAAAGTCAAACCTCAAGGAAAAGTCCTTCAAGGAAAATGTCGGGGGAAACAGCATTTCCTTTGCTAGGGTATGAAACAAAAAGGTGAAATTATCCAACTTAGAGTTTCTTTAAAATTTTTTTTAATATTTATTTATTTTTGAGAGAGAGAGAGAGAGAGAGAGAGAATGAGCAGAGGAGGGGCAGAGAGAGAGGGAGACACAGAATCTGAAGTAGGCTCCAGGCTCTAAACTGTCAGCATAGAGCCTGATACGGGGGGCTCAAACCCACAAACCATGAGATCATGACCTGAGCTGAAGTCAGACGCTTAACTGACTGAGCCACCCAGGTGCCCCCAGCTTAGAGTTCCATAGCATCCAAGCAAAAGGGACATGCCTGCCAATTTGACCAGGACCTTGAGGTGGGGTGGGGAAAGGCAGATGTCCTTATGTCTTTGTCTTTACTCCAGCAAGCCTCACTCATTGACTTGCTAATATGTACTCCAAACTCTTTTAAAAAGCTGAAACTGTTTCCAGTCTGACTCTGAACAATTTTCTCAGAAGCACTGTTTGGATCCAGTGTTCCTCAGACAAAAACTGTTCATACTTCCAATCAGATCATAGCATTAAACCAGGTAACACTTAGCATCATGCTTCACAGACAGAAATAAATGTAACATTTCCAAACATAATATATTCAAAACTTGGAAACTATTCTATGTTACTTTAAGTTCATAGACAATTAGATAATTGCACCTCACATTTGTTGCTCTAAATAGAATCTAAAGCATACACATACATAATTATGAGAATTATTTTAAAATAACATTACCTTCATGAAGTGTATCATCAAACAGTGACAGATTTTTTTAGTGTATATGTCTTTGAGCAGTTCAAAGAATGCTTCTCCATGCTCCTTATCAAGTATGAATTTAATTTTAATCTTATTTTCTATGAATCTCTATATAAATGAAGGAAATAAAAGTTTCTTGAGACCAATGACTATGTGTTGCATTATTGAGTCTGTTATAGATAATCAACATTACTTAATGGATTTCACTGGGAACTGACTGACAGGTACTTCTCAGATATATGTTTGAGGGACTTCCTTGAAATAATTATTGTAAACAAGACTTTCTCAGAGCAATTGAAATTATTTTGTATAACAGCATGATTAAATATTTGAAAAAAGCTATATTAGGATCTACATATTTTATCTATTTTTACATTGATATCAGCTTAAATACTGCTAATATTTACATCAATTCTATACATCTCAATATCTATATCTCAGTATCTATTCCTATATATATATCTATGTACCATTAGTAGTATATATCTATATGTCAATATACCTATATTTATCTCTATATTGACATCAATTTAATATTGGTAATTACATACCTCCTCACATACAGGAACACTAGAAGGCTAAAATTCAAATGATAGTAATATCTCAGAATGGTAAAATCAGGGCTGATTTTGATTTCCTTTATACTTCTGTGCACTTTATTGCCTTCATAAAAGTAAATTATCTTTATAATTACAATAAAAATGTATTATAATAAAAATTTCTTATGAAAAAGTTCTTTACATTTTATTTCACTTTTTTCTATGCAACTGATAGAACTAGACATTTGTCCTTCTGGATAATCAGTAGAGGTAGCTTCCTCCTTTTTTTATTCCCCATTTTCTCTGGAATTTTAGGCTCTTTGTTGGGCCAGAAGGAAAAGTCTCCACTTCGCTATGCAGGCTAATGATACAGGTGTGGACAACCATAAGCACTCCTTATCCCTGACCCATCTGTAGACAGACAGGATTTGATTTCTAAGCTCAGGGTGTCCCCGAGTGGCAACAGTCATCAAAACAGAAGATGCTTTGTAACACTGTATTGCTTACCCTACCCGAAAATATAGGAAACCTTCCAATATCACCTCACCAAAGATTTGGATTTTCTCACTTTGTCTTAGCTCATAAATTCATTTAAAAGGCTCATCTTTGTGGCGCCTGGGTGGCTCAGTCGGTTAAGTATCCAAGTCTTAGTTTTGGTTTGAGTTATGGTCTCATGATTCATGGATTCAAGACCTGCATTGTGCTCTGCATTGACAGCACAGAGCCTGCTTGTGATTCTCTCTCTCCCCCTCTTTTTCTGCCCTTCCCCTGCTGCTGCTGCTCTCTCTCTCTTAAAATAAATTAAAAAAAAGTATATTAAAAAGAGACTCACCTTTGAGGATTTCTAAGAATCTAGTAAGTTATAAATAATGACCTGGTTTTACTGTAATCCTTTATAAGAAATTATACTAAAACATTTAAATAGCCTTAATTTCTTTCCAACATAATATTCCTTGACAGATATTTATAATACGCATACTTACATAGCATTTTTATGTATACATGTAAGTCAATAAGCCACTGCCCTAATGTCCTACATATTCCATTTTACTCTGTAGAAATAATTTATTCTCTGATATGAACAGTTATAAAATCAAATCGGAGGTAAAAAGCAGTGTATCATCTTCTTTAAAAATAACTTCCCAAAGCGTGCATTTATACAGGGCGATATTCTCTTGAATAATTTCTTCCGTGGTTAGCAAACCGACCATTTCTTTTTTACCAAAGACCGATGATATATGCCAGTCCTAACTAGAGATTCCCTAAATCAATTAAAAAATAAATTACTAAACTGCATCCTCTGCCACGAATTTACTACAGGTGTGTAGACAGTTGGGATAGATCTTATCATCCTGGCCCCAGAGAAATAAAAGGCTCTGGGTTCGTGTCCTTCTGCTCCCCCTGCCTTAGGAAAAATATTCAAACTTTCTCACAGAAGAAATGGGACTTGAGGGAGGCACCTGAACTCAGATGAAAAATATCACAATTTTACTATTTAAAAGCACGGCCCTTGAATGTCACTTTTTAAGAAAGGCTGTATATACATGCAGAAGTGTATAATTTTAGAGATAGGTGGGAAGAGCAGAGGAGGGGCAGAGGGAAAACAAACATCAGCCTAAGCCAAAAGCTAGCTGGCTAACTCAGGAGGAAAGGGAAGAACTCAATGGACAATTCTTAAAAAGGAAAAATGAAAATTATTCTGAAACTTTAAAAGAAGAATTAATTTAGAGTTCTCTTTGGACATTAGGCCCCTGGCCATAGTCAAGATCAATTAGGTACCTATGTGTGAACGAAATGAGAGAGTTGGACAAAAACCTGGAAATGGTCAGGCCAAGAGGACAAAACATGAATAATCAATAAATCTATTGTCCAGTAACCTGTTATTCTAGACAGTGGGACCAGATGAAAATTCACACAGTGACACAATTTCCATGGGTTTTTACAGTTCCAACTAGATAAAACAAGCTTTCATATACCTGTGGCAATATCTAAGGGTCATGACAAAGTGAAGCCACACATCTTTCTTAACAAAAATGTTTACTACCTTGGATGATAGAACAAACTCCTGCCGCTCTTTTTTGTTTTTTTTGTTTTTTTTTTTTTTTTACCTTTAGAAATACCCAGAATGTCTAAGAAGAGTATCTTGTAACACCCATTACATCATTATACTGCTTCATCCAGAGGAGAAGAGAATGTTTCTAGCAGATCCTGAGAGCTGCCAAAAAAATCAACGCTTTGATAAAGCAATGGATTTCAAAAATGATAACTGCTTAAGATGTGATGTGCTTATGTGTGTATGTGTCTATGCATGTTCTAGTCTGATTCTACAAAAATAGATCCTATACCCGAAATTTTGTTTTATAATATTGAACTGGGTATATTCTGTTTACCTTTCCACATCCCTTCCCCACCTTTATTTGGGCCCCCTAGGGAGAGTCCTGCCTCAGTAACAACCTTGCCATCTGATTTGTGCATAGCTGCTTACTGTGGCGAGGATTTGTGATTTTACTTACACTGTTCCACAGCTGAACAATGTCCAGTTTTAGGGCCAAAATTATCCTGTACTTCACAGTTTTTTTCTCAAAAAATAGTTCATATTATAGATGGTCTATGAAAATTTACATTTGTACTGGCCTTTGTAAAATTTTTATCCTACTTTTTTTTTTAAATTTTTTTTAACGTTTATTTATTTTTGAGACAGAGAGAGACTGAGCATGAATGGGGGAGGGTCAGAGAGAGGAAGACACAGAATCTGAAACAGGCCCCAGGCTCTGAGCTGTCAGCACAGAGCCCGATGCGGGGCTCGAACTCACGGACCGAGAGATCATGACCTGAGCCGAAGTCGGCCACTTAACCCACTGAGCCACCCAGGCGCCCCATCCTACTTTTTTTTAAATACCATCTTTACCACTCACTGATACTCAATGCTCCTTAATAAAAAATTTTAACAATGCCTTAATATATAGATGCTTATATATAAATATAGATGCCTTAAGCATCTTCTATTATAGGTTGGTTTTCATGCTAGGTACTTTACATGCAATACTATATTGGTCACGTGATCCTCAGCCAATTGAGGAAGGTATTATCAATTTGCATAAAGATGTATATAGTACATAGAGGTCAAGATACTTGCCCAGGATGATAAAACCAGAATTAGAAATGAGGTTTGAGTGACTCCAAACCCCAGGATTTTCAAACCTAAGGTGTGCTACCAGATTAGGGTGTTGTTATTTTAGTATTCCCCCCTATTATATTCATTATGCAGTTATAGGATGTGATAATAAGAGAACAACATAAAATAATTGATTTACAATGCCGCGGGATGAAATGATTTGATTGCTTTCCAATTCCTTTTTGCTCTTACATCTCTTATCCTAAAAAAAAAAAAAAAGCTTTTTCTTACTTCCCATATCTTTCTTCCATAATTGACTGCTGTTTTCATCTACCACATGAATGCACACACAGACTGTAAATACACACACACACACACACACACACACACACACACACATTTCTTTCATTTTCATTTTCATTTTCATTTATTTCTTTTCTCATCAAATTTCTACAGTTTTCTACCTATGTTGTTTCTCTTTTTCCATCTCCAAGTCACCTTTTAATCCACTACAATATAGTTTTCTCCTGACCCAGTTCCACCAGCACATGACAGAAACAGTTCTTATAAAAGTCACTGATGTTCTCCACATATCCATATATAACGGATATTATTAAATGCTCATCTTAATCAACAGATGGCACTTCTTCACCTTTCCCCCCTGATTTATTGAGCTATAACTGACATGTAACACTGTATAAGTTTAAGGTGGATAGTATGTTGATTTAACATATTTTTGTATTGCAAAATGATCACCAACAATAGTGTTGGCTAAGACTTGCATAACATGATACAATTAATATTTCATTTTGGTGATGATACAACTGAAGAGCTACCCTCTTTTGAACTTTCAAGTATATCATACAGTATTCTTAACTATAATCATTAGGCTGTACGTCAGATCCTCAAGACTTACTCATCTTATAGCTGGAAGGTCTTACCCTTGACCAACAGTTCCCCTTTACACCTCACCACCACCCCAGCCCCCGGTAACCACCATTCTAGTCTCCGTTTCTGTGCATTCACTTTTTTAGATTCCACCTATAAGTGACCTCATGCATTATTTGTTCTTATCTGATTTATTTCACTTATATAACACACTCAATGTCTATCCACGTTGCCACGAATGTCAGGATGTCTTTCTTTCTCATGACTGAATTCCACTGTGTATACATCCCACACCTTCTTTATCCATTCATCTGTTCATGGACTCTTACGCTGTTTCCCTATCTTGGCTATTATGAATAATTCTGCAGTGAACATAGGAGTGCAGATAACTCTTTGTTATCCTGTTTTCATTTCCTATGGATATATACTCAGAAGTGGGATTGCTGGATCATAGGGCAGTTCTGTTTAGTTTTTAAATTTTTGAGGAAACTTCTACTGTTTTCCATTACTTCTTCATTCCTGAAATACTTCTCTCTCTTGAATTCCATGATATGACAGTGCTTTGCTTTTCCTCCTATACCATTGTGCCTCCTTTCTCAGTTCAGTTTGTTGGGTTCTATCTGTCTTCCAAACATCGAAAATTTGGGATTCTCACATGCTACCTCTTCCCTAGTTAGTAACATTCCTTCCCAGAGATTTAAGCCCTACGTTTCTGTTGAATTACTTCCAAATTTGTATCTCCGGACTTTCCAACTCAAGACATATCTCATAGATAACTCAAACTTAACATATTTGTAAAATTAGTGACAAAAACGTGTCTATTGCACGTACTTTATGCTAGTCACTGTTATAAGTTCTTTAAATCCACAAACTCTAATAATCCTCAAGTAACATTCTTGGGTAGGTATAATTATTAGCCCCAATTTATAAACAAGGATGATCAGTTAAAGGGTTTGAGTGATTTCCCTAAGATCATAAAGAGAAGCAAAGGTTTTTTTTTTTTTAATTAATGTATTTATTTTGAAAGAGAGAGTGTGCACACAAGTGGTGGCGCGGGGGCGGGGGGGGGGGCAGAAAAAGAGGGAGAGAGAGAGAATTCCAAGCAGGCTCCACACTGTCAGCACAGAGCCTGACACGGGGCTCGAACCCACAAACCATGAGATCATGATCTGAGCAGAACTCAGACACTTAGCCGACTGAGCCACCCAGGCACCCCAGGAGCAACAAAAGTTTTAGCCCAGTTCAGTTCCAGAGATCTTGCTCTTTAACTACTAGACACTGTATGATCTCTTTGCCTAAAATCAGATTTTCCTTTCTCTTCTCGTGAGAAGTTATGAAGCACTCTCATCTTTTATAAATAAGCCTAAATTTTACCTATCAAGGGAAGATGCTGCCCTTGATCATCTTGTCTACAGCAGCTCCTACCTGATTATGTTCAGCCTTAGCACCCCCGCCGTTCACTTCCTTGAAATCATTTATTAAAAGTTGTAAGTCATGCAATTTACTCATCACTTTTGTCAGATACCATGGACTGTTTTGCTCAATACTCTGACCACTTTCTGGTGTGCCTTCCAAAACGCAGAGGTGAGAGAGCTATAATGTACTTTTCTAAGGTTACCTCACAAGTGGGTTTTCATGTGATTTATTTTTCACCAATCAGAAGCTCTCATGGGAGCATTTGATTTGGAACTAAGTTATGTGGGGGAGACACAGAACATGAGGAACAAGTTTGCTCAAACAGATCGTGACAGAAAAAGCACAATTCTAGAGAAGTCAAGTGTGGCAGAAGATTCCAGACAGTGCGGCTCCTGATTGTTGCACGAGCAGCATGCTCCTGGAGCTGTCAGCAGTGGTGGAAGCTTCCTGATTGTGGTGGAGTCTGTAGCTTTGCCAGCTCAGACACTGCAGTGTGGCTTACTCAATGTGGGTGTGCAAATTCAATCCAGAGGCTGTTTCCTCGGTCCTCCAAGTGATTCTGTGAGCTATTTATAGCCGTATTAAATCTCTGCGTGTTTACACCAGCTTCCGTAGATTCTGTTGTCCGCAACTCAGAACGCTGATTAACACACCTAATAACCCTTGGGGTCTCTCTTATCTACCAGAATATAAGCACTCCAAGAGAAGTTATACTCTTGCTGTCAATTGCTGAGGTCTCGACGCCAGGGACAGCTTAACTTGTGGTAGGTGTTAATATATAATCACCGGATTTCATGGCAAAGTTTTAGAAAGACATAGCTTCCCTTCCAATGATAGAAACTGCTTTAATATACCTTCTAAAGAACTTTCTGCCAGCCTCCTTTGCTCTTTCTCTATGTGTATTATATTTCCTTTCAGCCTGGTCCTAGAATATGACATATATAGCGATTTGAGAGAGCTGAATATCAGTTACTCGCTGTTCCTAAATTTGTCATGTTTCTGCTCATATTTAGAATACCCCTTTAGAATACCTCCACTTTTCTATTGGGCAGACTCCTACTCATTTTTCAGGGACAAACTGAATTATTTTCTTGCAGCAGCCTTTCTTGCGCTTCCCCAAATATTTAATTAATTGCACCTTAATCTGTGTTCCTATAATACTTTGTAGATTTTTTATAGCATTTCTAGAATAATAGGTGACATTTTATTATTCCCAGTCACTGTGTTATAAATACTAGGTGAAATAAATGTATGGGTAAAGATCCTGAAAAAGACATAATGCTTGTGAAGATGTGCTATGAACTCACAAATGTAAGTTATTATCTTTAGTATTACATGCAGAAGCACAGAAAAATTATTGCTCAATTTTATTTATTTCCCTTCCCAGGTACATAGACTTCCAATTTATTGAATTTATCTTTTTTTTTTTTTTTTTTTTTTTTTTTTTTTGCGGACTTATTTGCCTTACACGTGACCTGACTTTTGAACAGACTAGCCAAGAAGCCCCAGGAGGCCATGTATTAACTGCATGGCTGACTTGAGGAGTAGACGAATAGCAATATTCAATCAGGGTAGTTCCTCAGGAAATTGAGGAAAAATTCATTTGGAACTAGTTTATTCCTGCACACAAACATTACAGGGGTACCTGGGTGGCTCAGTGGGTTGAGTATCTGACTCTTGGTTTCAGCTCAGGTCATGATCCCAGGGTCACGGGATCAAGCCATGCATCAAGCTCCTCACTGAGAGTGGAGCCTGCTTAATCTCCCCCACCCCATCTCTCTCACCCTCTGTGCCTCTCTCCTACCTGTGCACACACTCTCTCTCAAGTTAAAAAAAAATTATGATACTATCCTCAACCAAACATAACTACATCATTTTTACTTCCTTTTTTCTTTTAAATGAATTATACCCACTTTGAAAATCATACTGTATTCCAAGTACCAGAAAATAATTACTCTGGTCATTTGGAGAGTTTTTTCCATAGTAGTTAATATATTAGGTGACTCATATTCAAACAACATAAATGTTTATTACTTCCAATATTTTCACTTTCTTTAGAGACTTCGTTAGCATATGTTAGAGAGCAGGTAATATTTTGTATTTTGAATATTTTATTTGAAATATTTAGCATCTGTAATATTAATACCACATCTCCCCACCGATTTCTATTTTATCTTTGTTAACAAACCAACATTTACATCAAAAATAAAAATTAAAAAATGAAAGAAGTAGTATTTACAATATTAAACATAAGCCAGATGTGGAAGCATGCTTTTCCAGATTAAACATTTACTGTGTTGGCAGGAAAAGGCTTTCTTCCTCATTCATCCAAGTAAGTTTTGTTTGAATGGATTCTAGTCTCTTATTCCTTTACCCTTTTCACCATCTTTCTGTTGCTTTGTTTACCTAATAGTGGTTTTTCCTTACCACACTGCCTTCCATAGTTCTGCACAGCTGCTTCCCAGATGAGCTAAATAACTCATTTTCATCTTTAGAAGAGTTTAAACTACGGGCTAATCCTAGATGGCTTGTACAGAAATAGTGACTGAAATCTCTTTGTGACAGTTCTCATTAATACCTTTTTTTAAAAGAGAGCATTCAAGGGTATTGACTATAGAAAGACACCAAGAATAATAATCTGGTTCTATATCCTTCAAGTCATACGTATTCCTTGAAAACTAGTGAGGATGAACCTAAATTTATGAAGAACATAAAGTATGCATTTGGAAAATAAAGCAAACAAACCTTTCCAGCAAAATGAGCAAGTTTCTAATTTTGTTCTTATCTATTACAGGTAGATTAACCAACTTCTATGGAGTATTTTACCCAAATGCCTTTAAAGTGGCTTTAATCAACATGAGTTGAAGAACCAAGGCAAAAATTCTTGCTTGATGGACTCTCTTTATGTATTCACACATGAAATGAAAAGATTCAAGATTTTTCAAGTTAGATACCTCAATATAAACGTCAAGCTTTTCTTTTTTCTTTCTTTTCCTTCCTCCCTCCTATCTCCCTTCCTTCCCCCCCGCCACTTTCTCTCTTATTTCCTTTTCCCTTTCCTTTCATTTTGTTTCCTTTCTCTTCCACGTTCATTTTTCTGCACTTTCTTGATAGTGCGTCATAGTCAAAGGACTTAGGCACCCAGCACACCCTATGATTTAAACAGGAAACTCACAAAGCTTTGGCATTGCAGACTTCCAGTCAGATGGAAAATAATGAACAGAGATTATGGGAGTTAATAAGAAGGGACGTTGGCATTTCCAACGAACTGCCTTTTCGTGTTGGGCTTGTTTTTTTCCTTTCTTTATTAGAAGGTGGGAAAGGGAAACAAGAGGTTGAATTCTGGGTTAGGGCTAAATAAGCTACACTGCTTAAGAAAGTGCCATAATTCCATTTCATTACATTTTGGCACAGGTGCGTGCACGCGTTACTGGGCTGTAAGGTTGGTCATGAATAGAATTACACAGCTGAAGGGTTTATCTCCTATTCTTGCTTTAAAAAATTGTTATGCAAAAAGTAAAAATCAACCATAAATAGTGGTAGGAAATAAACATGCTTGAGAGTTAAAAGAAGAGCAGTGTTGGTAGAGGGGTTTTAAATCCATGTAACCAAATTATTTTTTTAACGTTTTATTTATTTTTGAGAGAGACAGACAGAGTGTGGGCAGGGGAGGGGCAGAGAGACAAGGAGACACAGAATCCGAAGCAGGCTCCAGGCTCTGAGCTGTCAGCACAGAGCCGGACGTGAGGCTCGAATTCACGAACCGTGAGATCATGACCTGAGCTGAAGTCGAATGCTCAACAGAGCCACCCAAGCGCCCCAAGTCTATGTTACCAAATTAGCTTTCCTTCTGCTGTGCCTTTACAGATGTATGGGTGATTGAATATTAATGACTCAGAATATTAATGTCTTAATAAGCCTTTACTATTTGTGTGTGTGTGTGTAAGAGTTTAAATGAATACATTATACTGCTGTTTCTACAGCTAAGTAACATCTAATTTTGCTAACGTGGGAAAATTAGGCAAAGAATTATGTTAATCGCTCCTGAATTCAAATGCTCAGGAGAACTGCAGTTAGGTTTGACTACTTCAAGTGAACACGGTTAGGACTGGGTGTGAAATCTTCCAATGTTCCTGGATTTTCCTATAGAGATAATCAAAGATCAAGCATAATTGACTCAGGGTTTCTGTTTCGTTCTTCTCAAGTTAGTCAATGGATACAAATTGAGAGATCATCAAATTGAACTGAATTATTTAGTTCTTTAAAATGACTCATTTTTACTCCTAAAAGTAGGGGTAGGGGAATTGCAAAATAATATACAGATCGTTCTTTTCACAAGAGAATCCTTAACATCAATTTGATTTTTCAAAATTTCAAAATGTTATGTGACATTTTGTAATATTAAAAAGGAAATTCTATATTGTTTGAAGAAACTGGCTTACCATTGTGCCATTCAATTTCTTAAAATTGGAGACGAAATGAATTTAATAATGAATTTTATAAGTAATTTGGCAGTTGGAGTTTTAAAGTTCAAGCATAAGCTTCGTGTCTCATTGCCCAATGCATTCCTTTTACATAACAAACTGGAACCAGGAAATTCAATAAAATAAAGAAAATCATTTCTATACTAACGCCAGCAGGAAATTCAGAGACTCTGTACATATCACACATGATACTCTTGGATACTTAGGAAAACAATAAAAGCAAGCTTATACTCAAATTTTAATTACTCTCTAACTTTTGCTTCATGCTGTGAGACCGAATTTGATTTGGAAAACACCTATGAAAGGATTATCATGTTATCTGACAGTTTCAAATCTAGTAAAAACTCTGTCCTACCACCAAAGCAAATTTTGTGAGTCAATGGCAAATAACCAGACTTAACATACAATATAATAAAATCATATAAGTATAATACTCTTTTGACAGAATTGCTATAGTATTAACAACCAGTTCAGTTTCAAAATTACTGTGCCAGATACCCAGGGTTATTAAAAAATAAATATCAACTCCAAGTACAAGGAATATACAACTTTTCTCTTGTATTGGAACTGTCTTTCACAATGCTGTTTAAGTAAATATTGTAAGTGAAAACTTCATTCCTGAAAGTTTTCAAAATTGGGTTAAAGATTTCCTGAGTAAAAATCACTCGTTTCATTACACTTGTTCGTGTAATGAAGTTTTAGTAAGTCCCTGCCATGTGCCAGGCCTTAGATAGGCATGAGAGGTACAACTGTAATATAAACAGGAACATATTGCCCCACATTTCCACAGAAGAAGGCTTCTGTAGGAGGGGTAACTGATCTGAGGTGTGGCAATCTGACTTCCTTTGAGCCAAATATTCCCAGGGGTAGGGTTGCTACACTGAAAAGTCAGCACAGAGCTACTTGGAACTTGTTTTCTTTTGTGCAATGCCTTCAGATGGTGGCTTGTTAATGAGATAGGGCTGCTGGGAGTGGGGCCCAGAAATCTGGTTTTAACAGGCACTTCAGGTGATTCAGGGGTGTGGTGAAGTGTGACGACCACAGCTCAGAGCAACTTGGTCAGGACACTCGGTGCTTGAAATTATTGGACCGCCACTGACAGATCTGATACTTTAGGCTCCAGCAGCCTCTATTTTTCCCTACTTCTCTCTCTGCTCTCTCATTTATGCAGACAGCATGATTGTGTAAAAATTTAATGCACATCACACCATTCCACTGCTAAAAATTCTCCAGTGACTTGCTTCCTATTTTACTTGGAATAAAAATGAAGTCCTGGGGCACCTGGGTGGCTCGGTCAGTTAAGTGCTTGACTCTTGATTTCAGTTCAGGTCATGCTCTCCGGTTGGTGAGTTCAAGCCCTGTGTTGCCTTCTGCACTGACAGTGTGGAGCCTGCTCAGGATTCTCTCTCTCTCCCTTTCTCTCTGCCCCTTCCTCTCTCTCTCTCTCTCTCTCTCTCTCTCTCTGTCTCTCTGTCTCTCTCTCTCTCTCTCTCAAAATAAATAAACTTAAAATAAAATGAAATCCTTACAATCTGTAAGGCTCTATGTGATTGGGATTCTGTTACCTCCTTGACCTTGTTACCTAAACTGTTTCCCATGGCCACTCCACTGCAGCCACACTGCGTGGCCTCCCTGATGTTTCCCACACAGACAGATTCAGGGCCTTATGTCCTCCGCCTACAAAATCCTTCTGCCTGGTCTCTCCGTGGCTCACTTTTTCAGGTCTCTGTGCAAATGCCGGCTTAACAGTGCAGTGAGGACTTCTATGACCACCTTAATTTAAAATGGCAACCAGAAATCTTCTTCCCTGTTTTATTCTCCTCCACAGCACTTATCTTGCTCTGACATTTCATATCGATGTTGAATTTGCTAAACTACTTAACATAAATCTATATAATATATATGTATTTGTATGCATACATATAGATGAAGAGATATATTTGTCATTGGTTTATTTTCTGTCTCCTACTACTGACAATAAGCTCCATGAGAAAATGTTTACTTTTTTCTGGCAATTGTTGTAACCTCAGCCCTAGAACTTGGTAGGTGTTCAGTAACCATCTGTTGAATAACTCCCCATGGGGATTATTGTGTTAGTTACTTGCCAGTTATAGCTATGAGAAGAGAGGAGGTACAGATATTTGGCACCCAGAACCTCCAGCATCATGGTTGTTCCTGTGTTGAAGAGCTTACAGTAAACGTGCCAAAATCAAGTTGTAACTGATACAAAGGAAAAGAGGTGGACAC
The DNA here is from genome assembly GCF_018350215.1 of Panthera leo. Classification (NCBI taxonomy): domain Eukaryota; kingdom Metazoa; phylum Chordata; class Mammalia; order Carnivora; family Felidae; genus Panthera; species Panthera leo. Next base: position 138,937,206 of record NC_056682.1, read on the forward strand.
AGTGATATGGAATCATATTGGTGAAATCAGTCCAGAGAATTGAAGAGTTTGGAAAAGAAGGTCACACTTGAATTGTGTCTTCAAGAAAGGGTTTGCTCAGGGGGACCTGGGTGGCTTAGTTGGTTAAGCATCTGACTTCAGTTCAGGTCATGATCTCACAGCTCGTGACTTTGAGCCCCACCTTGGGCTCTGTGCTGACAGCTCAGAGCCTGGAGCCTGCTTTGGATTCTGTGTCTCCCTCTCTCTCTGCCCCTCCCCTGCTCACACTCTGTCTTTCTATGTCCCTCAAAACTAAATAAACATTAAAAAATTAAAAAAAACACACAAGAAGAAAAGGGGTTTGCTCAGTGGAGACTGTGGGTACAGGTATTTCTGGTAGAGGGTCATGAAAGAGCATGATGTATCTAGGAAATGGTGAGTAGTAGTTCTTTGTAATTAAAGCATGAGGAGAGGTGGTTAGACCCATGAAAACAGACAGGGAAGTTGATGGGAGTTTTTAATTTAACTTTGGAAGGTTTTGATTGTCTTGAATCTTAAAAGAGGTTTAAGTAGAATTCTATCATACTGAATGCTAATCTCTACTCCTGAAGTTTGAGATGATTCTTCTAAAGTGAAGAGTAGAATTTCTGGGGTAAGTGGAAAACAGGGTGGGAAGAGAGCCATAAATCTCTCTGTTAAGTTCAATTCCAGAATGGCTCCACAATTTCCCCCACAGGAAGTACTGTAGATAGACTCCACTCTCCATTTTCTTTGCATGTTAACTCAGCCACCGACCAGAGACAATGGTATAGATTGATATGTGATTACGATAATTATTTCAAGCAAGTGGACTAATTTTCTTGTCACTGGTTAAGCTAGTGCTGCTTTTAAAATAAAATGAAGCAAAGCAAAATACAGACACTCAAGTCATATGTACAGATAGATAAATATACAGCATGCTGGACTCTTAAAAGAATCTGGACTACGGATTAAGAGACCTAGGACCTAATAACCTTTCTATTACATCCACTCTTTTGTGCTTAAGTAAGCCATGAATCTTCTTCTCATTTGTGAGATTTACACTCAAGCATCCTTACATTTCTAGATTTCCAATCATCAGTATATTTCTAGTATTCTCCAAGCTTTAAGTGTTGGGCTTTTGAACAGAATCTACCTGGAATGTATTGACTCATATGTATTCTAAAATTAGAAACTGATCTTGCCTACTACTCCAGAGAGCAAGGTGTATTCCCTGAGGCATCATGCTACCTTACTTTTTGATTTTGTGATGGTCACAGTTATGGCATCTGAATGAACGTGACCATGGTGAGTCCCTACTTATTAACTCAGTGAGATGGCAAAGGTACAGGAGGGTGGAGACATCTCTTTGATGTCCTCAAGTTTCTTTTTGTTACATACAACAGAATTAATTTTTCAATAGAAATAATGGGTTTGACATTTTGTGGGATGGCCCAGTTTCTCTAGGAAAATGGTTCTGAGTTTCAAGCAACAAGCAAGTGTAATTTTGGTGCACATTGGAAGTTGTCTGTGATTCCTGATAACACTACACTAAAACTTGAACTCCATTTGATGAATTCTGTTATAACAAATACCACCTTTTCTCCTAATTTAGAAAATTAAATGAAAAAATTCCGGATACAAAGGTTAATTTGTTAATAACCTTTCTTTTAAAAATGTAGATTTTAAACAGGAAATAGACAAACAAATAAGTTTGTACAAATACATAAATGTTAGTTCATATTAGGTTAGCTACTATAAAAATTTTGCCAACAAAGGAAAATAAATATTTTCAGAGGAGGTATTTAACAATTCTTCTTTAGCTTGGGGTCAAACTGAGCATTACTAATAATGGGACAAGTTGACATTAGGTATCTCATGATATGATGCAGTATATAGTTACTCACCACTGAAACTCCTTGGTGAAAAAATATTTACACTTAATACAATCACTCTTTTAGACTTATCTTCCAGTTTCAAGAAAATACAGAGACAAGAGAAACAAGTTAAAAGATACCACAAGGAAAGAATCAGACAAATACATAATGTGGGACAATGTAAAAAGCAACTGGCTTTATCTCATTAAAAAGTCAATGTCATGACCAAGGGAAAAAAAATCTTATTGGGACGTGCAAGGGAAGTGGCTTAGATTAAAAGGCAGTCAAGAGCCATAAGCAATGCAATTTTTGTACACTGATTGGATGATGCATCACAAAACCACTTATAAAACACATTTTGAAACAATTAAGACAATTTGAATTTGAGCTGATGATAATAGGAAATAATTACTAATTTTCTCATGTATGATAACGGTGATGTTGTGTAGGAGGATATTCTTATCCTTAGGAGATTCACGGTGAAATATTTAGGGGTGAAATCTGCAAGCTATTTTAAAATGGTATATACACACAGCAACATACTAAAGAGAGTAGGAGCAAATTTGGAAAAATGTTAACAACTGTTTAGTCTAGGTTGTGAGTATATTGGTATTTATTGTACTGTTGTTTGAACATTTCCAAAGTTAAGATAATTTTTATAATAAACGGGAAGTGTTGCATGACGATTTAAGTGTATTTAGTGCCACTGGACAGTGCACTTAAAAATAGTTAAAATGGTAAATTTTATGTTACATATGTTTTACCAAAATTTTTAAATGTTGGAAAATATCTTGCATAAAGAATAATCCTGTCCTAATCACAGTATTGTTGACAATAAACTAGAGGTTGTCTCAGCTCTGTAATTATTCACTTAAGGTTTACCCAGAGCATAATTTTTTGGGAAGCACATTCCAGACAATTAAAGAGACTATCAAATGATAGCTCTGATAGTTTGATTTTTTTTTTTTTTTTAACAATGAACCAAACAGGGTCTGGATAAAATTCTACCATAGAACAATGCAGGCAGATATTTCAGTGGGTGTTTGGTAGGAACAGTTAGTTCTAGTATATTTGGGTTTTATATAGACAGGCAGGAGGAGGTCCATCTGAATCTAACTTTGGGGACCTCTCTTCTTCATCCTTGAGGTTTCCATGAGAGATAGGACTTAATGTTTAGCTTGGGATAAAGAGAAACTGAAATGAGTTAAGTACTGGAAAATTAAATTTATTTGTATAAGAATTCCAAGTAAATATTACAAAAATTATGTGAACCACAGTTCAGAGGATATGAATAGATTCTAAAAGTATCCTGGGACATAACTGAGGTTCAACAAGTCAGGGCCAATTTTTCCCTAAAGACTTTTAGGCTGAAGCCACAATTAAAGGCCACTTTTAGTTCTGTCCAGAGCTCTTCCACACACAAAGCTGTGGGACGCTGTAATTCTTACTCATAGTGACTGAAAATAAAAGCCTGGTTAAGTACAAAGGGCTGTTTTCTGCCAAGCTCAATGAAAGGAGGAAGTGGCAAGGGTGGGTACAGGATGGCTGAAATTCCCCAGTCTTAACTGTGGATAGCGGGATTGCTTCAAGTTTTGCAAAACAATCCCAAATTAGGTCTTGTCAAGTCAGATACACATCTGCAAAAGAAATATACAACCTGACAATGACTAGGATATAGAGATGAGACCAAAGGGGAAAATGATATCTTTTCATGACAGAGTCCTAAAGTAGAATCATGTACTGATTTTTAAAAAAAAATCATGGCATTTGGGGTTCCACAGATCTCTGTTTGGTCCTGGATTTCTAGTTGTGAAAGCAAATGTATCTGTGTGGAACTTTGGGTTAAGCCAATTAACACCTCTACGATGCACATTGTTTGAGGTTAGAAGATGAAAAAAAAAAAAAAAATCCCTAAGCCATAAGGCTGCAGTGAAGAGTAAGTGAAATAATGAATATAAATTATTTGTATATTTTTATGAGTTCCCTGTACACAGTAAGTGCTCAGTTAACTTTTATCAGCATCATAATTATCTCTGACTTTGAGTACAGCCTCGTACAGTGGCATGGAGGAACCTGAGTGGGTCTAAGGGCTGGAATTCAACTCATCCAGAGTGGTAGAGCAACACAGGGCATGACTGGACTGACGGCAAATATGACTCCTAAAATCTGAGAAGTTAATTTAGGCCAGGAGTCAGAAACTCAAATGCCTGCAAGAATCCAGGCGGTACTAGAAATGAGTAACTTAAGGGGGACAGTGCAGATGCAGTTTGTGTGAGTGGTCAAGTCCATGACTTTGTTAATCTGGTGAGAACATACCCCATCTCAGGAGGCAGCGGCTATTTAATTCTAGATCATGTTGAAATGAGAGAATACAGGCTCAGTGTGGGAAGACCTTAATTAGTTTTTAAGAGAATCTGAATCCAATATACTTTATGTGACATTTCCTGTTTCTAAAACACTGAAACAATTATTTAAATACATTGTATAGGCCAAACAAAACATGTCTGCAGCCAGACACTAACTGGATCTTTGGTCTATGGCTTCTTCCATCACGCCTATCTAAGATTAATATTGGTCCTAAAGATCAGGATGGGATTAAACCTCTGGGTTGAGGACAAGTAGACAGATATACACATACCCACATACAGAGAAAGAGGTGGGGGGGGGGGGAGAGAGAGAGAGAGAGAGAGAGAATTGAACCAAAACAAGAGCCACATATGTCATTGTAAATTTTCTAGCAGTCACACTAAAGAAAAGTAAAAAAAAAAAAAAAAAAAAAGGGAAATAATTTTAATAATATATCTCATTTAACCCAACATATCATTTTAGCATGTAATTAATGCATATCTATTATTCAGATAGTTAATATTTTTATAAAAAAATCTTCAAAATCAGGTATGCATTTTACACCTGGCATATTTTATTTCAGAGTTAGTTACATTTAAAGAGCTCAACAGCCACAGCACAGGTCTCGAATATGCTTCTCAAACTTTAATATGCATATTGAAATTTGCGGGATCATGTTAAAGGCTAATTGTGATTCACTGGTTAGCGTAGAGCCTCAAATGCTTTATTGTTGATGCTACTGGTCCATGGACTACACTTTGGACATTAAGGAGCTAGAGGGTTGTGGAAAGTCTCCTTCAGTAGGAATTCTTTTTCACTTAAAGTATTCCCTCTCTTTCAAATTCAGTAAATATCTGTTAAAGAGACTAAACTGATATTCTACTAGTTAGTCACCATATTTAGATGTGGAACAACATTAATAACTTTAAAAATAGGCAATATTTTACATACCTCTTGCAGAAGAACTGAGTCATTTACTCCTTTTTCTTTTAAACATGAGAACCTGCTAATCTATTACCAGATGGTTTCATGAGAACACACTTAGGCACACGGTAAGCACAACTTTAAATTCTAACTTCAGAAGTTTGGCATGTTAAATATTTTAATAAAACAGACAATGGGATTTCAAGGGAAATTTGATAAATAATATCTCAAAGCTTTAGTATTTAGGGCCATTCCTCGGTCAAGGGTATGAATATTTCATAGACTCTCCAAAGAGAAACACAAAGAAAACTTTTTCATTTCCTCCTGACCATTCAACTTGAGAAATAGGTAGTGCTCTCTAGGCAGACCTTAGATCTTTGTGGACATGATATGGATACATAAATATGGAAACATAAGCAGCTAAATGTGGAACAGAATAGAAATCAAGGATTCTACATAGCGCAGTTATGCTCAGAATACAAAAGCTTTTAAAGCCAAAATAGTGTTCTGGAGGTGAGCAGTGAATTACCGTTGCTAAGAACTTGCTCTCACTCACCAATTGTTTCTCTTGTGAACTTTACCAGGTGGTTTACCTATTCTCTCCTCTCTCAGATGGTAAGAATACTGTGTGTTGAACAACTAAGTTATTCACATATGCTGACAGGAAGGTATTGAATCTTAAACACGTGGTCAGGATGGACTGACAAAACATCAAGTTCCCAGGGCCCTTTCTTCTGCTGCATTTCATAATAGCCTCAGCTGTGATATTTATATTTTCCACAACACAGGATTCCAATCATAGAACTAATGTCTCTTCCTACACAGAATAAAATAGCATGTCAAAAGGTAAGTAAACATAAAGAGACTTTTATGAAATCTTCAATTTTAAAGTCTTTGTTTTAGTTCTGAATTGAACTAAGTATGGAACTACATATACCAAATATACCCCCCTCCCCACCCCGGTAACAACTGTTTGGTCATTTTTTTTGGCATGAAATCTGTTGAGTGAAAAATCTAAAGTTTGATTGTGATAGATGGCTTAAGTTAGGTTCATGTGGTAAAAATTATTCAGTGGGATCATTAGAATAGAGATAACTTTTTTAAAAGGTCAGAAATTATCTAGCACTGATGAGGAAAAAAATGATAAAACTCACTAATATGTTAAAAGAAATTTTAAAAGGCATAAATAAATTAAGTAGATAAATGGAAGATTTAATATCATAAAGATGCCAATTAACTGTACGTTGGTGACAACTCAAAAGCAATTCCAATCAAAATTACAGCTTTTTTGTGTGTGAACTTCACAAACCAATTCTAGAATTTCTATGTTAGAGTAAGGGACAAGCGTAACCTAGATGCTTCTGAAGAAGAAAAACCTACCTTTCTTCATGCCAAGAATTATTCCTAAAATATACTAAATGAGCAAGATCCTATTATTTCAAGGAAAGACCAATAAAACTAAAGAGTGAGCCCAGAAACAAGCTAACATGTACAGAACCTAACTTATCCCACAAATGGTGTAGCAGATGTGAGAGAGATGATAGTGGACATTTCAATAAATGTTCTAGGACAAACTATGAGTCATACAGGAAAACAATAACAAAAAGTAGACCCTTGCCCAATAGCCATATATAATATTAAATCTGTCTGGGTTAAAGATGTAAAAAAAATAAAAGCAAAACCATACTCTATAGGACAATATCATTATGTCTTCCATAAGGATAAGGATGGTTAAACAAAACACAAGAAAGTGCAAACTTCAGATGAAAAGAAATATATTAACCAAATATATTAATCTGACTATCAAAACCTCTGACTTCTGACCATCAAAAGTTAATGTAAAGGAAGTGAAAAGAGAGTTGCACATGGGAGGATGGGAGTTTTCAATACATACGAGAGACAAAGGATTAATCAATGTCCAAAAGATAAAAAGAATTCACAATCTGTAGGAAAAAGAGGAATAAATAACTAATAGAAAAGATGAGGAAAAGTCTTAATAGATAATTCACAGAAAGGAAATTTGAACAACCAATAAAAGATACCCAGCCTGATCAGTAATTATAGAAATGAAAGTTAAAAACCACAATGAGAGATCTTTTATAATTCACTACAGGGGGAGGAAAAATGTGTGTTAACTATACAGCACTTCTGGTGGGTACAGATTAGTATAACCACTTTGAAAACAATTTAGCATTCTCTGTGTACTCTTTTGTGTTTTTGATTTTGCATTTTTTTCATAAGTGTAGGAAAATAATCAAACATTTATTTTGTTTTTCTGCATGAACTGAATTCTATTTTAGGATAACCAAATAAGTGATGAGGAAAACTTATTCTCTGTGGAAGAATTCTAGCTAAAAATGAGGAACAAATGACAGTAGTAGAGAATTACCATTATACAATCCTTGGTAAAAATATTTAGATACATTTCATTATTATATGCTAAAACCATTTGGGTGAAATGATGGGGAACTTTATTGTGCAGTGATCAGACTGATACCACCTGAACCCATTCATCAAGCTCACAGAGCTTCACATATTAAAAATTTTTACCTAAAAAAAAAAAAATTGAGCCTGGATTTCATCAAGCTGGCTGACAGGAAATAGAGGGATAGAGGTGGGATGTAAAACAACAGCGTAGAGTGATCAGTCACATTTAGAATACGAGACATTTCTTAGGATAAATGATGTGGTTTCTCCAACAAATCAATAGCATAAAAAATAAAAGGAAGGAGGGGACTGTTACATAGGAAAAGAATTGCAGAAGATAGAATAAGAAAACACAAAATTATTTGGATTTCGATGTGGTAAAACCAACTGTGGAAAAATAACTTTAAGACAATCAATGAAATATGAGTAAGAACTAACTATGTATTAGATGATATTAAAGCATTATTAGTTAGTATGACAACATCTTGATGTTTTCTGTTAAAATGTTATCAGATAAAGATTCATACTGAAATATTAGTATGAACAATTCATATAGGTGAAATGACACATTTTACATTTGCTTTAATATAAACAAAGATGTTTAGGTTATAGAATCTAATATTTTTGGTAAATTATTAGTTATGGAGTGGTGGTGGAGAGGAAGAGGTCTAGGATAACATCTGGATATGCCTTGGGTTGCAAGGGCAATGCCATTATCCAAGGCAGGGGATACAGAAGCAACAGCACACTTCAGAGATTAAAACAAGTTTAATTTTGAAAATAAATTTTAGGTGCTAATGAGATACACAGAAGGTTTTCTGAAGTAAGCAGTAGGATACATGAATATGAAATAAGAAGAGAGATCTGTGTTAAGGTTGTAGCTGTGAACACAACTCAACTCTAGAAAAGTGGTCAAATCACCCAGGAGAATGTACATTATAAGAAAAGAAGCCTAAGGATGATCTCTGGTGAATGCCAACATGTATGAAATAAACAATGGGACAGTTCAATGAGGGATTCTGAAAATAAAAAGGGTATTTGAATAGTGTTGAGAAGAAAGGGTTACTCAGCATAATGATTAATCAACACTAACCAAATAAGGTAGAGAAGTTAAGTAAGAGAAGAACTGAAAATAATCCACAGGGTGTTGAAGTTGGCAGTCATTGGTGCTGTTTGCAGGAGTCATTCCATTTGAATAATGGTGGCAGAGAACTAATTACCTTGGGTTAGCACCTACCTGGGGACTGAGAAATGGAGACACTTGTTATTTTGAGGAGCTCAGATAAAAACTGAAAGAGAGGGAGTGAAATAGTTGGAGTGCAAGGAATATTTCCTTATTTGTTTATTTTTTATATTTTTAGTTTATTTTTTATTTATTTTGAGAGAGAGAGAAAGTCAGGGAGGGGCAGAGGGAGAGGGATAGAGAATCCCAAGCAGGCCTTGTGCTGTCAGCACAGAGCCCTGATGTGGAGCTTGATCTCATAACAGTGAGATCATGACCTCAGCCAAAATCAAGAATCAGATGCTCACCCGACTGAGCCACTCAGGTGCCTCAAGATGATTTCATTTTTTAATATAGAAATGGCTTCAGCATGTTTAGAGGCAAGATAAAGGGGCTAGTTGAGAGAGTCAGTTTGAGAATTTTTAAAAACGGAGAACAGATGAAGTGTAGCTTCAGTGGAAAGATGGATGGAAAGCATCAAAAACATGTTGAATAAATTAGCTCTAAACAGAACAAGTTGGTATTTTTTCTCTGGATTTGTAAAAATGTTGTGAGACTAGATATATGTATAAAGGAATATTTCACTTGGTAAGAATAAACTATCAATTCTTCTTCAAGAAATAAATGTATTTCTAAAAGTAGAGGGTGCAGCCACCTAAGGTCAGACGTATTTTGCTTTAGAACTATCGCCAGAAAAAAAGCCTGAGTCATTCCTAGGGCATATATCCCTTATGGTTCTTGGGGAAGCATAGGTCTTGCTGTGTTGGAAGAATGTGCACAGGTTTGCAGCAAATTGGCCCTCTGAGAACTGGGCGAATGGACAAGACAGCATGGTTGTAGGCCAAGAGTCAGGAGAAGTCATATTCTGAATGCAGATGGCAGGCCCAGGGGCCAAAGGCTGCTGGAATGGAATTGTGAGTGAAAATAATCAGAAGGGTACTCTGAGGGGAACACTGACTAGTGAGGAAGTCTATTTTGGTTGACAAAAAGAATCAGGTGGTAGTCTCTATATTTAGACTGAACGTAATATGTGAAAAGTGAGGCAAATCATATATTGAGAGGAGTCAGTGTCAGCAGTTGGCAACAAAGGTCTTGAGGGTGGGGTGGAGGTTTAGAATATTTCTGGATATTTTTTAGAATATTTCTGGATATCCACACCTCAGTGAAATTTCCTAAAATTTCCCCTAGGAGAATCCAGGAATTCGGCTACAGGTGCATTTAAAAAAAAAAAAAAAAAAAAAAAAAAAGTCCGTATCAATCTACTTTTGATGTTAGCAGGATAGATACAGCCAGAGCACAAAAAAGATTGGAAGAGAGGAGTTAAGTGACTTGTAGGTGAGATAAGAAAAGGTGGGTCCATTAAGGTGATGATGAGTTAAGAAGTCTTTAGAAAATAGCCATAGGATGCATAAAAATGGCAGGAATGTCAGAGGAGCAGAGTGTTATTTATTGTAAGTGTCAAATAATTGGGATACAGTGGAGAGTTCAAGTATAATACTGCTACCACTTTTGAATTCTATGGAAAGTAAGAGAATTAAAAAGTTAGCTTGAGAGCTATTCAGAAGAAGATAGAAGGGCTGATCTGTGAATAAACTGACAGTATAGAGCAGGTCATCTGTGATAGGTTGAGGTCTCCAGAGGAAAGGGCAGGGGTCAACAGTAAAAAGAATGTGGGTGGGGAGGAATCCCAGAATAGGCCAGTGATGAGAATAAATGAGGGTGAGCTAGTCAAAGGCTTGTACTTTGGTTGGTGGCCAAAGAAAAGAGGGAGGAGAATGTGTTAGATGGACTGTTCCCGAGGCTCCTAAGCAGACCAAGTCCCCAGTGGGCAAGAGCTTATGAGATTAGCCATTTTTAGGCTCTACTTATCATTTAAAAGGAATGTCACTGAAAATTTACTTACCTCATCTCTGAAAAGTTCTCTTCCTCAGACTGTTAATGGAAAAAGTACATCTATGATCATTCCCCACTTAATTTTTTTTAATTTTGTATTCAAACCAATCTTATCATATTCCAAATGCATATGTATATGCATATCGACACAGATATATATATATACTCTAGAGACAGAGATAGAGAGAGATAGAGAGAGAGAGAGATACATACACACATATCTATATAGATATATATAGATATCTCTACTCCAGGCACGATGTAGAACATAAAATAAAGATCTTTTACCAGGCCACTGAGGAGCTTATTCTTGTATTGAAAGTGTGAAGAGTGCATATAATTTACCTCATATCTGTGGGTTTTGGAAGAAGTCTTCTTTTTCCACTAAAATAGACTTCAAAATCTTCAATCTTTAGTCTGTGGGCGTAGTCAATGTATCCTGACACTTCCTGCCCATGCGAGTTTTTGTCACGAATAAAGATCACGGTCTGGTAGAACACACAAAAGATGGAGAATAGAAAGAGAAAATGAACAAAAGTTATTTGAATACATTGCATATGATAATGAAAGCTAGAGACTTGGGGCGTTACATGTATCAGACCCTATTCTTAAATGCTTTACATTTCAGCCTTGCCATGATCCTAGGAAGTAGGTATGATTATTTACTCCTGACAAATGAAGAAATTCATTACAAGTTAACTTCACATTCATATAATGTGCATTTACAATAATTTTATATGACAATATCAGTAAATAATTTATAGAGGTCTTCTAAAGGGCAGACATTAAGTGTTTGTAGTATATTATTTACTTGTCCCCCAGTCCTATGGTCTTCTTGATGTCATAATTTTTTTAAGTTTATTTATTTATTTTGAGAGAAAGAATGGAAAAGAGAGCGAGAAAGCATGCACAGGAGTGGGGGAGTGGCAGGGGGAGAGACAGAGAGAACCCCAAGCAGGTTCTGCACTGCCAGCGTAGAGCCTGATGTGGGGCTCGAACACAAAACCACCAGATGGTGACCTGAGCCAAAACCACCAGATGGTGACCTGAGCTGGTGAAAACAAAACCACCAGATGGTGACCTGAGCTGGATGCTTAACCAACTGAACCACCCACAAGCCTCTTGTCATACTATTTTTTAGATGGGAAAACTGAGGAACAGAGAGGTTGAGTACTTCACTCATGTTCTCACAGCTAGAAATGGAAAATTGAGATTAAAACTCTGGCTCATGTGATTGTCTTTCTAATCACTACATCATTTTTCCATCTGAATGCTTATATATTTTCCGTTATAGAGATATAAATATCTGGTTCCTTCTCATGACCATGAAAGTCAAAAAATCTCTTTATAAATTAAAGTCACCTTACAAATTAATTCCATAAGTCAAAATAAACAGCAAGTACATATTTCTCATTCATCTTAATTCTTGCACAATATTGTTATTCACCTACTACATGTTAGGTTCCACTGTAAGTGCCAAGGACACAAGACAGTAAGTATCCTGGCCTCTCAGAACTTATGTTCTGGTGAGGGGAGACAGATGAGATATGGAAAGGAAAAAGTACTTCTGGAGAGTGATAAATGCCATATAAATAAAGCAAATAAAGAAGCAAATAAAGCAAATAAATAAACAAAGCAAATAAAGAAGATGGTTGACTGGAGAATGAGTTGCTTGTGGTGAAGCCTACTTCAAGTAATCAGAAAAGACCTTGGGGAGGCTAATTTAAACCATGACTTGAAGTCTAAAGGATGAGAAAAAGTTAGCCATGTAAAGATCTAGAACAGAAGCCTCTCAGGCAAAGGGAATACCTGATGCCAAGGTCCTTAAGTGGGAACAAGCTCACGCAAATAAAAGAACTGTAATCTTTTCTCTATCGAGCCAACGGACATTGATCTCAAATTCTAAGAGAAAAACAAAACAAAGAAGTGAGGAAACAAAAAAAATACAACTGTAACTGGAAGAGTTCTTGATGTATTTATTTCCAAATTGAATTCAAACTGCAGAATTTTATGGCAAAGTTCTACATTTGGAAGAAACTATAAAGAATCTTCCTTTTCCTCTCCAGCAATCATTAGATGGTTCCTTGTTGTATCTTTGTGTAGTCAATTATAGGAAGTACTAACATGGGTTACCTTAGACAGCAGAGCTTCCAGAAAACTAAAAGAATTTTTTCCCAGCCGAACCTGAGGAAACACGTTGCTAACAGCTTCCCAGTTGAAAAGCAGAATAAGCCATGGTTTACTGCTAGTTGCTAGTTTGCTAAATCTCACCTGCCTGCTGTGGTTGTTTGGCATTGAGTGCTAAGGATACTGTGTTGAGAAGGATTCTGAGGTACATTCTTGGCTTAAGGACAGGAAGTATGGTGATGGATTAGTACCATTTCCCATAGATATGGCAGAAAGAGCTAGCATTGTCATTCCTGTGCTCAGACTTACATAGATTCAATCCCTAGTCCTTTTCATTTTCACCATATAACTCCAGTTAAATTTAGATTTCTCCATGATTTTAGCCACACAGTTTTTAGCTTTTGCAGCACAAATTCTTAAATGGATAGTATCTCAATGAGACTTCCTGGGACTATTACACTATTAAACCCATACCTAACATTGCTATCCCTGCTTAAACAACACTATGTGCTGTAACTATCGATGTTTCCTATGCAGTCCTAAAGGTGCTTGGAATCTTTATTCCATCAAGGCTGCTCCTGATGTTAGGTAAGTCATACAGGCACACACACACACATAAACATACACACACACACACACACACACACACACACACACACAGAGAGAGAGAGAGAGAGAGAGGGAGAGAGAGAGAGAGAAATAAAAAGTCCCAAATAAGTCCTCTACTTTAAAATGGAACTCTATTAACAGGGGAAAAAAAAGACTCCTCTGTCTGCCTCTGTCTTTGTCCCTGTCTCTCTTTTTAAATGAGATGGGCCAGCCTTATTTTTTCAACAGAATGGCATACCAAATATTGTAACAGACCTTCCTGCTGAAAAATACAAATTCTGGATAATATCTAAAAAGCAACTTGTAACATGCGTTGATGCACGGGCAAGAAAACGAGGAATACTAGAGTCAAACACTTAGTGAAACCAGACCCCCAGAAAGGAAAGCAGAGCCCTAAAGCCATCTTTGGCCTGCAGGCATGTGCCCAACCCCAGGGAATCTCAGCAAGAATTTCATGATTTGGGTGGTTGGAGGTGACCAGAAACAAAATCCAGGCTTTCAGGTAGAGAGACTAATACGACTTATTGCCACAACATAGGGCAGAGAAATAAAAGGATGAAAACAATCTTCCATGTGTCCGGAGAAAAGAAGAATCATTCCAGAAGTATACATCCAGAGAAAGTATCTTTCTAATGAGCAAAATATAGACATTTTCAGACCAAAGAATGAGACTTTTCTTTGATTGACAAAAGACTCTTGCTCAGAGAAATCCTAGAGGATGTCCAGTTGACCCTTGAACAACGTGGGTTTGAATGACACAACTCCACTTGTATGTGGATTTTTTTCAATAACTCCAGTACAGTACTGTAAATGTATTTTTCCTTCCTTATGATTTTCTTAATATTTTCTTTTCTCTAGCTTACTTTATTGTAATAATACAGTATATAATACATACAACATACACAATATGTGTTAGTTAACTGTTTGTGTCATCAGTAAGGTTTCCAATCAACAGTACGCTATTAGTTAAGTTTTTGAGGAGTTAAAGTTGTATGCAGATATTTGACTGCGTGGTGGGGTTGGCACATTTAACTCCTATGTTGTTTAAGAGTCAACTGTACTTCATGCAAAAGAAAATGACTCTAACTGAAAGGTCAGAGATAAAGAATAGAATGATAATCAAAGAAAATATATGGAAAAAATATAAACAAATACTGACTGTGTAAAAGAATAATAATAATGTCTTCTGTAATATAAAAAACAATAATATGTCTAAAATTTTAAAACAAACATATATGTTAAAATGTTGGAATGTCCTTGGATTTTTAAGAATAAAGGCAGTTATATTGATTAATTCTAGAATTTGATAAATATACATGTATAAATCTAGGACCACCATCAACAAATAGAAAATACTGTATATGATCTTTAAATTATTAGAGGAAGAAAAAAATGAGGAAAAAGTGATCAATCAATGAAACAGAGGGCAAGAAGGTAGATGAAAAATATGTGAGAGGCAGGAAAAATCCACATACAAGTGGAGCTGTGTAATTCAAACCCACGTTGTTCAAGGGTCAACTGGACCTCCTCTAGGATTTCTCTGAGCAAGAGTCTTTTGTCAACCAAAGAAAAGTCTCATTCTTTGGTGTGAAAATGTCTATATTTTGCTCAAAATGTAATGATAGTGGTATGGGCTGAATTGTGTCCCCTCAAAATCCGTATGTTGAAACCCTATCCCTCAGTACCTCAGAGAATGTATTTGGTCATAGGGCCTTTAAAGAAGTTATTAAATTTAAATGAGCCCATGAGAGTAGTCCCTAATCCAATCTAACTTTATAAGAAGAGGATATTTGGACCTATAGACATCAGGGGTTTGTATGTAGGGGAAAGACCATGTGAAGACTTAGTAGGAAAGGGGTACTGGCAAGCCAAGGAGGAAGGCTTCAGAAGAAACCAGCCCTGCTGACATCTTGATCTATCTCTGACTCCTAGCTTCAAGGACTGTGAGAAAATAAATTTCTGTTGTTTAAGCCACCCAGTATGTGGTATTTTGTTATGGCAGCACTAGCTAACTGATACATACGGTAGTAAATTAAAATAGTTGAGTAATGACAATCAATGTAAATGGCTAAATGTTTAAGTTAAAAAACAAAGGTTCTTAGAATGGATAAAAAATATGATATAAAATGTACAGTTGAAAGTTAACTGTTTAAAGAATATGCATACGAAGATGTCCAAAAGAGGGTTGGTATTAGCATATTAGTATGAGACAAATGAGTTTGAAGACAAAAACTGTTCCTAGAGATGGAGAGTCACTAGACAATGATAAAAGATTCAATACAGAAAGATAGAACAATTATAACCTTGAACAAACCTTTGAAAACATAGTTTCAAAATATGGAAACCAAAATGGATAGAATTACAAAAATAAATGAACAAGTCATCAGCATCATGGTTAATTTATGTCTCACCTTAGGTTTCAGATCAATCCATAAATTCCATAATCATTCTAAAATTAATATAGATTGTAAAGAATTAAAAACACAAGCTTGAGTGCTCGGTTTTTACCTTAGCCAAATACCTAAACATCTCAATGTTTTGCGGATAAAATGACTGATGGTCTAAAATTATATATATATTTAGCCACGATTTCACTATTTTATATTATTATATAAAACCTTCCCATGTGAGTTAAAGACCATTGTCCATGGGAATCTGAAGTAAATTATTTCAAATCCCACTTCTCCAGCCTCGTGAGAGTTAAGCGGATGCTCTGTGATTTTTGTGACTCCTGGGATTTTTTGGGGCTAGAGAACTTAAGTCAGGCCAAACTGAGTATAAGTGAGGGTTCCTCCAGGTTCACTGTATGTCTTTGAGTGGGTTGTTCAAACTCTTAACACCTCTCTATATTCATAAGGCTTATGCTCCTAAGTTGGTTCCCGCAAAATCTACGGAGCTTCTACCAAACAGAACTAAATACCTCCAAAATAAATAGACAGAGAAACAAACAAACAAAACCAAAATAAACAAAAGACAAAAATCCTGTTTGGACCTAAGCATTTAGTTAGCTAAGCCTTCTTTAGCCTCTTCCTTCTTCCTGTTTCTCCTTCAGCTCTATAGAGCAACAAAATAATCTCTTTCGTTTTGCATCGAATTGCTCAGCTCATAAATCAGGTGCTGTCAGAGGCTTACCTTCTGCCCTATGCACTCAATTTGTTAGCAACATGCAAATATTGCTTCTTTTTCAATGGGGGATTTCTAGTGATCATTGTATCTATAATTTCTTTTCTTTTCCATAGAAACAAATCAGTTCACTGATGACTTTCCAAGTATGGCTACATAGGTGTAAAAGTATATTTTGAAAGACTTTTTAGTAAGATAAAAAAAACTGCTAAAATAAAAATCCTAATGAAGATGCTTCATGAAATCATTTTTAAAAGTTGATTAAAGCTATTGATGTGTAGTAATTGGTGACAGATTGTCAGGAAATTACAACTTAACATTTAACTACAGAATTACATCATTATAAAAGCACAGTGCAGATAACAGGAAAAAAATAATAAAACAGAAGAGGTAAGAGAGAGGTGTAGTATTGGACAGCTGGTTGAAATGTTATTGTCTCATTTATTTTTTATGATATGAATTGTCCAAGAATTAGAATTCAGTTAACTAACACTCTTGACTAATACATTTAATGTATTCATCTATGAAATGTATATTTTCCCCTAAAGTGGACGCTAATTACTCCTACTATTAGTACTCCTAGGTATCATTTCTTAAGAAGACACTATGCTCTGAGCAAATAGTAAAAGCTTTCTATTCATTATCTTTTTTAATTCTCTCAAACATGTATAATGGCTAGATAGCATTGTTTTCCTCATTTTGTAAATGTAGGAGTTAAAACATTGAGAAGATTCCCTTCAAAGACCTGCAACCAGAGAATGAGGTACCCACATCATACCCAGGATGCCTTCTCATGAAGTCCATGTTTTTAACCACTCCATGGTGGACACACAGACTTGGATCCAAACATGGCCTTGCCATCTACTTACTTTGTGACACTGATAAAGTCATTATCCTTTTTTAAGATTCAGTGTCACCTATTACAAAATGAACATAACAGCTGCTTCTCAGAGTCGCTGTGTGAACTAAAACCATTTTTGCTAAGCGATTAACAATGCTTGGCACATGGTAAACATTCTGAGTATTGTCTATTGCTTTTTAAAATTTTTATTATTACCATTACTATTGTATTTATACTATGCTAAGAGTTTTATCAGTTCCTTAGGGATAAGGAAATGGAATATTTTTATCAGAATTCCATTGCCTGGGTGTGTATAATTATGTTGCAGGACATGGTTCAATTCATTTGTTACGTTCAGTCATTCTCAGTTAAAACTTTGGATGTATTTGGAAGTTAAAATTTAAACAATTTTTCTTTCCTGATACTATTATATGCAAACAGGATGGACCCAATTGACAATAAAATCATAATGCTGGCATCCAGAATGGGCAGAATAGGAAGAGAACTCTTTTTGAAGAATTAGCTTAAATCAGCTTGACTGTGATGCCTTTTAATAGTTGCAAGCTTTCTTATTTGGAGCCTTGTATTGTTTCACTAGGAATTATCAAACGTTATAAATAATTGGGGCACTTGGGTAGCTCAGTCAGGTAAGCATCGGACTCCTGATTTTGGCTCAGGCCATGATCTCACGGTTTGTGAGTTCAGGCCCCGCATCAGACTCTGTGCTGACAGTGTCTGCTTGGGATTCTCTCTCTCCTTCTCCCTCTCTGTTCCTCCCCGACTTGTGTTCTCTCTGTGTCTTTCAAAATAAATACATAAGCTTTAAAAAAAATCTTATAAATGTTTTAAGTTTCTCTAATAACACTTTCCTTTAAAAAAATAACAGCTTTATTGAGGTATAGTTTACATAACATAAAATTCACCCTAAAGTTTTAAATGCACAGATCAATGATTTTCAGTAAATTTGAAGGGCCATGCAACACAGTCCAGTTTCTAGAATATTTGCATCACCGCAAAGAGATCCCTTGTGCCCATTTGCAGTCATCTCTGTTCCCACCCCCATCCCCCGGCAACCACTAATCTACTTTCTGCCTCTATAGATTTGCCTTTTCTGTATTTTTCATATAAATGGAATCATACAATATATGGTCTTTTTCATTCTAATATTTTTTTTTTATCACAGTTAATTTCCCAAAAGACACATGAAAACTATAAGGGCTCTTTTAAATGATGATGTTATGTTTATAAAAAGGCAAACTTCCAAAATGTTCACTGTCCTTAGATAAAACCGTTCAGTCCTCTTTAGAACAAGTCAAAGTATAACCAACATAAATACTTCAGTCAATCAAATGATATTCATTTGAAGCCATGAACACTGGTTTACATTTATTTGCAACCTAAGCAGAAAACACTAGTTTTTGTAACAATGACATAAACTACAAGAACAAGCCTTTGATAAATATTAAGATACAAGTATTCCTGATTTTGAAAAGGGTTCTGACACCAAAGAGAATAGGAAATCTGAGATTTTATGAAGAAGGTCTGTGACCTCAAGTGTGAGTCAGTGTTAGTTGAAAAGACTTATGGAATGCCTAGTCAGGTCCTCATTACTTCTCGTGTGTTCGGAAAAGATGAATTAAAGTACAATTTAGACCATTAATATATCATTTGGATCTTTGGCTGCTTGTCTTTTCCCAGAAGTGGATTAAAATACAAATTCATAAACTTGTTATGAGTTGAGTACATGTGTTGCCTGATTTTTCTTGCCAAACGCTAATGAGGAGACATAAACCTGATACACTGAAACGGGACTTTTTCAACAGTGAAGCCAAAGTCACTTGGAAAAAAAAAAAAAAAAAAACATTGCAAGCAGTATGTTGCTAAAACTGAAACACCCATTTCAGGGTATGAAAGCTGTCAAGCAAGCTAAGTTCTTGTGCTGCCCCTCTGGGATGGTCAGTATGCTCCCTGAAGGAGAACAAGTGAAGAAAGAATTTGTATCTCCTGTAATTTTAAAACTCTTGGAATGCTTTCATGAATCATTAGTTTTAGGGAGTCTTCTCCTTTCAGAAGAGAAATGACTCTGCAAAGGGAGTCTAAGTTCTGACAATCTTTTGTAACATTTCAAAATGTCTGTCCTTACATACATTTCTCTAAAACAAGCTCCTTTCTGAAATTTATACTGCTAATTATTTTAAAATTCTATATCCTCTTGCGTGATTGCAATTGGACACATTTCTTTTTACTTATACACACAATTCTCGTGGGTATGTTTAAGAGAGTTCTTTGTTCTTCCTGTTGGGAGACTTAGGCTCAGAACCAGCACACTCTTGCTTCTATATCCTATTGGCCAGAGCGGGTCAGAGGCCAGCCCAGATTCCAGAAGCCCGGAGAGGGACTTCTTGATGGGCGGAGCTACAAAAGTGTCATTGCAAAGGGGTGTGGATAAAGGACAAAGTGGAGGATTGTGGCCCCTTTTTAATCTATAGTTAATATACCGTAAAGAACCTAGGAGTCGGGCATGTAGCAGGTTTACTCATTTTGCAACAGTTGGAGATTCGATTTCTGAGAGGAATCATGGACTCATAACTTTTTTCACTCCCACTTTATATGACAGATCCATATCTGAAAAGGCTTTTTGCATTACCAGTGAGGTTAAGAATAATTAAGGAATATTTGGCCCCACTGCTAGTATCCAAAATGTTCTGGAAATTCTAGTGAATGAAAATAATACTAAAAGTACATATAAGCTCTAAATACATGAAAGGAGAATAGGAAGTTATTATATTTTGTATTAAAGGGTAATGACTTAGAAAATCCAAGGCAGCTAACTAAAACACTTCTAAGACCACTCAGTAAGTTAATCCAATTCAAAATATCTATGCAAAAATAAAAAATAATAGCATGGTTTAACACTAGCAATAACCTACTAGCTACTGTGCTATCAATATCTATTTAAATGATGCTTTTTAAATTATTATAACATTTGGGGTGCCTGGGTGGCTCATTTGGTTAAGCGTCCTGCCGACTCTTGATTTTGGTTCAGGTCATGATCCCATGGTTCGTGGGGTCGAGCCCCCTGTGGGGTTCTGCACTCCAGGCTCCATGCTGACAGTGCAGAGCCTGCTTGGGATTCTCTCTCCCCCTCTCTATGCTCCTCCCCTGCTCAAGCACATGCACTCTTTCTCTCGAGAATAAATAAATAAACACATTGTTTAAACAAATTTCAAATATTGTAACATTCCTCCAAATATTTTTCAGTTTTTTCTAAAAAAATAATAAAAAATTAAACAAAGAGGCTACACTGCTGAAAGGAAAGTTATTATTATACAATAAATGTACTGAAATTCTAAGCAAAACACCAATGGAGCATTTCCTATTACTTAAAGCTCTACCTTGAAGAGTAAGTGGTTAACACTATATAAGATAATTTTTAAAAGGAAAAACAAACAGCAGAACTTGTACTACTAGATATAATGGTATAGTAACTAAATCTTGTATCATTGGTAAAGTGATAGATGCATAATGGAAAGTAATAACTTCAGAAATACCCCTATACATACAAATGCACACAGTATATATGTTTTTCTATAGGGTGATATTTTTAAATGTTCTACAATGAATATCTATTCTTCCTTTAACAACATGATCCCAAAATCTTGTCTTCAAACATACCACTCTCTGACCTCCATCTCCTGTCTTTGTAGCTCACACACTCTGGAAGCTCCATTTCCACAGTGCTTTCAGATCTTTGGAGCTGCTAATCCATTAAACCACCATGTTTCATTGTTTATTACCCTCTTCACATACCCCCCTGTTTATCCAGCTTACGTTCCACAGTGCAGCATCATAATTGTTCACTTGCACACCCTTTCAAATTCGTTTCACACATCCTTTCGGTATGCTCACTGAAAATAGCCCAACATTGTTTCAAACCACCTTCCCTCTCAGTTTGCTTTTGCATAGCAACAATGGAGTTTGGCTGGAGAAAAAGAAAACTATGATGACTAGTCTCACAAATATTAACACTAGCAGCATGACCTCCCTGCAGCATTTGACTATAAACTCTATTGGCCCTATATAGTCCTTGCATATTGATTGGCTATGATAATTTTCTTCCTCCTGCAACCTGATTTTTTTTTTTATATTGTCTTTCCTCAAACTTTCAAAAGTATCCTTCTTCACACTCAATAGTTCTCTCTTTGAAAATAGAAGAAATCAGAGCAGGGCCCCTCATCTTCCTTCAATCAAATCAATCTATGCAAGTTAGATTGAGGATCTACGTGAGGATTTGTGTTCTTCCGTTTGTCCTGTTGTGAGAGCTGGAGTATCCAGGCTTCTATCCAAGGCCAGCCTGTTGTTTTCCACATTGAACCACAATGAGTAACCTCTCTTGTTACTCTTTAATCATTGATGTTTTACCTTCTGTAATATCATCACTACTGACATATAAATATACTATATCATCTATTATTTGAAAAAAAAAAAAACCCAGCTAGTTGCAGTCCCAAGGTTTTGCTTTTCTTTACAATTCTTATGATCTCCTTAGCCATTGCAAACAGGCTTTTTTCCTGGAGCACTCTGATAAATAGTTCTGTCTCTCACATCTACTATTCCATCTTGCCAAATCCCATGGTCAATTCTCATTTTTAATTTCACTTGAACTCCCTGCAACATTTGACGTAATTGTTCACCTTCCTCTTTCCTGAAACATTTTTTTTTCATGTAGTTTCAGGGACATCATATATTCCCAAGTTTTTCTTTTGCTTCACCAATTTTTTCTTTATTGGATCCTTCTTTTCTTTCTAATGTCCAAGTTTTATAGCTCTCCAAGGCTCAATCTTCATCTTTTCTCTGTCTGCATTCACTCACCAATTGATCTTATCCAGTGTTCCATAGCTTTAAGTATCAGTCTTAGTCTTTCATGAGCTTTAGACTCATGTGGATAATTTTTATAAAAATCTTTATCTCCAGCCTTGAGGTTTTCCCTGAATCTCAATCAACGTTGTATGTGTTTTTGTCTACCACATCATTCTAACTGGATGCAATCTGGACATCTTGGTTAGCAGAACCATACCATCATTCTGTAAATCTGCTTTTAATTATGCCTCCTACAAAAGCAAGTAGCTTCAAAATCAAAATGTAGATGTCTCTGCATTAACCCTGATTTCTCTTCTACTTCCCACATCTAATAAATCACCAAGTTCTCTTGATCATACCTTTAAATATATATCTCAAACTATGCCTTTGTTTTCCATAACCATTGCTAATATCAAATCAGATATCTGAAATAACAAACCTTATTGTTTCTCTGCTGACCTGTCACAACTACCTTCTGGGACATCGTTTTTCACTCCAACCACCTTCAAAAGTATCCCAGAATTTCTGCTGTAGCACAGAAATCTGAATGTATTTCACCTTGTTTTGGTAGTTATTTGGAGTCTGAACTGCTAACCTCTTTAATATTGTAGATTGCCCATGATCTGATGCCAAACTACCAATCCAAGACCACTCTCACCTCCTCTTTCATGTAACCCCTTTTGTGCAAGATATTTGCTTAATTGCACACTTACTATTTCTTTGTGTTTAATGATGCATTTATATATTTTCAAAGACTCAAATACTACCTCAAAGCTTATCTAGAAATACAATTTTATCTTCATCACTCCTCCTTGATCTTGGTACCTGTTCCTCACAAGAACCCCATTTAACTTTTTCAACTGTTTCTAAATAACATATTAATACTGATACTTCTTACTTTTTTTTCTTTTTTACCTACTTCCTTCTGTGGAAGATGATGATTTATCTCTATTACCTGTCTCCTTTTTCCTCTCAAACCACTTCTAAACCTTTCTTCTATTCAGCCCCCCCCCCCCAGTAGAGCAATATTATAATTTTCGGTTAAGTGATTATGTATTGTTTACAATTTTAGTACCATTTAAACATTACCACAACTAAGCCACAGAGTTAGAGAGGTCAAGGTGTTTATTCCCCCAGCTATGATTACTTTCCTTTCTTCAAAACTTTTTATTTTCCAGAAGTTTAATGACCTTGGCTTCACACCCCCGAAGTTTTCTATGAACCTATCACTAATCCATTCCAAAATTTTCAACACAACTACCACTGTCTCCTCAATGCATTCATAATGCAACCATTTTATTTTTTCTCGGAGACTTACTTTTTGGAGTTCAATCTTCTTTCACCTATATTTAATTCTTTCTAGTCTTCCACCAGAATTAACTACCATTTTTGGGAATTCTCTTCACTATTATCTTAGGAATCTCCTCTGCTTCTCACATGAGCTCCCATAACATTTTTTCGTTTATTTCCTTATTTAGAGAGAGACAGACAGAGAAAGCAAACAGGGGAGAGGCAGAGAGAATTGGGGGCGGGGAGAGAGAATCTCAAGTAGGCTCCGTGCTATCAGTACGGTGGCCAACATGGGGCTGGAACTCACGAACTGTGAGATCCTGACCTGAGCAGAAAGCAAGAGTCCGACTCTTAACCGACTGCGCCACCCAGGTGCTCCAACCATAACAGTTTTTAAAATGTTTCTATTTTGTACCTACTACTTTATATTGTAGTATTCGAGGTCCTTGTAGGCCGGAGACTGTATCTAATTAACTTCGTATGCTTTATCTAACTTTGCATGCTTCATATCTCTCCTGGTTCTTAGTTTATGGTAGGTTTCCAACCAGCAGGTTGGAATTCAGTTGATTAAATAAAGTCCAGCAAGATCATCTGCCAATGTACTATTGATTTAATTATTCTTCACAGAAAGTGTCCCCATGCAACAGAATAATTGTGGTGCTAAAAGCTAACTTTTTATGAGTGTTTACTGTATGCCAAGGTCTTCTCTCATTTAATCCTAACAAAAGTTCCGTAATATAGGTAATAATGATTATTAATTATATTGTTCACTATCTATAATATTATTCATTATTTATATTATTTATTTATTATTTATATAATTTATTATTATAATTATTATATATACTATAAATATTATAATATTTTATTATTGATTATATTATTATATTATTAATTATTATTAATTACACATACTCATCATGAATTCTATTTTATAGATTAGAAAACTAAAGCACCAGGAGGTGTTTGGGCCTAGGCTCATATAGTTAGTGTGTCATCAGAATTCCAACAGAAAACAATGGCAACACTTGTTTATTAACAAAGGAACTAATGGATGATGCACAGGGTCACCTCAAGGAATACTGCATGTAGCTGGGGCTACTAGTAGTGAAACTGACACCATCCCTGCCACTGGCCTTCTCCTTATTCCTTCAAGCAGGAAAGCTTACCAGAATCCCAAATGGAGAGAGACATACACAGATTGAGAGCATCCTGGAGAAGAGAAGAGACCTTATATCAAGTGACAAAGAGCTGGAGAAAATTCTGCAAAAGGAGGGCCAAGGGAATAAATCCTTCCTGCAGGAGCTCCATGCTGGCTAAATCTAACTGGGGCCAGATCCCTGATACCACATATGTACTCGCATAGAAGCAGCCTCCCTGGGTAGAGAGTAGATTGGAGAAAAATGGAAGAGAATCTGAAGTAGCAAAACAAAGGTACTAGGAATTGTAATGGTAATGCTGGGATTTGTACCCAAGTATTTGGTTTGCCTATGCTCTTACTACTGTGCTATGCTTGTGGGGTGGCAGGCAGGAAGAGAGGATCTGTCTTCAATTCAGATTTCAGAAACAAAGTGATTCTTATGAACAAAGGAATTCTTATTTCCTTTTCAAAATCAACATCCATCTTGCAAGGAAAACACAACTGTTTAGGAGAATAAGAGACATCTTGGAACCTAACACAAAAATGACTACAACATTGCATTGGCATTCTCATTAGCAAGCAGATAGGCCCTGGGTACATCGCAGAGTGTATTGCTTTGTTTGGATCAAAGGCTCACGCACAAGCAAAGACTAAGCAACCAGGAATAAGAAAAGCTTCTCTCAGTGGGATACTAGCATCCTGTGACATGCAACAAAGGATATGACCAGGCCAGAATAGAGTCTCATCAATTAACAGGTCTAATTATGGGTTAAAACCACTTCCTTGGTAGGGAGCAACTATATATTGATATCTGAATCCACTACGTAGGCTTTATCATTGATTGAATATGAATTTGTAGTAAATTATTTATCATTGTCATTATGGACTGACATTTGTCTATCTCAAGAAATTCTTTCATTATCTCCGTACAATTCTCAATTAAAAAAAAACCCTCATTTTTGTCTTTTAATACAGACTTCTGAAGAGTGTAAATCATACTATGCTTTAGAGGTGATAATTCAAATACAGTAAAGCCTTGGTTTGGAAGCATAATTTATTCCAGAAACATGCTTGTAATCCAAAGCAATTGTATATCAGAGAATTTCCCCATAAGAAATAATGGAAACTCAGATGATTCATTCCACAACCCAAAAATATTCATATTAAAATGATCACAATATTGTAACATAATACAAAATAATAAAGAAAATACAAAAGAAAAACAAAAAGAAACAAATTAACTTGCACTTATCTTTGAAAACCTTTGTGGCTGGAAGCAGTGAGACAAGAGAGAGGAGGGTTATTGCATAGGACAACTTTCACTATCACTAAAGGAATCACTGCTATCTATTGGCTCAATGAAATCTTTTTCTTTTTGTTCAACTTTAACAAGGGACCTATCCAATGATGCTCGCTTTTGCCTCTTTTTGGGCATTTCGCAGAAATGTGACATTGCATTATGATCACCCACAATCTCTCAACAAGCAAGTGCATGCACGAGAGAAGAACCATTGGCTCAGTTGTGATCATGATCATTGATCATGTGATGTTTGGCATCACACACTACTCGTATTGCAAGACATCACTTGTTTATCAAGTTAAAATTTGTTAGAAATGTCTGCTGGTCTTGTGGAACACTCGCAGAACAAGTTACTTGCAATCCAAGGTTTTACTGTATACTTAAAGAGAGATCAGGAGGCACCAGGTGCTGTCCTCGGTCCTGGAGATATAATGTTGAACAAAATAAGACCTTGACCTCATGGAGTTCACAGTCTAGTGAGAAAGACAGACAACTTCTCCATTCTGGAAATCTGGAATAAACTTCCTCTCCTTTACCACTTGAGCATTTTCTCCTATCCTTTGAAACCCATCTCGGAATGTTTTGTGGACAAATCCGTCTCTCTCTTACAGTGTCCCCACACAAGCCATTTCTTATCTCCTCCTTAAATGATCACACTATATCTTATTGGTCTCTTGACTGATTTGTCTCCCTATTAGATTGTGAGCTGCTTTGTGATCAGGGATGCTATAATGTATTTTGGTTCTTCCATAGCCAAGCCTCATGCCCATCACAGAGAAGACACACAATAATGTTAATTGATTAAATGCATAAACAAACAAAAGAAACAAGATAATAAAAATATCTTTCTTCTACCTACTTCCTATATGCTAATCTCAAAATGGGCATGAGTCATCTACATGACTGATGGTGAAAAGTATAAAGGTCACACATTATTGAAAATCCTCTATGTGACAGGGACTTTACTTGTATGTATGTTAAGTAAGGTGGTCATTTTTATTTCCATTTTTTAAAATCGTATAAGAAAAATATTAAATATTTTGCCCAAGGACTCACAGCTAGTTAGTCACTGAGTTGGAGCTTTGAATGACAGTTTATTAACTTACATCTTTGATCCCTCCATTACACCAGTCTGCATTCCAGCAAGCATGGAAGAATGTCTCAAGATTAATTGTGAATTGTTGCTATGACAACGAGCACATTCTCTACGAGGATGTCATCAACCTTATTTATAAATTAAAAACATAGCAGGGTTTGAAAACTCACACTGTCATAACTTCCTCTTCTATATACGATTGTGCAAGATCTAAGGGAATGACTCAAATTCTTATTTCACTTTCTTTGCTTAATCACTGGGGGCTTCCACTTGAGTTCAGGGTGACTTTTTTTCTTTAACCTATAGATACAATATCAAGCTCTTTAGTTGATGGAACAAACTTTTAAAAACCTGTAATATAACTAGAGTAAAGATCAAAGGAAGTGACTATTTTTCCCATAGCCTTAAATAGACTTCTAAAATGTTTAGGTTTAGGAAAAAAGACTTTTTAAATGACATGCATACATTTAAATTTAAAATAACATGTGGTTGTTTGGGGTTGGGGGGAGGCACAATGGAAGAACTTTGAACAGACCAGCATAAGACACATAATAGGCACTCAATAAATATTTGTTGAGTAAATAGATGAATGGCTACTTGAATTAAAGAAAGTAGGCATGACAGAAAGTCATGCTGATTGCTATCTCTTCTTGCTTAAATTATTGGGGGGGGGTCCCATAAGGGGCATAGAAAATGCAAATGAAAGTGGGAAAGTTAAGAGGAATGGCATGGTAATGCACAAATAAAGAATGTACAGATAAAACAATGTGAAAAAACAGTTGTGGTTTGGAATTGCTTAAAGGGCACTGGTGAAACTCAAAGAATATAAAGAAGTCTTCATGTTTTCTGGGACCAAATATCTCCAAGTGACACTGCCTGGAAATGATGCCTTTCTGGTGGGAACTCTAGGGTCCATCCAAGGGTTTTAATAAGCGTCTCTGGGGGCCCTGGGTGATTTAGTCAGTTAAGCATCCCACTTTGGCCCAGGTCATGATCTCGTGGTTCATGAGATTGAGCCCTAAGTAGAGTTCTGCAATGATAGCTTGCAGCCTGGAGCCTGCTTCAGATTCTGTTTCCCTTTCTCTCTGCCCCTGTCCCACTTGCCCTCTGTCTCTCTCAAAAATAAACATTAAACAATTTTTGATAGGTGTCTCATCTCTCCTTCCCTCACCCAAAACAGAGGTGGTGGTGCCTCACCCAGCAAACAGTGAGGAAATGCACAAGGGAAGACTGTAGTATTACCAGGAAGGTAAAATGCAGGGTGATCATGTAGGGAGTAAAAGGGTTATATAAAAGATAATTGCTATGAAGGTAGCAAAGTTCTACATATTATTACTCAGTGCTGAATTAATTTCAGAGATATTGAAAGGAGAGTAGGTAGTGACCAGTTTACTATTAAAGGAAGATACCAGGCCATTCGTTTATTCTCACATTTAATAATTACTTATTGAGAGTCCATGAGCAAGTCACTGTTCTATAAACTGGTGATAAATGGTGAATAAAATAAGACTTCTGCTCTCAATACATTGCTTTTTTAGTGGAAAAAGAAAAAAACATGCATATGTAAGCAAATAATTATAAGTAGAGCTATGGTACTGTGAGAGCAATAAAATTGATATTAGTTAGAAAGGGCTTAGCTGCTTTAGACAGGAGATTAAATCAGGCCTCTTGGAGAAGAAAATGTGTTTTGTTGTTGTTGATTTATTTTGAGAGACAGAGATGGAGAGAGAGAGTGCACATGTGAACAGGGGAGGGGTAGAGAGAGAGAGAGAGAGAGAGAGAGAGAGAGACAGAGAGAGAAGGAGAGAGAGAGAATCCCAAACAGGCTCCATGCTCAGCCCGGAGCCCAATGTGGAGCTTGATGAGGGCTCTGTCCCTCGAACCATGAGATATGACCTGAACTAAAATCAAGAGTTGGTCAGTTAATGGACTGAGTCACCCAGGAACTCTGGAGAAGAAAATATTTTAACTGAAACTTGAATAACGAGAAAGACGTAAGAAATTGCAAGGGAAGAACATTCTAGGCAGAAGGAAAAGCAGGTGTGATGGCCCTCATACAGGAAATAGCCTGGTTTGTTCAAGAAACAGAAAAAAAAAAGTCAACGTGGCTGGATTACAGTGAGAGCAAAGAAGGAGTTAGGGAAGGAATGACCTGAGATAAATTTTGGGATCAGGAAGTAGCCCAATTCTGCAGGCCAAATGGGCTCAAAGAATGGCTTTCGATTTGATATAATTGCAATGGGAAGACATCAAGTAGCTTTATGATATCCCATGGTCAGATTTTCAAGTTCACTGGAGAATTTGAAAAGTGTCTTAAAGAAGGCAGTGTGGGGTTTGAGCAGATGATGCTGTGATGGGAATGAAGGATAAAACAGAAGGGATGACTGAGATGCGCAAATAGGGTGAAGCCGTGGCCCAAGCCCTGCAGGGTGAGAGGGCTGCTACAGCAAACAGGAACACAGGAGACATATAAATTCTATATGTTTTTGTTTTAAGCAGTGTGTTGACATTCAACCTACATGACAGCTAAAGAAATGATAGTAAAAGTGTATTTAGCTAGAATACTCCAGGGCCTCAAACCTTATCCACTACCCACTCCTGCAAAGAATCTGAAGGAAATAAACTTCATGACCACTTGGAGGCTTTGTTGTCAATGCCTGGTGTCACATCGTAAGGACTTAGGCTCAATCACATGAAAAGACCCTGTTATTTAGGTGTCTGAACTAAACTACAGTCGAAGATCATATCTGGCTGAAAAGCTTCTTCTTCCCTCATTCCCTTTATGCTCACACCCAACCTCTGGCTCTTGTTATTAAAATCTAATATTTACTGAATGATGAAACGGGGTCATGCACTGTGTTAAACACCTTAAGTGCATTATTTCATCTAATAGTGAACTTACTAAGCAAGCACACTTATCACATCCATTTTACTGATTAGAAAACTGTGACCTAAGAGAAGTAATTTTCCAAAGTTATGTGACAGAGCTGGAATTAGAAGCCAAATGTGTCTGATTCCTGAGCCCACTTTCTTCACCATTACACACTCCTGACACTCTGTCATCCTCAGGGCAAAGAAAGCCAGTGATAGGAGAAAGGAAAGAGATGCCAACTGCTCCTTTGTGGTTGGGATAGAACTGGTAAATATTTCACTTGGCCAAGTTCACCATACAGTAGGTGGCGGTACCAGGATTGGAACACAGTAATCCATGGATATCACCCAAGAGCACGCTGCAGCCTCTTCTCATCTATGTATAATCTATGCTTTGGTCTAGAGGAAGATTCAGCCAAAGTCGCCTAACTTTCCCTCACCAGCAGTCACCTCCCTCATACCACTCCCAAGAGGAAGTGATGGGTCAGGTTCCAGGATGAGTGTCTAGCAGAAGAGCCATGGGCTGCTGTTCCTTCTCCTTGCTTGCACACCGAGAAAGACTGGGGTGAATAGACTAGGCTAGTTCCCTCTTGTCCTATGAAAGAAATTCTGGCTTGTATTCTTGCCCAGACTTTCTCATCAGACTGGCAAGCAGAGATTTTGGAGAGCTTGGTTGAAAAGGAGACAAGATGTCTTCTTAATCTACTTCAAGCATCTTAGGTTACTTAGGATAAAATCTAGTATAGGCAAAAAGGCACCTTTATGTGGTTAGCTTAGCTCATGATGGGTCTACTTTGGGATTTGAAACAAAAGTCTCATTTTAAAAGAAAGTACCCATTTGCCTAGATTATTACCTTAGAGTCCTATTGGGGAATGTTGTCACACTAGTTTTAGTTGTCTGGTATTTAGATCAAAATATTTGGATTTAGATCAAAATATTATCATAATACTGCCTTAGAATTAACTTACATTTTCATTTGGTAAATTTTCAACTACTTACTTGGTTTCTTAAAAATCTTATTAAAGGACTCTATTGTGACAGAAATTGCTGAACCTGTGAGGGCCTGTCTGCTCATCTAGGCAGCATAACCATATAGTCAGGGCTGTGTTAGAATATCAACTTAAGGGGTTGTGTATCTGTATAGGGACCTTTGTATGGTCACTTTGAACATCAGGATTTTTGAGACAAGTGCTCTAGAGGTGGTTATTTCCTCTGAGACAGGAAGAGTTCATGACCTTTATATCAGTGAGACCACAAAATGAAGGCTAATTGAACAGCTAGGTTTCAATTAAGATGTTTAACTCAGTCAAAGACGATGCACTGATTCCTATGGCATGTAATAGAGTTAAATGAGCACTGGTCAGCAGCTCAATTATTCAACATATATTTATGAAGTGTTTATTGTTACTGCATGCTGGGCACATGAATGAACAAAACACCAACCTTGCCCCCAATATTCCTACATTCTAATGCATAATTACATATTTCTCCTTCTCGGAAACATTTCATTGCCACCAGTGGCAGTTTGGTATAGTGGAAAGAATCTAGACTGGGTGGGACTGAAAACATCAGTGTCTACTCCCAGTTCTGCAATTAGCCAGCTCTATGACCACAGATAAACAACTTGAGTTCTTCGTGACTCAATTTCTTCTTCTGTCTAAGGAAGGTGGAAGGATCGGTTAGACATCTGAATCTAAAAATCTAAAAGGCAAACACATTTTCTGAGGCTATTTTAGTTTGGTATTTTCCAAAAACTCTGGAATAACTTGTGTGCTTAATAAATATTAAATAAAAATAAAATCATCTTAATCCTCTTCTTCCTTTGCTCATAAATCCAGAGAATCTTTAAAGAACTCAAAACTTTTATGTATCATGCTAGGGAAAAAAAAATCAAACAAACTCTGAGAATAAGCATTAGATAAAAAGAACTTCCCTTAATCCTAAACTCTCTGAAATCCAAAACATGCAGGATGTGGTTTAAGGGTAATGTGCAAATACAAAATTGTGATCTCTAGACTTAAAAAAAATGATAAGTGTGTGTTTGTCTTTGTTATCTGCCCATGTAAAATCCTTCTGTTCTTAACTATAATAATTATGCCAAAATAGCATTTAAGACAAAACATCAACTTGTTTTACTTATATTGATGTCAATTTAAAATAGCAAAGTCATCCAGATCCTTTCTGCCTGTATGATTTGTTTAAGCATTTTTAAAGTTCATCAAAACGGTAAACAGCTTTGATAGACTTAGCCATACAAGCCATACAAGTAGGCTGTATTGCATTAATTAATGAAGATTGGAACATACTACATACCATCTAGTTAAGGTTACATATTTTGATTATGAGAAATATTAATTTGCATGTGGATCACTCAAATCTGAAGGGTCAAATTTGTGAATTTTTCATAAGCTATGTACTTCCTGTTAGCATCAACAAAAAATAGATTAAGGGATGAGCATTTTCAATTTTCCTGAGTTAAACACTTAAAACCAATAAGCTTTTGCATAAAGGTTTTCACAAAAGTTATCTTCTTTGCAACCCGCGACAATCCTGTGAGGCAGTTTTGTCATCTGTACAGTGGGGGACAAGGATAACAAGACACGTGAAGCTTCAGAGTGAGTCTGGTTTTTCCTTGCTGAGATCCTGATCATTCCTGAGTGTTTCCCAGGGACATCAAAGTCTCAGAAGCAAGGAAGGCAAATGAGTTGCTCTAGCGTAGCACTGCAAAGCAAAACAGCAGCTTTTATTACCTTGAAACACATTCGGGGGAATTTTTATCATTGTGGGCTGGGATGATCAGGATAGGCTTGTTAGAAGATAGAAATTTAATGAGTTTTAAAGTCTGGAAAACCTCCAAAAGCATGGAGGTTAAAGAACACCCTACTAACGAATGAGTGGGTCAACCAGGCAATTAGAGAAGAAATTAAAACATATATGGAAACAAACGAAAATGAAAATACAACAATCCAAACGCTTTGGGATGCAGTGAAGGCAGTCCTGAGAGGAAAATACATTGCAATCCAGGCCTATCTCAAGAAACAAGAAAAATCCCAAATACAAAATCTAACAGCACACCTAAAGGAAATAGAAGCAGAACAGCAAAGGCAGCCTAAACCCAGCAGAAGAAGAGAAATCATAAAGATCAGAGCAGAAATAAACAATATAGAATCTAAAAAAACTGTAGAGCAGATCAACGAAACCAAGAGTTGGTTTTTTGAAAAAATAAACAAAATTGACAAAACTCTAGCCAGGCTTCTCAAAAAGAAAAGGGAGATGACCCAAATAGATAAAATCATGAATGAAAATGGAATGATTACAACCAATCCCTCAGAGATACAAACAATTATCAGGGAATACTATGAAAAATTATATGCCAGCAAATTGGACAACCTGGAAGAAATGGACAAATTTCTAAACACCCACACTCTTCCAAAACTCAATCAGGAGGAAATAGAAAGCTTGAACAGACCCATAACCAGCGAAGAAATTGAATCGGTTATCAAAAATCTCCCAACAAATAAGAGTCCAGGACCAGATGGCTTCCCAGGGGAGTTCTACCAGACATTTAAAGCAGAGATAATACCTATCCTTCTCAAGCTATTCCAAGAAATAGAAAGGGAAGGAAAACTTCCAGGCTCATTCTATGAAGCCAGTATTACTTTGATTCCTAAACCAGACAGAGACCCAGTAAAAAAAGAGAACTACAGGCCAATATCCCTGATGAATATGGATGCAAAAATTCTTAATAAGATACTAGCAAATCGAATTCAACAGCATATAAAAAGAATTATTCACCATGATCAAGTGGGATTCATTCCTGGGATGCAGGGCTGGTTCAACATTCGCAAATCGATCAACGTGATACATCACATTAACAAAAAAAAAGAGAAGAACCATATGATCCTGTCAATCGATGCAGAAAAGGCCTTTGACAAAATCCAGCACCCTTTCTTAATAAAAACCCTTGAGAAAGTCGGGATAGAAGGAACATACTTAAAGATCATAAAGGCCATTTATGAAAAGCCCACAGCTAACATCATCCTCAACGGGGAAAAACTGAGAGCTTTTTCCCTGAGATCAGGAACACGACAGGGATGCCCACTGTCACCGCTGCTGTTTAATATAGTGCTGGAAGTTCTAGCATCAGCAATCAGACAACAAAAGGAAATCAAAGGCATCAAAATTGGCAAAGATGAAGTCAAGCTTTCGCTTTTTGCAGATGACATGATATTATACATGGAAAATCCGATAGACTCCACCAGAAGTCTGCTAGAACTGATACATGAATTCAGCAAAGTTGCAGGATACAAAATCAATGTGCAGAAATCAGTTGCATTCTTATACACTAACAATGAAGCAACAGAAAGACAAATGAAGAAACTGATCCCATTCACAATTGCACCAAGAAGCATAAAATACCTAGGAATAAATCTAACCAAAGATGTAAAAGATCTGTATGCTGAAAACTATAGAAAGCTTATGCAGGTAATTGAAGAAGATATAAAGAAATGGAAAGACATTCCCTGCTCATGGATTGGAAGAATAAATATTGTCAAAATGTCAATACTACCCAAAGCTATCTACACATTCAATGCAATCCCAATCAAAATTGCACCAGCATTCTTCTCAAAACTAGAACAAGCAATCCTAAAATTCATATGGAACCACAAAAGGCCCCGAATAGCCAAAGTAATTTTGAAGAAGAAGACCAAAGCAGGAGGCATCACAATCCCAGACTTTAGCCTCTACTACAAAGCTGTCATCATCAAGACAGCATGGTATTGGCATAAAAACAGACACATAGACCAATGGAATAGAATAGAAACCCCAGAACTAGACCCACAAACGTATGGCCAACTCATCTTTGACAAAGCAGGAAAGAACATCCAATGGAAAAAAGACAGTCTCTTTAACAAATGGTGCTGGGAGAACTGGACAGCAACATGCAGAAGGTTGAAACTAGACCACTTTCTCACACCATTCACAAAAATAAACTCAAAATGGAGAAAGGACCTGAATGTGAGACAGGAAACCATCAAAACCTTAGAGGAGAAAGCAGGAAAAGACCTCTCTGACCTCAGCCGTAGCAATCTCTTACTCGGCACATCCCCAAAGGCAAGGGAATTAAAAGCAAAAGTGAATTACTGGGACCTTATGAAGATAAAAAGCTTCTGCACAGCAAAGGAAACAACCAACAAAACTAAAAGGCAACCAACGGAATGGGAAAAGATATTTGCAAATGACACATCGGACAAAGGGCTAGTATCCAAAATCTATAAAGAGCTCATCAAACTCCACACCCGAAAAACAAATAACCCAGTGAAGAAATGGGCAGAAAACATGAATAGACACTTCTCTAAAGAAGACATCCGGATGGCCAACAGGCACATGAAAAGATGTTCAACGTCGCTCCTTATCAGGGAAATACAAATCAAAACCACACTCAGATACCACCTCACGCCAGTCAGAGTGGCCAAAATGAAGAAATCAGGAGACTATAGATGCTGGAGAGGATGTGGAGAAACAGGAACCCTCTTGCACTGTTGGTGGGAATGCAAATTGGTGCAGCCGCTCTGGAAAGCAGTGTGGAGGTTCCTCAGAAAATTAAAAATAGACCTACCCTATGACCCAGCAATAGCACTGCTAGGAATTTATCCAAGGGATACAGGAGTACTGATGCATAGGGGCACCTGTACCCCAATGTTTATAGCGGCACTCTCAACAATAGCCAAATTATGGAAAGAGCCTAAATGTCCATCAACTGATGAATGGATAAAGAAATTGTGGTTTATATACACAATGGAATACTACGTGGCAATGAGAAAAAATGAAATATGGCCTTTTGTAGCAACATGGATGGAACTGGAGAGTGTGATGCTAAGTGAAATAAGCCATACAGAGAAAGACAGATACCATATGGTTTCACTCTTATGTGGATCCTGAGAAACATAACAGAAACCCATGGGGGAGGGGAAGGAAAAAAAAAAAAAAAGAGGTTAGAGTGGGAGAGAGCCAAAGCATAGAGACTGTTAAAAACTGAGAACAAACTGAGGGTTGATGGGGGGTGGGAGGGAGGGCAGGGTGGGTGATGGGTATTGAGGAGGGCACCTTTTGGGATGAGCACTGGGTGTTGTATGGAAACCAATTTGACAGTAAATTTCATATATTAAAAAATAAAAAAAAAATAATAAAAAAAAAAAAAAAGAAATTTAATGAGTTTTGATGAATTTGTGAATTTGAGACAAGTGTCCACATACCTACGAAAATTAGCAGATAGGAGTCTGCTAATTTTCTCCAACATGTAGGCAACATATACAGCTAAGATGTTAAAAATGAATCAATAAATTGGTGACAATAAAATTTAAAGAAGTACAAAAAATTATAGGTAAAATATTTCCTACCTCTAATTTTGGCTTGTTTTCCCCTTTGGACAGGTATTGATAAAACCAATCTCTCCATCTCAGCTTGCTAATTTATAAAATAAAGTAATTCTTTTTATTCACCTCAAAAGAGATCATCTAACAAGTTACTAAACCATACATTTTAAAATAGTACTATTTAAAATGATATGTACCCCTACAAGCTATAAGAAAGAAAAATGAATGCATGTGTCCATTGATAGATGAATAGATAAAGAAGATGTAGTACACACACACACACACACACACACACACACACACACTGGAATATTACTCAGCCACAAAAAAAGAATGAACTTGCCATGCAACAATGTAGATGAAGCTAGAGTGTATTATGCTAAGTGAAATAAGTCAGTCAGAAAAAGACAAATACCATATGACTTAATTCATATATGGAATTTAAGAAACAACAAAAAAAAAATGAGGAAGGATAAAAAGAGACAAACAAACAAAAACCAGACTCCTAAATACAAAGAATAAACTGGTGGTTGCCAGAGGGGAGGTGGGTTGGTAGATGAGTGAAACAGACAAAGGGGATTAAAAGTACACTTATCTTGATGAACACTGAAAATGTACAGAACTGTTGAATCACTATATTGTACCCCTGAAACTAATATAACACTGTATGTTAATTATACTGGAATTGAAAATCAATTAATTTTAAAAAAAGAAAAAAAATGAAGTAAACAGTCCCATTTACAATTGCATCAAAAGGAATAAAATACCTAAGAATAATATTAACCAAGGAAGTGAAAGATCTGTGGACTGAAAAGAATAAGATATTGATGAAAAAATATGAAGAAGATACAAATACATTGAAATATATTCATACTCATGGTTTGTAAGAATTAATATTGTTAAATTGTTCATAGTACCCAAAGCAATCTACAGATTCAGTATAATCCTTATCAAAATCCTAATAAGTTTTTCACAGATATAGAAAAAAAATCCTAAAATTTGTATGGAACCACAAAAGACCCCAAATAACCAAAGCAAACTGAAGAAACAAGAACAAAGTTTGAAAGCATCAAATATTATGATTTCACACTGTAATACAAAGCTATAGTACTCAAAGCAGTATGGCATTGTCATAAAAATAGATATATAGAGCAATGGCATAGAGTAAAGAGCCCAGAAACAAAACCATGTATCAATTAATTTATGATGTAGGAGTCTAACATATACAATGGGAAATGACAGACTCTTCAACAAATGGTGTTGGGAAAACTGAACAGCCACACGCAGAGGAAGAAATTGGACCCTTATATTACATACACATACATACACACATACATAACTCAAAATGGATTAAAGATTTGAAAGTAAGACCTGAAACCATAAAACTCAGAATGAAATGTAGGAGGTAAGCTCTTTGACATAGGTCTTGGCAGTTATTTTTTGGATTAGACTCCAAAAGCAAAGGCAAAAAAGCAGAAATAAACAAGTGAGACTACATCAAACTAAAAAACTTCTGCACAGCAGAGGAAATTGTCAACAAAATGAAAAGGCAACCTACGGAATGGGAGAAAATAGTGGCAAACTATTCATCTGCTAATACTCATATTCATATTCATATTATATTAATATTCAGAACATATAAAAACTCATACAACTCAATTGCAAAATAAACAAAAAACCTCCCCAAAAACCAAATCCCTGAAATCCAATTAAAAAATGAACAGAGAAACTGAAAAGACATTTCCAAAGAAGACATACAAGTGGTCACTGGACACTTGAAAATGTACTCAGCATCACTATTCATCAGGGATATACAAATCAAAACCACAAAGAGATATCACCTCATACCTATTCCAATGGCTATTATCAAAAGGACAAGAGATGTATCGGTGTGGGTATGGATAAAAGAGAATCCTTGTGTACTGTTGGTAGGAATCTAAACTGATGCAGCCACTATGGAAAACTGTATGGAGTTTCCATAGATTAAAAATATAATTGTGATATGACCCAACAATTCCACTTCTGGGCATTTATCTGAGGAAACATAATCACTATCTTGAAAAGATATTTGCACTGTAATGTTCTTTGCAGCATTATTCACAACAGTCAAGATGTGGAAACAACTTAAGTGTCTAAGTGTCCATTGATAAAGAATAAAAAACATCACATATGATCGCTTAATTTATATAAATATATAATTTATATGTATATAATGAAACATCGTCCGCCACAAAAAAGAAGGAAATCCTGCCATTTGTAAGAACATGCACAGACATTGAGGGCATTATGCTAATTGAAATAGGTGAGACAGAGAGAGGCTAATACTGTTTGTTCTCTCTTATATATGTAATCTAAAACAACCCAAAAATGATAAAACAGAACAGATTGGTGGTTGCCAGAAGCAAGGGGTTGGGAATGGGCAAAATGGGTAAAGGTGGTCCAAAGGTACAAACTTCCAGTTATAAACAAGTTTTGGGGATGTAATGTACAACATGATGGCTATAAGTTTTAAAATTATTAGGTATCCCCTCCTTAGGAAAACAACAATTCCAGTATAAAAATTACCATAACAATAATGATTCTTAAAATAGTTGAAAGCTTAGAACTGTATTTAGCAGCATTTTACAAAGGTAAAATAGTTGGATAAGTAATGCTTTAAATAAGAACTCTTTGAAACATATAAACTACTAAAACTGAAACAGGGAGAAATGGAAAACTTGAACAGATCTATAACCGGCAAAGAAAATGACTCAGTAATCAAAAATCTCCAAACAAAAGTCCACGGCCAGATGGCTTCCCAGGGGAATTCTATCAAACATTTAAAAAGGGTTAATACCTATTCTTCTCAAACTATTACAAATA
This sequence comes from Panthera leo, assembly GCF_018350215.1. Classification (NCBI taxonomy): domain Eukaryota; kingdom Metazoa; phylum Chordata; class Mammalia; order Carnivora; family Felidae; genus Panthera; species Panthera leo. The sequence goes on from NC_056682.1 coordinate 138,976,390, forward strand.
ATAGAAATGGAAGGAAAACTTCCAAACTCATTCTATGAGGCCAGCATTACCTTGACTCTAAAACCGGACAAAGACCTCGCTAAAAAAGAGAATTACAGGCCAGTATCCCTGATGAACATGGATGCAAAAATTCTCAGCAAAATACTAGCAAATCCAATCCAACAGTACATTTTAAAAAAATCGTTCAACACAATCAAATGGGACTTATTCTTGGGATAAAGCATGTTTCAATATTCACAAATCTATCAATGTGATATACCACATTAAAAAAGAAAGGATTAGAACCATATGATTCTAATCATATGATCCTCTCAATAGATGCACAGAAAGCATTTCACAAAGTAAAGTATCCATTCAAGCTAAAAGCCTTTGACAAAGTAGGGATAGAAGGAACATACCCTGACATCATAAAGGCCATATACAAAAGACCCACAGCTAATACAAGTCTTAATGGGGAAAACTGAGAGCTTTTCCTCCATGGTCAGGAACAAGACAGGGATGTCCACTCTCACCACTGTTATTTTACACAGTAGTAGAAGTCCTAGCCTTAGCAGTCAGACAACAAAATAAATAAAAGGCATCCAAATCAGCAAGGAAGAAGTCAAACTTTCACTATTCACAGACATGATGTTTTATGTAGAAAACTGGTAAGACTACACTAAAAATTTGCTAGAACCGATACACAAATTCAGTAAAGCCACAGGATACAAAAATCAATGCACAGAAATCCGTTGTGTTTCTGTACACCAATAATGAAGCAGCAGGAAGAGAAATCGAAGAATCAATCCCATTTACAACTGCACCAAAAACCATAAGACACCTATGAATAAATGTGACCAAAGAGGTAAAAAGATCTGTATGCTGAAAACTATATAAAACTTACGGAAAAAATTGAAGATTTCACAAAGAAATGGAAAAACATTCCATGCTCATGGACTAGAAGAACAAATATTGTTAAAATGCCTATACTATTCAAAGCAATCTATACATTTAAAGCAATCCCTATTAAAATATCACCAGCATTTTTCACAGAGCTAGAACAAACAATCCTAAAATTTGTATGGAACCACAAAAGACGCTGAGTAGCCAAAGCAGTCTTGAAAAAGAAAAGCAAAGCTGGAGGCATCACAATTCTGGACCCTTCTAATTCTATTGCATAGCTGTAGTAATCAAGATAGTATGGTACTGGCACAAAAACAGACACATAGATGAATGAAAAAGAGTAGAAAATGGAGAAATGAACCCATAACTATATGGTCAACTAATCTTCAACAAAGCAGGAAAGAATACCCAATGGAAAAAAAGACAGTCTTTTCAACAAATGGTGGTGGGAAAACTGGACAGTAATGTGCAAAAGAATGAAACTGGACCACTTTCTACACCATATACAAAAATTCAGAATGAATGAAAGACTTAAATGTGAGACAGGAAACTATCAACATTCTAGAGGAGAACACAGACAGCAGCCTCTTTGACCTCGGCCACAGCAACTTCTTACTAGACATGTCTCCAACAGCAAAGGAAACAAAAGGAAAAATGAGCTATTGGGATTTCATCAAAATAAAAAGCTTTTGCACAACCAAGGAAACAATCAACAAAAGTAAAAGGCAACCTTCGGAATTGGAGAAGGTATTTGCAAATGACATATCTGATAAAGTGTTAATGTGCAAAATATATAAAGACCTTATCAAACTAAACACCCCCAAAACAAATAATCTAGTTAAAAGTGGGCAGAAGATGTGAGTAGACATTTTTCCAAAGAAGACATAAAAATAGAATGATCCTACCATCCAGCAATCACACTACTGGGTATTTACTCAAAGGATACAAAAATACTGATTTGAAGGGACAGCTGCACCCTGATGTTTATAGCAGCACTATCAACAATAACCAAATTATAGAAAGGGTCGAAATGTCCACTGACTGATGAATGGATATATTACATTTTCTTTATCCATTCATCAGTCAATGGACACACACACACACACACACACACACACACACACGTATGTATATGTGTATCTATACATATATTCCATTATAAGTATTCCATTATATGGAATATATAAATATAATGGAATATTACTCAGCCATCAAAAAAATAAAATCTTGCCTTTTGCAACAATCTGGATGGAGTTAGTGTCATGCTAAGCAAAAGAAGTCAGTCAGAGAAAGATAAATACCATATGATTTCATTCATATGTGGGATTTAAGAACAAAACAGATGAAAATAGGGGGAAAAAAGAGAGGTAAACCATAAAATAGACTCTTAGCTATAGAGAACAAACTGAGGGTTGCTGGAGGGGGTGCCGACGGGGGGGGGGGGTTAATTAAATGGGTGATGGGTATTAAGAGGGGCACTTGCTGGGATGAGCACTGGGTATTGTAATGTAAGTGGCAAATCACTAAATTCTACTCCTGAAACTAATGTTATACTATATGTTAATTAATGTATTTAAGTAAATATTTTGGGGAAAAAAGAACTCTTGTTTTAATTGAGTAACTTTAGAAAATACAGTTAAGATAAAAAAAATCAAAAAGGCTGTTTTCTAACAGCAATGTGAAATATTAAAGCCTCCATCACCAGAATTAAGTTGTAGGTTTTTATATAGAAAGACTATGTAACAAGTACGGTAGGCAAATAATGGCCTCCCAAAGATGTCCACATCTGAATCTCTGAAATCTGTGAATATGACACCTTACACGGCAAAGGGACTCTGAGTTTGTGATTAAAGTTAAGGACCCAGAAATGGAGAGATTATCCTGGATTGTCTGGGTCAGCCCAGTATAATCACAAGGATTCTTAAAAGCTATCATCAGGGAGGGAGATTCGACTACTGAAGAAGGGTCAGGAACATGTAACATTACTGCTTTGACTATAGAGGAAGGGGACCCTGAACCAAGGAAGGTGGGCCACCTCTGGAAGCAAGAAGAGGGATGAAAAGTGATTCTCTCCATGAGTCTGTAGACAGGAACTCGGTCCCACTGGCACTTTGATTTCAAGACCCAGGGAAGATTTCTGACCTACACAAGGGTAAGATAATAAATTGTGTCGTTTTAAGCTTCTGACTTTGTGGTAATTTGTTGTAAGCAGCATAGAAAACAATGCAGCAAGAAATTTAGATTACTTAACTTACTTTTGTATTAGAAGGGGTCATTTAAATGTTTGTTACAACCAGGGATTATTTAGAAGAATGAAATGCTATGATTAATTATATCTAGGCTTGGTGCAAAACGTGCTGAGCCAATTTCGCAGTTGCAAGAGTAAATGAATTAAGTAAATGGGCTGACTCATTGAGGGACAGCAATGTCTCTGCTGCTAAATATATGTGTTTCTAAAACTGAAAAGTAAAATGAGAAAAATAAGCAAAAGTTATATCATGCAGTTATGTGAGATCATACAAGGGAGTTTTCCCCATCAACTTCAGGTTCCTAAAAAGTGTTCTCAGAAAAGGGTACGAATTTTAATGACACTAAAGGATGAGGAGTATTTTATTTAAAAAGGAATTAGAGCTGGCATATTTGTTTCCTAATGCTCCTGTGAAAACTTTCATAGATCCTGAGGTGTCAGGCAACACAAGTTTATTCTCCCTCAGTTCTGGAGTCTGGAAACTCCAGATCAAGGTGTTGGCAGGTCTATACTTCCATTGCAGGCTTTAGGGGGACGATCCATTCCTCCCCTCTTCCAGCTCTGGTAGTGGCATTCCTTGGCTTGTAGCTATATCCCTTGGACTTCTGCTTCCATCTTCACATGGTCTTCTTTGTGTGTGTCTGATCTCACTTTGTCTAACACTTGGGTTTAGGACCCACCTGAATAATGCAGGAAAACATTTCCAAGACCCTAATATAATTATATCTACAAAACCTTTACAATATAAGGTGATATTCAGAAGTTTCAGTGCTTAGGACCTAATATCTTGGGGGGCCACTATTCATCCAACACTATAATTGATTCCTGGAGTGCTGGTAACTGCCTTTTTAAAAAATATGGATACCATATTCAGTTGTATTTATTTTATAAAATGTGTCTGACTCCAGACCTACTGAAAGAGAAACTGCACTTTAACAAGATCCCAAAGGGACTTCTGTGTATATTAAAATTTGAGAAGCACTAGTTAAGAAATATTTTAAGGTGACATTGTCTTAACGTACGAGTGGTCCAATGTGGTGCCTGGAAGTGAAGGAAGATTTGGCTCCTGCTGTGTGTGAAATGTGATAAGGGGCTGGTCTGTGAATTGAACACCAAGATTAGTAATACTTTGTTAGTCCAATATAATGGGCACGAAATTGTCACACCCTTATTCTGAGTATCTGTGTCACATCAAGCCCAAATGGAGACTAGTCCAAGAAAGCCACTGAATTGTTTGGCTGAAATGTGCACAATCTGATTGGACCTCAGTGGAAATTCTCTTAGTCATAAAATTCGGAGCTCCCAAAACACTTGGCCTCTCATAAGGCATTAGCTGTTGCAGCATAGGTAACAGCATATTAACTTTGGCAACCATCAAGAGTTTTTTGTTGCTGGACACCCTCTCCTAAAGAGCTTTAGGGTCTGCAGCAATCCTTACAACAACCCAGGAGGTAGGGAGGCACTTCACAGATGAGGGGACCAATGCCTTCCTTTGCACATCTGGCCCTCATCACTTCTTCCTCAGTAGGACCCTGGCTCGTGCAACACTGTCCAGTGCCTTTAATCACAGAGAGTCTTAGAAATACTCATGGGCATATCCATTTGGTAAATATTTATTGAATACTATGTAATGTGAATGAACTGGGAATACACATCCACTTTGAGGAAAACCAAAGGCAAAACAAAGCCCAAAAGCCAAAAAACTGAGTATTCTCCTGTAGATACACATACAGTTAGCAAACAACTATTTCCCATCTGAAATGACTGAAGGAGCTTTACTTTAGTGCTCCTCTCTTCTTGTGGATCTAATTTGTGAACTTACCACTTCCATGTACTTTGTAATGTGCTACTGATTTGGGATCTTCTCTACCAGCTTCCACTTCTTACCCTATTTTGTGCCAAGTGTTAAATCTTTATTTCATCAGGAAGGTTGAATTGGAGTTGTCTTGTTTATCACTGAGCAGTAATGTCAGTGCTAGGGGAGAAAAATGTTTTGTTTTGTTTTTTTCCCACCTCTACACAGGCAGCTTCTCCCTTTGTTAGAATAGGTATATTCCACCAGACATTTAGTCTACTAGAAATCTAGGTACAGATTTTCTCTACAGGGTATGTCCCACTGTCTGCTCGTATTTGAAATTGCATATTCGTGAAAATATCTCCAATAATCAAGCAGTCATTCCTATTGGGGGAGAATCATAATGAATGCATGAAACATTGAGAGAAATCCCCAAACACACCTTTAATCAACACACTGTATGTTTCCTTCAGCTTATTAGAGTCGCCAAGTGGTAACAAAATTGTTCCATTTATGTTTTGCCTCTTCTCTTTCCCCTCCTGATTTCATCAGAGTAGGTTCAGTACATGGTATTTCTCTCCCCATTCACAAAACGATTGGTAATGTAAAAGTTACAATGAAGCATCGATCTGGAAAGGGCAAAATGAGTGTATGTGTGTGGGAGTAGGGGGCGCATTACATGGGCTCATAGCTCCCAAATAAGTGTTAATTTTAACTATCAATATTTAATATATTTTAAGTCCAAAAACATTAACGTGCTTGTCTTCACTACAACACTTTGAAATTAAAATGATAGTACTTCATAAAATGGAGGTTTATGGGCTTGTAAATTGTGCCCTTTATTATCTGAAATGTTTGACCCAGTTTCGGTTACTATGTTCAGTAAATACTGCAAATTCTGTTCTGCATAACCATGTGCTAATTGGGTAAAATAAAATATTGTTGCAATATATGGCAAAGAAAATATAATTGACAAAAGTTATAAACTGACAAAAGTTAAAATGTAGTACTCTCTTCCAGTTATGAATATTTCACATTTAAACTCTTTTATTTAGAAGACTCTTGGAATCAGAAGAATAAAAAAAAGCAAAACAAGTCAAAAGTCAAAGAGAAACACCTGAGTTTTTTAAAAAATTAGAATTTTTAACTAGATATTTCTAAATGGTAATAATATGCCAAATTTCTTGAAACAGTTGAGACATACAATCTTGTTACAATGTAAACATAAAATGGTGACTTTTTTTTTTTTAATTTTTGTGAGAGAGAGAGACAGAGCAGGAGCAGGGGAGTGGCAGAGAGAGAGGGAGACACAGAATCAGAAGCAGGTTCCAGGCTCCAAGCTGTGAACTGTCAGCACAGAGCCCTAGATGGGCTTCAACCCACGAGCCTTGAGATCATGTCTTGAGCTGCAGTTGGATGCTCAAACGACTGAGCCACCTAGCTGTCCCAAAATGGTGATTTTTATGGTGGAATCTCTTTGATAAAAATGTTACTTAATCTCACAACAGATATCTGTAACAGAAAACATTCTCTAGGTAGGATCTCAACTTTTATGATACTGAACATTGTTCTGGAAGTGAATTAAAAATCATCTACTTAACACTTAAACAGTCAAGATTAAAATAAACAATCTTAAGTTTTTACATTATAAATTAAAGCAAACTAAGGAAAAATCAGAACTTTATATTTGCTTTAAAATGGAATATTTTTGAAAATTGTATATAATTTTTTTGTGATCAGGAGCCACAGTCTTTATCACTTTTTTTTTTTTCCCGAGCCAAATTTCATTTTGGTAAATACATGTCTTGCTTTTCTTTTATTTACCAATGTGCTTTTATTTTGGTCAACAAGTTTACATGTACCGTGTTAAGTAATGCAAATACTTCCAATGCGATATAATAGGAAATGGTAAAGCGAGACATAATTTAGATTTTAAAAATTCCCTTGGGGTATACTTATTGCCTCTGAGAACTGACATCAGGGTGCACATCATAGACCACAATATGAATGGTGCCCCCTGGAGTTATGCAGTGAATATCCTGCATCACTGTATATAACAGCCTTAACTAATGGACACATGGGAGGCCAACTCCAGTGGGGGGACTTAAAAGTCCATGAGCATTAACCAACAAATATTTTGGAGCATCAAAGGAGTAGAAATCCATTCATATTGTGCTCACTGTTCTGACACAGAAAAACAAATCTGACACATGTCTTCTGTGCAAGTCTTATTTGGAAAGAGATCCTGTAATCTTGCCATGGCCTAGATTTATTATGAATGGGCATAGTATCATTCTGACATGCAAAATTGTTTGGAACACTATTAATGAGTACCAGTTCCTACTGATTCAAGGAATTGTGTTCTCTCTTTCATTCAATAGTAACTAATTCAGGAATGATGAGAAATGAAGTATTATGTTTTTAAACAGTTAACAAGAGGGAACAGAAAACTATTTGATGTTAAAATGGTATATACTCAATGGATAGTATCAGTGTTACACATTTGGAAGAGTAATGATATAGTTTTTATTATTAAAATATCTATAATATGAATGGAGATAAATACCATAGACTAATAGTTGTGAAAGTTTATTGTATAGAAATATCATTTGGGAAGCCAGCTCAAATGAGGTTTCTGGGCCACACTCCCAGATACTCTGATTTAGAAGCATGGGAATGGACCAAAAATTTGCATTTTAATAAGCTCTCCCAGATTCCTAATGCCAGCAATTTTGCTCACCCATTTTGGAAAACAATGCCATAAATTGTATATAATGGTGGCTCATAGCCCTAGCATCTCTGAGAAGTTGAAGAAAAATAAAGATACTTCTCCCTGTATTTACTTCACGGAATGAAGTCCAGGCATGCCTAGATTTTTTTTAAAATTCTACAGGTGATTTTGGTTTGCAGCTATACTGAGAAACACTAGTAAATAGAATTAACTTCCATTTGCTGTTTATTATTATTATTTTTCTTATTTTTTATTTTTTTAACTTTTTTTATTTTTTATTTTTTTAAATTTACATCCAAATTAGTTAGCATATAGCCAACAATGATTTCAGGAGTAATGATTTCCTTAGTGCCCCTTACCCATTTAGCCCATCCCCCCCCCCCACAATCCCTTCCATAACCTCAGTTTGTTCTCCATATTTATTGTTTTAAATGTTTATTTATTTTGAGAGAGACAGAATGAGTGTGAGCAGGGGAGGCGCAGAGAGAGAGAGACAGAGAGACAGAGTCCCAAGCAGGCTCTGCACTGTCACCACAGAGCTCAGTGCAGAGAATAATCTCATGAACTGTGAGATCATGACCTGAGCCAAAGGCAAGAGTTGGCTGCTTAACCAACTGAGCCACTCAAGTGCTCTTTTTTCTTTCTTTTTTTTCTTTTTTTTTTTTTTTTGCTGTTTATTACTAAATGCTTTGAATAGTTGACTTATTTAACCTAAGAGAAATAGTAAAACTTCTTTCAGCATTTAGATAATGAAACTAATAAATTAGATAAAAACATCCATTTCCGCTAAAGTGTTTTACAAATGTTTTCATTATCTTGATCCTCCTCCCAATCCATCCTCTCCTATTTTTCTTCAGTAAATGCCCATACCACCTACCCAGGTAAAAAGAAATTTCCTCAGTACTAGTTATGCACATGGATTTGGGAATGAACAGTCTTTGATTGCAGCCTCATTTTTGCTATTTCCTATCCTCATATTCCCCAGCATTTCTAAAATAGTAAATATCTAATTATTGTGATAATTACATGAAATGACTTACATTACACGTAACATGTTAAATGCAATCCCTTGGCGGTGAAGAGCCTTTTAATAAGTTAGCCATTGTCATCATTCTTAACTCTGTGCTCTTCCCATAGATGGTCACCATTTTCTGACTCTTCCACTTGTTAATTAATTAGCTGAAGTTATCACCCACTCGTATCCATTCTTGTTTTCACTACCTTACTCCAGCCAAATCACCCCTTACCTGGATTACTACAATTTTCAGGCATACTCCTTCTAGTTGTAGCCAGAGACATCTAACAGACCAAATCTCCACTAAAGTCCTTCAGTGGCTGACTTTTACCCTACAGAGAGTCTGATCTTCCTAACGTGACTTAGTAGATACTCCTCATTCTAGTTCCTTCCCAAACCTCCAGTCTTGCCTCTTCTTCTGTGCCACACTTTAACTTCAGACTATATTGAACATTTTTCATTCCCCAAAATGACAGACTCTCTTTCTAGACTCTCTTTTGTTTCTGGGTCTATGTACAAATATTCCCTCTGCCTAAAACCACATATCCATTTCTCCTCATCTTCTTTACTTTTTTTCTGGAAGGTTATCCTGTCCTTAGGCTAGGCTTGATCATTCTTCTATGGACTTGTCTCCATTTAATACACACCATATTTTATTGTGTTTATTCACTTGAGTTCTTCTCATGCTATACTATGGGGGTCTGGATAGTTCTCACAAACATTATTTGACAACTGAGACTCTTATAACATTTTTTAATAATTTGATACTCTACAAAAAAAAAGTAAATATATTCTGGAATAGCTGGATGACTGTGCATTTTATCATCTGTATTTTTAATATTTTATTGTAAAATATACATAACATAAAATTTGCTACCTTAACAATTTTAAGTGTGCAGTTCAATGGTATTATGTATATTTATATTGTTGTAAGCCTTCACTGCCCTCCATCTCCAGAACTTTTAATCTTGCAGAACTGAAACTTTACATGCATTAAACAATAACTTCCCATTTTCTCCTTCTTCAGCCTCTGATAACTATTATTCTACTTTCTGTCTCTATGATTTTCATTACTCTAGGTATCTCGTATAAGAGGAATGGTACAACATTTGTATTTTTGTGGTTTATTTCACATACTGCTTTCAATGTTCCCCATGTTGTAGCATATGTCAGAATCTCCTTCCTTTTTAAGAATAATAATATTCTGTTATAAGTATCAACCACATTTTGCTTATCCACTCATCCATTGATGGACACTTCCGTTGCTTCCATGTTTTAGCTACTGTGAAAAATGCTGCTATGGACATGGGTATACAAGTATCTACTTGAGATCCTGCTTTTAATTCTTTGGGGTATATATTCAGAGGTAGAATTGTTAGATCATATTGTAATTCTATTTTTAATTTTTTCAAGAACTGTCACTTTATGGTCTACAACGGCTGTACCATTTCAATTCCCATTGACAGTGCACAAGGATTCCAATTTCTCTACACCTGTTAACATGTTATTTTCTGGTTTTGTTCATTTGTTTTTTTGATAGTAGCTATTCTAATGGGTGTGAGGTTGTATCTCATTGTATTTTTTTTACATTTATTTATTTATTGAGAGAGAGAGAGAGAGAGAGAGAGAGAGAGAGAGAGAGACAAAGCACATGAGCAGGGGAGGGGCAGGGAGAAATAGGGAGAGAAAGAATCCCAAGCAGGGCTTGGAGTAGGGCTTGATCTCACAAACTGTGAGATCATGACCTGAGTCTAAATCAAGAGCCAGATGCTCAACCAACTGAGCCACCCAGGCACCCTTATCTCATTGCAGTTTTGATTTGTATTTCCCTAATGATTAGTGATGTTGAACACTGTTCATGTCCTTATTGGCCATTTGTATATCTATTTTGTAGAAATATCTGTTCGATTCCTTTGCTGATTTCTGAATTTATTTGTTATTTTTTGGTGAGTTTTAGGAATTCTGTATATATTCAGGATATTAATCCCTTATCAGATATGTGACTTGCAAATATTTTCTCCCATTCTATAGGTTGCCTTTTTATTCTACTTATAGTGTCTTTCAATGAACTAAATTTTTAAATTTTTCCAATTTGTCTATTTTTTCTTTTGTTACCTATGCCTTTAGGGTCATATCCAAGAAATCATTAACAAATTTAATGCCATGAAGATTTTGTCCTATGCTTTCTACTGAGAGTTTTATAGTCTCAGCTCTAACATTTAGGTCCCTAGTCCATTTGAGTTAACTTTTGTATATGGTGGTAGGTAAGGGTCCAATTTCATTCTTTTACATGAATATCCAGTTTCCAGTACCATTTGTTGAAAAATCAAACAAACTATCCTTTCCCCCATTGAATGGTCTTACCATCCTTGTTGAAAATCATTTGACTATATGTGTGAAGGTTTAGTCTGGGCTCTTTATTCTATTCCATTAGCATCTATGTCTGTCTTTGTACCACACTATTTCTCTTACTATAACTTTGTAGTAAGTTTTGAAATCAGAAAGTTCCAACTTTGTTCCTTTTCTAGGTTTTTTTTTTTTGAAATTTGACATTACATAATGAATTTTAGGATGGACTTTTCTATTTCTTCAAAAAAACATCATTGTGACTTTGATAGGGATTGCATAAAGTCTGTAGATCACTTTTGGTACAATGGACATTTTAACATTAAGTCTTCAAACCCATGAACATGGAATGTGTTTCCATTTACTTATGTTTTCTTTAATTTTTTTCTGCAATGGTTTATAGTTTTTAGTGTACAAATTTTTTACAAGTTAATTCCTAAGAATTTCATTCTTTGTGATGTTATTGTAAATGGAATTGTTTTCTTATATTCCTTTTCAAATTGCTCATTATTAGAGCATAGAAGTATAATCAGTTTTTGTGTATTGACTTTGTATCCTGATATTTGGCTGAATTCATTTATTAGTTCTCAGAGATTTTTGTGGAATCTTTAAGGTTTTCTACATATAAGATCATTATCATCTGAAAGCAAAGATAATTTTAGCTCTTTGTTTCCAATTTGGATGACTTTTATTTTTTGCCTAACTGTTCTTACTAGGATTTCTAGTACTATATATTTTTTTGTCACATTGAATAAAAATAACATTTAATTTTTGAACATTGATGTTTCTTTCAAATTTATACCATTATCAAAATTATATAATAATCATGTTTCTATGTAAATTGTTACCTGTTTTTTGAGTATTTTTTAAGTTTTTATTCAAATTCCAGTTAGTTAACATACAGTGTCATATTAGTTTCAGGTTTACAAATATAGTGATTCAACACTTCCATACATCACCCGGTGCTTATCAAAGTGCACTCCTTAATCTCCATCATCTATTTGACCCATCCTCCATCCACCTCCCCTCTGGTAACCATCAGTTTGTTCTCTATAGTTAAGAATATGTTTCTTGGTTTGCCTCTCCCTCTCTTTTTATCCCTTTGCTCATTTGTTTTGTTTCTTAAATTCCACATATGAGTGAAATCATATGATATTTTTCTTTCTCTGACTTATTTCTTAAATTCCACATACGAGTGAAATCATATGGTATTTGTTTTTCTCTGACTGACTTATTTTGCTTAGTATAATTCTCTGTAGCTCCATCTATGTCATTGCAAATCATATGATCTTATTCTTTTCTTACAAGTAAGTAATATTCCTTGTATATATGTACCACATCTTCTTATTCATCCATCAGTCAATGGATATTTGGGCTCTTTCCATAATTTGCCTATTGTTGATAGTGCTGCTATAAACACAGGGTGCATGTATCGCTTTCAATTAGTACTTTTATATTCTTTGGGTAAATACTTAGTAGTGCAATTGCTGGATTATAGAGTAGTTCAATTTTTAACTGTTTGAGGAGGCTCCAAGCTGCTCTCCACAATGGCTGTACCAGTTTGCATTTCCACAATAGTGCAAGAGGGTTCCCCTTTCTCCACATCTTTGCCAACACCTGTTATTTCTTGTGTTGTTGATTTTAGCTATTCTGACATGTGTGGTGATATCTCATTGTGGCTTTGGTTTGTATTTACCTGATTATCAGTGATGTTGAGTATCTTCCCATGTGTCTGTTGGCCATGTGGATGTCTTCTTTGGACAAATTTTTATTCATGTTGTCTGCCCATTTATGAAAATTTATAAACAAGCAGAAAAATTCCAAGAATTATACAGTGAACCCTCAGACACCTGGTGTGTAGGTCCTAAAACTAACATTTTTGGAAAAGACTATTCAAATATTAATTATATGACTTGCTAGCTGGGTAACCGTGGGCACCTTACTTAACCTCTCTGAACCTCGGTTTCCTCATCTGTAAAAGAGGGATAATGAAAGGACTTACTCTACGCAATGTTGTAAAGCTTAAATGATATAATCAATGCAAAGTACTTAATCCACTACCAGACACAAGACTGATACATTCAGTCAGTGTAAGCTATGGTAATCAATATTTGTTGAAAGAAAGAATGGAAAAAATACATATAATAAAGTTCCTGAATTTTCTAAAGGAAATTTAACATCTATATTTCAGCTGTTGGATATAGAACAGAGGCATCTTTATTTAAGGATAAGCATTCAGAAGAATATGAAAACAGAAAATTTTCTTAATCGCTGAACCAACATGCCTATATAAGACTTGTACCAACCCAGTTATTTACCACTTAAATTGTTCTGGTTACAATGCAGTAAAACAAGGTCTCCAATATGTCCCTTGGATTTCTTTCATAAAAAAAAAACATAAAAAGACAAAATGGGGGAAATACTCTAGTCTCTGATTCACTAATATGTAGCAGAGACTAATGGCCAAACTGATTTCAATTGTCTGTTGCAGCAAAGAGGGGAGTTTTGGGAGGCAGATGAAGACCCGAACTAGGGTGAAACAGGCAACAGAAAGGTCTTGGAACAACCCAAACTAAGACCCAAGCCTCTTGCTCTCTCCAGGTTCCATCCCAGTCCCTCAGGAGTCCTAAGGGCATGTGTTTAGGGTTAGGGTGAGGGGGGAGGTGCTAAGTAGGTCCAGGTGGGATTCTTTAAGGCAAATTCGCTTTTCTCCAGCTTCAGTTTTCACATAGTTTCTGCAGCTGCATTGCTGCGTAAACCACAGCTGGTATATTCTCTCCTGTTCAAGAGTGGTTTGGACGACAGGTTTTCCCTGCTATCTGAAAGTAGGGTGTTCCTACGAAAGCCCTGTAAGCTGATACGGCCTAAAGTGAACAAGCAGTTACCATTACTTTATAGAGAAACATTTTGAGCCTTCCCAGACCCCCCAAACATAACCTCTGTTACGCTTTTCTCATCTTGCTAACGGATGCACAAAATAAATCGAGATAAAGCACAGGTGCTCACAGACACAGTCCAAAGACATGATGGTTTGATGCTGAGACTCTGAGCGTAGTTGGGGGGAGGAGATTGGCAGGACCACTCTCCTACTCAGGGGGGAACACTGCCTCTATAACTTGCTGCAAAACAAACGCTGAATGCTATTTGCACTTTACACCTTTTTAGGAAAAGTGAAAACTCAAACAATTGTCTTTAGATTTCCTTTGATTAGCGCAAACAGGTACTGATGTAGGTCTTTCCTAAAGGCGAAGCAATGTAATACGAACTTTCAGAAAGCAGGGGATACCTGAATTCGTAAGACTTGATGCAAGTGATTTTAAGGAACATCAGAAAGATGCATTTTGCCAACGAGAAAAAAATGAGATAAAAGATTTTAATATGCTAGGATCACTAAACCACAAATTTAGAGGTAGTACCCAAATTTTTAGCCATTTTTCTCACTGAAGATTAGTGTATCATTGACAAATTCATAAGGAAGATGTATACAAGATAGGTTGCACAATTTTGTAGAAAGAGCATACTGTAGTAGAGGTTTGGAATCTAGTATCCATCTTTACTCTGTCCCTATTATATGGCCCTTACTTATGTTACATCTGTGGGTTCAGCATTTTTCTATTGTTATGCCCTCTCCTACATCTTACACAGTTAAAAAATATTGCGAATTTAATCTCATGTTTTCGAACCTGAACAATTATAAAGATCAGCTTTCCTTTATTTCTTCTATCGTGAATAAGCATTAGTCAAAAACACTGGGTGTACTGAATATTTGAAATCCCAAGCAGGCTCCTTAAAAAAGTTAATTATTGTATTTGAATATATTTGAAATAACTTAACTTTCATAACATGGTGCATGTTATTATATATATTCCTACTGACCCATTACCAACTTCAATCGTATTTTCTGAATTATTTAGAAAACTATTTCAGACTTGAATTCATGGAAGAAAAAAAGACCTGTGTTGTCAATTCCAAGAAACCCAGTTCTGAAAAGTTTTCAAATGTTAGTGAAGGCTTTTTAGGTGACTTGAATGCACCTGCTTGATCAGACCTTCAACAAAGTATTTTCATTGGCAAATATGTAATTTGTGAATAAATAAGAAGTTGGATCCTAAGAAACTGTAATAATAAGCTCCATGCCTTAAAGTCTTTGCGCAAAGGCTTGCTTGCAGTTTCTACCAAACTTTTGCAAAATTAATTGCAGCAAGTCCAAGCGCTTGGGATACAAGGGGATGAGTGCATACAGAGGCCTTTTCACACGTTGCTCCCCACAGTCAGCGGTTCCTTTCTTTTAGCACTCTTGGCAGTCCAGCAGGCCCTCAGGAGGGTCCTTGGTAAACTTTGTTCGTGTGTGTGTGTGTGTGTGTGTGTGTGTGTGTGTGTGTGTACTGAGCCGGTGGATGGCTACCCATCCAGCCCCAGTCAAAACGTTTCCCCTTGGATGAACAATCCCGCACTGTGAGTGTTCTGCAGGTGTCTGTGGGTGTCAGCTGGCCTCTGTTTATTATTGGTGTGCTGTGTACAGGGAGGCTGAGCCGGCCATCAGTAACAACTCTCTGCAAATGGGTCAAGGAAATGAAAATAAAGCCTGTGCAGTGGGGACTTTTAGGGTCTGGGGTTTTGCTGGCCAACTCTGCCTGAGTTCCTCTTAAGGTGCTACTTTAAAATTGCTGCTTGTTTGACTTGGATGAGACTTCACATGGCAAGGCCCTGTGAGATATGTGAAGGGGGTGCAGCTGGAAGCAGGTGTGCTTGCTCCCTCTTCATTTCAGCTTTTACCAGAAGAACACATCCCCTGCTTGGTTTTGAGGCATTTCTCTTCCTCAGAAGTTTGTATAATTTGTTTTCCAAAAATGGGGGAGGGGTCCTATTTAGAGGAGTTAGGAATCATTCGCATGATTTTGAAGTATTGTGTGTTTCAGATCTATTGCTCATAGTTGAACAAAAAGAAACAAACATCTTTTAAAATTTGAAATCTTTTCCTTTGCAGCTTACATTTTCAGCAACCCAAGAATAGGAATGGAGCTTCCTTATCAAGATTGCTCTGGGGGTGCCTGGGTGGCTCAGTCAGTTAAGTACCTGACTTTGGCTCAGGTCATGATCTCAAGGTTCGTGAGTTCAAGCCCCATATCAGGCTCTGGGCTGACAGTTCAGAGCCTGGAGCCTGCTTCAGATTCTGTGTCTCCCTTTCTCTCTTCCCCTCTCCCACTCACACTCTGTCTCTCTGTCTCTGTCTCTTTCAAAAGTAAATAAACATTAAAAAAAAAAAAAAAGGTTGTTCTGTGATGCATTTCCAAATACCACTTAATCCAAGGGAAGATCACTGGTTTACCTACAAGGCTGACTCACAGTCACGTATGTAAAGTTTAACATCTTAACTACAATATTCAAAAACAATTTCTGCTCAAGGAATTACTCATTCATAGAAGTCACAATTGTTTTATACTAAATCAGTTCTGTCATCTTTTATTGCCATCTTTCCCTACGATTACTAATACTCGGGACTCTATTCACTACACTTAAAGAGATGTGATAAAGTTAAAAGTGGTTCAGCATTATTAGTCTGCAAATCTTTTAACTGGCTCTCAGGGCTTAAATATTTTCTGTCTAATAACATATATTACCCAAAATTATGGAATATACCATTTGAGAAGTTGCTATTTATTATGTTCATAAAATCTATAGTCAGTCATAAACATCTTCATTCATTCATTTATCCACTCATTCACTAGGCATTTATTGAACCACTAATCTGTGCCAGGCAATGTGCAAGGCAAGGCATTGGGGATGCAGTGGGAATGATACCACACTTGTACTTCCACACTGACCCACTACAGCTAGAGGGACCCTTTTAAAACATGAGTTGACCACATGGCCCTCTGCTTCAAACTGCTCCAACCACCACGAAGGCTGGCTCCTCACTCCCTCCCCACTCTCATGTCTTACTCCACCCCTCCACTCACTCTGCTTCAGCAACACTGCCCTTCCTGTTCCTCAAACGCACCAAGTATCCATCCTTAACTTCCTGTTCTACAGACTTTGTACATTTCCCTGTTATCTCCATGGGTTTATCTCCTGCTCTGATTCACTTCTCCCTGATGTCTACTTTGGTCTGAACTCCTAATTATGTTAAGTTTCATGAGGGCTGAGTTTCTCGTTTCAATTTACTCTCTTCTATTCCCTTTGTCTGGAATAGTCCTTCGTATAGTAGAGATTCAATACATACTTGTTCAATGACTGAAGGGACGCATGAATATCTGGTCTTTAGTCCAGTTAGAAAGAGTGATATGTGAGTAAATAATCCTATCACCATAAATCATTAGGGTGTTATGGTATAACATGTTACAGTGATCATATAATTGTCTATATTTCTTAAAATGCAAATTTACTAAAAGGCAAATCCACATGATATTAAAGATGTGTTGAGAAGTCAAGGAAAACATCATTTTTTCCAAGTTTTCTCATGTTACTAATATTTCTTTTGGCTACTGTGATACAGCCACTTCCATCTGTAATTCTCTGATCACTTAAACTGTCTGGAGTCCAAAGGAAAAAAAAAGGAAAAGAAAGAAAGAAAGAAAGAAAGAAAGAAAGAAAGAAAGAAAGAAAGAAAGGAAGGAAGGGAAGGTGGGGAGGGAAGAAAGTGAGAGGAAGAGAGAAAGAGGGAAAAAAAGAAGGAAAGAAAAGAAGAGATAAGAAAAGAAGAAAAGAAAAGAAAAAAATGAATAAATAATAGGGAGAACGACAGGGAGAAAGAAAAAAAAGGAAAGGGAAAGGGAAAAGGAAAAGGAAGATGAAGAGGAAAAGGAAAAGGGAAAGGAAAGGAAAGGAAAGGAAAGGAAAGGAAAGGAAAGAAGCAACAGTTTTTCAAGAATTTTCAGCTTCTTCTCAAGAACTCTGGCTACAATTTTGGAGTTAATCTCAGGAATACTCCTCCTCAGGCTTTGACTATCTATGAGAATGGAGCCTTTTTAAAAGTCTCTAAATAGTAGGAGCATGATGTTGACAACATTGTTGTCTTTGTGTTTCACTTTTATATTAAGACTCTCATAGTACTTAAGCTAAAAGCTTTTTTGGATTTTACAAATTGGGATGTTTCCCAATAGATTTTTCAGTTTAGGAAAACAGAAATGATTAAGGTCAGTGTTCATACAAATTGTTCTTGTAGCCTGGAAATGAATAATTCTATTGCTCCCCTACTTATTCTTATTGAGATCATAAGTTATGTAATTTCCTCCTTCACACCATAAGCGATTATTTTTTCTTTTGACTTGTCTAGACATCAAGTTAATTTTGACCACCTACCTGGCTCATTCAACCTGAAAACTTGTTTCTGGTGGATGTGGTTAAGTGATTAATGTAGCTTTTGTCTGACTCCATTCTCTTGACAGTCTCCAAAACTAGTTGATTTGATCTCTTCTTTCAACCAACTCATTCTTGACACTCGTACCCAGAAGTCCTAGGTCACCTGCACTCCACTGCTGAGGCTTGCCTTTAGTCGGTATTGTTATACTGAAGCTGTTCTAGAAACTTCCTGTGACTTCTCTGAAACCCGCAGTTTGTTTTTACTCTGAATTCTTTGTTGCCTACTTGAAGCCTTCATAAATCTCACATAGCTTCTTCTCCTAGCTGAGGATTGATTGCTCAAATTTTATCATTTTCAGCATTTTCTTGCCACACATTATATCAATTTTATATACAATGACTTCCTAATACACCTAAATCAAAGAAAATTACAGCCTTCCAGTCCTTACGCTACATGTGCCCATCAGGGCTTGTAAGCAGTCTGAGTTACATGTACACACGTCCCAAACATAGCTTACGACATAGTGAGGTTCAAGCATTTCCTTCCTCTCCCAGGCCATTTCCTCTGAGAGACAACCTCTCAGCTCACCCCCCTTCAATGTGTGTCAGTAATTCAGGTGTTTCCTTCTTCCCTTTTTTTTTTTTTTTAAGAACTTTAGTCAGTGAGTTTTATTTAATTCAACTGAATGAAATAATACCAAGATGACTTAATAAGTCAACATTTAAAAGGGGGGGGGTAAAAGGACAGCATTTCAAAAGGGGGGAATGTGAAGCTGGAGAGAGGAGAGAGGGGGTGGCTTGTCGTCCAGTATTTGCCATGACAGTATATACAATCCTGCTTAGTTTACCGGCACAGACTTTTTTATGGGTAATATATTTTCCATTTCCAAATCAAGGGCTACTAGGTAATATTTTTAAATAAAATTGTATATATTTAAGATGTACATGATGTACCTACACATAGTGAAATGATTATACTAGAGTCAAGCTAATTAATATGTCATCTCCTCACATTTTTACCTTTTTTTTGTGATGACAGCACTGAAAATCTACTTTCTTAGCATATCTCCAGTATTCAATACAGTATTATGAACTATAGTCATCATGCCTGAACATTAGATCTCTAGACTTATCCTATGTAACTTCAGCTTTGTACCCTTTGACCAAACTCCCCGTTTCCTCTACCCTCTCCACCCCCCAGTCCCTAATATCCACCCTGTTGTACTCTCCGCTTCTCTGGCAGTTTTTTTTTTTGTTTTGTTTTGTTTTGTTTTGTTTTGTTTTGTTTTGTTTTGAGATTTCACATATAAGTGAGATCATACACTATTTGTCTTTCTCTGGCTGACTTACAATTTAGTTGTTTCTGACTTTTAAGGTTAGGATTCTGTTTGGAGAACACTAAAATCATTTCAAGGAAAATGGTACATTTCTATGGTCCTAGGTGACATTAATATGGTAATTCACTATTTTTAGTTCCTTATGTCAAAGTGTTATCAAGGCTATCCAAATCTCTGTTTTGATATGTCTCTTTGATCTGCCTTTTCCAATTTCAGCAAATTAGTGTGCATCTAGATTTATTGTCTTTTCTTAATGAGTGTAGGGGATTTTATATTACCTTGAAAGAATGTGAGAGAACCTAATGATATGTTAAAGAGAAGACTAAGGAAGCATGTGTGGCTGACTAGGTATAAACAACAGGATAAAGCTATAATAACTTTATTATTCTATTGATAGCCAAGATACTGTTTGAGCAAGAGAAACAAATATAATACACTCAAGTACGTATAAAATAATTTTGCAGCTGAAAAAGTAGTATTTCAAAGCAGTTGTAATATGATGTTTGTTCAATAAAAGCCCTTGCAAAAAAACACAAACAAAAACAAAAACAAAAAACTGGCAAACTATTTGGGCCCAAACAAAAGAAAATCAAAAACAAAATAGTTATCCTTAAATTGTACATGGGTTATACACAGATTAAAGATGATCAAAATATAAAAGGAAAACTATAAAACACTAGAAGAAAATAATGGCGCTAGAAGAAATCTGGGATGGTAATGCATATACTGAGCGTGCCACCAAAGTCATAAATGGGAAAATCATTTTATTATAAAAATTTTTTCTTAAAAACTTGATGTCCAAACATAGATAAAATTAAGAGGCAATGAGAAGTTTGGAAAAATATATTTTGGACCTACCTACAAAAATATTTTTGAATAATAAAGCATTCTAATTATAAACTGTGTGCCAGATTTGTCCTAAATGCAAATCATTGATTGCCTCTTCTCTCATAATGCTTCTAGTCTAGTAAAATTAAATAAGATTTTTATTTTATTAAGCAAATATTCACACAGATGAATATATAGTTAGAATAGTGTGAGGAAAAATTGCATGATGATATAAGAAATAATACCAAGGGGCGCCTGGGTGGCTCAGTCCATTAAGTGTCTGACTTCGGCTCAGGTCATGATCTCGCGGTCCGTGAGTTTGAGCCCCGCGTCGGGCTCTGTGCTGACAGCTCAGAACCTGGAGCCCGTTTTGGATTCTGTGTCTCCCTCTCTCTTTGCCCCTTCCCCATTAGCGCTTTGTCTCTCTTTCAAAAATAAATATACATTAAAAAAATTAAAAAAAAAGAAATAATACCAAGGGAATCTAATTTGTCTTTGGGGATCTAGAAGACCATGTTAAGGTAGCTGCATTTGCAATGCAATTTTAGCATAGTCATATTAATATAGAACCACTTAATTTTAATTCATATATATATACTTACAAAACATATAGAATATGAACATTTCCATATTTCATATTATCACTTATGTCAATCCTTACATTAAATATCCTGTCATATTCCTAATATATAGGGAAACCTTCTATTTAATAAGAAAACTACATTTAACCTGACTGAAAAAAAATGGGCCAGCAAATATGAATATGTAGCTCATCAGAGAAATTTACAAATACCTAATGTAAACAATTCTACACCAAGAAACGTATCCTAAGGAAATTATCATGAGTCTGCACTAACATGTATTATGCACAAAGATATTTTCTGTAGGATCATTTTAATAGCTGACTTTTTACAACCAAAAGTCTATAAGTAAATACATCCTGTACTCTTTCACTGAACCATCATGCAGCAGTTCAAAAAGATATAAAGATAGATAAGATGGAAAATATTCATAATCTATTAAGCACTTTTCGTCAATGATTTTATTTTTGAAATAAATATATAGAAAATGTTTTAAAAAGTTACTTTTAATGAAAATATTTATATAAAGGAAGAAAACTGGAAGAAAGTATACAATACTATTGGACTTAGAATGGATTAGAAAGCTCATTGTCTTAGTGGCTCCTGAGTGGCTCAGTCAGTTAAGCATCTGACTCTTGGTTTTGGGTCAGGTCCTGATCTCACGGTTTGGTTCGAGAGATGGAGCCCTGTGTTGGGGTCTGGGCTGAGAGCACAGAGCCTATTTGTGATTCTCTCTCCCCTCTCTCTCTGACCCTCCCCTGCTCTTGCTCTCTCTTTCAAAACAAACAAACAAACAAACAAACAAACAAACAAACTTTAAAAGAAAAAAAAAAGCCAATTGTCTTAGATTGGATTCCCCAGTAAGCAGATTCTGAGATGAATATTTGCAGGGAGGAGATTTTGGAGGGTGTGTTCTAGAGATCGCCACTTGGGAAGAGTGAGGGATGCAAGACTGGGCAGAGAGAAGTTGAACTATAATGCAACTGTAACAGATGCCTAAATTAATCCTCTGGAGAGCTCTGGAGCTGGGATGGTCTGCAGAGAAGCCTTGATTGAGGTAAAGGGGACAGGCCTTTTTAACCCTCATTCCTAACATGGCCACTGGCTATGGGCTGCTCCCAGGGACAGGGTGTAACCTGGTACAAAGTAGCTTCTTTTGGTTGAGGGCACTCTTGGGAAGGGACTCAGTTGCTGGTAGTTGGGGAAGTGATGCCCTGGACCTGAAGGAGAATGGAGAGAATACCACAGCATCCGTTATACTGATTGCTTCTTGTTGAGAATTACATGGTATCTGTACAGGGTTATCCAAGGTCTAGAATCATATTCATTATTGAATTTATCAATTTCTCCCTTAACGATGAGAAAAAGGGAATGGATTTACATTAACACAATCTGTAAGAGAGCCATATACACGTCAAAACTCCAATTTATTAATTTTCACTGAGATATATAGCTGCCACAGGGACCAACTTTCTCTGCTAAGTTGGAAAAAAAATCTCCTTTGAAATCTACTTGATATTAAAAGGTTTCTTGGTTTGTATTGTTTCAGGGAAAAATGATGGTATTAAAAGATATCTGCTTTCAAATGGAGACAGTCCCATTATGCCATTTTTTATATTAGAAAAGTTCATTTTTCTTTCCTGCTCAAGATACACTGATAATTCCTTTTCATGAAAATTTTTTTCCAGACTTAATGTAGATTCTACAATTTATTTTATCTTTCTTATTGTTTACATTGTTTACATTGTTACATTGTTACAATGTTTACATTGTTTACATTGTTACATTGTTTACATGGAAGAATCTTATTCACAGCCATTTATAAATCATCTGCAGGGTGAATTGTTCTTGGGGAAATTTTTCACATATTTTATATGAATTGTTATTCCAAAGAGGGTGTTTTTTCTGTAAATGTATTTATTTATTTTGAGAGAGAGTGTGTGTGAGGGGGAGAGGGGCTAAGAGAGAGGGAGAGAGAAAACCCCAAGCAGGCCTCATGCTGTTAGTGCAGAACCCCATGCAGGGCTTGAACTCATGCACCATGAGATCATGACCTGAACTGAAATCAAGAGTGCGTCGCTTAACCGACTGAACTACACAGGTGCCTCAAAGAGGCTGTCTAAAAAAAACAAAAAACCAAAAAACCTTACTCTCAAATTCTGACATACTCTAATTCATTGACTTTCCAAGTTGTTTTGTAAGAAATTTTTTGTCACATAGGAGTTTTATGATTACATACGCAATAATTTTCTGAGTTCAAAATATTTTTCATTGATAGATTATCTTTGGAAAGTAGCAAAATCTTTCTCATTTTTAATGTTACAAGTATTAAAAAGTATTTTATTGGGAAAATTATTCACTGTGTTTCTTTATTCCTACTCTCAATTCTAGTTCAATTACGACTCCAGAGGGAAACATTGTTAAAAATGTGATGTACACCTTTCTAGTCCTTTACCTCTACATTCACATTTATACATATACATATACGCAATGATCAAACATAAGTGTGACCATAATTTACAAATCATTCTACTTGATATATTTTATTTTTAAGACTGGAGAACTTCTCAGGGCTCCAGAGTATGCTTATGACAAATTCATGGATAGAGCATCTATTTTAATAGATAAATTTAATTAATTCATGTTTCTTATGATTGAAAATGTTTGCTACTTTATTTTTCCTGTCATCTTATTAATTTTAAACCAATGCCTCATCAGGCCATGCTACCACTTATTTAATATTATGTTTTCCTCTTTCTTAAATTCATTTCATGTTGTTGGTATGCAAACTTCTTACCACAGTAATTTTAAGTAATTAGAATAGAAATGGTTTTTACTTAGTGACTTTCTGACACCTGACTCTGAACACTGTTTTCAATTTTGGGAATTTCTTCTTTTTATTTCTTTGTTAATTTCTTTGCCTGCATTTTCTCAGTCCTATCCTTCTAGAACTCCTATTAGACTCCTGCAAGAACATGTAAATTTCTATTTTGTCTTTTGATTTCTCTTTTATATTTTCCATATTTGGATCTTTTTGTGTCACATTTTAGAGATTAGTTTGATGTTTCAGCTCATTAATTCAATCTCCAAATATATCTATTTTGTGCTTCAACCTTTATATAGGAAGCTGTATTATTTAGATGACCACATATTTCAATCAGGGTTCAACTGCACTCTGGCTTGTTAAAGCAGACAACATTTAATAGATAGATAGAATTTGATGTTTACAAAATGATCTGAAAGTTGGGATGAGGAGTCTGTAATTGAGAAATCCAAAAACAATTCCCAGACATGATAGAACTGGTCAGGGAAGGGGCAGACGCTTTTGCTATGATGGAGAATCTTCCACATTGGGTCCCACACAGAACCCAAGTGGTAAAGGAGTTTGAGAAACACAAACTTTCCAGTCCTATCATGCAATAGAGTGTGCTCCAAAGGAGTTGGAAGAGAGTCACGAGAAAAGATCTGCAACATTGGCCACAACGTATTTTTAATTTTACAGACTTTTCTTTCTCTCTCATAGTAGCTTAACTTTATTTTATAGATGCAATATCCTCTCAACTCTAAGTACATTAAATGCCAATTTTAAAGTTTTTCTCTGTTTTCACTATGAACTCTTTTTGGTTGCTAAATCTTCCATTTGTTGAGTTTGGCACTTCTCTGGGGCTATTGGTTTTCATCAAATTTTGGCAAGTTTGGTTTATTTGCTTCTATTTGTACTTGATAACTCCAGTTTGCCTTTGGTGAATGTGTGGGGGCAGATTACATATCCATTTGAGATGTACGTTTGGCATTTCTACTGGATTTTATATCCCTTGAGGTCACTACCTTGATATCTGGGTAAGAATTTTCAATGCAGACTTTAACCTAGAACAGTCTTGTTCCTTAATATTTTTCTTTTTGACTGTCCTTATGGAGATAAGAGGTTACCTCAAGTTTTTCCCTGCTTATTTTTCTAGGGTCAATATTCACTTGGGAGTTCCTCTCAGCCAAACTGTTTAATTTATTAAGAAAGGAAACCAAGATTTTTTTAACTTCCATTTTAAATGAGTAGCTGAAAGCAAGTAAAAATCACTAATTCTGCTAAATACTCCAAGGAAGTTTTTTAAATCACATACTTAAGAGTTTAAACAAGTTGGAGACATTAAATTATTCCCAAATTACAAAGAGTCTCAGGGAAAAAAAATCATACGAACACAAAACTCACTGGGGAGTTGATTTCTTACATATTTTTCTATGGAATGTGTGTTCTGGCTCAAGTATTCATCTTTCATTGAAACTCTCCAAAGGCCTTCAAAATCCACTATAAATATGGAAAAACCTCTCTCTTACGGGTTTACTAATGACATGATGACACTCATGTCCATCTGTGTTTGATACCAAGTGCCAACATCAAGTGCACTTCCAAAGCATGAAATAGGCACGTGCTTTTAACAAGTTCAGGGGGTTGCCGAGGAACATGTGTGGATGTCTCAATACACATTTTAAAAGGAAAGGACATCATTAGCTCACTTGTTTAAGGGAAGTGATGAAGTGTAATAGAGTTCAACCCATTCAAACATACTTTACAAAGCTTTGAGCGGCAGAGTTCTTCTTACAGTTCTGGGAGAGAGCAATGACAGAAGACAGAAGAAAAAATAATTATGCTAAAAAGAAGTTTGCAGTACTTTTGAGAGGTAGCTAATATATATTCAAGCACCATAGATTGGAATATGTAGCACAAAGTGCCCTAACTTCTCCAAACACAATTAACTAGAAAAGAGAAAATAAACAAAGATCAATTGTAGCCTATCTTTATTTAGTAATACCAATAAATTTAGACAAATTGATTAATTTCATAATAAGCTAAGGACTTTTCAAATACTTCTTCAAATTTGCTGGGCTTTCTTTTTCTTTTTTCTATTCTGGATAAGAATTATACCAAATATTTGCCTGCATCGGGTTTGGCCTCAAATTTATATTTACACTTGTATCAATGATTTGACAGTGTTATTTTTATTTGTCTTATTGGTTTGTCTTATAATACCTATTATGAATACTCACATATCTACTTCCCCCAACCCCCAAAAGAGATGTTTAAATGAACTCCAATTTCTAGACTTCTGAATTCTCTGTGAATTAATCAAAGCGTTAAGCCATGTAAATTCTGTCTTATTTGGCACAGATATAGTTGATGAGCCATAGGTTTTATTTACAAGCCCAGAAGGCTTATTATTTGGACAAGAGACCTACCTCTAATAAACACATTAGGAGAAACAGAAGATGTTCTTTCTATAAATACATAAGGAGAACTACGTGACCCCATTGCTTACTACCCTATATACAACTCTCCTTGATTTTCACAAAAATTCTTTAAATGAGAACAGTTTTAAGAATAAACTTGTACAGTCCACAAAAATTCCTTTATTCACGGAAATCTGCCTTTCATAAATCTAGCTGTTGAATGATAGAAAATTGCTTCTTAATTTATGTCAAAGACCCAAGACAATCATTATTCTCATATATTTAATGACAGTCTAAAATTTGATGATATAAGTTTTTTTTTGTTGTTCTAACAAGTATGCTTTAATTAAGTACATAGATTTTTATATGCATGTCAACATTTGGGCATACTGGAAGAATAAGCATTTTATATGCCTGTTGGATGCAATAGCTTAACAGGTGATGAGGGTTTTTCACATTACTCTTATATCATGAAGTATTCAGTTAAAATGTGTTTTAAAGCAACGCAATTTCTCCGCTAACATTTTCTGAAAGTCGACTAATAGAACACTGTGATAGAAAATAACTCTACATGAGAAATGTCAATAATCTTTTAAAGAAATGTTCATAGGCTTCAATGAGTATGCCTATAAATAAATATATTTATTAGTGATGGTGTTAGACTCAAATGTGAAATATGAAGCCAACATACACTGTAATAATTAAGACATAATTCACAAGCATATTATAGCTAGTCTTTAGGATACAGTGATCTGAAAATTCTTTATGTAAATTATGATCAACTAAAGTATTTTCTCTTGTAACCATTCCATTCTTAATATGAATGCTCTATTTTTCCTAGGTGAAAGTTTTTATGAGTTTGAAAACAATATAACAACTATTCCTGCTAATCTAACCATATTGATTGCCCATACTGTACCGGAAGGTCCAGATTAGATTGTAAATCTCTGCAGGTTTTTCAAGCCCTCTGTAGTGCCGTGAGAATGGATGGCTTGAGAAATACTTGGTAAGTAAAGAAACAGAGCAAGTGCAGATTTTAGGGCTTCCACCACTTTTCAGAGCCTCCTTTTTCAGTTTAAGTGACATCTCATCTGGGAAGCCTTCCTTGTTCAATTTCAGGATAAAGGAGGGAATTCTCTTAGGTAATATGCAACCCCTCTGCATACAAGACTCTATTAAAACACTTGTCACCCAGGGGCACCTGGGTGGCTCAGTCGGTTCAGCGTCCGACTGCTGCTCAGGTCATGAACTCGGCATTTCATGAGTTCGACCCGCGTCGGGCTCTGTGCTGACAGCTCAGAGCCTGGAGCCTGCTTTGGATTCCGTGTCTGCCTCTCTCTCTGCCCTTCCTCTGCTCACGCTCTGTCTCTGTCTCTCTCTCAAAAATAAATAAAAATTTAAAAAATTAAAAGCAAACAAACAAACTTGTGACCTGCCCTTCAACAGTATCAGCGCATCCACACACCTCTGCAGTCTCGTGGGAGGTAGGGACTATGTGTCTAGAGAAATTTTTGGCACATACCAGGTGATCAGTAAGTGTTGAGGGGAAAAAAAAAATCAAGGCAGTGGAAAAACAATTCCTGCAGCTGTGGCCCAAGTTATCTTAATGGGCACAGATGATAGACCTATTTTTACAAGCTTGGTTTTTGCAATTTTGGGATATGGGAATACATTACTCTCTGTCTCATTAAAAAGAGACTTCATCTCCCACTGTTGAAACCTTGTAGCTGCTCTTGTAATTCCCTTTCATATAATTGCTTTGTTTTTCTGCTACTTCGCATATTGCATTTTTATGTATTGACTACCTCCTATAATCCTACTTTATTCCAGATCTGTTAAAGTCCCTGATTCTTTCCAAATTTCTGTCTTTGTATTTTGTTACGCTTCTACATCTGCTCTCCTTTTCATCCATTTCTGACCCCAGGCCTACAGTTTACACCAAGATCAACCTCTTAAGTATGAAGTGCCAGATGCCTTATCTTCAATCTTTGAAGTCCCTTAAGTCAGCTCTCCTACAGTGCAGCTTCTCAGCTCGCTGCCCTTTGAGCAGAAAGCAGACACCATGGACCCCGTGTTGGCAGGTCACTTCCCTTAGTGACCACAAATTTGCAAGTCAGCCAGGTGTGGTAAAGGGGACAGTCTGTAGCTGCAAAACTGACCAGGCCATAAGGAAATGAAACCCCTGGCCTTAGTCAGGTCCTTGAAACACTAATTATTAACAATTCAATGAAACAGTCACTAATGCAGCCATCATATTAACTAGATGGCAAATTTAGGTTACCCATTTTCAAGCACGCATTTTTACCTAATGAATAAAAAGTTTACATGAGAAACAAATGATTATCAGACCTGAAAACAATTTATACAACTAAGTCGTGTTTTAAAGAAGAGCTGTACTGTGATGGCCACATATTACATATAATATTTAATTGCGGAATATGTTATGTTTTTGCAATTGGTGTTGGATACATATGCTTCTGGCTATCAATGTGACATGATATCACTGAAAAGGTATTTAAGTATACATTTTGTATATGTTAAACCTAGAATTTGCATGCTAACAATAGCTTGGTAAAAGATGGTTGCAACTTGAATAGTTTTTATGGCAGATTTTTCAACAGATGTAGAGAACCATATTTTTCATACAGTTCACAGGCAATTTGGATCACTCAATTAACATTTATCATAGCTTAGGGTATTAAAATTACCATCAGGGGCATAAAAATGTGTCAGGGATCAGTTTTCATCCTTATGAAGTTGATAGTCCGGCTGTGGAACCAAGGCATACACACGTGTAAAAGCAACAAGGTAAGTACCAAATGCATGGGGCAGATGGCTCATTTCAACAAAGGTTCAGCACAGGGTGTGTTCCTTGTCAGGCTGGAGTGATTTAAGCAGTGAAGGTTTCACCACATAGGTGGGAATGGAGCAGAGACTTGAACGATGGGTAAAATGATGTTCACATATTAGTTTCCAGAGGCTGTCATAACAAATTGTCACAAATTGGTGGCTTATAACAACAGGAATTTTCCCCCTCGTAGTTCTGGAGGCCTAAAGTCTGAGATCCAGATGTGGGCAGGGTTGGATCTTTCTGGAGGCTTTAAGTGAGAAACTGTCCCATGCTGCTCTCCAAGCTTCTTGCTAGGATTCTTATGTTGCAATGATCCTTGGTGTCCCGTGGCTTGTAGAGGCAACCCTCTAATCTCTCTTCTGTCTTCACACGGTCTTCTCTGTGCTTTTCTGTGTCCTGTCTTCTTTTTAGAAGGACATCTGTCAACGGACTTACGACCCACCATAAATCCACCATGATTTCATCTCAAGATTCTTAATTAATTACATCCTCAAGGCTGCTATTTCCAAATAACATCACATTCTGAGGTTCAGGATGAATGTGAATTTTTTCATAGGTGGCACTGTTTAACCCACTGTAGATGGGCAGAATAGTGCTCACAGAAGCAGACGACTCTGATTAAATTCCTTCAAGAACCAGGTATGCAACAAGTATGTTATTAGAAAGTAAGATCAGTCTAAAGACTATGAAAATTCAAAGAAGTAATTAAACCTGCTTGCCAGATAGCCTACTTCCGGAGGAAAGGTTCAACCAGAGGATGCACAGTATGTGTACTCCAAGAAACAACAGCAATAAAATAGCTACCAATGTGTGATTACTTATTTGTGCCAGGCACTGTTTTACATGTAATATTAATATGTTAAATTTTCACCAAAACCCTGAAATGTGCGTGCAATTATTAAAGTCACTTTATAGATGAAGGTATTGAGCCCCAGGGTTGTTAAACCACTGGTTGCCAGTCACATAACTGGTGAGTGAGGTGACTGGACCTCAAACCT
Organism: Panthera leo; assembly: GCF_018350215.1. NCBI lineage: Eukaryota > Metazoa > Chordata > Mammalia > Carnivora > Felidae > Panthera > Panthera leo. Next base: position 139,006,527 of record NC_056682.1, read on the forward strand.
GGACAATCTGAACTTAAGGACCCATGGGCAATTCCCAACAGGATACTGATATGGTACAATAGGAAGGGACACAGCTAGAAGAGGAGTTTGGAGACGCTTTCTGAGGTTTGTGAAAGCCAGGTAAGGGAATCTGCAAGGAGCGGGAGTCACTGAAGCATTTGAAAGGATGTGTGACATGATAAAAACAGGAAGGTGGGAGGATTGTGCTAATGGTTTGTGTCCAGGAGAGACTGAAGAATGGGGACCTTGATGCAGTCTGTTAGGAGACATTTTCACTAAGAAACTTCTGCAGTAAATAGTCCGGAGGTGATAAAAGCCTGAACTAGGGCAGTGGCAATTATGACTCATTGCAAACATATGCTGGAGGGAATAATCCTGGTAGTCTAGAGATACCTCTTTCCCCTTTTCTTTCTTTCATAGAATTTAAAGAGTCTCTCTATGCAGCCTTTAAGACAAAATATGAAACATTATCCTAGACCACCTGTATGGTTCATTCTGTGGACAATTTTATTTCCCTAAAAGTTTCACTTCTTGTCACCTCGATCGAAACAATGCAATCCTCCCGTTCCCACCCAAAGGATTTAGCTATAATACACTATCAACAAAATCATGAGTGATCCCTTCCCATGTAATTACAGGGTGTGCCACTGTACAGATGTCTCCATGCAAAGCAGGAATAGCCTGCAATTAGCCAGAAGAATTCTGCAGCAAATGTGGTTACAGGCAAAAGGTTTACTCTAAATTTGACAGCTTGAGCTATAGCTATAAATAGTTGGTTGGTTTTATGTTTTTTGTTTTTTGTTTTCTTGTGTGTGTGTGTGTGTGTGTGTGTGTGTGTGTGTGTGTGTGTGTTGGTCTTTGTAAGGATATTTTTGCTTCATCCGAGCGTTTTCTGCAAAATAGTGTTACAGCTATAGATGCCATATGTAAAAGCTGTTTTTGCTTTGGATTGGTTTCTCCCCACTCAAAATGGTCTGAATAATCCATTATAAAAAGGTCTCTGCATTTTCCCTGCATCTGGAAGGTATGCATATGAATTTATAACGCTTATGTGAGGTTATGTGAGGCATAAGTCAGTGGCTAATCCATCTGATTGTAAATCATGCGACTATGTACCATGACCACATTAAAACTTAACCACAAATAAAAAGGGAGAATGGGCTCTAACCTATAATTGTGGCTCTTAGAATCAAGACGCTCACAAGCATTTAGTCCTCAATGTGTCGCATGTAAGAGATGCTTGAAAAATCACATTAGTTAATGTCTAACATGTGCAGCACATGGACTGGCAGGTTAGCAGCATCTAAATGCTTATATTACGGAAAGACAGAAAGGATCACTCTATGCTCGGTGCAAAGGCATTAGGGCCAGCTAACGTATACTGAAATCAAGATGTTTACTTCACACAACTCTATGAATTCCCTGCGCATCAGAATTAAGGGTGTATTTTAGAGCATTACAAAGCATGCATTTGAATTCAGAATTAAGTTCGATATTTCTGTTCATGAAATTATGGGGCTATTCTGGCGGAAAATAACTTAAAATACACATTGACAACACATAACTATGTTTGGTACTTCCAACCCTTTTGCGCACAAACGCTTTCACAAAGGTCATCCAGGGTAGCAGCAGATTATGATCGCTGAATGCCAAATTCCTTCTTCGAATGTAATTTTGATTAGTAACCAAAAGGACTCTGAACGAATATGGTTTTGTCATAATGGTAAACATATGCACTTAGAAAATGTTAACAGCCAAAATAATTAGCTTAACTCAATATTTCAGCATTTCAGTATCAAAATGGAAAAAAATTAAAATATAATTTTATGAACTTTAAATATTTCCATATAAAATCCTTTATGTCTAGCAGTTTTTAAAGTTCCATATTATAAAATGTACTGCTTTCCCCCCTCACCCCCACCCCCACCGCCCAGCTTTGTTTTCTTTGTTCCTCACTAGCTGTTTAAATTTCACAGGGTCCATGGGCAGGTTCGCTTCTTGGTCTTCCTTGTTTGTGACATCTGCATGCAAATTTTAGAAATAGTGACTCAACCAAGGAGTTCCCCTCACCTCCCCTGCAACACCCCTGACTTTCAATTATGACCCACAGTGAAATGGAGTATGTTTTCATTTTAACTGCACGATACATCAATACTGAACTGAGGCTCCCTAGCATATAAGCTTTGAAATGTTTGAAAAATGTCATCCATCAGGGGAATGCAGAAAATTACTACCAGAATGATTTTTTTTTAATGAATGCTTTCTGTCATGTTTATTCAGGGTGAAAGTCTTTCTTTAGACCAGATAGAGCAAAACAACAACTTTTCAGTGCATTGCCATGACTTACTGTTAATACCAGGACACCTTTATTAAAGATCAGATTTTAAGTGTGCATTTTCTTCCTTAAGCCTCTTTACTAAAAACTGACTCAATTTTTGTATTCAAGTCATTGAATTTTTGAAAGCATTAAATAAATGTCCCTAAATAATTCCTGATTTTCCTCTGGTATTTCTTTGTGATAAATGAGTACAACCTAAACTGTGTCTGGTAAGGCATAGTACACTATCTATTAATCACATCACAGCTGGCAAATGTGTGTATTAATTCTGAATCTAAACTAACACCAAAGTCATAATGTATTCCTTCGTTGTGATTCTTGAAATGGTTGCACATTTGCAACATACATAACATGTTTCATTGTAAAGATAATTCTTTATTTAAAATATTGCTTTGCCCCCCCCCCCCCCCCCCCGCCATCCCCCCGGGCGGCTCAGTCAGTTAAGTGTCTGACTCTCAGTTTCAGCTCAGGCCATGATTTCATGATTTGTGAGTTTACGCCCCTCATAGGGCTCTGTGCTGACAGTGTAGAGGCTGCTTGGGATTCTCTCTCCCCCTCTATCTCTGCCTTTCCTCCATTCGTGCTTGCTCGCTTGCTCTCTCTCTCTTCTCCCTCTCTCTCAAAATAAATAAATAAACTTAAAAAAAATTGTAGGGGCACCTGGGTAGCTCAGTCAGTTAAGCATCGACTTTGGCCTAATGATAACATATGCAGTATGGTCATCCTACAGCACATAGAATGTATTCAATAAGTCACCAAAATTCAAACATTAAATCAGGCGGCACAAATATTTGATTACCTTCTTCTTTAAGAATGCACAGAGGAAAGTGAGTCCATAACCTCCCTTAGTTGGTATTTAGTATTTTATCGTTCTGGTGTTTAAGCTGCCCTCCTTCTATCTAATTTATTATTATTTCACATGTTATTAACTACTATAATTCCCCCAAATATGTCATAGGATCCTGTGCTCAGATTATTATATCTGCTTATACTCTCAGAGCTTTTAGCATACTACCGTGCTCTGGATAGGTATTCAAAAACTAATTGTCACTTCATTCGCTAAAAGCGTGTTTGCTTTAACCTAGTTTATGTTATTAATTAAAGAGATGTGGAATCTACTTTCATGAAGCATCATAATTCAATGTAAAGGTCCTATTCATATCACCTTTCTCTGAGAATTTGTGGTTCTTTTCTTTTTTAAAATGTGTGGAGACAAAAAAATGTACTCTGACAAAAGAGTTACAAAGAGTACAGCAAACGTTTGTGATTTTGTATCTCTCAATATTATCCAAAACCACCCAGTCTCAAAATTTTTTTTTTGAGACCTAAATATTACAACCTAAATATTACACCTAAATATTACAACCTGAAGCTTATGTTTGTATTCTTAAAATGAAAATTCCATTAATGATAATGGATAGTTTAGCTTCTGTGTGCTTTAGATCCCTTATCTGTAAAATGGGAATTATGGTAGTGGGATTAGTACAAAGATTAAGTGATACTACAGTAAACTCTCAAACATAGAGCGATCTTTTTTTTTTTATCGTATTTTCTAGAAGTTTGGAAAATGTTCAATTTGTCAAGGTCCTTTGGAATTTCATAGTACTCTAAGACATCATTGTTCCTTGAACTGATCTACAGATAAGTTATGTGAATAAAAATAGATAAGGAACACACATAATAAAAACAACTCAGTAGAAATAATATCTAGAGAGTAGAGATGAATGGGAGAGGCAATGATGAAATGGTCAGTTAAATTTATGCATCATCTGCATGAAAATTTCACAAACCACAACAGAGGTCTGTGTGTAACTGCTGTTGACCCTTGAACAAGGCAGAGGTCAGGGGTACTGAGTCCCTGCACATTGGAAAATCCATGGATAACCCCTGACTCCCCCCAAACTTAACTACTAATTGCCTACCGTTGACCAGAAGCCTTACTAATAACATAGAAAGTCTATTAATGCATATTTTGCATGTTACTTGTATTCCATACTGTATTATTACAATAAAGTAAGCTAGAGAAAATGTTATAAAACTCACTAGGGAAATACAAAAGATACAAATACACAAAATACAAAAAAATTGTAAAAAAATCACTTATAAGTGGATCCAGTGTACTTCAAACTCATATTGTTCAAGGGCCAACTGTATATGGATAAGAGTAATGTAAGTTTTCTTTTGGAAATTTTATTTATCTATTTTGAGAGAGAGAGAAAGAGAGAGAGAGACAGAGGGAATATGCATGCACACTCATGCTAGAGAGAGCTGGGTAGAGGCAGAGAGGGAGAGAGAGTATCCCAAGCAGTCTCTGTGCTGTGAGTGTGGAGCCCAACGATGCAAGGCTTGAAGCCACAAACTGTGAGATCGTGACCTGAGCCAAAATCAAGAGTTGGATGCTTAACTGACTGAGCCACCCGGGCACCTCAAGAGTAATGTAAATTTTCCCAAGTTCAATCATGTTTGCTAATACGCTGACAAAATGTATGCTTCCATTATATGCACAAAATGATTTACAAACCATTAAAAAAATTTTAATCTTTATTTTTGAGAGAGAGAGAGAGAGAGAGAAAGAGAGAGAGAGAGAGAGAGAGAGAATGAGAATCCAAAGCAGGCTCCAGGCTCTGAGCTGTCAGCACAAAGCCCGATGCCGGGCTGGAACTCACCAACCGTGAGATCATGACCTAAGCCGAGATCGAGGCTCAACGGACTGAGTCACCCAAGTGCCCCTACAATATCATTTTAAAGGTATTTTTCCTAATGTTTCAAATGATTCCACTATTAGATGTAAAGGTAAAAAAGAGGTCAGCAAATTCTCATTCATGTAGGTGGGTTGTGGGTGCTCTAGGTAACTGAATATTTTAGTTACTGGAGCGTTGTTATTTCATAATTTATACATTAATGATCAATTGTCATGTGATTAAAGTTATAGCTAACACTCATATCATTTAATAGTATGCCAAGCACTGCTCCATGTGCTTTATATTTATTAACTCTATCCTCACAACAACCATGTGAGAAAGGTAAGCTATTATTATCTCAATTTTACAAAAAGGAAAACTAAAGCACAGAGAGGTTAAGTAAGTTGCTCTAGGACTCACTGCTAGTAAGTAGAGACAAGATTCAAACCCAAGAAGACTGACACCAAAATCACTGCTCTTACCCTCTACACTGTGTTTCACAGAGTCAGAGTCAAAGTCAAGCATAAAATACCTGGGTTAATGAGACAACCAACTTAAACCTGTTCAGATAGGAAACTACGCATCATCCTCGGGACCTCCTACTCCCTCAGACCGACTTGAAAGTGATCCGTAGTGTCCACTCAGCTCTACTGTCAATCCACCTTCCAAGGCCACCCGCAGGATCACTACTTTAGTTCAAGTCCTTATCGTTACGTGGATGGCTGCAAAAACCTCTCAGCCGGTCTCTCTGCCTCCAATCTGTCCACTTTTGATTCACCTTCCAAACTGTCAGCTCAATGGCATGGACTGGCTGTATTATTCCCCTGCTTAAAATATTTGCTATTTTCTGTAGCCAAATCATTCTGGATAGTAGCCACTAGACCAGTGTGCCTATTAAGCACCTGAAATGTGGTTAGTTCTAATTAAGAAGTGCCATGAGTGGATAATACACATGAGAATTTAGTATAAAAAATGCAATATGGGGGTGCCTGGGTGGCTCAGTCGGTTAAGCGTCCGACTTCAGCTCAGGTCACGATCTCACGGTCCGTGAGTTCGAGCCCCGCGTCGGGCTCTGGGCTGATGGCTCAGAGCCTGGAGCCTGCTTCCGATTCTGTGTCTCCCTCTCTCTCTGCGCCTCCCCCGTTCATGCTCTGTCTCTCTCTGTCTCAAAAATAAATAAACGTTAAAAAAAAATTTAAAAAAAATGCAATATGGCTTAGTAAGAATTTTTGTTTTGTTAAATATTGAAACAATATATTAGATGTATTGAGTTAAATACAGTGTATTACACTCTGCATATTAAATATTATTAACATTAATTTTACAAACTTTTTTTAATATGCCTACTAGAAAATTTTCAATTACATGTGTAACTGATGTTATGTTTTTATTGAACAGAATTGATCCATAGGATAAGTGTAAGCTTCCTCTTCTCTGGTTTCTACCTTTCTTTTCAACCTGTACCTGATCAGTGAATCAGCCTGGTCTGTGATCCAGCTTGGTATATACTCCATGACCCGGCCTGTGATACTCTTAACATACGTTCGGATTTCTAAGTACTCTAATCTCCAATCTCTAAAAGGACAGAGATCCTTTTAACCGTTATCTGATTTCCTTGGTGAAATCCTAGTAATGTTGCAAAACTTATTTCAATATTTTACTCCATGAGATCTGCTCTGACCTATCCAGACAGCATCGGACACTTCACCGATTATGTTCCCACATCTAGATGCAGGTTAACGACTTCCCTTATTGCACTTTACCGTAATCACTGATGCACACTTACTCCTACAACAGACTTGAGTTTTCCTACAAACTGAAAACACACTTAATAAGTGTTTATACAACAAACTAACATAAATGGAATTTGAAGTCAAACAGATTTGCTTTGAATTATGTCTCCATCAATGATTAAATATGTAAATTTGAAAAATTTATTCAGACTCTAATATGCAAATGATATAAGATATTGGGCTGAATCTGTGTTTATTCTATTACATGCCATTTGATACTCCTTTTTAAAAATATATCCTTTATATTAGCTTCCTTGCCATTATTTAACCCTTTGTCAATTAGAGATGTTTCCAGGATTTACAAATAAAGATGTCTCCAGGTTTTGGCTTAAGGTTAATGAGAAATTTCAGTAAAAGTTACATGAAGGAGGGTTCAGGCGGTTAAGTGGCTGACTCTCAATTTCGGTGCAGGTCATAATCTCACAGTTCATGAGTTTGAGCCCCATGTTGGGCTCTACGCTGGCAGTGCAGAGCCTGCTTGAGATTCTCTCTCCCTCTCTCTCTGTCCTTCCCTGCTCACTCGCTCTCTTTCTCTCTCTCAAAATAAATAAATAAACTTAAAATTGTTTAAAGAAAAGTTACTGAAATTATACAAATTAATAATCAGGTGCCATAATTTAAAATGGCAACTTCTTGCATATTATTTTAAATTATGCAATTTTTCTAAATGTATGAAATTCATTATAGTTAAATGGTCATGGAATGCTTATAGTAAAGAAAGGCTAAGTGAAAGGCAGTATAATCTTTGCAAATTATGCTTAGGGAGGGAGATGGAAAGAAATGAAAAGAAGGCATGGTGGGGCTCATTTCAAATATTGATCATATTCCCAGAATTTCTTCTAAATACTGGTGGTTTCAAATATCAAAGACTGTTTTTGATGGCAGAAAGAGTGGAGTGCATCTGGGAATTTCTAAGATGGTGGAGGGAAAGACAAATGCTCATAGATGACCACTAATGAACTGACATCATAGCAGCTAATAATGAAACCATATTAAAGGCAAGAATTAAAGAACCCATAATTCTATTATTATTTTAAAATGAAATATGATAGAATAAGAATAAGAAATGAAAAATAAACAATACCATAATTATATATACCACAACTCAAAGCACTCACCCACTTCTAAAAACATATATTTTGAGTAAAGCCAGGCCTCAAAATGGATAAAGCATAAGTGTTGTAAAACCTCTGTTCCATTGCATTCAAAATATATTTAAAATTATTTACTCCTTCTTCCATTCCTATAATCTCTGCATCTTGTCTTTCTGTGGTAAAATAAGCCACGTGTTTGACATAAGAATGTTTTCAAATTCTTTAATTAAAATGATGAGTGAAACAATCATAGTTTGATAAGTTTTAAGCTAATTCATTTTGAAAGTTTAAATCATGTTTTTAAAAATATAGTGTTTTGCTCTTTATGCTAATTTGTAACTTCCTGTTTCAACAACAAAAAATGGCTTTAGAGAGACAACACACCATGTTTCTCTGACATCAAAAAGTGCTTGCAAAACACTGTGCTGAATTAGTTGAAAATGAATCAGAAACATAAGGATTGCATTTCTATTGAACTTCACAGAAGCTTGAATGTGAGAAACCAGAGTGCTTTGGGCAGAATGGGATTTGAGATTTTACTTAACCCATTCTTGTGCAAGTTAAGAGGCACCTCTTTCTGCACAAAGGTTTGCTTACTTCAATTTGATCAACAATTTATTTTGCTCTCCTTTGTCCTTCTTCCCAGTTGATGTTCTAACTATACAGAAGTTGAGAAGAATCCGCAAGCAACTTACAGGTGATAACTGGAGCATGACTGACTCCCTCCCCCTTCATGGTCTCTTCTGCTCACCATGGTTCAGAAGAAGCAAGAAATTCTGGTTTAATAATTCATAAAACTGACTTGGAATGAATATTTTCAAATATAGCCTTTATTCTCTCTTACATATGTGAATTTAATAAACAGCCTATCAATATCTTGTCAACCACTTATTTAGTTTTGGCTGACAATGCATTTTTATTTGAATTTTACTTCATAGAAGATTTATTTTCAGAATAAAGTGATAAAGATACATATTTTATTGATAAAATCAACCCAGTAATAACATTTGTTATTATTCACAGATTCCATCTCATAATGTCTTTTTGGTGGGTACAGGGAGATAATCATTGCAGGTAGAAAATTCTCAAAACCATAGTTTCCAAAACTAGTTACTCATTTAGAAAAATGAAAATCATTTTTGAAGGTCAAAATTCATTGTTTTGTTGTTGAACAAGAAACAAGTATCCTTCAATTAAACAGTAAAAAAAAAATAAATTGTTTATCATTAGATCCCTACTGTTACATAAACATTATGGAAGGACCAAGTTCAGAATCTCCTTCTGATGCACAGCTAAACGTATGCAAAACATCAGATGAGCAAGTTTTCAAGACCCAAGGGTAGTACATGGATATATGTTGATCTTACAAAATTCAAATAGCCTACACACTGGGTTGTGGAAGGAATGCATGCGGAAAACCTATTTGAATAAATATTTCTCAATGCAGGCTTTGTTTCTGTAGGGATGTAAAGAAAAGTAATTTCAGGTATGATTTACTTAACAACCCTTGACTCTTTGCTTATCAATACTGTCTCGGGGGGTCGGGGGCTGGATGGCTGAGTCTGTTAAGTGTCTGATTCTTGGTTTCAGCTCAGGTCATGATCTCACAGTTTGTGAGTTCAAGCCCTCCATGGGGCTCTGCACTGGCAGCACAGAACCTGCTTGGGATTCTCTGTGTCCCTCTCTCTCTGCCCCTCCCCCACTCGTACTGTCTCTGTCTCTCAAAAGAAATAAACTTCGAAACAAAAGCATACTGTCAAACACTGTAAAAATAACATTTAAATGAAGCTTAAAACTCATAATCACTGTAATGACAGCTTCAAATATTGACACTATGGTTTCACTCAGAATTTTTTCAGTTCCTACTCATTTCTAACTTCTCTAAAGGTTGCTCAATTCTTTCACTATCTCTGGGAGTTTTTCTTTTATATTTACTTGGGTTGTCTATAACTCATGGTTTAGAAATTAAATCCAAAAGTATAATAAATCCTACTGCAACTCAGTCAGATAACTCAAATTACTTATGAGACCAAATTAACCTAGATATAATTGTGTTTTAAAGTTCTATCTGATGCCTACAAAGGCTTTACTGTCAATAGTGTGGAACAGAGATCATGGTCTTTTTAAAAATGTTATTATAGGTCCAACTCAGTGCTACCAAGGAGCTAGATTTTTAATTAAATTTAACTAATTAGGGGCGCCTGGGTGGGTCAGTCGGTTAAGCCTCCGACTTCGGCTCAGATCATGATCTCGCGGTCCGTGAGTTCGAGCCCCGCATCGGGCTCTGTGCTAACAGCTCAGAGCCTGGAGCCTGTTTCGGATTCTGTGTCTCCCTCTCTCTCTGACCCTCCCCCGTTCATGCTGTCTCTCCCTGTCTCAAAAATAAATAAACGTTAAAAAAAATTTTAAAACATAAATTTAACTAATTAAATTTTAATCGTAATATTCACATGTAGTTAGTACTGTCATATGGTCTAATAAAAATTTCAAGCCTCACATACAAAATTACATATGCTAACATGATAACACTAAACAATAAATTCCAGATAAAATTTACTGTGACATCAAGTTATTAATTTAAACTGATGTGGTGTGTTTTTCATTTAGTAGCCCTTTGCTGAAGTTGTTTATGTTTTTGATAACTCTGCTCTTCAGTGTTGTCTGCCATGCTTATGCTTCCAGGAACACACGGGAATAACTAAGATTTTACGCATTTCAAACATACATTCTCTGAGGGAATATGGTCTCAATTTCCTTTTTCAGGGAGATTCTACAGTGTTTATGAATTATTTATGTAGGTAGTAATACAGCTAAGCTCCTTGGATCTTCAATAATTGGTTTTTATTCCGGACTTATTTTATTTCTTTCTTTAAAAAAATTAATGTTTATTTTTTATTTTTGAGAGAGAGAGAGAGAGAGAGAGAGAGAGAGAGATAGCGAGCAGGGGAGGGAAACACAGAATCCAAAGCAGGCTGCAGGCTCCAGGCTCGGAGCTGTGAGCACAGAGCCCAACATGGGGCTCAAACCCATGAACCACGAGATCATGATCTGAGCTGAAGTCGGACGCTTAACCGACTAAGCCACCCAGTACCCCCAAGACTTGTTTTCTTTCTAAAGTCAGCTTACATATATTGAAGGTTTTGTAAAAGTAGTAAATCATGTGTTACTTTCAATTCATCACCAATAACATTTTCATTCCCTGATTTCAATTTTAAGTTCTAATACGCATGGAGGGCTTATTTATACCTTCTCAAAATACATAATATGCCTCAGTAATTGCTACAATTGCTAATACATATTGAAGATCTTCTATGTACAAGAATGGTAATAAATACTTTGCATTGGTTATCTCACCTAATTGTCATTACTGCTTTTGAAAGTGTCATTATCACCATGGGTATCCCTTGACTAGGAGTCAAGGAGGTTAAATATTTGCCCAAGTTCACACAGCTAGGAAATAACAGAGCTAGGATTCAAATCCAGTCTCTCTGACTTGAAAGCCCACAGATTTAAATATTTTTATCCATGAAACTCTCATCATTAATAAGAAAATTTTATCTCTATATTCATGAAATAAAAGACTGTCTCAGTAGCACATTTCCTTTCTCTAGAGTTATAATAAAACTTTGAGTCAGTCAAAAAATTCAACTTAAAACTTTGTTCATGTTTCCTTTAAGCCAATCATTGAAAACTTAAGAGAGTTTCCCTCCTGCAACCCGCTCCCCCGCCCCAGGTAGGATGAGTATATGTTCAACATTATAAATTAGAAAACTGCAAAGCCTCAGTTACATAGTGTGTGGCTTAAGATATATTCAAAAACAAGTGTCCCATTAGAACTTTAACATAAGGACAATTTCTGCTATTTAAGATTTGGGTGAAATATTTCTAATCTCATCATTAAATAAATGTTCCTTCTTCATATGTAATGGTTGTTATACTTTTAGCAAAAAATGTCAGTACATCACGAGTGTTCTGATTGTGGTTCAAGGTGGGTCTCAGTGTTTAAGAAAAAGGAATTCATGCTGTGACCATTAAGACAGAGAGTTTCAAATCCTTTAGAGTTTGTGAAATCTGTGTTATGCTGTGGCCATGAAACTTCAAGATAGGGTGTGAACTAGAAGACGGTACAGAAGTTTCATGTGACTTTGCAATTGGTAAACATATCTCAAGGAAATCTATGCAATTAAAATGGAACCTAGTGATTTTCAAACTCTGAAATAGTAAATAAATTATAGTAATGCTTCAATAGAAATAATACTTGCTCTTACTTTATGGACATAAAGAACTGTAACAAGAATCCACATGCAAAGGCAAGGAAATTTGGATTTGGGGGGAGAGAATATAGTGATATAGAGTCTGACTTTTTTGTTGGATAATCTTGAGCAAGTCTCCTACTAATTCCTACAAAGGAGATAAAATGCTAGTAGATATATTAATACTTACTTTTATCTGCCCATTACAAGTTGAATATGTAAAGGTGGAAGGTACATTTTCATTCTTAAAAGGCATATTAACCCTTGGGTAAGTGGTCTACACCAGCAAAATAATTGGATGAATAACATACAGAAAGAGTTAAGGTAGCTTTAACATACGGGAACAGATGAATAGATTACCATGCCTCATGAAAAAGAGTTTGCTGAAATGTAGTAAGTTCTACATTTTAAGTAAGAATTGTCCCTAAATCTGCTTACTCAGAGTTATTTTCTTGGGCAAATCTCTCTTATTTAGAGTTTCTGTTTGCTTATCTTTAAGGTCATGATAAAAAACTGTATGTTCGAGAGCCTGAAACATAGCACATGCTTAATAATGTTTGATTTTTTCATTCATAGATGGTAAAAAGTAACTGAACATTGGTCTATGGGTGTGTTTAGGACATATTACTTTATCAGAGTATTAATAAACTCATCCCCTAATAATCCTATATCAGATAACTTCCTGTCAGCATTCACTTACGAGGTTATCTAAAGTAAATTGAATAGGTTCTAATTTAAATCAATTGCCATTTCTTTTTTTTTTTTTTAATGTTTTTATTTATTTTTGAGATAGAGAGAGACAGAGCACAAGCAGGGGAGGGGCAGAGAAAGAAGGAGACACAGAAACCGAAACAGGCTCCAGGCTCTGAGCTGTCAGCACAGAGCCCGATGTGGGGCTTGAACTCACGGACCATGAGATCATGACCTGAGCTGAAGTCGGATGCTTAACCGACTGAGCCACCCAGGTGCCCCTCAATTGCCATTTCTGAATGTTTATTATGCTTTCCTCCCTAACTCCCCACCTAAATACACTTAAAATATCTGTTTATTCTTGGTACCTAAGTCACTCCAACATAGGAGTAAGATACTTCCAAAGGTATGCCCAGTTTCCAAGATTTCGGTGGTAAGCATTACCTCAATGACATCCTAACCACCTGACAGCCTGAATCACCTTCCTTACCATCCAACACTGGTCAGAACAGAGCCAATTGTATATTTCTATTGGAAGATAGGTGTTCACCTGTATTTCCTAGAATTGAAGACTTTTTTTGTAGTAAAATCCCTCAGTGTTTTAGTGTGCACATATGTAAAACCTCCAGATGGAAAACTAACCTCATACTATATGTTAATCATTATTCAAGAACTGTACTTCAGCCGCCCTCAAGTGACTCGGCAACGTGCCGAGGAGAGCAGATACAGGAGATGAAGAAAGTATTAGACGTTTATGTTAAGTCAACCACATTTAATTTAAAGGCTTACCCATTCCAATGAAAACCAAAGCTTTGAAAATTCAAGAACATATTGTCTAACCCTAAACCACTTTTAATAAACAAGGACTTTCCAGTTACGGCAAATCATGGTTCAGAGGCCTATTATGTGTCCTCTTGTCTTCTACATAGTGGCTTTTCTCTTCCTCCTGCTTCTCCTGCTCCCCACCCCCTACAGAATTCTACTGGCCAGTATAAACTGTGTGGTCAATATGGTTATAACATAAACAGGACTTTTCAAACAAATTTCTTCATAATTCTAATAAGACACCACTTACTAAGTACTTAAGATATACTAGCCAATAAGCTCATCATTACACCTACACACACACCAAAACCCAGAGAGAGGATTATATCAAACACATATGTATATATGTAATATATATGTCATTACATTTAATTTAATCTTTTCAAAATAAGCAGATATGGTGGGTACTAGTTTTTTTTTATTTTTTTTTTAATTTTTTTTTAACATTTACTTATCTTTGAGAGGTAGGGTGAAAGCAGGGGAGGGACACAGAGAGAGGAAGACACAGAATCCAAAGCAGGCTCCAGGCTCCAAGCTGTCAGCCCAGAGCCCAATGCAGGGCTCGAACCCACAAACTGTGAGATCACAACCTGAGCCAAAGTCAGATGCTTAACTGACTGAGCCACCCAGGTGCCCCTGGTGGGTTCTAGTTTTTAATCCTTAAAGGGAGATGAGGAAACTGAAAGACCGTGACAGTTAGAATTAGTTACCCAACGGCTAGTTCATGTCCTTTGTGCACAGTTCCTGTGCATCTCCCAGGTATGTTAGCTTTGATTTTTTAGCACCAATTGCTTACTGAGTGTCAGGCGCTGTGCTCAAGTACTGAAAGTACATATAAAGACCTGAGACCAAGTCGTTTGCCTTCAAGGAGTACACAGTCGAGTTGGGGAAATTCTACCCTGTCTTACATTTCCTATGTTTAATTAAAACCTGAAACAGTGATTCTCACAGTGTCATGCCTCAATTATCAGCACCAGCTTCCCCTAGGGACTATTAGAAATGCAAACTCTCAGGTCCACTGAATTATAAATTTAGGAATCTGTATTTTAACAAGCCCTCCAAGTTATTTTGGTGCATAGTAAAGTTTGGGACCAGTGGTCTAAATAGACAGGTTGGAGATACACATATTGCCTAACTTGGAGATGTGGGAGAAGGCTTCCACAGGAACTGACACTTGGGTGAAGTGTTTCTAATCTCTCTCCCTGTGCCAGGGAGGATTTATACATCTTATTTCCAGGCGGAAGGGACAGAATTAACAAAAGCAGAAAGGGAAGAACGCCATGTGTTTGACATCCCTAGAAATTGAAAGTCAGAGGCAGGGATGGCAACAGAGAAACAAAGAGTAGACTGAGTCCAGAGTCTATGTGTACACCTTGAATATTTTAGGCCTTGTCTCACAACAGCACTTTAAATAAGGGCCGCAGCAAATAACTGCAGCAACCCAATGTGAAAAGGAGCTGGAATTAGGCTCCTGATGGTCCCATGGGCTAACTCTTACTGACCATAGCTCCCTGGAGCAATCTAATTGAACAGATTGTTGTCCAATCAGGGAGTGCCAGGAGAGAAGGAGAGAATCAGATGGAAGCCCCAGACTTGAGTGCTTTTGGGTAGGGCTGAAATCTCTGGGACCTAGCTGGACTTCGACAAATTTGACCAAAGGTGACGGAGTTGGAGTAAAGGGAAGGAAGAGAGGTGGAAAGATGGAAAAGGTGATTTTAACGAAAATTCTGGTTAACTCTATTCTAAATGAACCACACACACACAGCAACAACAACAACAACAACAAAAGAGAAAATTAAGATTAACCACATGGATATGTATGGCTATCATATAGTTATTATACTCAATTCACAGACCGGGAGGTAGGACATTCTCTTTTCTTCATCATGATCTAAGATTGTGACAATGACAGGGTCAGGGATCAGCTCTGCACACTGTTCTAGCTCTTCGTGTATCCTCACAGCAATCTGTTATTTATGAGGTTGGGAGCATTATTTTATAATCATCAAACCCATTTTATAGGGACAATCTCTGAACAGCCTACTTGTCTATTTTATTGATCAACTGTGTCAGAAGGACAACCTTCTTTGCACAAATAGAATAAACATTTTGAAGAGCGAAGGATTGCACTTGAAGTAAATATTTTGTATTAATCACTGGGGAATCTGGGTTACAGAATGTGGCCGCCTTCGAGAATTGGTAGCACTGTAGCAACCAAAAAACACTTTCGAACTCTGGGGCCTCCAGTGGCTGAGGTACAGCTACAAATTTAGCATTCCCTCATTTTAAGCATTCCAAAATATTTTAGTGATTGTCTTGATAGGATTCCAGTAAAAAACAGCTGTCAAAATGTATCATATATTTGCAAACCTCCTACACAGCACTGTTACTATAATTGGTTGAGGTTTGTTTTTTTTTCATTTGACTTTAAAAAGGTTGTGGAAAGCATAATTTCGGTTTGGTCAAACTTTTATTAATGTTCACAGGAGAAATACAGTCCATAATTAGACTTCAGTTTTTAAAGTATTTCATATTTGAAAAACAAGCAAGCGCATAGGTGGCCATTTTTCTTTACAGCTTCATTAATCTGAAAGTCAAACCCTTGTGGACTGGAGTATGCGCATAGTATTGCAAATCACCACTTTTTAATCTGTTGTATCTGCTCCATCAAATAGCCCAAGTAATTTGGTCAGCAGTGTTTTCATTGGTTTTAATAGCTCCTTCCCCACCTCCTTTCCACTCCAAACTATGACTTAATTGCACTAGGGTTATCCTTTTAAAGCCATGACACTAAAATAGCCTGGGGCACTATAGTTCTTTCTGCAGAAACCATAGTCCACTAAACAGAGGGTCTATTTCACTACCCACACGTCTATCATGAGTGTCTTAGAATTCAGGATAACTAGTTTACTGGTTAAAACAGAGCCAAAAACAATAGCAATTCCAAACGGCAAGATTTCTAGAAAATATGTGGAGGTCCTTTCTGACATTAGGAAAAAAAAAAAAAAAAAAGCAAAAACTTATGAGTTTTTTTTTTTTTTTCATTATTCTGTTCTGCTTGGCCCTGAACATTAAATTTTGTTGCCAGACTCAAGACGGGTACCTCAAAAAAATATTATTTTACTTCTCTGAATTACTTTAACTGTGTTTTCAAGCAAGGCACTTTCCTATATTGATGAATCCAATTATAGACTCTTCCAATTAAAAAAAAAAAAGTTACACTGTGGAAAATATTAACTCCAGTAATCGCCAGGGAAAATATCTGTTCATATGGCTTTAATAGGCAGCTCTATATGCCTCATAGATCAGAACTTCTATCCTGACCCCTTGCCCTCCATGCAGCCAAATGATTCTTAAGATCTATCAGACATTGCCATCTCCTTGTTATCCAAAACATAGTTGTCTACATAAGCATCCACAATTCCATATTTTCACTATTTTTAGTAAACAAATATTTGTGGTACTGAATACATGGGCCTAGCAGGGAGTTGCCAAGGTGATTATAATGTGAATTGAAATTTTGGCCATGGAAATGGAGAGGAAATGGTGGATCCCAGAGATGCTCTGCAAGAATTCTAGACTTGATGGGTAAGAGAACATCTTAGCTCAAGGACAGTGGAAAATGGGAAAGTACAAGGTCATATACAGATATCCATGAAAGAATAACCTTACATCTTCAGCAGGGAAATTTTAACACATATAAAATAAGAATCTTAGATTAAGGCAAAAAGAAAAATAATTCACAGATAAGAAGCAAACATAAAATGCTAAACCTCAATAATAAGGAAAATATTTAAGAGTTTTCTTTTGGGTGGTCCCACATAGTTTCTCACTGAAAGTTAACACTGAAATTGGTAGACTGTATCAGCCAATCTGATTCTGCTAAAATAATCTTTTAAATAAAGTGATTTGATACAACTTGTCTTCTTAATCACAAAGCATTTACCTATTCTGTAATATGGAATCTGCCATGTGAACAGCAAGGCCTAAACACACTTAAACAGCTATTAAACTCTTGACTTTATGAACTAAGCAAAGCCTTCTAAATATTATGTTGGTCTCCCCACCAAAAATCAATATGAGAGGATGAAGAAATACAGGCTGATTGGGGTACTTGGGTGGCTCAGTTGGTTGCCTGTCCGACTTTGGCTCAGGTCATGATCTCTTGCAGTTCATGAGTTCAAGCCCCACATCAGGCTCTGTGCTGACAGCTCAGAGCCTGGAGCCTGCTTCAGATTCTGTGTCTCCCTCTCTCTCTGCCCCTTTCCTGTTTGTGCTCTCTCTCTCTCTCAAAAATAAATAAACATTAAAAAAATGAAAAAAGAAATATAGGTTGATCAAAGCAAGAAAGAGGACAAAGGATGAAATATTAAGTATTCAGGGTATTTTGGTGAGCTATTTTTTTTAATCCCATTAAAAATGTGCTCTGCATAAGATTATTTTTCACTTTACTTATAATTTGCTTCTGTCCAAATAAGTTGGTTACTAACTACAAGTGTAGGGATACTGAGTTTGTATTTGCCTCTATGAAACTTCTTTGCCCTTCTCTGCCTGGCTGTGCTCCCTGAAGGCTGGCCCTGATTGGTTTTGGCCAATGAAGATGCCAGGGATGTTGTCCCAAATGTCATAATATACACAGAATCGCTTTGAAAAAGTCTTTGCAAAGAGATGCTGCTTTAAGCCTTACTAATATTTGTTGAAAACAAAGACACATTTCAGTAGTAAAGTGGTGGAGGGAAACACTAAATGAGTTTTATGTTTTATGGTTTTATATCCATTTATAAAGAAAAATGAGTTGCTGAATATGTTATAAATAAGTAATAATGTGTAACTTTTACTGAGTTAACAAAAAAGCACTGCACTGTGGTTAAGAGAACATGTTCTGGAAGAAGACTGGCTAGGTCCCAAATCTTGTTTCATCATTTAATAATGTAACCTTAAATAAAGTACTTAAATATTCTAAGCCTTAATTTCTCCATCTATAAAATGGATATAGTAATATACTCTGTGTGGTTAGTGTCCAATATGGCCCAATGGTCCCTGCCTCCTGATATTCCCATCCTTGAGTAATTACCTCCTACACTGAATCCAGCTAATTTATATGACCAGTAGGGTGTTACATAAGTGACATAGTATCACATAAAATACATTGAAACTTTTGTCTGTATTGAATCATTCACTCCTCCATCTTGACGGTAGATTCTCCAGCCCCAGTCAAGTGTTCATATATCTGCAATTCTAAATGACATTTTAACTGAAACTTCATGGGAGACTATGAGCCAGAATCAATCAAATAAGCCGCTCCCAAATACCTGACTTAGAGAAACTATGAAATAATAAATGTGAGCATTCATATAATTTGTTATGCAGCAATAGATAATTAATATCCCCTGCCTGATGAGGTTGTAAGGATTAAATGGAATAATTGTGTGAGGCTCATAGAACAATATCTAGACTATAATGAATACACAAGAAGTATCAGTTATATTCCTGAGGGATATAATATCTATCTCTCTATATAATAGATTATATAATATAGATATATATTATATATAGATATATAATATATAATCTAAATAATTTAATTTTGTCATAATTGATGTAAAATTTAAATATACATAAAGCACATAATTTTATTATAATTTATATAACATCTGTATTATAATTTATATAATTTAAACCTCATATAGTTAACATTCTTTATGTTTCAGGTGTCAGAAAACCTAACTCAAACTGGTTTAAGCTGAACCCCCTTCTAGCACCCCCAAAATAAGGAGTTCGTTGGTTCAAGTAACCGGAAGAACAGGGGGAGAGCTTGTCTCGCAAAGTGCTAGGTTCAGGGGCTTAAGCAATATTCCCCTGGTCTTCACATTTTGCTCTCCTTCTATGTTATTTTAGTTCTCATGCTCCTCACAGACAGATGACTTTCAGCAGCTCCAGGCTTACCTTTTCTAGGTTCTAGTCCAGTGGGAAAGAAGTGACTTTTCTTCCCAATAATCCCAGAAAATTCTCACTGTATCAATTTTGCTCTGACTGGACACCAAATGTCTCTGACCCAATCGCAGAGCCAGGGTAAGGAGAGCATAGTTGGCCAGGTTAAATCACACGCTTCCTCTTATGAATGCATAAGCTAAAAGGGAAGGAGGGGGTGGCTACCAGAGAAAACCAGGGTCCTGGGGTCTTCTGGTTAGAAGGGCAAAATGGGTGCTGGGCAAAAATAATAGATATCTGCCATGCCTCATACCAATTATATGCAGTACATGATAAAATGATCACATTCCATAGAGGACAATAAATCACAGAGCTTGAGTGGCTTGCCTGCAATTGCACAGCTACATGGAAGATTCCAGAGACCTTGTGCTACACCACATTACTGTATTACCTCTCTAAGCAATCCTATGAGTCATTGTTTTATTGTGACTTGGCAATTTGAGTTTTTATACATTTCATCTGTTCCACTCTCTCTATCCTAACTTATACTCCTGTCCTGTATAATCTGATCAATTTCTTCAATTATCCTATCTCCTCAACTATGGAACCTAAATGTCTGAATCAGATAAAACACCTCAAACTGGCTAGGCTGTCGAAAATCAATGTGGAATCTTGTTATCTAAGCCTTTTGCTACAGCTATTGGATGAATAGTGAGTCTTAATAAATTCCCCCTCATTCCTTTAAGATAGTCCTGTTCTAGCTCCTAGCAGACTAGATTGAGGGCTGTGACAAGCAAGTTTTTGTTGGCTATCCCTTCTGCTCTTTATGAAATCTATTCCTTGAAGATTAGATCTCCAAAACAAAATGATCTATAGTCCTAAACTATTACACAAATATATCAGTGATTACCTACTCTTCATTTGATATATCAATATTACATATCTCCCTTTTGAAATTTACTCTCCCAGGCTCTTTTGAAGTACCACTTAAAAATTGTTAGCAATTGTTAAAACCACTTTGTTAAAAGAAATCCTAAAATTTGTATGGAACCACAAAAGACCCTGAATAGCCAAAGTAATATTAAAGAAGAAAACCAAAGCGGGAGCATCACAATCCCAGACTTTAGCCTGTACTACAAAGCTGTAATCATCAAGACAGCATGGTATTGGCACAAAAACTGACACATAGACCAATGGAATAGAATAGAGACTCCAGAATTGGACCCACAAATGTATGGCTAACTAATCTTTGACAAAGCAGGAAAGAATATCTAATGGAAAAAAGACCACCTCTTTAACAAATGGTGCTGGGAGAACGGGAAAGCTACATGTGGAAGAATGAAACTAGACCACTTTCTTACACCATTCACAAAAATAAACTCAAAATGGATGAAGGACCTGAATGTGAGACAGGAAACCATCAAAACCCTAGAGGAGAAAGCAGGAAAAAAACCTCCCTGACCTCAGCCGCAGCAATTTCTTACTTGACACATCTCCAAAGGTGAGGGAATTACAAGCAAAAATGAACTTTTCGGACTTCGTGAAGATAAAAATCTGCACTGCAAAGGAAACACTCAACAAAACTAAAAGGCAACCAATGGAATGGGAAAGATATTTGCAAATGACATATCAGACAAAGGGCTAGTATCCAAAATCTATAAAGAACTCACCAAACTCCACACCCAAAAAACAAATAATCCAGTGAAGAAATGGCCTGAAGACATGAATTGACACTTTTCTAAAGAAGACATCCAGATGGCCAACAGGCACATGAAAAGATGCTCAATGTCATCCCTCATCAGGGAAATACAAGCCAAAACCACACTGAGATACCACCTCACACCGGTCAGAGTGGCTAAAATGAACAAATCAGGAGACTATAGATGCTGGCGAAGATGTGGAGAAACGGGAACCCTCTTGCACTGTTGGTGGGAATGCAAACTGGTGCAGCCGCTCTGGAAAACAGTGTGGAGGTTCCTCAGAAAATTAAAAATAGATCTACCCTATGACCCAGCAATAGCACTGCTAGGAATTTACCCAAGGGATACAGGAATGCTGATGCATAGGGGTACTTGTACCCCAATGTTTATAGCAGCACTTTCAACAATAGCCAAATTATGGAAAGAGCCTAAATGTCCATCAACTGATGAATGGATAAAGAAGTTGTGGTTTATATATACAACGGAATACTACTTAGCAATGAGAAAGAATGAAATATGGCCTTTTTAGCAATGTGGATGGAACTGGAGAGTGTTTTGCTAAGTGAAATAAGTCATACAGAGAAAGACAGATACCATGTGTTTTCACTCTATGTGGATCCTGAGAAACTTACCAGAAGACCATGGTGGGAAGGGAAGGGAAAAAAAAAGTTAGAGAGAGAGAGAGAGAGCCAAACCATAAGAGACTCTTAAAAACTGAGAAGAAACTGAGGGTTGATGGGGGTGGGAGGGAGGGGAAAGTGGGTGATGGGCATTGAGGAGGGCACCTGTTGGGAGGAGCACTGGGTGTTGTATGGAAACCAATTTGACAATAAATTTCATTTAAAAAAAGAAAACTTTGAAAAATGGAAAAAAAATACTTTTATTAAGGCTTCCCCCCAAAAGAAACCCCACTTTGTTAAGTTATTCAAAATCAAAACTATTAAAACAGTTCTGATGATAATGAAATAATTTCCCTCTATGTCACTTTCCCTGAAACAAAGAGAATGGTATTACTTTTCCCTCAAAACAGCATTCTTTGTTCATCAACAATAGAAGATATTCAGGGGCATCTGAATTTCCCTTTTCTCTTCCTAATATCTCATACTAGTGCTTCTTGAACTTAATTAAATATAAATCTTCTTGAAAGAAAAAAATGTGGTGTGATAATATTATCTAAACATAAAAACATATAATTATGTATGTGACAATTATGTAATGCACATTTTATATAAATCTCTTATGGAAGAAGCAATCAGAAAGAACCAGCATGAGCATAAAATAACATGACTTTGGCGGACAATTCATAGGCATAACAAACTTAGCAAAAATAACAACTTATCAACTCGTTTTTTTCTTTAGATTTTTATTTAGACCAACTACATATTTATTTCTACCATAAATACAGACTGCATCCACCTTGTCACTGCCTGTGTAATCACTGATAGGCTTAGATAATTACTTTTATATTTGCTTCTTTTCCAGATTCAGTTCTATAGGCATATATAGGGTTGACTATTGAATTTCCATTAGCAGAAGTCATTAGCAATAACTATGCATATGATCAAAGAGACACATTTTTCTAACTGAAAGTCTTTTTTAATTTTTTTAACATTTATTTATTTTTGAGACAGAGAAAGACAGAATATGAATGGGGGAGGGTCAGAAAGAGAGAGGGAGACACAGAATCTGAAACAGGCTCCAGGCTCTGAGCTGTCAGCACAGAGCCTGACACGGGGCTTGAACTCACGAACTGCAAGATCATGACCTGAGCTGAAGTCGGACGCTTAACCGACTGAGCCACCCAGGCACCCCTGAAAGTTTGTTTTAACGTATATGAGGGGGATTACTGATTTCAAGAAAACTATGAAGTCTGTAAGAATCATTTGCTTGCTTCTAAAGCTACCCAGAATTCAAATGATGTTTCCCTTGAACACGGAACATATCACATAATTTCTAGGCCTCATGCTGCAATGCTGTGAACTTTAAGTTACTCATTCAACAAAAACGATGGGGTGGGCCATATATGTAGTATGCTGTGCCACTTGCTGTGGGTGGGATACAAAAAGAATTTTGCCTAATATTATGTAGAGGCAAAGATGAGACTGAGCAATTGGCATTGCCGTTCAAGAGCGGTGATGGCACAAAGAGACTATCAGCAGTGATAAATCTCAATACAAGGGAACATATTATTATATGCCCAAATGATGTATTGATGTAGGCGACAGCTGCCAGAGATGTTGGTGAGAAAAACAAGGGGTTTGGGTGAAGTTAGGGAAGAAGGTGGTTTCTTAAAAAACCTTTTAGAGTTTTTTTTTGTTTGTTTTTTTAATGTTTATTCACCTTTGAGAGAGAGACAGAGAGAGAGTGAGAGCAGGGGAGAGGCAAAGAAAGAGAGAGGGAGACACAGAATCCAAGGCAGGCTCCAGGCTCTGAGCTGTCAGCACAGAGCCTGACGCGGGGCTCGAACTCACAAACCGTGAGATGGTGACCCCAGCCGAAGCCGGCCACTCAACTGACTGGGCCACCCAGGAGCCCCTAGACTTTGTTTTAAAAGTGAATAGTATATTAACTAACTAAAATTGAAATTAAAAAAAAAAAAAGTGAATAGGAAATGCAAATGTGGAGGAGCAGTAGATGAAAATTCCAGGTAAGAACAAAATGTCAGAAGCAAAGCACAAAACGAAAAATCATGACAACAAAAATGGAAATATGGGGAGGAAGAAAGGAGGGCCCAGAGGGGTGGAACAAGGAAGAAATAATGTAAAAGTGGAGTGAATGGAAAAAGTGTTTTCAAGCTCTGTCCCACAGAGCCTGGAACTGAGTCTTGGGATTCTGGGCTTTTTTTTCAATATTTATTCTTTTTCAATATTTATTTTTATTTTTGAGAAAGAGAGAGAGAACACATGTGGGGGAGGGGCAGAGAGAGGGAGACAGGGAATCCAAAGTGGGCTCCACAGTGACAGCAGTGAGCCAGCCCGAGGTGAGCTGGAACCCAGGAACTGCAAGATCATAACCAGAGTCAAAGTTGGACACTCAACCAACTGAGCCACTCAGGTGTCCTCAGACCATTTTTTTTTTAATACCTCTTATACACTGGGCTTTTGCATATGCTCTCTTCAATGAAGAGAATTACTGTTTTATACACAAATAAGTAAATGAGTAAGTAAACAAACAAGCAAACAAATAAATAGAAGCCAAAGACTGAGAAGATGCTATAATGCTGAGTAAGGAGTGACAAGAAGTGGGAAATGGTGTGCCAGGGGACCAGAAAGGAGGGTATGCATCATTGGGGGTTTGGGAGGGGAGGCGGGTCTGGGAAAAGCTAGAAGATAAAAAGATATGTGTGCTCTGTTATAGCACATATAGAAACAGTATCTGAATATAGACATTTATTATCTTGAAGGGATTCAGGTGTGTGGTGACAGGGTCTGGACCTACCTATGGTGACACAGAGAAGCAATGATAGATTCAAGGGGAAGAGAAGGCAAGTAACTCTTATTATCCCTCCAACACGGTGCTAGACAGCTGATGTGCCTGGGTTCCTTTAATTGTCATACAAGTCCAGTAAAGTAGGATATAAAGCTAGCTAGGAACTGGCCAAGTTGTGACCTGAATTTAGAGTCGCCAAAAAAATAGCTATTCTGTGGCAGAACTAGATAACAAATTAAACAGAGATGTTGACTCAAAAATTTCCATTGAGTGCCCACTTAGAAAATATGGAAAAGCTGAAAAAAGGAAGATATTTGTCAGGATATGCAGCACATATTTTAAGAGCATAGACACTGGGTCAGAATGCCTAGCTCAAGTCTCACCTTTGCCCCTGGTTTGCTATGTGACACGGGGTGAGATACTTAACCTCTCTGTGCCTCAGTATTTTCATCTTTAAAATGGAGATAATAAACAGTGTCTATTTTCTAATCATGTTCTGAGTACTAAGCGAGTTAATATATGTGAGATGCTTATGACACTGGGTATATATTAACTACTATGTGTTAGCTATTATTTTTATAAACAGTTCATTTAAGACATAGTATCTGTACAAAAGCATAAATGCATGGGTTAACCTATACATGTGGCAAAACTGCATTGACCTAAATACACCTACGACGATGAATGCAAGTAAAACTGAGGAAATCTGAGGAAGACTGATGAGTTACATCAATGTCAATATACTGGTTGTGATATTGCAATATAGTTTGTAAGATGTTAGCATTAGAGAAGAGTGTAAAGGGTAATATTTCTTATAACTGCATGTGAATCTCTATCCCTTTATAAATCTGTGGAAGAAATGTGTGTTGCAATGCACAGGTTTATGTGAATGGAAAGATTTCACGTGATATGGAGAGAAGAGTGATCTATTATGGCCTTAAAAGCAATTTGTACCATCAATGTGTGAAGAAAGGAGGGAGAAGTAAAGTGGGAGAAAGAGGGGGTAGTAAATAAGTAATTTTCTATGACAAAAAAAATCAGGTTAACAGCTAGCGGAGACTGGAAAATGGAGAAAAGAATCCATAGTCCCAAAAGCTGGTATAATCTGTTCAGTGCACAATAGCACCCAAATGAGGGATCAGCAAAGGCTGGAACTCGGACCCCAAACGTGTGACCTCCACTAGAGGAAAGGGCCTTTTTGCCTATTGATACGAAGTAGCAGTTAGAGCTAGTACAGGGATGGAGTAAGACTCCTCCTGTCCAAACTGGGGTACAAAGCACCATCTCTGTTGGACCTCAGCTAGGAAGCCTTGGACAGTTTCTACAGCACAGATAAAGAGGAAATTAAGAAAAAAACAAAAGAGAGAGAAAAATCTTGATCCTTTGTAAAGGTACTGAAACTCTAGAATCTAGAAATATTGTTTTGACTTTCCATGTTTCTGAGAAAATACATGGAATTAGGGCTAATAAAATAATGCCAGAAATGCCTTTTTTTGGTATGAATTGTAAGCTCATTTTGTTCAACTGAGGAAGCTAAGAGCATTTTTTTTGTCTTTTTAAAATTTTGGCTTTTTTATTATTATTATTTTGTATTTATTTATTTATTTATTTATTTATTTATTTATTTATTTATTTTAATGTTTATTTTTCTTTTTGACAGAGAGAGACAGAGGCAGAGCATAAGTGGGGGAAGGGCAGAGAGAGGGAGACACAGAATCTGAAGCAGGTTCCAGGCTCCGAGCTGTCAGCACAGAGCCTGATGCAGGGCTCGAACTCGCGGACCGCGAGATCATGACCTGAGCTGAAGTAGGAGGCTTAACTGACTGAGCCACCCAGGCGCCCCCGAATTTTGGCTTTTTTAGTATAGAAATGTTCTAAAACACAAGTATAAATATAGTTGTATAATGGATTTCCTATATCCATTGACCAGCTTCAAAAATTATCAAATGGCAAATCTTATTTATCCATACAACCACCTCCACTGAATTCTGTAAAAGGAAATCATAAATGTCATATTATTAATGTGTGTATCATTCAGTTTATGTCTCTAAAAATTAAAGTTTTTTTTTCTAAAAGTTTTTAATGTTTATTTATTTTTGAGAGAGAGAGAGAGAGAGAGAGAGAGAGAGAGAATGGGAGAGGGGCAGAGAGAGAGAGGGAGACACAGAATCAGGCTCCAAGTTCTGAACTGTCAGCACAGAGCTGGATGCGGGGCTTGAACCCACAAGCCATGAGATAATAACCTGAGCCAAAGTCAGATGCTTAACCTATTGAGCCACCGAGGCACACCTCTATTGCATTCTTAATGTCATTATAATTGTATTTATCAACTTTAGAATTTTCAATTTTTTCATCCATTATACTTCTGTGGTGAGTTATCAATACTGTCATCTCTTTTCTTACATATATTAATCAGTTATTTAAAGGTATATACCTGGTGGGGAGCCTAGGTGGCTCAGTGGGTTAAGCGTCCGACTTCGGCTCAGGTCATGATCTCACAGTTCGTGGGTTCGAGCCCCGCATTGGGCTCTGTGCTGACAGCTCAGAGCCTGAAGCCTGCTTCGGATTCTGTGTCTCCCTCTCTCTTGGACTCTTCCCAACTCGTGCTCTGTCTCTGTCTCTGTCACAAAGGTAAATAAACATTAAAAAAATTTAAAGTATATGCTTGGTAACTTTAATATCTTAACCACTTTAGGGTCCCTTTCTATTATTTGGTTTCTTTTCTTGCTTTTCTGTCATTTGTTCCCATCTCTCAACATTTCTGGTAGTTATGGTTAAATGTTAGGTGTTGAGTATAAAAAGATGTAAAAGTTCTGGATAAAAGTTATTTTCTTCCAGAGAGGATTTACTTTTGTCAAGGTGTCAGTAAAAACTGATATAAATCAATGACTTTTATCTCATCAAAGACTGAGATGAATCGGGCTGGGTGTTACTTTTATAGAGGCCATGTCTCTTTTGAGTTTTTCCTTGGAGCACATAGCACAGCTTTTCAGAGGTATCAACTGAAACAGAGTTTTCTGGGGCCCTTTCTCACTGGTAGCTCTAAAATCCAATATTTATCCTTCCAGCTCCATGAGAGGGGCATCAGTTCTGCTTCACGTGATAGACAGTCTCCGATAAAACTGCTCCACTCTGCCATTGGTTATGTAAACCAATGAGCATGGTGTGCACAGCAAGTCAGATTCGGCAACTGATTCCTGCATTAGGCCATCACTTTCTGTGCTATGCCTGAAATCTGGTTAATACTTCATGGGTGGGAAATGTCCGAGAAAGGTGGCTCATCTAAATTTTTTTCTCGAATGTGGGGCCCTCGAAAGCTGGCTGCCTTGGTTGCTGGCTGATTACCTTTCAAACAATGTATTTATTTATTTATTTATTTATTTATTTATTATTTATTTATTTTTAATTTATTTATTTATTTGCCTTTTAAAATATTCTGCCCTTATAATTTAACTCAGTAGAATAGATGGTCTGATATAGATTATTCCATATTAGCCAGAAATAAAAGTTTCATCTACATGTCATTCCTCCTTGTGATTATGGAAACTGTCTTCAACATAACCTCAAGATTCTTTGATAGCTTTCTTGATTTCTAAACATGTCAGGATATTCTATGTTTATCTCCTATATTCAGAGGGAAACAGGTGTTGCAATCTTGATAGACTGGCTTTACTTGAAAAATAAAGACATGAAGGAGAGGAAATGCTAATTTTTTGTTTTTAATTGGGTAAGGGTGGAAGGAAACAGGCAACAATCCAGATAAAGTAAACAGCAAATATCAAGCTATGAAATGGGAGTTTGTGTAAGATGTTTTAAGGAACAGCAAGAAAGGCTGGATGGCTAAAGCAGAAGAGTAAAGGGGCCAGTAGGAAAATAAGTTCAAGTATAGACCTATGCCTATGGTGTAAGACCTAAGAATTTACTAAGCATTCCTCAGTTTTCTCTGTGTATATGATACCACACAAATATAAACACTGCTAAAAATTGAATGTGGGGAAGAAGTAAGGATTAAAGCTATCCTAGAAGATTATGTATAGATTATCTTTTCCAATTCTTACAACACTGTGAATTAGATAGTATTTCCCTTTTATAGATGAAGAACTTGACACTCTGAGCTGTTAACTAAACTGTCCCAAGATCATACAACTAATAAGTGATAGAAGTAAAATCTGAATTTCAAGTGTTTTACATCTATATGACTTGGTAGAGATTGTCATTTTAATACCATTTTTGGTTTTTTGATTATTTGAGCTGTCTGAAAATGGAATCACCTATTTCTACAGTGGTTCTTAATTTTTTTGAGGTCACTGACACTCTTGGGAATTTGATTCAGTATAGACACTAACCCATACATTCAAAAATTCAACTATAATTTCGGGTGTTATCTGATCCCTGAACCTCATTTAGGTACCCTTATGGCATCTATGACCTCAAGTTAAGAACTTGGGAGAGACTGAGAGTTTTCTGGTTCTATAAACATTCAAGTAGAGGCTGGACAACCAGTATAGCCTGCCATTGTAGAGAAAATGGAAGCATGGATTGATGAACTTCTGGTGAGGATCCTAAAATAACTGTGAAAATTGCCAAATTAGCATGATATATTTGTATGTTCCCTCTCTTGATCACCTGTACAAGTATACCCTTGTATCTTACACAGTCGTAAAAGCCTCCATCGCCTTGAAGCATTTCATCCAGTGCAACTTTTAAATTATTTCCATGGTGTTAGAGTTGGCAAGAGAGTGCTTTGAACCTGGTGGCAAGGATCTCCATCCAGGGGGAAAAAAGGAGAAAAGAGATGCAATCTGAGCCAGAACCAACCACCATCTACTCTACGAGACAATTTCTTTTATAAAATGCCAATATCCTCAAATGGCATCGAATTGTCATATTTATTTTGTTGACTCAGTTGGTTCCTAAATTGCAATTCAAATCACTTACTGGAATATTTCGATGTGTTAAAAATAATATCGAGGCAAACAAAGACTCATGCCTTTCTCACTTCATATAACCATTTTGTTTATGAATTTGCATCCCAGACAAACTTGCTTTATTTGGATGGCCAGTCTTTCAAAAATATTCTCCAAAAGTCTCACAGGCCCAAGATTTTAAACTTTTGTACAAACATATTTGTACTGATTTTTTTCACTTTTAGTGTTCCGTTGCTGCTTTTAGTTCATTTTCAAATTATTTCTTATTTTGAAGTGCAGTCTAGGGTGAAGGATATTTGGTTGGAATCTGAAGGAATATATTCTAATTTTATTCCCCAAACTGATCAACTAGACTATCTACAAATACAGCAACTAAACAGAGCCAAATATCAAGAAAAAAAATATGGTATGTTACACACGGAAGAGGCCTCATCAGAAATGAGTAAATACGATGAATACACAACACTCAATATCCATTATTTTTATTATTAAATTTTAAATCACTTTTTGTTTATGATTATTAAGATAATGCCTACTCACTGAGAAAACCTGAATATACAGAGAAGCATAAGGAAAACCTATTTAAGAGTCTATATAATTCTACTACTCTAAAATATCAAAATTATAATACTTTCCTGTCTTCATTTATACCTTGCAAATATATCTCTATAGTACTTTATTTGAAGTATGTTTATGTAAGTTTTTTATAGGTCATGTATATATGTTTATATAAATATATATGTTTCTATCTTAGTTTGTAATAAGCATGTCTCTATGACATTACTCTTTAGAACAAAGTTTTGAAATGTTTACATCATAGTTCACCAAATATAAACACTATTTTTCAATAAATCCTCACTTTGGATATTTATTCAAATATTTTATAAGCATAACTATGGGAAATACCCTTGTCCATAAATATCTAGAATCACTAGGTCAAAAACCATGGATATGCTAAGCTATTTGACACGTATCACTAATGTCTCTGACTGTTTTCCAGAAGCATTTTCCATGTATGCAAGTGCTCACTTCACATCACTAATTTTCCAACCGTGCTTGTTAAATAATTGCCAAAATGAAATATGAAAATCATGGAGTTATCTTAATATATATTTAATTGCAGGTGAATTGGAGCATTTTTCACATATTTTTTTGGCCATCTGTAATATTTTTGAGAATTTGTTTTTTAAGATTTTTGTCCAAAGAAATGTGTTTTTTAAATATGTATTTATTTTTAAGAGAGAGAGAGAGAGAGAGAGAGAGAGAGAGCGCGCAAGAAGGGGAGAGGTAGAGAGAGAGAGAGAGGGAGACACAGAATTTGATGAAGGCTCCAGGCTCCGAGCTATCAGCATAGAGCCAGATGCGGGGCTCGAACTCACGAACTGTGAGATCATGACCTGAGCTGAAGTCAGACACTTAACCAAATGAACCACCCAAGCGCCCCAAAGAAATGTATTTTTTTTTAAGAAAGAATATAAATTTTTACTATGTTTATAGATATATATGTATATATTTATATTAGCAGAGAAAAAAGTTTGAAAGGATACATGCCACTGAAAGGGGGTGCTTGCAAGTGCAGGAAATTTTTTAGTCTTTATAAGTACCTTTGTTTTGTCTAAATAAGTTATTACTTTTGTTTTTAAAAATATAAAGTATTATATATACTTACCTGTGTATTTATCTGTGTAAAATTTTGGTGATCCTGAGGGTAACTTTTGTGCCTGGAGAAATTATAGCCATTTGGATTTCCAAAATTAATATTAAATTTGATAAAATCACAAATACAGATTTACTTAAGGTTTTAAGTTCAAATTTTAGGTTATGTTGTATTTTCCATTATTCTTTTTATAAATTGAGTAAAATTTACAAAATCTTTCAAGAAATTTTCTGATTAATGTAAACTGGAAAATTTTTAATCTCTACCATTTACAAACTTGGTTAATTCTTTGACACTATTGACTATGACTCAAGTATAAATTTAATATATTGTCTCTTTTGAGTTGACCCTTAAGCAATGTGATGGTTAAATAGGGCACTGACCCCCACAACACACGCAGCTGAAAATCTGCATATAACTTCTGACTACTTCCAAACTTAACTACTCATAGTTTACAGTTGACTGGAAGTGATAACAAACAGTTGATAAACACATATTTTGCATGTTATGTTTATTATGTACTGAATTTTCATAATAAGGTAAGCTAGAAGAAAGAAAATGTTATTAAATCATAAGGAAGAGAGAATATATTTATTTACGGTGCTGTACTGTATTTATTGAAAAAATCCAGTGTAATTGGACCCACACAGTTCAAACCCATGTTGTTCAAGGGTCAACGCTAATTCAGTTACTCCCAGTTAGTAATTTGCTAAAGTACTTAAATAACTTTAGTAATCCTAATATGTTAAAACTCTCAAATACAGTGACACCTAAGACTTGAAAAATTATTTTATAAGTTTTGACTTAGAAATTGTAAGTCCTAAAAAACTGCTCAGATACACATTTAATTGGAATCTAAGGCTATCCTGCCAAATGCTCTACTATTTCCAAATGCCTTATTAAAATAGTTAAAATATCAAATAAAACGAATTGACCAAATTACCACCAAAAAAATCTCCATTTCTAGATTTAACAGAAACATAGTAAGGCTATGATGATAATTTACACTTTATCATCTATATTTTCAATTCTAATATTTCCAGAGATTGAAAGAAAATTATCCACCAAAGAAAAAAAGGAAAATTGGGTCACCATTTTTTTAATTTAATTTATTTTTTTTATTTTCTTAATTTACATTCAAGTTAGTTAGCATATAGTGCAACAATGATTTCAGGAGTAGATTCCTTAATGTCCCTTACCCATTTTGGGATGACCATTTCTGTGAAATGAAGGAAAAAATGGATTGCAAATATCCAGATGTATTTTTTTTTCCCTTGCCACTGAGGGACACATTGGGCTACTTTTTAAAGTCACTGTAACATCCATGACTTCAAATCCATATCTTCCAGATAGATTTGGCCAGCCTTATATCCTGGTCACTTTACCACTTGCTAGGATTGAATGAATCTATTCCCTCCTTCATACTATTCTGAATTTGTTTCATGTTCTTACAGTATAGCCAAGACACAATTCTTAGGATATTTCAATGATAAATGATTATATTCCTTAATCTCTCAGAGCTATGCTGATTCAGCAATTACATCATTTAAGTCATCCTAATGACAATTATTAAGAAAATAGTGCATATTAGGAAAATGTACTTTTTCATGCAGTAACAGACAAATATTAACCTAATTATACATGGGATTTTAGTTTAATTATTTGCTTAGAGTCACTATTCTACTTAGCATAAGGGATGAGTTCCCTAAAATGGAAGCAATATTTGATTCAGAGCTAAATAAAATCAACAGTACCTGTTCCCCTCACAACTGTGTTCCTATGTCTATATGTGGTCAATCATACCCTCCTTTCTTTATACGCCCTGAAGCAATCTTGTGCCTGAAATACACTTTTTTTCTGGCAACCCTTGACATTTTTTTTTTTTTTTGAAACTTTTCTTCAGGTACCACTGATGTTCCTATTTCCTCCATAAAGCAAAGAACTTCTACTAATTTCTTATTGGCCACTTATCTGTACCGTCTGTGTGTTTGGTTGGTACCTTAGGTGCTTCTCTCTGTTCCAAGCCAGTAAAACTTTAGATTTTCATAACTTGTGTCATTCTTCTGCACTATAATTTTCCTACCTTTGATTAGCCAGAAATGATAGGTCAAAACTGGTCATGACAATTTCAAGGACTGGCCAATCATTGGTAGCAATTATAAAATATGTGGCAGTCATTGCTAATGATCCTCAAATCTCCACTGTTCCTTTTTCCCATATTAAGAAAAATTTTGGCTGGATCTGTCATTGTTCACCAAAGACTAAACTTGTTAGAGTCCTTTGCAGGTAGGAATTGCCATTTGACTAGGTTCTAATAAAAATGAGATGTGAGAGGGAGCTAGTTATCTTCTTAAACAGAAATGCCCATGCCTCTCTGTTCTTCTCCCTGTCCATGTTGGCTAGAATTTTGGCAGGGGCCAGAGGAGTCATCTCAGAGTACATAATGGAAAACATGAATTTAATATGGCTGAGCAACAACATGGAAAGAGCATGGGTCCCCAGTGCCACAGGGCCACCATGTCAAAACTAGATCCTTATAGTGAGCCTGTTATGTAAGGGAGGGGAAAAAAAGTATCTTTACTTCCAAACATCTCCTCTAAAGGTATGTGCCCTTTCACACTTGTACTCTACCATTTATTACCAGTTGAATAGACTTCTAACAAGTAATATAAGCTAAGGAGATGCAGTGATGTGCCACACAAATTTTCTTTGGTTGAGAACACATAATAGATTTTATTAAATTGAATTGACTGGATAGGAGAAAGAAAAATAGTTATATTAACTGCACCATTAACTACTGCAGTGAATGTTTGTACACGTAAAATGTTTCTCTATCAAATACCTATCTTTCTGAGTAAATATGGATTTATCTCTTCATTGGTGAGAGGTAAATAAATTTGGCCTGTGCCTAATACTTTGAAAAAGTATGTACCTCTATGCTGGCTTTAATATGCTTATTAAATTAAGAAATATGCTTCAAAATAAGCCTAAGAGATGGTGGTAGAGCATAATACAAAGGGAAGAAACTTTAGAGCAAAAAGAGATCTGGATTTGGGTGATAGCTATGCTGCTGTGGCAGGCAGAATTCCGAATGATCCACATGATTCCCACCTCCTGATTTGCCTACCTATTGTCGTCTCCTTTCTTTGAACGTAGGTAGAACCTGAGACTATAATAAGACACCATTTCTATAAATAGCTATTAATCAGTTGACTCTGAGTTAATCAAAAGGGAGAAAATCAAGGTGAACCTGACCTAATTAGCCAAGCCCTTAAAAATAAACAAAAAATGACAGACCATTTCTAAAGTCAGAAGGAATGGACGTGTGAGAGTTCATATGGTGAGGGGTCATGTGGCAAGGACCAAAAAGCAGACTCTAGGAGCTGACAGTGGTCCCCAATTGACATGTAGTAAGACAACTCCTCTAATCCTACTCCCACAAACAAAGGAACTGAATTTGGCAAACAACCGAGGGCAGTCAGAAGCAAAAATGTCCTTAGTTGAGCCTTCAGATGAAGAGGTGGCTGGCCAACACTTTGATTTCAAAGAAACACATTTTTGAAAGAAAAGATAAAACAAATATTAAATATGTCTGTATGTATTTGTATACATTTATATTAGCAGGTAAAAAGTGTGAAAGGGCACATACCTTTAGAGGAGATGTTTGGAAGTAAAGAAATATTAGTTTTTATATGTTCCCCATCTTGTCTTAACAAGAGGAAGAGAGATTCTTGTAATGGCAGAATGCTTAGCAAAACTCTTTCCAATTAGGTGGAAAACTGAGCTTTTAATCAATAAACTTGGGCATAACGTTGAGATTTCCAAGCAAAACACTGAAGGTGTTGCCTGGGTGCTTCTCGCTGCTTATAGTAAAATGTCAAAGAATTAATTCAGTCACACAAAGGTTATTTCAAGAGACTAGGATTTGCCTCACACATCTCAAGCAAACCAGAGGACCTCTAAGAAAAGGGGCAAAAATGAAAGAAGGGGTTATCTTGAAAGGATTTGTGGGTATGCCTTTGGTAAAATGGAGTTAATGCCATGAAAATCCATGGAAGGCCTACACAGTCCATAAAAATATTGTATCAGCAAAAACCTCTCAATCTTGGCCTAAAAAGGACAGAGGAAGTACAGATGAAAGACTTTGTCAGACATCACCCTCTCCCATTGTACTGGCAAGAAGCAGGCTGATAAATTAGTCAACTGCAAATGTGGGCTACTTTTCACAAAAAAAGGAAG
This sequence comes from Panthera leo, assembly GCF_018350215.1. Classification (NCBI taxonomy): domain Eukaryota; kingdom Metazoa; phylum Chordata; class Mammalia; order Carnivora; family Felidae; genus Panthera; species Panthera leo. The sequence goes on from NC_056682.1 coordinate 139,042,085, forward strand.
GATGAATCAGAGGGTAAAACCAAGAACCCAGGGAGTAGAACCAGGAGCTACAGAGAACTATTCACAATCTTTAAAAACTAATCAAGAAACTCCCATTTACTGTATGGATTACAGAAGTGCTTTGGACCAGTGACTCCTTTTTACCTTCCATTTCCACTTTTTAAAATCAGAATGTTTATAGCTATCATCCCAAATGCCTGTCTCACCATTGCATGTTGGGAATGTTGTACACAACTAACTTTTCTTTTTACTTTTATAGGTCCACAGATGGAGAGGAATTGTGCCCCAGGAGCTGTATTAATGGATTATAGTAGGGCCTCATCTGCACCTCATGAGGACGATTTAGATGATGAAACTTTTTTTACTTGAAGCTAAGGAAATTTAGATACAATTTTGGACTTCACCTGATGAAATTATGAAATTTATAATTAGGTGATGAGATTTTGGACTACAGCTGACAATGTAATGGGATGAGTCTTTTGGGGATCTTGGGAGTGAATATATTTTGCATTAGGAAGGGCATAGCATGACATACAGAACTGTATGAGGGCCACCATGACTTTTGCCCCCTGGTGTACACACCCTGGATAGTCACCTCCCTTCAAATATGGGTGGTTACTGTGCATATGAATATGATAGGATAGTTATTCATTTTTAGGTTAAGTTTTATGCCAAGTGGTGATGGGATTGTCATTCAGTGATTACCTGCCATCATATGAGACTCCAGCACAGCAGTCAGTAGAATTATTTAGAAGTCAGAGGGATCAGCTCCTGCTGGCTTGGAAGAAAACCAGCATTCACACTGTGAACTTCCCGTGGGAGTCTGCTAGAAGGGGACTGTGGGCAAACTCTAGAAGCTAAGAGTGGTCCCCCACCAAGAGCCAGAAGAAGACAGGGACCTTAGTTGCAGCCATAAGGAAATATATCATGTCAACAACAAATGAGCCTTGAAGAGGTCCCCAAGCCTCAGGTAAGAATCACAGCCCTGGTTAACATGTTGATTTCAGTTTGGCAAGACCCTGAGCAGTGGACTCAGCTAACCTGTACTTGTATTTCTGACCCACAGGCCTGTGAGATAATAAATAGGAACTGTTATAAACCACTAAGATCATGGTAATTTGCTGTACAAGAATATTAACCGGGGGCACCAGGGTGGCCCAGTCGGTTGAGCCTCCGACTTCAGCTCAGGTCATGATCTCATGGCTTGTGAGTTTGAGCCTCACGTTGGGCTCTGTGCTGACAGCTCAGAGACTGGAGCCTGCTTTGGATTCTGTGTCTCCCTCTCTCTCTGCCCCTCCCCCGTTTACTCTGTCTCTCTCTCTCTTTCTAAAAAACAAATAAAAACATTAAAAAAAAGAAATTAATCAAGTATAGCTACTAATAAGCTATGTCACTCTCAGAAAAATTGTGTAACACACCCACTAAACCTCAGTCTCTGCACCAGTTAAATAGCATAGTTAGTAACACCTATGTCATACCATAGTGTGCTAAATAAAATCATTCTTACCAAGCAGAAATAAAATGTCAGGCTCTTAGTAAGTGCTTAACAACACATATATACCATTATTTCTAAGAAAAGTATAAAAACATTAAGTACACTTCCTTCAACTATCTTGACATTTATCAAAGGTTTAACCTATGTGCTCTATCTGTTACCCACCTGCTCTCCATCTTTGAAATACACTCCTGCTCTTCACCTTCAAATGTCTCTTCCTGCCTAAAGCTTTATTTGAATCTCTCTGAAAGCCTTAATCAATCTGTTTTCGGAGTGACCACAGTATCTGCTATGTAGTTTTATTTAAGGCATACTTTATTCTACCCTATATCTGGTGGTTTGCATGGCTGCATTCTCTTCGAATGGCAGGATGTTTTAAGCCAGTTTTATTCTTCTTGGTATCTATGCCTTGGACCTTTGACTCCAGAATCTAACAAAGTGCCTGATACAGAGTAGAAACCTAATCAATATGCACCGAATTGCAATGAAACACCAGAGGGGAATTCTACATACTATATTCAGGTAATGCCACACTTTCAATTTCCTATGACCAAAAAAACAAAACAAAACAAAACAAAACAAAAAAAACACAAATGTTTTCCTGTGTATTTTGTAATGGCTAAAAATTGGACTAACTTAGGCAAGTCAACATAGAGAAGGCGTGGTAAATTATAAATTTATTTTCATGCTTCAAATATGACTCTATCTTTAACACTGAACCAATGACATACTAGTACTTATGTAGTATGCAACACTCATATTTATAAATCTCAATTAAAAATCATATGTTTTGCTCAGTATATATGAGTATAATATCTGCTTGATAGACCGGGTTTTTCATATTTCCACTGATGTTTTTCTTGCTACTGCTGAACAGTCTCTTTGACTTTAGGCTTTAGGGTAAGACATTTATACTCAAAATGGTAAACAGATTTAAGTTAGTATTAGGGGAAGCCTTCTTACTTTTCAGGTATATCATGCAACTTCTTGAGAACATCTGTGGAAGCTTCTGTGCTTTCCAAAAGTTGTGTTTTAGAATGGTGTCATTATTAAAGTTTGGTTAATGATGATTCATCCTTCCTGAAGCAAAGAAAATGGGTGCCAGTAATGTTGATGGCACTCTAGACCTTGCTTACTAAAAGGCTCTGACTTGCAAAACTGAAAGCATTAAGTATATTTTTATATCCAAGGCAAACAAATTGTGCACAACTATAAATACCCCATTTTATTAAAAATTACAGCGTTGTTTTTTAAAAAAATCAATGCAATATTAATTTCTTTGGCAAAGATGCATATAGATGCAACTAAAAGAAAATGATGATTAACTAGTGAAACAAATAAAAAACCCTAGAGTCTATTTTGATAAAGGAGAATTATGTTTGATAAATAGTAAAGGAAAAATCAAGTTTTCAAAATAATGAAAGCTATCTGATAATAGAGCAATAAATCAAGTGACGAAAAGAAAGATGGATACAATTGAATACTGAAAATAATACTAAATAAAACTAAACTAAATAATTATTGTCATTATTATGTTATTCAGGGCTTATGGAAATACACCATGACTTATATCTCCTTAAAACTGAAATTTATTCTTTTAAAACACACACATGCGCACACATAATTTTAACAAACTGACTCTCCACTTAAGAGCCTTAAATCAGGGAGTTAAATAAGAATGAAGCAATGGCATCAGAGTAAAAGAAAAGAACAAAGCAATGGCGTCACAGCAATTTGCAAAGCAAAATTTGATGAGATCTCGTAAAATTTCAGTTGCGCAGACTTCAAACACAAAACGTCATTTCTAGTATGAAATAATATTCCTGTCCAGGGTAACTCTGTGTGTGTGTGGTGTATGTCTGAAACTCACATAGAAATGTTAAAGTGGCATATTAGCTACAAAGACCCCCAAAATGTTACAAAACTAGTCTTTGGCCATTGCCAATGGTTTCTTACTATAACTATGTAGAGAGGATAAAATTCAATTGTCTTAAGCACTTAAAAATGAGTAAGTTATTTCCTGTATCTATTCTATATCTGCATGAGTAGAATCTTATACTTAAACAACAATTTAGCGGAGTCCAGAATTCTAGTGGAACATTATTATCCTTATGGAAGTTGACCCTATTTTCTCCTTGTCTTTTGATCTCTATTATATTGTTGGCATTTTAGACTATTGCAAACATTCTAACTTCTTAGCCAAATTGTTTTCACTTTGCAAGCAGGCTATCTGAGTTTTTTCTACAGTTGCTTTGAAGATTTTCTCTTTGTCTTCAGTGTTATACATTTTCACTAAGTTGTGTCCAGGTGATGGTTAATTTTTATTTATCCTGCTATTAACTTGTGCTTCTCAAGTCTTAGGATTCCTGCCTTTCATCTATTCCAAATTTTCTTCAGCTACTGTTTTTCAAATATTGCCTCACTGCCATTCTCTCTATTTTGTCTTTCAGAAACTTACAGGTGATGTGTTGCACTATCTCATTATATTGTCTGTGCGTCAAAACCGCGTTCATAATTTTCAAGTTTTGTATCTCTGTACTGCACTTGGGGAAATTTTTTCAATTCTATATCCCAAATTACTAATTTTTTCTTTGGTTTCTTTAATCTATCCATTGAGATTTTTTTTCTCCTTTCATCACAATGTCTATTTCATTTTATTTATTTTATTTTTGTTTGTTTAAAAAATTATTTATTTTAAGAGATGTACACGTGCACATGTGAGCGAGGGAGGGGCAAAGAGAGAGACAGAGAGAGAGAATCCCAAGCAGGTTCCGTGTTGACAGCACAGAGCCTGACATTGGGCTTGATCCCACAAACCGTGAGATCATGACCTGAGCCCAAATCAAAAGTCTGGTGCCCAACTGACTGAGCCACCCAGGTGGCTGCCATGTTTGCATTTCATTTTAGAAGTTCACATTAGTTCTGTTAAAATTTTAAAATTAACATTTCATAGTGTCTTGTTTCTAAAAGCCTAATTATTTTCTTTTTAAATCTATTCATTTAAAATTACCAATTAAAAATTTTAATCTAATTATCTTGAAAATTCTTGAAACTAAGAACTCAATATACTAAGAATATACCATAAGAATATGGTATAATACGAATGCCTTAGTATATTTATGTCTACCAATTAATCCATATTGAATTTTCTTGATTTGTTTTGTAAATTTTTGTTGTGAGCTATTTCTTTTTTGGTAGAGGAATCATTTCCAGCCCAGGAGGTGTTTCGCACTTCTCTTTCATGACAGTGAAGTCAAGTGCTATCTCTGACTAAAGATGGATTTTATAATTTTTCAGCATGAGGCTTCCTAAATTACACAGAGCAAATTTGGACCTCAACACGGGCAAGTCCACATCTATCACTTAGCTTGTCCAATAGTCTTTTGTCCCCTCTCTACTCAGAATCTTGGGAAAAATAGGCAGCCGTTCTGTGCCATGAGGTGGGTTATCTCTAGATCACTCTTTCACCAAGCATACAAGTCAGACTGAGTTCTCTGGAAGGGAGACTGAAAAAAGGCTTAGAGTTCAAGCTATTCATTGGGAAGTGTCCTTTAGATGAACACCCATGCCAGGAAAGGGAAGGAAATACAATTAGATGGTGGAAGAAGTGGAGCTGAAATGCAGTTCCATTAAATGCATCCGCTTACTCGTTGTGTGGCTTTCGAGCTGGTGTGGACTTCTGTAGTTGTTTCCCACCAAGGAAACCGAGCCAGGCCTCTGTACCCCTGTCAGTCATTGGACGCTGACCGCCCTGAGAAAGGGGTACGGCTTTACTGAGACAGTTCTCTTTAGCTAGCTGAAATAATTTCTAGAGGGGGGTGGCAACAAAAGGCTGTTTGCCAGGCATTCCTCACAACTGGGGTCATAAATCCTTTATTCCTGAAAGGGGATCCAGCAGCATATTATTCACCACAGAGGACTTCAAGGGCCCCAACTCCTCCTCAGGTGAACTCCAAACGTTACCTCCTGTTCCCATGTGAACATGAAACTTACACTCTAACTTACTGACATCAAAATTAAAAACTCCATTCCTACCACACTACATCTCCTACACCAGGACCAGGTGCGTTAATAGTTCATGAGCTTCTAGTTCCTGTTTATAATTACTGGAGTCATCTAAACCAAGACATTTTTGGAAGTCCAATTACACTGGAGACAAGACTGTCCCAGGCAAAATGGGAAGTATATTGTTTATTTCAAGTATCTTTCTTTCTTGTGCTTTTATACAGGGGGTCATTTTTTTTTTTTTTTTGCTTTTTATATTCTCCCTACCCCTGGAATTTCTTCATATATATGTGGGAAGTTTTTCATTTTATTTTAGCCCATCAATTTTCAGGAAAGGAAATGGATGTGGTCAATTTTTACAACTTAACCTGAATTTATCAGAATCGTATCAAAGGTAATAGATGCCTATTCCATTATATTTTACAGCAAATTAATATCCAGCACTATTTATGAAATAATTATTTACCCATTGATTTGAAAGAATACTTTTATTATACTTGAGTCCCTGACACATATAAACATGCACCCAGATATTCAAACACTGAAATCTATTCTCATATTTTCCCGTCACCTCCATTAATCTTCTTATCCATGCATTCTTTTTTATAATTTTATCTTCAATAATTAACCTGTGTCACATAGATTTGATATTTGTGGATTCATGATTCATTTTTCTATACACGGTCCTTCTATGCTCTGCTAACATAGGCTGTAACTACTACTTAAAACAAATGTTGACATTGCCTTTAAAACTGCACAAAACTCCCACCAGAAATTTGATTGAAACTTCACTACATAATTAGACCTGAATATTTTTGTTATTTTTCTAATTTGTCTAGATATTTTATATTTATTATTGAATTTTTTCCCTGTTGATTATTGTAGATAGGGAGGAAAACATTTGCTTTCTTTCTTTATACATTGTGCAGCTACCTACTTTATTGAATATACCTTTGGATTTTGCAGCTTGGGTAACTGAATCTAAGATAAAACATTCTCTCTTTCCTCCCCCCGTACAAATATGTCATTTTTTGAATTTTGAATAGTGCAGCATATCATTGTAACTAGAGATTAACCAGGCTGATAACAACCACAGGAAGTAATGCATGATTGTGGTTAGCAGTCTAATTCTGAGCAAAATTCCACTGTAGTTAGTTTACAGGAGAATCCTCCTATATTTTCCTTTGTATAAAAACAAAGACCACAATAGTGACCACCCAGAAGTAAAGGACTTGCTGCTAGAAGGATATGGAGAGAGAGAAAAAACTTTGCTTAAACACATGTTCTTGTTTATATTTTACTTAGACAAATTTAAATTGAGATTTTAAAATAAAATGCAATGTCTATCTGACTTACATATTTCTAAAACATCTGCTGTGAGATAATAATAGCAATTAAACACACTCTTAACTAGCATCAGAGGTACTTTTAAAATGACAATCCTCAGATAAATGAGTTACTCTCGAAATAAGTATGGAACCAGGAAAAAATATATATAACAATTTACCAAAGAAACATCAATTTGTCCATTACAAGTTACCTGTTTCTTTTGAGAACTCAGTATCCGAGTTCCTCTGAACTTGTCCCAGTTCTCCCAAGACCCCATACTCTCTCTTGATTCTGGGGCATTTCATGCCAGTCTCCTTCCCCTTCTTCCTTCCCCATCCATCACATCTGCCCATCCATCCGTTTCCATGTCTCATTGCCTAGGAAGTTTTTACTGGTGAACTCTTCTCAAAGGACCTCAATAATTGTCTCCCACTTTTTACCTGTACTTCTTCCTACATTTTTATTCTAATACTTCTTATCTTTTGCACCTGAAAAAAAAATTGAATTTTGAGGAAAGGGGGCATTCTCTCTTGTAACTTTATCTTCAATAATTAACAAGGAGCTGGACAAGTAGTCAATGCTTATTAAATAGCTGTAGACTAAATGAATGAATATGTAAATGATTCTTCAAAATAGCAGCGTGGTAGTTTTGCATTATGTCAACTTGGCTAAGCTGAAAACTGTTTCTCAGAATCACCTTTCCCATATAATTCCTGGTTAAAGTTAGGGAAGAGAGAAATGAGCACTTTTAGAAACTGGAAATTAAACAGCAGTCATTGCATTTTGAATGTCATTGTGGTTCAATATGGCGGAAGTAGCTGCAAAGTGGGTGGTAGGTCTCACTTTGTCCTTGCCCTCCCTCACTCTGCTCCAGGTCTCCTTCCTTCCAGACCCCTAGTTACTCCTCAGCTTCTTCCAGAGTTACATGAGGTCTTATAAGGAGTCCTTTATTCCATAATTCTCACACTAGTCCTGCTTTTCTGATAAAACTGTGAGACACAGAGTAATAACCACAATTTCTCTCTTTCAGATTTCGTCATGCTTTGTTAAAAATGCTGAAGATTGGGGTGCCTGGGTGGCTCAGTCGGTTAAGCGTCCGACTTCGGCTCAGGTCATGATCTCGCGGTCCCTGAGTTCGAGCCCCGCGTCGGGCTCTGTGCTGACAGCTCAGAGCCTGGAGCCTGTTTCAGATTCTGTGTCTCCCTCTCTCTGACCCTCCCCCATTCATGCTCTGTCTCTCTCTGTCTCAAAAATAAATAAACGTTAAAAAAAATTTTAAAAAAATGCTGAAGATAAAAAAATCAAGGTTATGGATTTCCTATGAGATTTTCATTGCAGAAAAAAAAATTGAACCAATTTGGAAATTAAAAAAAAACAACAGCCTATCCTTATGAAGAGTTTATAAAATCCATAAAATAGACTAAATCAGGGTAAGCTAAATAAACAAAGATTTTTCTCTGGCCTTGGACACATTTCTTAGGCTTGTGAAGAGGCTCTCTGCAGCTGTGTGCAAACCTGCCCATAACATAATCCCAAATAATAAAATATAAATATAAAACATAGAAAGATAAATATGAATCCAGATATATATATATATATATATATATATATATATGTATAATATATTAATATATTATATGTAAAGCTGAAGAAGACTAGGTCCACATCGAGGTGAGGCAAGTTATGGGACAATCAGGAATAAAATATGGAATGAAGTCATGGAATTAATTAAGTTACTAAATAAATGTTATGTAAATCATTGTTATTTCTATTTTTGTTAAATCCCTGTAAAACTGACTTCAAATAATTCCAGTGTGTCATGTTTACTGGAAAATCTTTCTCTAACAATAAGAACAATAAAACAATTCCATAAAGACATGAAATAATGGAGGTGTAAAATTGCCACGGATATACAATAGCCAATATTATTAATTTGATATTTTTTCTCCCTATTTCTAAATATCGATGAGAAAAGTGGTTGAAAGGAGAAAAAGAAAACAAAACCAAACAAATAAAACAAAAGACAACTTTGCTCATTCTTCCCCTCTATAGCATTTAAACATAACCATAATCATAACTGCCCTCAGTTCGGAAGTTTCCAATGAGTATGGAATAATGTTCTAACTATAATGATGGCATCCACAGTTTTCTCTTTAATCAAGATTGCAAACTATTACTTTAAAATTTTGTTCCCATAATCGCAGGTACTGTCTACATTCTACATCAACTGTTGGGACAATAAGTATCTTGAGAACCAGGCCTACACATTCACCAATTCTGTATGCTCTTCTGAGCCTAACATGGGTCCTGGAACATAAAGGACATTTGAAAAGATTTACTGAATTAAAGCGATTTGAACCATGCTGGAAAAAAAAAAAAAAAGCCTAGGAAGCTTTAGGCGTGGATATGACACAAATCAATTTGTGTCTTTTTGTAGTCATGACTCTTATTTTTTTTAATATAAATATATTTCTCAAAATAATTTGAGTGAGCTTCACTATTTTTTTTCCATAGTTAATTTTAAGAATAAGAACTGAGGACAGGACAAAAAACATAATAATGTTTTTCTGCTGTTTTAATATTTAGAAGATTATAAGAATTCTTTTTGGCTAATATAATTTGCCCTGATTTTATCCATATTTGAGAAAGTTTACCTCTGTTTTCTGGTTATCTTTGACATATAATTTTCTCTATTTTTCTACCCTTAGAAAACACATTATGTTCACATGACTGACATGCATTGTTTTTTGGCAATCAAATTAAAATACTTTGGGAAGGGCAATAGTGTTATACCTGTATCAATCACGCAGGTCCACAAACTTCTGTCATTTGGATATCCTTTAGTATCTCTGTTGGTTTATAGTATGAATATGTTATAAATCATAGGTCCATGAGTCCTCAGTTGACTACAACTGAGTTTGGGAAAATATGAAACTGATGCCATGAAAAAGAACTACTGTTTAACAGTGAAATAATGTTGACATTAATCTGCTAATATCTGATACTAGATTAGCAAACCAAATAAAAGGAATCAGCTCTGGTAAGAAAATATAGAAGCTTTTGGGATAGAAGTATTGTCTTGATATTAGAAAGACTGTAAAAGAATATTTGGTATAAGTAGGTGAGCTGTCAGTATATGCTTTGAAAAAATCAATATAAATTAAAATAACATAAATTTTCTACTGAAATTATCTGTGAAACATTGCTATTCTCATTGGTGATAAACTCAATTGTTTGTAGTCATGGGAAAAATAATTTTAAAATTATTTTTAAATGAACTTTTGAACATTAAACAACCTTTTGGGTAATAAGATATTTTAAAAACTGAACTTTTAGTAAATATCTGATATTTTGTTTCTAGTTATATTTTTGCTTTTTAAAAAAAGTTCCTTCCAATGCCTCTTAAGTGAGATTTGAAGAGAGAGCTTATTGGAAACGACTTACTAGAACACAGGAACCACCAAACATGGATAGGTTGTGAGAATAGAAATATGGTATTAATTTCTATGTGTGATTTGAGTAATCATTCTCATCATTTTAAAACTGCTCTTCACATGAAATGATTAAATGATTAAAAGTCCACCCATTGTGCATCTTGGGGAGGTATCAGTATTAATGTCAAATAATGTCAAATAATGTCAAAATAATGTCAAATACATTATGTTGTAAATATCTGGTATATTTTAGGAAGCCATGAATTCTATGATAAAGTTGACAATATCCAGCCCTTTGCATCATCTACTGTTAAGCCCACTTCTTTCTCTTTGAAATATTATAGATCTTGATCAATCTAGACACTTTATATACAGCAGAAGTCAGCAAACCTTTTCTTTAAATTGGCAGGTTATAAATATTTTAGGGTTTGTGGGCCATATAGTTCTCTGGCAACTACTTGACTCTGCCATTGTAGCAGAAGGCAGTCATAAATAATTCAAAAAACAAATGAGTGTGGCTGTGTTCCAATAAAACTTTATTTATGGGCACTGAATTGTAAATGTCATATCATTTTCATGTGTCATGAATATTATTCTTCTTTGTATTTTTTTTAAAAAAACATTCAATACATGTAAAAAATCATTCCTAGCTCCTGCGTATACATAAAACAAGTGGTGGGCTGGATTTGACATATGGGCCATAGTTTGTCAACTCCTGATATAGGGTATAAGGTGCCTGTCAACTGATTCCATAACAATCTTGATTGATAACAATCTTGAGCTTACTGATGGTGATCAGGCATAAAAAATTAGCTTAAATACATTTTTATACTTAAAGAATGAACCAAAGTAAGTTTATATAAAGATAAGTAGAAGGAGTGACATTATGTGAAGGCAACCAGACAAATATCTGAACTGTACCTCCTTCACAGAAAGAAGAAAAAAATGGAAAAAAACCTGGGGCACAGAAAATAAAAAAATAAAATTAACAAAGTCACACAGATGAACCTATCATGCTATTTGATTTTCTGTTGGAGAACTATTACAATTTATCCAAGATTAGCATACATTATATTTTCTATATTAAAACTATCCAAACAACAAAGCAGAGGCATATCAGTTCCCTTTAAAAACATAAAATTGTGGTGGACAACAAGGGGTATAATAGAGAACATGTGTTTTCCCTTCATTCCACAAGCTTGGGTAACTGATATTTTCTTGAAGGTGGAGAGAGCAGAGTTCACACAATTTAGCTCTTAGAAATGTCTAATGAGAGAGACCATGGGCAGGATGGTAAAACTGCCCTACAACTGAGACTAGTCATCTGTTACCAAAAGTACCAAAGGAAAGAGAAAGACCACTCTGAGCCAGTCTTTTTAATTTATTCATGTTAAAGTACAAAAATACTTACCAGTAAAGTCAATGGAGTGGATGTTTCTGCTAGCCACAAAATCCTAATAAAGCTCACACTGCTTATTACACAACAATTACATCTTAGGAAGGGATACTTTAACTTTCTTGAGCAATGGCAGAGATCTATCTAGGATTTACCATTAATTATATTACGTTGGATTTACACTTCCCACTCAGTTCGATTTCTACTTTTATTATCCACTTATCCTACAGAGGAAAGGGTGAATTTCATAATTCAGTGGTAAAGTCTTCTAAACAGTCTTCTAAGTATTTGTTCTACATGATTTATGGCCCTTTAATTTAATTCCCAGGATACTTTGTCATAATATATAATTGAGAAAATACTGAAAAATGTCTTCAAAATCCATTAAATGAAGTGGAAAGAAGTACTAAATTTTAATGTCTTACCAAGAGCTTAACACTGCTCACCCATGATTTTTGTTTGGTTGTTTCTTTTCTTTGTTTCAGCTCACCCCAAAGTAGCCATTTTTGCATTTAACCTAATGCTTATGGTTGTATTTATCTCTCTCAAAGAGCAGATTAAATAACATCCCATTTTGATTCTTTCCATAAAGTAATCAGACAAAAATTATAGGGAAATAACATCACTGCCCACTTAGCTACCTATTCCATCTTTGAACTATTATAGACTCTACTCTATCTCATTTGATGATCATTGACCTAGAAAAATCTCAGAATGCCCTGATCCCTAGGACTAAGATTCTTGTTGTCTCTTGATAATAAAAGACTTAAAAATAAATATCTGGTTCCACACAGAAAATAGAAAGAAGGAAAGAGCATTGTTGCTACCCCTATAGCAACAACACCTTTAACAATCTGCAAACACACAACTTTTCCTGAACTCACAAGAGAGTTGAAGTCACAAACTAACTACCTAATATGAAATATAAGGCAGATGGGCACCTCCACAGACTCACAGAATACAAGCTCTTGTGTACCTGGAGCAGATACCAATGAACATATAGAAGAACTCAGTTGAAAGTTTTAACAAATTGCTGCAGGCTAAATGTGGGACAGCAATAGAAAATGGAACGGTTGGGAACCATAGACACAAGGAAAATTCATACCATCTCTCAGGCTCTTTTCTCAAAAAAAGACCAGTGAGAGTCATGAGAAAGCCTCCTATAAGGTACAAGCCTGTTAGTATCTACGAATAACCACTTTTAGAAATGGCACAGACTGCCCAGATCGTTCCCCTCATTTATTCATGGGGAGAAAAAAAAAGTCTTAAAATGGTGGTGGAATGGCAACAAACAGTATCACTCAGAAGGACCTTAAGAAAACTCATTGCAACAGGTGAAGGGAACTAAACACGCACACACACACACACGCACATGCACACACACGCAAATGCACACACACACACACACACACACACACTCCTTGGAGGAGAAAGAGAGTACATGCATGGCACAGACCTAAATCTGGGTTTGGGATAAGTCCACCAGATGATCCTACTTCAATACCCATTGAAGAAGTGTTTGCCTAAGACTAGGTCTTAATCAGTACAACAAAGAATGCCCCTGTCCCCCTCCTGTGGGTGGGTGAGAATCAGCAGTCTTTCTACTTTTGAGAAAGGGACAGAAGCTTGTAGGAAGACACTCTAAGGCACCATGCAGAGAGAAGACCTAAAGCTAAGGGTGGAGCATCCTAAAATACATACATTAGAGCAAAAAAAAAAAAAAATGAAAATCAACAGTCCTAAGCATTCATCTAAGAGAGACAAAAAAACAACGGTAATATATATGAATAAAAATATAATGAAAGGAATATAAAAGATAAAACAATAGAGAGTAACCATGGAAACAAATGTGAATCTTTGATTATAACAAAAATTATCCTCTGGTGATACTGATAAAAAAAGAATTAAAGCATAAAAAATCTAATAACAAGGTTGAAAAGGAACTGTACTTCAGATCATATAGACTTTAAAAAGATCGTATAATAAAAAGATCAAAATAATTTTACAAATAAGTTTATGCCACTAAATTAGAAAATATGTGAAGATATAAAATTCTCAGAAAAGCACAGTCTACTAAATTGACATAAGAAGAAAATAATTTCCTTGAATCCATAATATTTTTATTCATATCAGTAGATACAAATCTTGTGAAGCTATTAGAACAAATAAGTGAATTCAGTAAAGTTTCAGGATTCAAAATTAATGTACAGATCTCTTGTGTTTCTATACACTCATAATCAATTAGCAGAAGGAGACATTAGGAAAACAATCCTATTTACAATTGCATCAAAAAAGATTAAATACCAAGCAGTAACTTTAACCAGGGAGGCGAAAGGCCTGTACTTTGATGAAAAAAGCTGAGGGAGACACAAATAAATTGAAAGATATACCATGCTCATGAATTGGAAGGATTTTGTTAAAATGTCCATACTACCCAAAGCAATGTGCAGATTTAATATAATCCTGATCAAAATGCCAATAGCATTTTCCATAGAACAACAATAGATAATCCTAAAACTTCTATTAAACCACAGAAGACCCCAAATAGCCAAAACAATCTTGAGAAACAAGAACAAAGCTGAAGGTATCACAATCCCAGACTTCAAAACATACTACAAAGCTATATTAATCAAAGCAGTATGGTACTGGTACAAAGACAGATCAATGGAAGAGGATACAGAGCCCAGAAATAAACCCATATTTATATGGTCAATTACTCTATGACAAAGGGGGTAAGGACATGCAATGGAGAAAAATAGTCTCTTCAACAAATGGTATTAGGAAAACTGGTCAGCAACATGCAAAAGAATGAAACTGGACCATTTTATTATACCACACGTGCACATGCACACACAGACACACACGACACACACACCTTCAAAATGTATTAAAGACCTAAATGTAAGACTTTAAAGTATGAAAGTCCTAAAAGAAAACAGAGACAGTAAACTCTTGGACATCAGTTTTACTAATATTTTTCTGTATCTGTCTCCTCAGGCAAGGGAAACAAATGCAAAAATAAACAAATGAAACTACATTAAACTAAAAATATTTGCACAGCAAGCAAACCATACAAAACAAGAAGGCAACTTACTGAATGGGAGGAGATAAATGCAAGTGATAAATCCAATAAGGATATATTATCCAATTAATACCCAAAATATATAAAGAACTCATACAACTCAACACAAAATCAATCAACAAGCAATCCAATTAAAACCTAGGCAGAAGAATACAGAGAAAGACAGATACCATATGGTTTCACTCTTATGTGGATCCTGAGAAACTTAACAGAAACCCATGGGGGAGGGGAAGGAAAAAAAAAAAAGAGGTTAGAGTGGGAGAGAGCCAAAGCATAAGAGACTGTTAAAAACTGAGAACAAACTGAGGGTTGATGGGGGGGTGGGAGGGAGGGGAGGGTGGGTGATAGGTATTGAGGAGGGCACCTTTTGGGATGAGCACTGGGTGTTGTATGGAAACCAATTTGACAATAAATTTCATATATTGAAAAAAATAAAAAATAAAAAAATAAAACCTAGGCAGAAGACCTGAACAGACATTTTTCCAAAGACATACAGATGGCCAACAGATACATAAAGAGATTCTCAACATCACTAATCATGGGGGAAATGCAAATCAAAATAGATAATTACCTCATACCAGTTATGATCACTAGTATAAAAAATACAAGAAATAATAAGCAAGGATGTAGAGAAAAGGAAACCCTTATGCATTGTTGGTGGGAATGTAAATTGGTACAACCACTCTGGAAAACAGTATGAATTTTCCTCAAAAAATTAAAAATTGAAATACTATGTAATCCAGTAATTTCACACCTAAAGAAAATAAAAACACTAATTTGAAAAGATATATGAACTTCTATGATTGTTGCAGCATTATTTATAATAACCAAAATATGGGAGATACCTATTGTTCACTGATAGATGAATGGATTAAAAAGATGTGGTATACACATACACACACACACACACACACACACACACACACACAAAATGGAAAAATTACTTGGTCATAAGAAAATGAAATCTTGCCATTTGAAACAACATGGATGGAACTAGAGATTATTATGCCAAGTGAAATAAGTCAGAGAAAGACAAATACCATATGATTTCACTTATATGTGGAACCCAAGAAAACAAAACAAATGAACAAACTAACAGAAACCAGAAACAGACTCATAAATACACAGAATAAGCTTGTGGTTGCCAGAGGGGAGAGAGGTGGGGGGGATGGGTAAAGAAAAAAAATCTCAAAACTTTCATACAACAAAACTCTGCCTCAGATAGTTTCATCAATAAACTTTATCAATTAATTTAAGGAAGAAATAAGGTCAGTCTTGTAAGAACTCGTTCCTAATATGGAGAAGGAGAAAATACATCCAAACTTGTTTTATGGAGCTAAAATAATCTTGACGCCAAAATCTGAAGAGAATATTATACGAAGAGAACATTACAGGCTGATTTCATTGACAAATATAGCTGCAAATATTCATATTCAAAGTATTGACAAACCAAATCTAGTCATATATAAAAGGAATAAAATGTCATTACCAGGTTATATTTATTAACAATAGAAAATCAATTGATGTAATTCAAGACATTAACAGAATACAGGGAAAGGGAATCCAATTCTTGTCTCAACATCTAGAACAAAGCATACATACATTTATGGTTAAATAAATAAATAAATAAATATTTAAAAAGTAAAATAGAGATTAGAAGGGAATATATACCTCTTTTTGGATCAGGTCAATTTTATTGATTTGAGTCCACTAGAAACATCTGTGCTTAGAAGGGAATATTCTTAATCTGATAAAGAAGATCAACAAAAAAATCTAAGTAAATCCTGGGGTGCCTGGGTGGCTCAGTTGGTTGAGCATCTAACTTTGGCTGAGGTTAAGATCTCACGGTTTGTGGGTTCAAGTCCCATGTCAGTTTCTGTGCTAACCCCTCAGAGCCTGGAGCCTGCTTCAGATTCTGTGTCTCCCTCTCTCTGCCCTTCCCCCACTCACACTCTGTCTCTATCTCTCAAAAATAAATAAACATTAACAATTTTTTTTTAATCTAAATAAATCTCATACTTAATGGTAAATCTTTCCCTCTGATATTAGGAACAAGAAATGGATGCCCACTATTAGCACTATATTCAAACTGTAGTGGAGAGCCTCATGAATAAAATTTTTTTAAAAAAGAAAAAAAAACAGAAGAAAGAAAGCAACAACTATGAATCTTAGAATGAACAAAATATATAATTTATTTGTACATAAGATGACTGTGTATATAGAAAATGCAAATGAAAACTTTTTTATAGTAAATAAGTGAGTTTACCCATTTGGCCTGATAATCAGTATTTCAAAAAATCAATTCATATTCCTATTTATCAGATACACAGAGTTAAGAAAATTTTTAAGTCACCATTTGTAATAAATAATAACACATCAAACATTTAGAAATAAATTTAATAAACATTTTAAAGCATTATCTTGAGACACTAAATAAATCTTAAATAAATGGAAGGAAATATCATATTTATGAATCGAAAGGCTCACTTTTAAATGCCCCCAATTTTCTCCAAATTGTTGTGTATAGTCAATAAAATTCAAAATCCCATCAGATTTTTTTTTTTGGTGTGAACACTGACCAAATGATTACAAGATGGTTATTGATATGCATAGGTTAAATAGCCAAGACAACTTTGAAGAACAAGACTGGAGAATTTACTAGTCTTAATATCAGGATTATAAGACAAAATTAATTCAGACATGTGTGTTTGTGCAAGGACAAATAGATCAATGGAATAGACAGGGAAGCAGAGAAATAGATCTATAACATACAATAATCTCATTTACAAGAAAGGTGCCTCCAGTATCAAGGAAAAAGTGCAGTTACCTTAATAAATGGTCCCCAATTCAAAGGAAATCTGTTAAGGGGAAAAAAATAAAACCTAACTTCCATACCTCATATTATATATAAAAATCCATTCTAGGTGGTTGGTAAACATAAAGATGAAAGGTAAAACAAGATAACATGGGAGAATATCTTCATGTCATTAGGACAGGGAAACATTGCTTAAACATGGCAGGAAAAAGGCACTAACCATAAGAAAGAGATCATAAATTGTACTACAATCATATTGGGGGCTTTTTTTAGATCAAAGACACCATTAGGAGAATGAAAACATAAGCTATACAGTAGAGACGAGAATTTTCTTTTTTTATGTTTATTTATTTATTTAGAGAAAGAGAGAGAGAAGGAGTGGGACAGAGAGAGATGGAGAGAAAGAATCCGAAGCAGGCTCCACGCTGTCAGTGCAGAGCCTGATCCAGGGCTTGATCTCACCAATCGTGAGATCATGATCTAAGCTGAAATCAAGAGTGGGATGCTTAGCCACTGAGCCACCCAGGTGCCCCAAGATGAGAATTTTCTTAAAGCTCTAACTGATTACCACAAACCTATTGAATTAAGACAACAGAAAGATATTCTTTCAGAGTTCTGGATGACTAAAATCAGTATCATCGGACCAAAATCAAAGTGTCAGCAGGCCCTAACTGAGAAACTGCTCTTTGCCTCTTCCAGTTCCTGATGACTGCATCAATTATGGCTCTAAGTCCTGTGCCCGTGCCAAATCTCCCTCTGCCTCCCTCTTAAAATGATGCATGTGATTGTATTTTTGGTCTACCAAGATAAACCAATGTAATCTCTCCTTCTCAAAATCCTTAATTTTATCACATCCAAAAAATATTTATCATATTAGGTAACATTTACAGATTCCAGGGATTAAGACCAGATACAGTTAGGGGGCCATGATTCAGCCTACTGCACAATGTAACCAACTATGGACTCAAATCTAAATTATATAAAGAACTCTAATAAATTAACAAGATAAAGGCAATCCAAGAAACATAAAAGATACAACTTCATAAAGGAGAATATCCAAATGGTGAACAGATGAAAAAATGGCCAACTCTATTAGAAATCGTAAATGCAAACTCAAAATAGAATGGCTAAAAAGGAAGCTGACAGATCTCAAATTTTGCTGACACTAGAGAACTGCAAGTCTCACACTCTCCAGATGGAAGTAGGAACTATTGAACTGCTATGGAGAACTGTTGGTATCTTCCACTAAATGAGAAGCTAAGAGCAATACATACACAAGTCCACCAAAAGACAAGTCAAAGAATGTTCACAGCATCGTTATTCATAAGAGCCCAAGGCTGGAAATCAACTCAAATGTCTTTCAATAGTATCATGAATAAGTAAATCATGGTGTATTTAATACAAGGGTATTCTATTTGTAACAGGTCTTATAATGCTCCACACATATCTCCTTGTATCACTTTCCCATCTTCGGGCATGTGCTTTCATTTTCAACAGCCAACACTTGCATCTCTAGATCAGAAGGCTGTGCACGCAGAGTGCACATAAATCTTCATGTACCCTATAGGCGACCCTAAACTAATGAGTGACAGATTCAAGAGTACGTTTTCCAGCTCCTTTACCCCTGATCCAGACACCTCTGACTTGAAGTTACACTCTGCCCAGAGCGCCCCTGTGAGATGGACAAGCACCCCTCATGAGAATTTTGCTTTCTATTGTACTTATGCCCTCCAACCTTCCCAAACCCACGTCCACAGTCCCCTACCATTTGTTTCCTGAAATTTTATCAGGAATGATAAAATCTCTTTAACACAAACTGTGGTCTCGGGTTTTGCTTCTGGGAGCATAGTTTAAGACATTTTCAAACATGAAAATTAACACACTACTGGTACACAACGACACAAATGGAGCTGAAAATAATAATATTGAGCAAAATAAGAAAAGAATACATACATAATGGTTTCTTTGTGTAAAGTTCAATACCAGCAAAACTACCCTATACAGTTAGAAGTCAGGTTATTGGTTTGCTTTGTGGAAGAGGTTTAAAAAGAAGAATACTGCATCAATGACGAAATGGGTAAAAGGAGTGTTTCTGGGATACTGACAGTGTTTTATTTCTTGATCTTGGTATTATTTATGGTGGTATGTTCACTTTGTGGTACCCTGAGACACAGACTGGGGACTTGCGCATTTTCTAGATTTAATAGTATATATATAAAGATTTAAAAAATTAACAGCCACATAATTGCATAGTAGCCATAGCATAGCCAAAGCTATAAATCTGTCCATGGATCCTCTGTTTTCTTATTTATATTACAGAAAATATAAATTTAAACTTTAAGACTATATAAATATATATTTAATATATGATCAAGTAATTAGGTCATACCTCAATCATAACTAATTATTCACAACAAAACCATAAGCTAGATGCACATATAAACTCTGAGATAAAAGATCAACTTTAGGCAATAGTGTAACTTAGATGCACTTACTTTGGTAGCCTGCCATTTTGCCTAAAATTAACCCTAATGACATTTTTAGAAAATTCTGAATGTCAACGTCCACTGCCCTAAGAATTATTACCTTGGTAGTATAACAGAATTGAGAGATGGATAATACACTTAGATACAGGAGATATTATAGCTGTTGGAAAGCCAAGTTTTAGAGATAATGAGCTTCCAAAAGTGTTTAGAGTTACCTGGCCCCTCTGGACCAGAAGTGATAAAGAGGAAGCAAAGACAATTTCCAGCTACTTAATCATCTTGATTAATGGAAACTACAGCTTCACCATCACCAGCATTAGCATTCTTGTTGCAATCTTCAACTTTGTCATCATCAGTATAAACTAGTAAGTACTTCAAATTCTTAAGTAAAGCCTCTAGATTAAATCACAGTGTGTATGACTTATAAAAAACTATTAGATTTTATCTTTTGCGATTTACTTATTTAAGGTGTCTAAGGTGGGTGGCTCTTTCCCTCTAATGACAGATGGAATTCTTCAAGTTGTTCTTGATATCCAAATTTACAGAGACATCGTCTGTAATACAAGAGACTGGGTGGCTCATGAACAACATGAATTTATTTTTCACAGTTCTGGATCTGAAATCCAAGATCAAGTCACTGGCAGATTCAGTGTCTGGTGAGTCCCTGCTCCCTGGTTCACATACGCTGTCTTCTCACTGTGTCTTCTTGGGTGGCAGAAGGGAGAAGGGAACGCTCTGGGCTCTCTTTTATAAAGGCACTTATCCCATTCATGAGGTCTCTGCCCTCAGGATCTAATCCCCTCCCAAAGGCCTCACCTCCAACTACCATCAATTTGGGGATTAGGTTTCAACATGAATTTGGGGGGTATACAGATATTCAGTCTAGACGTGTTACATTAGTATGCAGGAAAAAAAAACAGTAATTACATTGTAAATAGAATGCTTTATCTTCTCAGTATAGAAAGAGTTGTAGACAATAGAAATGTAGTCTGAACTTAAACCGGTCTGATTACAAAACTGTAACAGCATTCCTTCTTTAAAAAAAGATTTAACATGTAATAAATAGGAGACAACTCAATTTAGAATGCTTGCATACCTTTCTAGTTTTTCATTTCTGGGTTTATAACGTGTTAATGTTTTAAAAACTTGAGCATATAAATAATAGACTTTTGTTTTCATTTTAAACTAAACCTATCTAACTCTCGTGTATTTCAGGTTCTTATCCCAGAGTGGTAGCAAAGAAATAAAACTACAGGGAAATGTATTAGGGTACATACATTTGGAAATAATTTTGGGAAACAACCTATGTATATGCTTATAACTAAAACATTCTTTAGTACAAAATATTTCTTTGAATTGAATGTTAATGCAAAGAGTTTGTCATGTTTCAATATTTCTCTCACATAAATAGTCGCTAAAGACATCGTATATAGCTTGCGTCCTGCAAAATTAATCCTACTTATACATATGACATTACATATTCAATATAGTAAAAATTGATTGAAAATCCCCAGAGCTCTAAAACTCAAACCTACCATTCTGTAATGACATGTATATTAATTTAAGAATATATACTCCCTCTATCAGAACCTATCTCAAATTTCTCTGGCTGGAATTAAATGTTCTACTCTTTGTATTCTCATTTGCTCAAAAATCCATTATACAAATTTGAATGTGTCCCCCGTCCCCCAATTCTTATGTTGAAATCCTAACTCCAGTACCTCAAATTCAATGGTATTTAGAGATACCTTAAAGAGGTGATTAAGTAAAAGTGAGGTCATGTGGGTGAGCCCTAAGTCAATATGACTAGTGTCCTCATAAGAAGAGGAAATTAGGACACAAATACACAGAAGGAAGACGATGTGAAGATACCAGAGGAAGAAGGCCATCTACAAGCCAAGCTCGAGAGAGGCCCAAGAAGAAATCAACCCTGCTGACACCTTGATCTTGGACTCCTAGCCTCCAGAGTTGTGAAAAAAGAAATTTCTGTTGTTTGAAGCCATCCAGTCTTTGGCACTTTGTTATGGCAAGCCTAACAGAGTACACAATACACTGTCTCTAGCTAGAGACCATTACATATGGGAATATTTTAGACACTGGAAAGTAGGGATCTCATCCTTTTCCTTCTGTAATACCTCTTCCTGTCTTTTTCTTTTGCCCTCTCTTTTTTGCCCGTTTTTTCTCTTCTTCTACTCCTTCCTCATGGTGTCTCTCACAGTCCCTGTGTATTTGTCAATAAAGTTTTTAATGAACAAAAATATGTCAACAGCAACTCTAATATTTAGAGAAGGCAGAGGAGAGAAAATAGTGGAGATACGACGGGGAAAATAAAAGTAATAATATAACCTAATATTTGCCAATGAACACATTTTAAAGGATAAGAAAATTAGAAAGGGAATGATCTCTCTTTTGAACAAACCTCCCCGCATACTTCAACTTTCTCTATTCTGAGGGTGTGCTACTTGATAGACTTTTTGCTGGAAATTTATTATGCTACCTGGAATCCTGGCTTTCTTTTTTCCTCCCTTCTACTTTCTCAGGGCTCTATGATAAGTTGTCAAGTTAAAGGTGCACCAAACTCCTGGAAGTCTGAACATAGTATTAACTTGCAACATTCTTTATGATTTTGTCTTTCTTAAAGAATAGTTTAAGCAGAGCCTAGCATAATCCAAAACACGTTTTGTTTCTGATGTCTTCACTACATGATCAAACCATGATATTGCCAAAGCAACTCACACATGGGCTGCAGCTTTCAACATGACTTAAATCAAACACAAAGTCTGTCCTATAAATAACACTAATGGTTCCAAGCCCATGAGATAATGAAAGAAAGAATATAATTAATGACCACTGTGTGTTCTTATCTGAGAGACAGGTGCACTTTCATTGGTGTTGAAAAATTATGGCTGAGTTCCAAGATCATAAAGCCACAGGTGGATCCCTCTTATACAAGATTTATGATTCTCATTCACAGATTTCATTGTTACCATGCATGTAATGAGCTTGATAATGGCATTATTCCACACATGAACTCAACAATTATACTTTCTTGTACATCAGAATGTTACAAAACCTAACTATGACTTGAGTATTAAGAGTAGAATCCTCTTCCCACTTAAGTATGTAAGGTACTCAGCAATTTTTATGATCTAAATATGTCAAACATGTTATAAATACTGTAAAGTGTTATTATTTAAAAAATATTACCAGTTTCAAATGTAATTCTACAAGGGTGGTGGAGATACTTTTCATTATAATACCATTTTGCACAGTTTGAATGATTTAGTATTTATATACCCTACTTATACAATGTCAGAAATATTAAATTTGAAAAAAATAAGTCTTGATATATCAGATTTAAATATTTTACAATACAAGCAAAAATTTCAAATAAAAGATTTATCTTCCTAAGTTTTACTTTAGTAATTGCTAAGATTTATTAATTGCTTACCACGTGCAAGGTACTATGAGTGCTTTCTTTCTTCGTCCTCACAATAGTTCTATAAAATAAAGTATTTTTTATTTCTATGTTATACACAAGGAAACAGAAAACAAGGAGCTTGAATAGCTTTCATGTGGTGCAATGAAGATTCAAAACCAGACTGTAGATTCCAAAGCCTTCTACCGAATAGTCAGCACTGTCTCACAGGCATTGAACAGCATGTAGCATTATTATTCATGATTCTCTAACAATTCAATAAATATCTTAAGATAAATGGATGAATGTTCTCTACCTACTTAATGACATATAAATAGATCTCAAGCATATATATCTGTAGAAATGTTGCCTATTAAGTAATGAAGGTGAAATGGTTAAAGAGAAAAAACTCATATTCTATAGAGAAAGAGGAAGCTAAAATAGTTAAACAGTAATTATTATGGTAATCATAGTGCTGCATCATGTAGATGGACAGAAGTTTATTTGTAATATTGCACCCCAAATTTTTGCTAAAAAAAAAAAGAAGGAAAGAAACCTACTATTGTTGCCGTATGGCTCAGAATGTATAGGCTAAACACATGGGCAAATGATCAGAACATATAATCCTTCTAAGAGGGCAAAGCTAGTCCCAAGGCCTATAAGCAAATAGTGGCAGAAATTCTGCACAGCATATTGATGAGAGGAGATCTCCTTGGGGATATGATAAAGTAAAATGTTGTACTTAAAATGAAGTTGAACAGATTCATAAATAATATTAAACATCTAAAACCAAAATAGTGACAGTTCCATATAAATATGAAAAGAATATCATGATACATTTTATCCATTCAATAAAAATATATTGAATGGCTACTAAGTGCCAAAACAAGTGTTTTTCATGGAGTTTAAATCTGATAGAGAAGACAGACATTTACTTAGCAGAGTGAAAAGAGATGAAGCTGAAGAAGTCAGCAAGACTAAATTATGCCTGATGGTTTAAGCTATTTTAAAGCAGTAAGAAATTTTTATTACCCAAAATGCATGGGAAATCATTGAAGGGGGTTACACAAGGGAATTACAAGTTAATATTTGCATTCTAAATAGGTAACTCTTTTTTTTTTTTAGTTTTTTCTTTTTTCCTTTTTATTTATTTACATGATTTTATTTTATTTTATTTTTATTTTTTCAGTATATGAAGTTTATTGTCAAATTGGTTCCCATACAACACCCAGTGCTCATCCCAAAAGGTGCCCTCCTCAATACCCATCCCCCACCCTCCCCTCCCTCCCACCCCCCATCAACCCTCAGTTTGTTCTCAGTTTTTAAGAGTCTCTTATGCTTTGGCTCTCTCCCACTCTAACCTCTTTTTTTTTTTTTTTTTCCTTCCCCTCCCCCATGGGTTTCTGTTACGTTTCTCAGGATCCACATAAGAGTGAAAGCATATGGTATCTGTCTTTCTCTGTATGGCTTATTTCACTTAGCATCACACTCTCCAGTTCCATCCACGTTGCTACAAAAGGCCATATTTCATTCTTTCTCATTGCCACGTAGTATTCCATTGTGTATATAAACCACAATTTCTTTATCCATTCATCAGTTGATGGACATTTAGGCTCTTTCCATAATTTGGCTATTGTTGAGATGGCTGCCATAAACATTGGGGTACAAGTGCTCCTATGCATCAGTACTCCTGTATCCCTTGGATAAATTCCTAGCAGTGCTATTGCTGGGTCATAGGGTAGGTCTATTTTTGATTTTCTGAGGAATCTCCACACTGCTTTCCAGAGCGGCTGCACCAATTTGCATTCCCACCAACAGTGCAAGAGGGTTCCCGTTTCTCCACATCCTCTCCAGCATCTATAGTCTCCTGATTTGTTCATTTTGGCCACTCTGATTGGCGTGAGGTGATATCTGAGTGCGGTTTTGATTTGTATTTCCCTGATGAGGAGCGACGTTGAACATCTTTTCATGTGCCTGTTGGCCATCCGGATGTCTTCTTTAGAGAAGTGTCTATTCATGTTTTCTGCCCATTTCTTCACTGGGTTATTTGTTTTTCGGGTGTGGAGTTTGGTGAGCTCTTTATAGATTTTGGATACTAGCCCTTTGTCCGATATGTCATTTGCAAATATCTTTTCCCATTCCGTTGGTTGCCTTTTAGTTTTGTTGGTTGTTTCCTTTGCTGTGCAGAAGCTTTTTATCTTCATAAGGTCCCAGTAATTCATTTTTGCTTTTAATTCCCTTGCCTTTGGGGATGTGTCGAGTAAGAGACTGCTACGGCTGAGGTCAGAGAGGTCTTTTCCTGCTTTCTCCTCTAGGGTTTTGATGGTTTCCTGTCTCACATTCAAGTCCTTTATCCATTTTGAATTTATTTTTGTGAATGGTGTGAGAAAGTGGTCTAGTTTCAACCTTCTGCATGTTGCTGTCCAGTTCTCCCAGCACCATTTGTTAAAGAGACTGTCTTTTATCCATTGAATGTTCTTTCCTGCTTTGTCAAAGATGAGTTGGCCATATGTTTGTGGGTCTAGTTCTGGGGTTTCTATTCTATTCCATTGGTCTATGTGTATGTTTTTGTGCCAATACCATGCTGTCTTGATGATGACAGCTTTGTAGTAGAGGCTAAAGTCTGGGATTGTGATGCCTCCTGCTTTGGTCTTCTTCTTCAAAATTACTTTGGCTATTCGGGGCCTTTTGTGGTTCCATCTGAATTTTAGGATTGCTTGTTCTAGTTTCGAGAAGAATGCTGGTGCAATTTTGATTGGGATTGCATTGAATGTGTAGATAGCTTTGGGTAGTATTGACATTTTGACAATATTTATTCTTCCAATCCATGAGCAGGGAATGTCTTTCCATTTCTTTATGTCTTCTTCAATTACCTTCATAAGCTTTCTATAGTTTTCAGCATACAGATCTTGTACATCTTTGGTTAGATTTATTCCTAGGTATTTTATGCTTCTTGGTGCAATTGTGAATGGGATCAGTTTCTTTATTTGTCTTTCTGTTGCTTCATTGTTAGTGTATAAGAATGCAACTGATTTCTGTACATTGATTTTGTATCCTGCAACTTTGCTGAATTCATGTATCAGTTCTAGCAGACTTTTGGTGGAGTCTATCGGATTTTCCATGTATAATATCATGTCATCTGCAAAAAGCGAAAGCTTGACTTCATCTTTGCCAATTTTGATGCCTTTGATTTCCTTTTGTTGTCTGATTGCTGATGCTAGAACTTCCAACACTATGTTAAACAACAGCGGTGAGAGTGGGCATCCCTGTCGTGTTCCTGATCTCAGGGAAAAAGCTCTCAGTTTTTCCCCGTTGAGGATGATGTTAGCTCTGGGCTTTTCATAAATGGCTTTTATGATGTTTAAGTATGTTCCTTCTATCCCGACTTTCTCAAGGGTTTTTATTAAGAAAGGGTGCTGGATTTTGTCAAAGGCCTTTTCTGCATCGATTGACAGGATCATATGGTTCTTCTCTTTTTTTTTTGTTAATGTGATGTATCACGTTGATTGATTTGCGAATGTTGAACCAGCCCTGCATCCCAGGAATGAATCCCACTTGATCATGGTGAATACTTCTTTTTATATGCTGTTGAATTCGATTTGCTAGTATCTTATTGAGAATTTTGGCATCCATATTCATCCGCGATATTGGCCTGTAGTTCTCTTTTTTTACTGGGTCTCTGTCTGGTTTAGGAATCAAAGTAATACTGGCTTCGTAGAATGAGTCTGGAAGTTTTCCTTCCCTTTCTATTTCTTGGAATAGCTTGAGAAGGATAGGTATTATCTCTGCTTTAAACGTCTGGTAGAACTCCCCTGGGAAGCCATCTGGTCCAGGACTCTTATTTGTTGGGAGATTTTTGATAACCGATTCAATTTCTTCGCTGGTTATGGGTCTGCTCAAGCTTTCTATTTCCTCCTGATTGAGTTTTGGAAGAGTGTGGGTGTTTAGGAATTTGTCCATTTCTTCCAGGTTGTCCAATTTGTTGGCATATAATTTTTCATAGTATTCCCTGATAATTGTTTGTATCTCTGAGGGATTGGTTGTAATAATTCCATTTTCATTCATGATTTTATCTATTTGGGTCATCTCCCTTTTCTTTTTGAGAAGCCTGGCTAGAGGTTTGTCAATTTTGTTCATTTTTTCAAAAAACCAACTCTTGGTTTCGTTGATCTGCTCTACAGTTTTTTTAGATTCTATATTGTTTATTTCTGCTCTGATCTTTATTATTTCTCTTCTTCTGCTGTGTTTAGGCTGCCTTTGCTGTTCTGCTTCTATTTCCTTTAGGTGTGCTGTTAGATTTTGTATTTGGGATTTTTCTTGTTTCTTGAGATAGGCCTGGATTGCGATGTATTTTCCTCTCAGGACTGCCTTCACTGCATCCCAAGGCGTCTGGATTGTTGTATTTTCATTTTCGTTTGTTTCCATATATTTTTTAATTTCTTCTCTAATTGCCTGGTTGACCCACTCATTCTTTAGTAGGGTGTTCTTTAACCTCCACGCTTTTGGAGGTTTTCCAGACTTTTTCCTGTGGTTGATTTCAAGCTTCATAGCATTGTGGTCTGAAAGTATGCATGGTATAATTTCAATTCTTGTAAACTTATGAAGGGCTGTTTTGTGACCCAGTATATCATCTATCTTGGAGAAAGTTCTATGTGCACTCGAGAAGAAAGTATATTCTGTTGCTTTGGGATGCAGAGTTCTAAATATATCTGTCAAGTCCATCTGATCCAATGTATCATTCAGGGCCCTTGTTTCTTTATTGACCGTGTGTCTAAATGATCTATCCATTTCTGTAAGTGGAGTGTTAAAGTCCCCTGCAATTACCACATTCTTATCAATAAGGTTGCTTATGTTTGTGAGTAATTGTTGTATATATTTGGGGGCTCCGGTATTCGGCACATAGACATTTATAATTGTTAGCTCTTCCTGATGGATAGACCCTGTAATTATTATATAATGCCCTTGTTCATCTCTTGTTACAGCCTTTAATTTAAAGTCTAGTTTGTCTGATATAAGTATGGCTACTCCAGCTTTCTTTTCGCTTCCAGTAGCATGATAAATAGTTCTCCATCCCCTCACTCTCAATCTAAAGGTGTCCTCAGGTCTAAGATGAGTCTCTTGTAGACAGCAAATAGATGGGTCTTGTTTTTTTATCCATTCTGATACCCTATGTCTTTTGGTTGGTGCATTTAATCCATTTACATTCCGTGTTATTATAGAAAGATACGGGTTTAGAGTCATTGTGATGTCTGTATGTTTTATGCTTGTAGTGATGTCTCTGGTACTTTGTCTCACAGGATCCCCCTTAGGATCTCTTGTAGGGCTGGTTTAGTGGTGACAAATTCCCTCAGTTTTTGTTTGTTTGGGAAGACCTTTATCTCTCCTTCTATTCTAAATGACAGACTTGCTGGATAAAGGATTCTCAGCTGCATATTTTTTCTGTTTAGCACACTGAAGATATCGTGCCAATCCTTTCTGGCCTGCCAAGTTTCAAAAGAGAGATCAGTCACGAGTCTTATAGGTCTCCCTTTATATGTGAGGGCACGTTTATCCCTTGCCGCTTTCAGAATTTTCTCTTTATCCTTGTATTTTGCCAGTTTCACTATGATAGGTCGTGCAGAAGATCGATTCAAGTTACGTCTGAAGGGAGTTCTCTGTGCCTCTTGGATTTCAATGCCTTTTTCCTTCCCCAGTTCAGGGAAGTTCTCAGCTATAATTTCTTCAAGTACCCCTTCAGCACTTTTCCCTCTCTCATCTTCCTCTGGGATACCAATTATGCGTATATTATTTCTTTTTAGTGTATCACTTAGTTCTCTAATTTTCCCCTCATACTCCTGGATTTTTTTATCTCTCTTTTTCTCAGCTTCCTCTTTTTCCATAACTTTATCTTCTAGTTCACCTATTCTCTCCTCTGCCTCTTCAAGCTGAGCCGTCGTGGTTTCCATTTTGTTTTGCATTTCGTTTAAAGCGTTTTTCAGCTCCTCGTGACTGTTCCTTAGTCCCTTGATCTCTGTAGCAAGGGATTCTCTGCTGTCCTGTATACTGTTTTCAAGCCCAGCGATTAATTTTATGACTATTATTCTAAAGTCACTTTCTCTTATATTATTTAAATCCTTTTTGATCAGTTCATTGGCTGTTATTTCCTGGAGATTCTTCTGAGGGGAATTCTTCCGTTTGGTCATTTTGGATAGTCCCTGGAGTGGTGAGGACCTGCAGGGCACTTCCCCTGTGCTGTGGTGTATAACTGGAGTTGGTGGGCGGGGCCACAGTCAGACCTGATGTCTGCCCCCAGCCCACCGCTGGGGCCACAGTCAGACTGGTGTGTGCCTTCTCTTCTCCTCTCCTAGGGGCGGGATTCACTGTGGGGTGGTGTGGCCCATCTGGGCTACTTGCACACTGCCAGGCTTGTGTAGCTGGGGATCTGGCGTATTAGCTGGGGTGGGTTGGCAAGGTGCATGGGAACAGGAGGGGCAGGCTTAGCTCGCTTCTCCTTAGGTGATCCACTTCAGGAGGGGCCCTGTGGAAGCGGGAGGGAGTCAGATCCGCTGCTGGAGGTTTGGCTCCACAGAAGCACAGAGCTGGGTGTTTGTGGGGAGCGAGCAAGTTCCCTGGCAAGAACTGGTTCCCTTTGGGATTTTGGCTGGGGGATGGGCGGGGGAGATGGCGCTGGCGAGCGTCTTTGTTCCCCACCAAACTGAGCTCTGTCATCCGGGGGCTCAGTGCTCTCCCTTCCTTTGTCCTCCAGCCTTCCCGCTTTCCGAGCAGAGCTGTTAACTTATGACCTCCCAGAGGCTAAGTCGCGCTTGCTGTCGGAACACACTCCGTCTGGCCCCTCCGCCTCTGGCAGCCAGACTCGGGGGCTCTGCTTGGCCAGCGAGCCGCCCCTCCGCCCCAGCTCCCTCCCGCCAGTCCGTGGAGCACGCACCGCCTCGCCGCCCTTCCTACCCTCTTCTGTGGGCCTCTCGTCTGCGCTTGGCTCCGGAGACTCCGTTCTGCTAATCCTCTGGCGGTTTTCTGGGTTATTTAGGCAGGTGTAGGTGGAATCTAAGCGATCAGCAGGATGCGCGGTGAGCCCAGCGTCCTCCTACACCGCCATCTTCCAACCGCCTAAATAGGTAACTCTTCAATGTGAAGAAAGGGATGGAGTTATAGAGTAAATGCAAGGGGGCTAATTAAAGACTTGTTGGTATCTGTCAATGGCTTGATAGTGGAAATATTTAATAACAAAAAAAGAGGCAGGATTACATACCCTAGTAAATAAGGGATGATAAAGAAAAGATGGGTACAAAGGATGATTCCCTCTGACTTGTACTTGAGGATATACGGTGGTATGATTTACCTAGTTAGAGAACACTAGAGAGTGGTAGAAAGATTATGAGTTCATTTTTGGACATATCTGATTTCAAGTGACTGTAAGACATCCAGGTAGAATTATTACTTGGGTCTATAAATCAGAAATTCGGAAAAGATGTTTGATCCAAGGATATAAATGTGTAAGTCATCTAATATGGGAAGAATACCTTAGAAGGAATACATTGTGAGAAAAGAGGAAAATCTAGGAGAGGGAACTTTATGAATTTAATCATTTCAAGTCAGATATCATAGAGTTTAGAAAAGACAAAAACGCAACCAACAAATAAAATCAGTCAAGAGCTAGCTATGTCATGGAAGATAAGGGAAATAATAATTGAGTAATTAGTATATAGTCAACTATGCAGAATTCTACCAAGACATTATAGAAGTTGAGAATGTAAATAATGCAAAAAAGAAACCATAGCCAAGATTATTCTTATCATTGTTTATGGCTGCTCACTGCCCACAGATCTTCAGGGAGGATAAAGATAAAATTTAATTCAGAACTCTATTATATAACTATCAGATACAGATAGCTCTCTATCATCAGTCTATCTATCTATCATCTATATATCTATTTCTTTATCTATCTCCAATAAGAGAAAAGATTAACAAATTGGATACATTCATTTTGAGAGCTTCTGTTCAGTGAGACATCATTAAAGAAATGTAAGCACAAGCGATAGAGTGAGAAATGATATTTACAATCCATATAACTAACAAAAGGCTAAAATACAAAGTATGTAAAGGCCACTTAAAAATCAACAAGCAGGGGCGTCTGAGTGGCTCAGTCGGTTGAGCGTCCGACTTCGGCTCAGTTCACGATCTCATGATCCGGGAGTTCGAGCCCCGCGTCGGGCTCTGGGCTGATGGCTCAGAGCCTGGAGCCTGCTTCCGATTCTGTGTCTCCCTCTCTCTCTGCCCCTCCCCCGTTCATGCTCTGTCTCTCTCTGTCTCAAAAATAAATAAAACGTTAAAAAAAAAATCAACAAGCAAAAGAGAATTGAATAAACAAAATAACAACAACAACAACAACAAAAACTGTCAATCACCTCCACAACCTCACAAAAGATATATCCAAGTGGCCAGTGAACATACGAAAACATTGTCAACCCCATTAGAAATCAGAAAAATGCACATTAATACCATAATGTGGTACCTCTACAAACTCGCCAGAACAACTAAGAAAGAGATCAACAATTGCCAGTTTGGATGAGATTATAAAGCAACTTGAAGTCTCACACACTTGCAGTGGGCATTTAAACTGTTACAACTATTACAGAGAACTGTTAATATTTTCTACTGAATGTGAAACCACCCATGGCCTAGAAATTCTTCTGCTGGTTATATTTCCTGTAGTAATGTATGGTCCACCATAAAAGAAATGTTCATGGCAGCATTATTCATAATGGCCAAAACTGGAAACAACTCAAATGCCTGGAGTTTCCCTATCTCTTCCTGGTCCTAATATTTCTCTTACAAAATCCTGCCCAATTTTAAATCATATTTCATAAGAATTATGTCATCTCTTATATACATCACATCAAATCACTGAAATTAAGGCATCCCTCCCTATCCAAATCAGAAATAATTTCAAGTAGGTGAAGTTTATGTCAGAGTGGAACAGGCATGTGTTAAGTAACACACACGGAAACAAAATCGTCACTGGTTGGTTCATAACTTACTCTTTGCTACCCCAAGACAAACTACAGGGCTCATACCTGTGGAAATCTGGAAAGTGTTATTATGAGAATGAATCAAAAAGATGTGGATGAAGGAAAAAGAGGAAGAAAATAGGCATCAAACTTTGCTTAGAATTTTGATTTTTTGTGTGTTTTTTTTAGGGCTCCAGATGAGTGCCATCTATAGGGCAGTGACTCTATTCAGTGAGAGAAGTCTTTATTGTTTTATCACTGTGATAAACGTGTACCTAATAGCTACTGGGTACTAAAGGATAGTGCCCTCAAACCACTGATAATCTCAGTGGGCAGATGAGAAAGCCCTCAGCTAACAGATGCATAGCAATAAAGGCATACCACTGTGCGGTTAAGTGCCAACTCTCTGCACTCTTGTTTTTTTTCTTTCTTTTTCTTTTCTTTCTTTCTTTCTTTTTTTTTTTTTTAAGTGACTGTTCCTTGTCAAAGTAATTTGATTAGTAGTAAAATCACAGACTCTTGACTGTTTAGAATTATTGCCTTGGCAATGTATGTATGAAGGCTGTTTTCGGGAAACAAAGCTGCATGCTTGGGATATTGTCTATAGATATGCTGACGTCATGGCACCTGGATTGGAAACAGAACATGTACTCATCTGTAAGCCAGTTGGACTTCAAACATAAGGCTGCCATTTGGTTGCCTGCTCATTGAATAATTTCACTGAGGCTTTCTAGTTTCACTATGCCCCTCCTAAAATAAGTAAATAAATAAATAAAATTAAATAAAGGAGGCTTCGATCCAAGAATACTTGTCTTTCTTGTGCATGTAGCCATTTTTCCCCCACCTTTTCAAAATTTGTTTAGGAATATTGGCTATATTGAAAGCCTCAAGGCTTATTAATATTGACCCTGTTTTGTTCCTATGAAGCAGTAAACAATGAGACTACCAAACGAGTCCATATTTTCTATGATTATAATTACAATTATTATCTAGAATATGTTCAAGTTTAAGGCTCAGTTGAAATTTTCTAACTTGGGAAGAGCACATTCCTTTAACGGAGACATCAGTAAATAATACTTGATTGTCATGCCACTTTATAATTTTCTAAGTATTTGATTTCGAGTCTATACTAGATTCAATGACTCCACACAACATTATTTATGGATGAAACAATTCTAGCTTATAGATGGTCCCAACATGAAATGTTTGCTCAAAATAATACAGATTTTAAGCAACAATCTAGCTAGAACTCAGGATTCTGGTCAAAATAACTTTTGCTCAATTTTTAATTTTTATTTTGTATTAATAGTTACATTTTAATGTGCCAAACTACATTCTTTAGACCTTAATTATAAAAGGGCATAATAGGATATATAGGATTTAATAAGTACTATTTTGCATCACTTGATTATTTGGTTCATTAATTGCACATCTTCTTTGTTATTTTTGGTTCCTCTTATTCTATTTGTGGGATCTCTTCTACTAAAACATGGCAACCTTAATTCCTAGAGCTGAAAAGGAAGTATTATGTATATTTTATAATTTCATTAATTACTGATTTCTGGCAATTGTTTAAATTAATTTATTTCTGAGTTCATCTTAGACTTCAGTGTCAAGAATTGATGTGATCATTAATATGCCCTTACGCTTAAAATAAAATTTGAATAAGTTTAGTAAAAATAAAATCACTATCAAACTAGTATTGCATTTATTTTTTTGAGTTATTTATTTATTTTGAGAGAGAGAATCCCAAGCAGGATCCATGCTCAAAGCGTGGAGCCCCACAGGGCTCGAATTCACAAACCATGAGATCATGACCTAAGCCGAAATCAAAAGTCGGACACTTAACCAACTGAGCCACCCAGGTGCCCCTAGTATTACATTATTGAAAATTAAAGAGATTTAAGGGAATTTCATTTGTAAATTTCTTAGTCATATACTCTGTGTATATTAAATTTTAACATTCTTTCCATACCTGATATTTTCTGAAACTTTAGTAAAATCTTAAAGAAGGCTATAATATACACCTACAAAGAACTGTTACATATTGTTTGGAGCAAATAAATTTTTATTCTTATTGTATGTATTAGTTATTTCTTTTCCTCTCACAATAAATATTTATTCCCATTTGAATTTTCAGATCACTACCCATTTCTTTATATTCATAGCCTTAGAAAATAAGGTTGAGCTTCAACCAAAATGAAATAAGTCCTCTTTATATTTAGATATACTTTATGAATATATGGAAACTGCTTCAGTGAAAATGTCTAGAAAAATCAAACTATTCCAGTTCTTTTTTGAGATTATTACGACTCTATTACAATCATGGAGAACAGGTTAGCTAAACTATGAAACAAAGCAATCAAATATTCAGTTCATCCAAGCAAAAGATATAAATCCCCTTTACCATTACAGGAGGATCAAATTAAAACTGCAAAGATTTCCACAGTCTTTCTAACATGTACCAGTGCTGTCCTCACCTTTTTTTCTATATCTTTATTTACATTTCCATCTCAGAGGACTTAAACCATCATTCACCTGCTTCAGATAAACTTAAAATTGTCTTAGAAATAGGGATTTCTTCCAAAACCAAATTAAATGGAAAACAGGAAGAAGCAGCAGAGAACATTAAATTTCCTTTAGGCCCCCTGCCTAATTCTTCTTGGGCTCAGAGCCCAATTTCCATTGAGCCCATTCTGTTTTCTTTAAAACCGTGGACACAAAGGCCAGTCCTTATTATCATGATCACTCAATCTTATCTAGCTTGTCATATTCCATAGACCATTTCCTAGTTTTTAGTTTTTAGTTTTTTTTGTTTTTTGTTTTTCCTAATGGCCTTATTTTGCACGCAGGATTTGAATGGGCTTGATTAGGTTACTTTTCACAGGCTAACTGAAAAATGCATTACAAATAATACTACATATTATCTCTTGCTATTTTTACTATCCATTTGAATAGAAGTCTGTGCCAACAGCTGTCTGTCCCAATACTAGATTATTTTCACTATAGAATTAACTATTGTTTGACTATGAATGTAATTTTAATCATTAGTTACTCAAAGATGATCACCTGACCATTCTCTGCTCCTGAAAGAAGTCATGTCAACCTGACTGATACCAATCTCTCAATTGATGAACAAACTTTAGCACTCTAAAAACTGAATAGATTTTTTACTCAGAGAAAGAGCTATGGTGTCATTCTAGTGAAACTATATGCAAAAATGTTACTTCCCTTAGGACCATACATATTTTCAAATTAAATATTTTCACAAATTAAGTGGGCTTACTTCTGAAATCCCTCATTTTTAATACATTTTTATAAAAACCTATTCTATGCTCAACTCTTCTTATGTAGTACGTAATACTATTTTAAAGCTACTATTTATTAATAGCTTACTATGTCCAGAAATTACTCTATCAGAAAGTAAGCATGCTTCATTCTTTTAATTCTCACAACACCCTCTAATGTGGAAAGTGACCCTTTACTGATGAGTAAACTGGTTCTAGGAGGTGAATTTACTTGGCTACATACAAAAATCTAATAAATGAATCAACCTGGCTCAAGTATAGGTACTTTTTACCTTCAGTGACATTCCCAATTCTTTGCATTCAGAAAAGCTCCAGGTCCTAACTTGTATCTCAGGGTCTTTACTCCATGATTACTTGAGCCCAGATAGAATTGATAGCCACAAGACTGTAGAAAATTGGAATAAAATTTTGATTCCTTGGGAAATATCTTAGTTTAAGACACATACATCAAATGAAAACATATCAGACAAATCTTTACTGAGGGATGTTCTAACCAGTACTCCTCAAAATTGTCACGTATTCAAAAGCAGGGAAGCCAACAGAAGCCTAAGAAACATGATGACTAGGAGCACCTGGGTGGCTCAGTCAGTTAAGTATCTGACTCAGCTTGGGTCCTGATCTCATGGTTTGTGAGTTCGAGTCCCGCATCAGGCTCTGTGCTGATAGCTCAGAGCCTGGAGCCCGCTTCAAATTCTGTCTCTCTGTCTCTCTCTCTCTCTCTGTCTCTCTCTCTCTCTCTCTCTCCCCCTCAAAAATAAATAAATATTTTGTTATTAAAGAAAGAAACATGATGACTAAAAGTCTGTTTCCTTACGGGTGAAACGGGAATAACAATAGGTAGCTTATAGATCGAGGTTAGGGTGAAATGAGAAAATGGTATCAAGTCTAGAGGAAGATCTTCATATATGTAAGTTCTTAAAATAGATTGCTACCCTATTCAAACATTATTTTTGGGTACAGAACATCAAATTTTGCTTCCCTGCCTATAACCATCTGAAAACTTCCAGAGCGTATGTGGAACAAGGTAGAAATAGCTCTTTAATATGTCTCTACAAATGGGCCGAGGCTCGTCCGGATGAATTAGCAAACACGGGTAGTGAGGTTCAAGTTACAGCACAATTACATGCAGTCACCATTTCTGAAGACTTGCTGTCTCGCTGCTTCAAGGTCATGTTGTTTCCTGTGACTTAATTAATGCCTAACTCCACTGTGGAGTTGGCTTCGACACTTAGCATGTTTATGATCTTTAAAGTCAGTTTTTATCTGTCTTTTTCAATTTTTTTTAGCCAAATGAGCTGTTTGTCTTCATCTTGGTTGAAATGAACGCACTGGGAAACTCCTCTTCGCTGGTGTAAGCCTTAGTTCAGAATGCTTTTATTTCTCTATCAGAAATGTTTTGTTATCCTTCCGGAATACACACTGCCATATACGAGGTGATCAACCCAACTCCCCAACCAGTCAAGTACCATTTTACATAATATTTTTTAAAGAAAGTGATCTGCATCTGAGATGATTTGGGTTCTTCTCAATCATGGAACTCACTTTCACAAGATGGGGAGAAATTTGAGGCTTATTAGTATTTAAAAGGTTGGTTGCATTCTTAACAAATCAATGTACTTCTGTCAACTATATAAATGACTCATAAGGAATAATTTACGTGCTGGGTGTATCTTGTCTGTTAATAAAGATTAACAAAGTGAGAAGACATTAGAAAGAAGAGAAAAGGAAGACCATAACTGGTAGGGGAGAGGCAGTGTTCATATGTAGAGAAGCAGGTCTATTTGCCAAAAAAAGTGCCCTAATATGCAAATGTTAGGCTGCCCTGCAGTGGCAAAATAGATACGTCATTTTTTTCAAAAATGGAGATGAGTGTCTATCCATTCATTCACTATTTTTTCCCAGTTTTTTGAACCATAGTAAATACCTCTGAGCTGGCTGCCACAAACCAAGATACAGAATATAGCAAGGATTCTATCCAGGACCTGAATGAGGCATGCTATCCTTGGATTCTTCCCGGGACATCAAGACAATGGAAAGATAGCAAGACCACTTCTGTTAAGGTCACTACATTGCTTTCTTTAAAATGAGATACCTCTATTATGAAGAAACTGCCATCTTATTTTATTACCCTTTTCTCTTATTATCTTCTTTTATAGAAAATTATGAACATTCAGTCCTCATATGAATTACATAAGTAAAGTTATACATATCTTTGAGACATAAATGAAATAATCTAATCTACAGTTTGTAGCAAAGTACAAAGATATTATCTTTATGGAAAACTCACATCTGTTAAGAGTTGCAAACAGACTGAACCAAATTTCCCGAGGAACAGCCTGGGTCCATATTTACAATCTGGCAACAATCATATTTACTATAAATGATGAAAAAGACCACTTGTGTTGTACATGTAGGCATGAAAGACTTTTAGATACATTTGCTTTTATGGCTTCTGACATGTGGCAAATGAAGTCATATTTTATAGATTTCAATTCTACTCATTCTCAAATACCACTGAACAGCTGAATAGTCTCTTTTTAAGATCCCTACTTAGGCTAAGCCCAAAACTAGTTGGTAAAAACCAAGTCATTAAATACTGTGGACTCCAAATTCAATTTACTGTTATTTTGCATTTAAAATCATTTATCTACATATATTAGTAGCCATCATCAAATGCTATTCCTATTTTATCAGAGGTAAAAAACTAACTGCAGGATCAGATAAATCTATCTGTGTGTGTATGGAGGGGGGGCAGTGTTTATAGAAAATACAAATTTATATACAAAATAAGTTGACTTATGATATTTCAAATTTTCCTTCCTCTTAATTTTTGGTCATTTCTAACAACAAGTTATATGTCTATTAAGTAATAGCTCTACAAATACTTTTTGCTGAATGTTTTCATGCTGGTTTGAAATGGCTCCTTTAGCGTTTACATGCTGGGTTACGGGATTAGTGGGGGATATTCAAATGATGTGCCTGGGGTGCCTGGGTGGCTCCATTGGTTAAGCTTCTGACTCTTGATTTTGGCTCAGGTCATGATCTCATGGTTCATGAGTTCGAGCCCTGCATGGGGCTCAGCACTCCACGCCCTGTGCTGACAGCGTGGAACCTGCTTGGGATTCTCTCCCTCTCTCTCTCTGCCCCTCCTTCATTCTTTCTCTCTCTCTCAAAATAAATAAACTTAAAAAAAAAAAGAATCATGTACCAAAAGTGAGCATTACTACTGTGGAGTGAAACCTAGTTATGTCCACAATATATTAATTAACTCTTTGAAGTCAAGTGTATTCATAAATTTAAATGCATAGTTAATAGTTATTTTTATGAGGTTTGGGGCAAAGATGTAGATCTTCTCTATAAGGAAGAATTGGCAATTATTTTATTTACCTAGATACATGCTTTCAAGAACTAATATTTATTATTTCTTTGTGTTTTTTTTTTTAAATCAAAACTCACTAAATAGAAGTGTAAGAGTTTGATTTAGTTTTAGGGACAACATATCCTCTCAAATCCAACTCTTTTCTGCTGGTGAAGTGAACACAGTTCTATCTTGTTTGAAAATATTACCCACCTCCTGAACTTGAGAGAGACACCTGATGACTGAAATCCAACTTCATCCTAAAAATTAAAAATAATACACTACTGTTTGCCATTAACTGGTTGCTTGCTAATCTACTCCGGAGAAATCCAAATACTTTAATGATCATTAATAAAATAATGTTTGAAAACTGGCCTGAATCTCTCTATAAATGAAACACATTATTATCTAACTTAAATGCATCATGCATGTAAATACACACACATATACTTATATAACTCCAATGACACATACAATAAATATTTAAATTTGACAACAAGCTACACAATCAGGTTGAGTCAACCACACAATTAGTTAGATGCCACCACGTCAACTGACTTCACACTTTCTGGGTGAAATTTTTAAATACATTATCGATAAATATTTTCCAAAACAGTACTGTCTACACATCTATCTGAATCACCTTTTCATAAACGAAGAACCAAGACAACTGAATTGCCATAAATGAGTCACATTTCCTGTAAGATGAAATATTGCCTCTGTTTCTGACATAAAATTGTCCTGCTTCGAGCTTTTAAATACAGAACACCGAGGCTGTCTACATGTCAAATTAAATTAAAACAAATATTTTTTGGCTTCCTGGGCATCCACAGTTGGTCTCCTGTATCTCACTCTTATCTACAGCATTATCATCTTTAAAATTACCTCACTTGTAGAAAACATGTTCCGATCTTGATATCATCATTCGGATTGATTTTTCCCCTTACCAACTACTAAAATAGCCCACTCAGTCTTTGACCCTTTTTTCTTCTTAGCACTTATAAAACACTGATATTATTCTTTCTTTTTTTCTTTTTACCCACATCACATGAGTGTTGCTTTATTATGAACTAAATTAGGTTCTAGGACAGAAAATTAGAGAATTTTTTAACTTCTATTATATCTTGATAGCCAGGCAATAAAAAATTGAGAAATACAAATTCATACTAGTTACATATGTTTATAGCTTGAATTAATTTGTCATTTGCCTTTTTTCATTTCATTTTTTTAACTGTTGCTCAATGTTTTTACATAAACTTTACAATAACCATTTTAGTGGTGCATATTACAGGTAGGTTCTAAATTTACTTAACAATCCACTAAAACTGATTAAACTGTCTTCCATTTTCCACAAATGTAAATAATGCTAAAATAAACATTTCCTGATGATACATTTCTCCATATTTGTATATTTATCTGTCAACATAGGTATTCATAGAAGGCTAATGGGTAAAGTGTCTGCATGTTTTTTGTCTTCTTTTTATTATTGAAATATAGTTCACACAGTTACACTAGTTTCAGTGTTCAACATAGTGACTCCACAACTCCATACGTTGTGCTATGTTCAGTAGCCATGACTTTATTCTATCCACCCAACTGTTTGTCTATGTTCATGTGTGTCTGTTTATCATCAGGCTATGACAGATTTTTTATGATCTGTCTTCACAAATAGAATTTCACCCTCCTTGAGGGCAGGGAATTTGTTTTACCTCTTGCTACAGCCTTTAGAAACTCAATAATTATTTCTTGAGTGAAAAAAAGGAAATTAATAAATAAATGTAATGCCTTTCATTAGAAAATGCCTTATTTTCAGGGCGCCTGGGTGGCTCAGTCGGTTAAGCAGCCGACGTCAGCTCAGGTCTGATCTCACTGTGAGTTCAAGCCCCTCATCGGGCTCTGTGCTGATAGCTCAGAGCCTGGAGCCCACTTTGGATTCTATGTCTCCCCCTCTCTCTTTCTCTGTGACCCTCTCTTGCTCTCTCTCTCTCTCTCTCTCTCAAAAATAAACATTAAAAGAAAAAAAGAAAATGCCTTATTTTCATAAAATTCATAAAAGTAGCTATGTACTTTCTTTTATCCCTGTTATAGTCCTGTGTTAAGCTGTGAGAATATTAGCTGCTCATTAAGACTGGTGTAAGTTCAGGGGCACCTGGGTAGCTCAGTCATTTAAGCGTCCAACTTCGGCTCAAGTCATGATCTCGTGGTTTGTGAGTTTGAGGCCTGCGTCGGACTCTGTGCTGACAGCTCAGAGCCTGGAGCCTGCTTTGGATTCTGTGTCTCCCTCTCTTTCTGACCCTCCCCAGCTTGCACTCTGTTTCTCTCTCAAAAATAAATAAACATAAAAAAAAAATGTAAAGACTGGTGTAAGTTCAGAGTAAACTAGTGGTTCATTAGAAGTTTATTTGCATGTCTTTACAAGTTTTAATTTACATTCAATACCCATTCATAGATTTCCAGTTATAGTTCAGACTGGTAGATTTATGTAGACTTCAAAATTATTATATGCAGAATTTATTATATTATTG
Organism: Panthera leo; assembly: GCF_018350215.1. Classification (NCBI taxonomy): domain Eukaryota; kingdom Metazoa; phylum Chordata; class Mammalia; order Carnivora; family Felidae; genus Panthera; species Panthera leo. Next base: position 139,083,744 of record NC_056682.1, read on the forward strand.
TCTCAAAGTTACAGCCACATACAGATGATAAGCAACCACAGTCACAATACTGATTAGTATTCCTGGGGTTTTGAAGATAACCCATACCAAACACTTGAATGAAGCTTTTAATTTATCAAGAGTTAGAAAACAAAGTTAAAATTACTGCCACGGGGCAGAAAATGATAAATTGATATTGAAGCTCTTCCTTCTTGCATCCTTTCCTCAAAACATTTATTGAAAGTCCATTAAATAGCAGACTTTTTTCTCACAAAGGAATATGGAGAGGAATGAGCTCAAAGTCTAGAGGGATACAAAAAAGTAAACAGAAAATAAGAATGCAGAGTGATAACTGCTCAGTGTGGGGACCCGAAAGCAGTATCAAAGAAGACTTTTCTTAAGGATTTTGATCTCGATCTTGAAGTATAGAAGGGGAATTTGTCAGGAAAAAAGAGAAGAATGAAAGTTTCTAAAACTTTCTGAAAGTTGAAAAGGAACAGTAAGAATTAAAGATTATATAATGTTTCAAAAGAATTTTTGTCCAGTTGCTGTTTCTTTATTGGATAAGTAGATTAAAAACTCAGATGCATTTTCTAGCTAACTCTTGTGTATGATCTCACTGTCTTCTGTACTTTCAGTCAATAATGAAGATAATTTCTTAATTATTAAAGAGCTGAGGAATCAAGGTTAATGTGTAACAGAGGAACAGGTAGCAGGTCATTCTATGCATTGGGAAACAGTGAGCAGAACTCATAGTACAAGGTGTGTGATTCTTAAAGCAAACTTCCAGAGTATCTATGGCTTTTATCCAAGTGGACAACAAAATTTGTGGAGGAAAATCATGAAATTGAACAATTTCTTTCAAATATTCCACCCTTTCTGGCACATTTCCAATCAGGTTGGTTCTTTTCCTGCTTAGAGTGTCTATACTCAAAACACGCAATTCTGTTTGTTTTACTCCAGGGAAATCTTTGCACAGCATTTTTAAAGACAGATCACCTATAATAAAGAGAAAAGCTTATGGAAGCTTTTATTAATGAGACAATTAAGATAGCAAACACATGACAAGCTGATAAGTTAAAAATTATAAATTATAAAAATAAATCAGGGCCACACTGAGGGCTGATAGAACTAAAAAAAGGTCAGGGATTTTTTTACAATTCTATGCCTAGGAAATGAACAGGTAATAATCGCGACATCATGAGGAAAGCAGGAGTAGCTGATGAAAATAAACTCGGCCAAAAGCTTCCATCGTTTTAGGCCAATGAACTTAAGAATAGGAGATCACTCACTGTTTGATCTTGGCGACATCAAGGAATTTTTTTTTTTTCTTTCCATGGGCAAATTGAGCTCCCATGGCAGTGCTAAGAGTGATGAGGGTAGGCAGATGGAGCAGGTAGTAGGGGAACAGTGAGTGATAACCGGGATCAAGTGAAAACAAAAACAGAGTAAGAAACAGCTGCACCTGCACCCATTAAAGGCTGGTAATGGCCCCTGGGCCTCGACAGAAACCAGAGGCTCAACTCCTTGTAATTTGAAAGTTATTTTACAAGCCATTATTGTGCATTTCCTCATGCATGCCTTCCTTTTTATTGTCAGTGGAGGTTTCAAGGAAAATTGCCACAGGGCGTTTTTAAAACACAGAAGATCTGGTGATTTTACTGTGCCTGACTTTGTTTACCCACGTATTCTAAGGTAACATTTATTTTAGCAATGTGGAACCACCTTGTACCTACTTCCACATGGGACTTGATTGGCATTCTAAAGCTTTCAGAAGTTAAAAATAAATAAATAAACCAGGCACCTACCACTCTCACAAAGATTTTCCTTTATATTTTTTTAAGAGGGAAAGCAGGTGTCCTCTTAGAGTACACACGCACAGACAAGAGAGGCATGCAGAATTCCATGGTATACTCGCGAGTCAGCATATGTCATTACAATAGAATGTGAGTGGTAGGTACAAAGCACAGAAGTAATGCAAGGGGAGTACTTTCACCTCAGGAAATCTCAGAAAGAAACTGAAGAACAATCAGAGATGAAGGGGTGGGCCAGGAAGAAGAAAGGCATATGAAAAGGCTGGAGGAAATGAAACATGGTGTGTATGGGAATAGCTAAGTAATTCAATATTTTAGCAGTGCAATTAAACTAATGGTAGCCAATGAATTGCATGGAGGTGCATGAAGAATGTTGCAGTTCTTATCTATGGCCCAAATTACCCCCCAAATTTAGCTGCTTCAAACAAAGTTTTATTATTTCACAGTTGCTGCGAGTCAAGAATCTGGGTCCAGCTTAGCTGCGTGCCTCTGGCTCAGGGTCTGTCACGAGGCCGTAGTCAAGCTGTTGCCCAGGGATGCGGTCATCTCAAGGCTTGGCCGGGTCTGAAGGATCTACTTCAAAGCTTGCTCAAGTGGGCCACTCTCCACAGGTCGCTCACTGGTCAGCTTGTTTGCCCTCAATCCCTTCCAGTGAGTGATCTAAGAGAAAGTGCCCAAGAAGGAAGCCACAGGCTTTTTAAAACCTGATCGCAAGATGGCATACCATTATGTCTGCTGTATCCCATTTATTAAAAGTGAGCCACAAAGCCCGGCCCACTCACAGGGAGAAAATTGTCTGTGTGCATGAATATTACTAGGGGAGGATCACTGGGAGCCATCTAAGAGGCTGCCTACCACAAACACATGTGTATTTACTTCCAGGCATGGGTTAAGGTAACATTGCTCAGGCTGAGGACTTAGCAACCAGAAGAGTATTGAATTGGCCTTGGTGTAAGCCAAAGCCTTCACACAGAACCTTTTCTGTTGTTCCATGAGACCAAATTGGTGGTCTCAACTCCGCATATGTCTATGAAATCACTGAAAGCTTTGGAGCAGTACCCAGAGCTACAGACAGGGTAAAGATGCATCTACCTTCCATTTTTTATAATGTCAACCTCATCACTGAAGGGCGACAAGCCAACAATATCAACTAGTGATCTTTTTTATATAAGAAGCTTGTCTTGGTTAATCAAACTCATTTTTCCTTATTACAGGAAAAAGGAGTTGATCTTGTTTGGTTGTATATGGGTTGGGGGAAGCTTTTAGGCTGTGCATCTTTTAGAAACTGAGTTCACTATTGGTGCAAAAGGCAAAGCAAGACATTGGACAAATAAGCAGAAACTAGGAAAGACAGACTGTCTCTCACACTAAAGAGCTTAGATTTATGCTGTTGGAAACATCTGATCTCTGAAAGGGATTACATTTTACAGAGAGCACATTGACAGCTATGTGGAAAGAGAGTGGGTTTAAGGGGTTTGTGGAAAGGATGATCATTTCTCCAAAAGTCCTCATATTAGGGACTAGGGCAGCAACTCTGATAGGGGCAGAAAATTCAGAAAGAGTAGAATTGAGAAATTTTTAAGAAGCAAAATGCATGGCACTTAGCAAATGACTAAATGTAGAGCATATGAAAGAAGAAAGGGTTTAGGTTACTTCTTGGTCTCCTATTTTTGTTGATGAGATAAACTAGGAATGCGGAAGGAAATCTAAGTCTGAAAGAAATGATAATAGGAAAGGATAAACAAAGGATATGGCTCTGAATAGTTTTATAAATTTAAGGTCAAAGTGAAATGAAGAAAAACTAAAATAACAATTGTGTTACCGGAAAAAAGTATTTATTATTATTACCATTTTTATTTTTATTTTTATTTTTTAAATAAATTCCATAGCTCCATGCTGATGGTATGGAGCCTGTTTGGGATTCTCTCTCTTTTCCCCTCTCTCTGCCCCTCTCCCTCTCCAAAATAAATAAATAAACTCTTTAAATAAATAAACAAACAAATAAATCAATAAAATCCATAGTAACATCCTCAGTCTATGGTTTTTTTGTTTTTTCCACAATACCTTTTAGTCTATTACTCCTTTGTCGTTGGAATATGTGTAAAGTGTTAAGCCAAAGTTTTATGGGCTTGAAATTAGAGAAAAAAAAGCTCTAAGTTTTGAGAAAATAATAAGTCTACAGGTTTGGAAACATAAGGGGATAAAAAAGGATTTTACTATTGTTCAGTAAGTCATATCAGTTGGAAAGTTACTTACTGGGATTTGAATATGGAAATATTAAAGATAGTTTTCTTTCCAAAACCACCTGGAATTTTTTATTGCTATTAATTTTTAAATTGTAATAGTTCTGGAGGAAAATCCCTGACATTCATGGTTTTAGACATAGAAATTGTTGTTATTCATTAAATTAAATGCATAATTGATTTGAGGTTTCCTTAGGTTGCAAATTAACTATGACAAACAGATTTTTCTATTTATACATTTATTAATATTGCTATCACTTCAAAATAGTACAAGGAATTTCCTAACATATTTTATAAAATTTTCCAGACTGTTTATCAAACATATTTTCTAGACTGTTTTCTAAATATATTTTGTTTGTCAGTGAAAGCCTAGGAGGTCAGGAATCAAGACCTAAGGTGTCTGTTCCAAAACTAACAATAGAATGTACTTGGGCAATATTTTGAAATAAGCTTCTTCCATTCAGTAATAAAAATAATAGTTTATGATAATGACAATTAGTACATAATATTTACTGAGTTCTTCCTAAGTAACTGGCACTATCTTATGCTCTTTATGTCTGTTACCTTTATTTCTTTTTTTTAAAGTTTATTTATTTATTTTGAGAGAGAGAAAAGGCATGAGTCAGGGAGGAACAGAGAGAATCCCAAGTGGGTCCCAACACAGGGTTCAAACCCACAAACCATGAGATCATGACCTGAGCCAAAGTCAGATGCTTAACCGACTGAGCCACCCAGATACCCCTGTGTGCTACCTTTCTTTAAGTTACTTAACATTTCTATGTGAGAAATTACTAGCCATATTAAAAAATGAGGAAACCAAGGGCCATGCTTCCATAAGACAGTGGTGGAATCCAGATTTGAACTCAGGCAGTCTGGCTCAAGAGTCCATTACTCCTAACTGCCTCTACATATTTTTTTAAGCATTTTTGTTATTGTTGTTGTTGTCCTTAAAGCAAAAACATATAACAGTAGCATGTAAGTTAATACAATTAGTGTTCCACAATCTTTATCTTTTGGAAGAGTAAAATGAAGTACAAGCTGGTTAAATATTTTTCTAAAGATATTCTAGCTATTTTAAACTATTATAGTAGTAAAACAGTAAATAAAATATTCTAGAAGAAAAGTAAGAACATGTAGATACTTTCCTTAAATGACCTGGAATTCTGAGCTATGTCATATTTTACTAGTGATCAAATAAAAATATTTTTTTTTCTAGAAAGGATACATAGGTGTTCTTTCACGTGGAAAGTAAATATTTTTCTTAAAATATTGAAATGTTATCTTGGAACATATAGGACATTGCTCTAACTCATGAAGATCTGTTTTCTTTTATTTATTTTTTACTTTATTTTTGCTGGAAGGCTGGGGGAGAAGTGTGGAAAGAGGAAAACAAGATTTTTTTTTCCCCCTGAACTAAATTACCAAACTGAAAGAAAAACAATACAATCATGAAAAGTATTCCTAGATGAGAAAAGACCAATTGATAAACACATACCTGCATCCAACTGCTTATATAATACCCCATGGGTGCTGTGGTAACACTGTAAAAACATGGTTTATATCTTTGAAATATCAGATTTAATTTAAATCAATTTCAAGCCAACTACTTTATTCCACAACTGGTGAGTAACACAGCCAGTCCCCACAATGTTTAAGTTAGTGAAGAAATGGAAAATCAGGGAAAGAACATATGCTAGTCTTGATCTGCTATGTATGTGAAATGCCAAAAGCATTACAAAGAAAGATAGCTCATAACACATTTCAGCACTAGTGAAGTATGGGGGAAAAAAAGTTAATCTCTTCTTGATACATTTCGTTTTTTCTTTTCCTTTTCATTCTCATTATTTGATGGTTACTTATCCAACTGTTAACACAGGTTGAACAAATATACCTGTTTTAATTTAAGTAAATTTAAAAGAAGTATAGTATAAAATAAATATGAGATAAATATATTTGGACGCTTTTAAACAGACATTTTCTTCTCTTTTCAAATACAAGTTACATTTATCAAGTATAAATGATCCCATCACATTTATGGGTTAAAAGTTTTTAAAAGGCAAAAGAAAACCCATGCAAATACTTGAAACGTACAGGCCTCTTCAATATATAAAATTTAATGTTATCATTCTAGTTATGTCATAGGGGAAAAGTCCAAGCTTCCAGTTAAATATGACAGATTGAACACATACTGTATTTATGCTCCCACTGGAAAGCCTAGTGAAATAACAGTAAAGGCATACAAATTGTATAAATTCCTAAGGGCAGTCAGAACTAGGAGGAAACGAATGAAGAAGAGAGAAATCCACAAAACTGTAGAAGATGAAAAGCAGATTGTTAAGCCATAGTTAATACAACAGAAGAGGTTAATACCCAAATGTTCTCTTCAGAGGGGAAAGAAAATTACAGGCACTAGGTAGTTGAAGGCATGAGTGGATGTGGGGCCAAAATCAGAATTATGGGAAAGCCTGTATAAGGACCAGTTAGAACTACCTTCCATATCCTCCCTAACTTTGGCAGCAAGGAAAGTATCCTTCCCTCCCCAATTCTACAGAAGTTTTGAGAAGTTGAAAAATACAGGGTCTCTGGAACTCAGAAATCAAACAGGAGCATCAGAAGCCATATTGAAAACAGGATCATGAAGTGAAAGTCAACAAACCTGAAGGTCTGAATAAGAAGACCCTGGTTGGTCCCTGGTTCCTTTTTTCTTTTCTTTCTTTTTTTTTTTTTTTTTTTTTTAACTCTCAGGTTGGCAGTGAGGTCTATACTTGTCACCTTTTTATCTCCATTATGGACAGATGATTAGAGAAGTCTTTGCTGGTGAAACTGACCTCTGAAAAGAAAGAATATAACTTGGGGAAGGTCTTCCCTAACTAATCAGTGGCTTCTTCACTGGATACCTCCATGGTGAGGTACTGGTACCTTTGTACTTTTAGGAAAAGCCAGCCACAGGGATAAAACTTTCCAAATGGCTTTTTAGTGCTTTTTTTTTTTTTTAATATAAATTAACCAAGGGTTCTAGATATTGGAGGGTGGCTTCTAACATGAAACAAAGATGATAAATCAAACAGAAAAGAAGATTCAGAGAAAATACAGTCAATGAAAACAAAATAAAAACCTAAATATAAATATGTAAAATTAATATACTCAAAGAGTTAAGAGAAAGTAGTTCATCCACGATATGAAAAAGAAACATATCAGAGAATGAGGCAAAACTTTGGGAAATTAGAAAAGTGATGGAAATAAAATATTCAATAGCAAATATTCAGAAAGTACTTGGAGGAAGTGGTGTATCTAGGATGGGGCAACGGGAATGGTCTTACCAGGGTGCAGGCAAGAAGGAGGTACACTGTGTGCAAAAAATTTAACAATAATGAAACGACTAAAAGTAGGACGTCTTTTTTTTTTTCTTTTAAGTAGGCTCCACGCCCAGAACAGAGTCCAATGGGCTGCTTGAACTCATGACCCTAACTGAGATCAGGACCTGAGCAGAGATCAAGAGTCGGACCCTTAACCAACTGAGCCACCCAGCAACCCCTAGTATGCTTTTTATTATTTTCCTGAACCAACAATTCTAAATAATGTCAATGATAAAGTATTAGTCACCAGTTTATGTGCAGGCAGCTTTTAGACATTTGTGGAAGTTGCTGTTGGGTCTAAGAAATAAACCCAAGGACACAAAGATATGGACGGTATTAAAATGTCTGAAATTCACTGTGTAATGAAATTTTTATGTTTTGTTATTTATGTCATCATTTCTTACTTTGTATAATTTTGCTTCCTTTCCCCTTTTTCTTTATTACATTAGCTGGTCTAATTTGTCAATTTTTTTCATAGCAACAGATTTTGATATATTACTTAGGTGGGCTATTTTTTCACTGTCTACCTCATTGATTGCTACTTTTATATTTAATAACTCCTCCTTAAGGGCTTCTTTGGTTTATTTTGTTGTTTTTTTATCTAGGCTTTTTTTTAAAGGGGGTGAGTATTTAATCCATTTATGCATTTTATTATTTTTAACAGGTACCACTGACTTACATTAAAATATGCACATATTTAAAATGTACTACTTATGTTTTACCTGAGTAAAACCCATAAATCATCCTGACAGTATGGATAATCAATATCGTATCACCCAGTTAATTTTTTTTTTTACCTTCTGTAACTTTCTTCCTTTCTCTCCCAACCCCTCATCCCAAGAGAATCACAGATCTGCTTTCTTTCAACGTAAATTAGTTTGCAGTTTTAGAATTTTGCATAAATGGAATCACCTGTGGACTCTTTTATCTGACTTTTTTCACTCAGTGTAACCATTTTGGGATTCATCCATGTTGTCACATGTATCAGCAATTCATTTGCCCTTTGCTAAGCGGTATTCCCTTGGATGTCTACACCACCACTTCTTTATCTTTCAGCCTGTGAGTGGACATTTGGGTTGTTTCCAGTTTGGGGCTGTTATGAATCATGCTCCAATGACCATTCATGTACAAGTTTTTGTATGGGCATATCTCTTTCATGACTAACTAGGAAAATGGCTCAGTCATATGGTAGGTGTATGTTTAACCTTTGAGAAACTGTACAAAATTTCTCCAAAGTGATTGTATATTTTAAATTTTAGCACTTCCTTAGTGAGACTAGTGATGTTGAACATCTGTTCAAGTAGTTCTTTGCCACCCATATGTTTTCTTTGGTAAACTGTCCCCGAAATTTTGTCTGCTTTTATTAATGCATTGTTTATTTCCTAAGCATTGAATTTTGAGAATTCTTTATATATTCTGGATACTAGTGTTGATTCAGATATGTTTTGACTGTGTTATCTCTCAGTAGGTGATGTGCCTTTCATTCTACTAAATATCATTTGAAGAACAGACATTCTTAATTTTCATAAAGTACAATCGATCAATTTTTCTTTTATGGATTATGGATCTACATGTGTTAGAAAATCAATAATTCATCATTATTTTTGCTTTAAACAGTTTATTCTATTTTAAAGATATTTTAAAAATTTCAAAAAATCTTTCAATTTACCAATGTACTTATCATTTATGTCTTGTCTTCTTTCTTTCTTCCTTCCTTCCTTCCTTCCTTTTTCTTTCTTTCTTTCTCTTTCTTTCTTTCTTTCTTTCTTTCTTTCTTTCTTTCTTTCTCTTTCCTTCCTTCTTTTCTTTCTCTTTCTTTTCTTTCTTTCTTTCTTTCTTTCTTTCTTTCTTTCTTTCTTTCTTTCAGAAATAGAGAGCGAGAGAGAGAGAGAGAGACAGAGAGAGCATGAGTTGGGGAGGGGCAGAGAGAGAGAATCCCAAGCAGGCTCCGTGCTGCCAGTGCAAAGCCTGACGCAGGACTCAATCCCACACACCACAATATCACAACTTGAACCAAATTCAAGAGTCATATGCTTAACCAACTGAACCACCCAGGCACTCCTGATTTCTTATATTCTTTATTCCTTTGTGTAGATCCAGGTTTCTATCTGGTCTTATATTCCTTCTGTTTGAATGACTTCTTTTAACATTTGTTGTAGTGCAGATCTGCTGGTGGTGAATTATTTCAGCTTTTCTATGCTTGACAAAGTATCTTGCCTTCAGTTTTTGAATGACAGCTTTGTTGGGTAAAAAAAAATCTAGGGGGACAGGTTTTTCCTTCAGTTCTTTAAAGATGTTTCTTCACCATCTTCCCATTTACATTGTTTCCTACCATAAATACACTTTCCTTTATCTTTGTTTCTCTGTATATAAAGCATTTATTTTCTCTCTCCTTGCTGCTGCTGCTTTTAAAATATTCTGTTACCGGTTTCAAGGAATTTGATTTTGATGTCCATGATGTAATCTTCTTTATATTTCTTACACTTCAGGATCATCGAGCTTCTTGAATCTGTGGGTTAATAGATGCCATCATATTTGGAAATTTTCAGCCATAATCTCTTGTCATACTTTTTTCTCTCCTTTGTGAATTCAAATTACATGTGTATTAAGCTGTTTGAAGTTATCCTGCAGCTCACAGAATTGCTATAGATTTTTTCATTCTTTTTCTCCCTGGGCTTAATTTTGGTTAGATTCTATTGTTAATTCTTTAAGTTCAATAAATGGAAGAAGCCCCAGTCGCCTAATGGATAAGGCATTGGCCTTCTAAGTTCACTAAATGGAAAAGTTCATTTTTTTCCTAAATGTCTAATCTAATGTCTAATCTGCTATTAACCCTATTCAGTGTATTTTTCATTACAAACACTGTAGTTCTTATCACTAGAAGTTCAATTGGGGTCGTTTAAAAAACATCTTCCAACTCTTTACTTAATATGTTCAGTCTTCCTTCTAAGTTCTTAAACAGATGGAATACAGTTATGATAACTATTTTAATATCATTGACCATTTATTCTATCATTTGTATGAATTCTGAGATAGTTTTGTTGATTTTTCTCCTCATTCAATAGAAACTATTATGTGTAGTATTTTTCTGTTTCCTTGTATTTTGGATAATTTCTATTAGATGCCAGATATTGTGAATTTTACCTTTTGGGGTAAATTTGGATATTTTTGTATTCCTATAAAAACTCTTGAGCTCTATTATGGAAAGTGGTCAAATTACTTGGAATTAGTTTTATCCATTCAATTGTTGTTTTTAAGTTTTGTTAGGTGGGGCCAGAGCAACATTTAACTACAAGTTAATTTTCCTTACTACTGAGGCAAAACCCCTTTGAGTACTCTACCTGATGCTGAGTCATGAGATTTTTCCACTCAAGGTAGTGGTCTTGTGTTGGGTTTCAAAATTGTTCCTTTTTATCCATTCAGATAATCCACTCCCATTACTCCAGATAAACTGCACATCGCATCCCTGATACTGGGCTCAGTGCTTGAGGGGGACCCTCTACAGATATCAGATGTTGTCTCTCTGTGCAGATCACTCTTTTCCAGTCTACTGGCCAGTGAACCACAGCTGCCTTGGCCTCTTGAACCCACCAGCTTTATCTGTTCAACTCATGGAGACTTCCAGGCTCTACCTGGTTTCTTTCTCTCTGCACTGCAACCAAGACACTTCCTCTGGGCAGTAATTTGGAGAAATTGTAGGACTCACCTCATTTACTTCCCATTTCCCAGGGATTACTGACCTTTTCCCCTGATATCCAATATTATAACAATCATTGTTTCATATTTTTTTAGACATTCATTTAGTTGTTTCATGAGGGAGGTAAATGTGGTTTCATGAGGTAAATAAAAACGACATTTACTTAGTTGTTTCATGAGGGAGGTAAATCTGGTTACAGTCCCATGTGAAAATCCCTTAACTATTTTATAAACCACCCAGAGCTGGTGTTCCCTTCACCTGCTTCTCCTTCCAATTCTCCACCTGTGCATTAAGACAGCAGCAGCAAAAGTGCTCATTGATTTTTTATTCCTTCATTTTTTTGTGTGATAAAAACATTGAGTGCTTTGACGTTTCTTCTGATTACCATTTAAATATATGCCTTTGCTCCTGGTATGTAGTATCTTTAATTATTATTACTGCTTATAAATTCTATTATTTCAGTTTATTTTTCTCTTTTCATCTAAGAACTGTTTAATAGAAGATTTTATTTTTAATTTATAGATGAAAGCATCTTTTTGTCTTCATTATGTCAATAATTTCTAATTTTATTGCCCTGTGATTTAAGTGTTTTTGTTTTGTTTTGTTTTGTTTTTGGTAATATTTTCACTATAGGAAAATAACTGATGTTTTATTTGTGACCTAATATATGGTTAATCTTTTGAATAGTAATCTGTATTCGAGTTCTTCAATACTTTTCAAACCTCCTCTCTGACGTCCATTAAATTCCCTAATAGTTCCCCTACCATCGTTGACTCTTGACAACTGTTCCAAAATAGTATATAGAGACATGTCTCCTATATGTTCCTACTGATGGAAAGAGCTGTTTTAAGCACATTCCTTACTGAAGAAATCCTTTCCCTGCCACCTATATATTCTTCAATTCACCACAAATTTATTGATCTTAATGTGGGTACCATAGATACCGTGCTAAAGACCTGGGTTTTTGTCCCAGAGGAAGCATGGTAATCTGTCCTGTTTTTGTCTCCTCGAGTTTTACTAGAATCTCTTATGGTTTTGTTTTCATAGTTTCACACGCAATGTTCCAAGGACTTACTACTGCCATAGGCTGTTACCAAAATTAATGTAGACCTTATTTAGAAAAACTATACTGATGATCACCAATAACAAGATTGTATATCATCTTTGTCTTTTCATGTTCTCTCCTCCCTTTCCTGGAGTTACAAAAACTCAGGTTTTAATAATTAGTAGGGCACTACTATTACCAACTTTAAAAAAAGGAAAAGCCAGAGAAAAATAATGTATATCAGCAAATTAATGTATCATTATAATTTTAAAACTAAAAATGGTAAAAAAAAAAAAAAAACTACAGTGATTAAAAATGAAAAGGTATTTGTGAAATGGGGAAGTCAAATGTTTCAACTGGAAGATAGCTGTGCTCCTAATATTTTATAAAAGTAAAAACTTCATGATTAATAGAATTAAGTGAGATTTGGACTAACTTTACCTCAGTTTTTACTTGTACAAAATGGTGATGAAAAATATCAATCTTATGGGGTTGTTGATAAGATCAGAATCAATGAGTACAAAAGCTTTCCTGATACATAGCAAGCATTGGAAACATGGTAGTTCTTCTTTTCATTATTATTAATTCATTCTTTTATAAATATGGGAATTAAAAAAAATTAAACAATGATCCTAAGACATAAATAACTTATAGGCCTTTCCAGAATACATTTTAGGGGAATTGAGATGTTTTGTCTACCAGTAGTTGGAAAGAAAGAGTAGTAGTCATATGTGATTTCTGCTGACCTGAGTTTATTTCCAGTAACACACAGTGGTCACAACAAAGCATTCAAATATGACTTTGTATATCTCAAATGTCATGGGAGAAGCTGGAACTACACAGGAGAAAATCATTGCCAGACGTTCTGCTTCTCTTCTCTTACTTAAAAACAGCTAACTCAACTCATCCTTCAATTTTCTGCTTAAACATGCTCACTTCCTCAGTGAGGCCATCATTCCCTTTAGGCTGGACTCCTCTAAGTGGTCCCATGCCCTAATCTCAATTTCCTCTTATCATAATATTCATCACATTTTTTCATAGTTATTTTTTAGTTGCACTTTTTCCCAGTATGTTGCAAACTCCATAAAAAGATAAGACATGTCTGTTTATTCAATGTAGCCCCACCACCAAGCAGATAGTTTGACATAAGGTTGACAACTCAATAAATATTTATTGAATATATGAATGGGTAAATGAATAAATTCTCTAAAAGAATGTAAATTTATGTGCAAATTTAAATTTAGGGCCAAAAGTAGTTCTAGAATCTGGTTCTGAAGCAGTCACCAAAGAACATGTAAACATACTTTTCCAAGGATTTTGATGGAATGAAAAAACGTTACTTGCATTCCCAGAGCAACCTCTTTATCATTGGTAATCATCATAGACACTTAGAGATCTTCTGGATAGTATCGCTTTGGAAACAGCTAGGACTCCTTCATCCATAGCTACACATTGAATGTATATCTATTCAGACTCAAATACTACTTTGTAGAGAACTATGTACCAGACTAAGGGCTCTGTGTCTCATCTTATGATTTCACTCAATAGCACAAACTTTAATGGGGCAGGATAATCATTTCTATTACAAACAAGAAAAGTGACTACAAAAGGTATCATAACCTGAGCAAAGTCATTTAGCTTGTTAGTAGAAGAACCAAGATGCATATACAAGATGGAAGCTTCCATGGTGGGAGCGGATGTTTTAGGGTAAGATGCAGTAATGTCATTATGCTCCACTTGTTTTTGCATATGGGAGTAGGCAGGTCTGAGCGTGTCATCAGTGAACTCAGCTGAAGCCCAAATGAACTGCTTATCTTAGGAATCAGATCAGAGCTGTTCTTACTGACAGTCACACTTGCTGTCAGCCATCAGATATTTAAGCATCTAAGCTTAACTTTCCTCATCTGCAAAGTGAAAATACTATGTGTCTTGTTTCTTTCACATGGCAATTGGGAGGAACCATAAGATAACCATATAGAAGTCACATTGTAGTAATATAGCACTTGAGAGTTTTGAACGCTTTATGAGCACAGCTATTATCTCGATTATCTTACTCTGTTCCTATTCCACCAAGTAAGGTTTGTTCTCTTTCTTATTTTCATTTAGAGTTTTATGGACTTATAGGTTACTACTCCTGCATTCCTTCAGCGCTAGGAACATTATCCCAGAATGTTTAAAAAGAAGATAATTATTTTCAGATTCTGACATAATGAAAATCAAATCAGGTTCCCAGGAAAATAACAACTGCTTACATTAAAGACTTGCTATTTCATGGTTATCATTAAAATGAATGCAACTTCAAGAAACTTTGATGGAAATAACATTGGGCTTGACGTTTAAATATAGCTCTGCCTTTATTACCATCACGGCTTTCAGTTTGAAATCCTCATCAATAAAATGGAGGTAATAAACTCAAGCCTTAAAATCATCAAATTCCATCAAATTGTGAATGGCAAAGTGATGAAGAGTTTAGGCTGTACTCACATAGTTCATACTTAAGCAAGACATACATCCAAAGGAAAATATGTAGTTTCTATATTTGAAACCAATTTTTCTTTTTAAAAACATTTTTTTACTCTGAAAAGCACTTGCCCATAATTGATGATTAACTAAATTGATGAGCAATTTCTCTGACAACACACTGTAGACTCATTTTGGCTTTTCATTAAGTGCAGTGTTTATGACAACCCTCAGGATTTTCAAAGGTATGCTATTTCCACATCAGAAACAACAACAACAAAAATAATTTATGCCATCACAGAACAGAAAACAAACCTTTTTGTAGAATAAACTGCTTGATCTTAATAGATCTACAAAAAGGTTTGTTTCCTATAGTAATCTATCAGTAGCAAACATACCTACGTATTGCCAGGATTTTCAGGGAGATCAAAATATATCTGAGGTAAGCCAACTTGTCACTTTTTCTCCTCTTAAAGGCTGGGTCATATAGAGGCAGCAAAATGCTTTGTGTTTCTTTTACTGTGTTCCACCCAAACCACATAGCCAAGTTTCAGTACCATGGTGTTTACATAGCGAACTTCAAACACCTATTTCCTAATTTGGATTGATCAGAACATCTTCAAAACATCTGCCTAACTTGGTACACTGCCCAGGAGCCCTAATAACTTTTGAGAAGAGAAAATGTGATTTATTGGCTTGGACAGGGAACTACCTGGAAAATTATGAGGTTTTAGCACGACTATCAGGACTCGTTACTTTGCCAAGAGTAAGCCATGTGGAATGCAGTAAGAACTCTAGGCAGCTTTAAAATAAACTCTTTGATTAAATGCAATTATAAGAAATTGTCATCTGTCAGAATTGATATTTTTCCTTGGAATATGTAAAAAGTCATCAATGTCGGAAGTATGATTAGTAGATTTCCAAACCTGACTTCATTTTCCTACATGGTATGTTCTGGAGGTAATGGGAAAGACTGCTTTCTCAAAACTCTATCTGCCTTCCAAGTTCTGGGATACTTACAATCTGATTTTCTCAACAGGTCTTATAAGACTTTCTAAAGGGAAGGGGAACATAGCAAGGTAAGGGGATAACATAAGAAAACAAATTGGATTACTGCCAACAGCATTAAAGGAGAGCATTTTCCTTGGTGGGTTCACCATAACTCCAGACCTATCCTTGGTGTCTTAAACTTAGAAATTTGATTTGTGAGCATTCTGGAACCATTTGTGGAACTAACTCACATTAACCAAAGTTACAGATATGTAATGGATAAAACTAGATTCTTTTTTAAGGATTAAAATGGAGAACTATAACTACCCATGTATCCAGGTTCTTCAACTTTTACCCTGAGAATTCTCTTCAGGAAGTCTAACCACATGGAAGTCGAATTATAATCAGAAGTCTCCTTTGAAGGACAGAATCTGGAAAGGATTATTTATTATATGACTTGAATGTTTAAATTCATCATACCAAATGACTATTTAAAAATTAGAAACTAGAGGGGCACCTGGGTGGCTCAGTCAGTTAAGTGTCCGATTTTGGTTCAGGTCATGATCTCACAGCTTGTGAGTTCGAGCCCTGCATCTGGCTCTGTGCTGACAGTTCACAGCCTGGAGCCTGCTTCTGATTCTGTGCCTCCCTCTCTCTCTCTGCCCCTCCCCTGCTCTCACTCTGTGCCTCTGTCTCTCAAAAAATAAACAAACATTAAAAAAATTAAAAAAATAAAACTTAAAATCTTGAAACCAAAAAATCCATCAGTCAATCAATCAATCAACAAATAAAAATTAGAGTTAGTCACTTTAGGAAACCACCCTTTCCAAATACTCCTGAAACCTCTCTTTTCCCCTCTCTCACTCCCTCTCTCTAGCCTCCAGGGGGAATATACCACTGAGTCACTAAAAAGTACAGCTTTTCAAATCGGTTTCTCAGATAACTTTTATTCCAAGAATTCAAGAAGACAACATTAGATCACAGATAACCTAGGGACAAGGATAAAAGGCAACAGGAAATAGGGTCAAGAGGTAAGAAATTCTGGAGATATAGTTTACTACTTCAGAAGTCTTGTTTATTTGTTTGTTGTGTTTGTGTTTTTATAACTTCCTAAGTTTACTAGGGTCTGCTTTGTGGCTTACTTCTATTTGGGTATGAGCAATTTTCTTCCCTGGAGTTCAGGCACCCATCAAAATGACTGCAAACTTGGAAGTGAAGTGCGTCTTTGAAGCAAGGGCAAAAGTCACAACACCCATTTACTCTGATTACTTCAAAAGAGAAATTTACTCAGTTTTTATTCTGAAAAGCATTGTTTTATTATTTTATGAAAACTTGGTTATAAATTGAATAAGCTTAATTGTATACCATAGTCATTAAGACCATAGCTCTAAAAAAGATCTGGCTTTTGGAGTCTCAGCTCACCCATTGCCTGGTTCTCAAAACAAGGTAATAAAGAGAGTACCTAACTCACAAAGTTGTAGTAAGGATTGCACTGGAGCATGCCATCTCGGCAGAGTGCCTGGCACATGGTAAGTGCTCCATAAATTCTGGTGGCTACTGTTATCATTGTTGCTATTGGTGATGCCTTTGTGGGATTCTTCTCATATCCTCGAATTCTTCCCATAGTATAGAAAATAATTTATTCTCTATGGAGTAAGCACAGCCTCATTCAGACTGTTGGATCATCTCTTGCCTGGCCTCTTGCCTTAAAATCTAATAACTTTCTTCCCAAAATTGTGCATAACTGCCTGTTGCACAACTGAACATGCAATTCTCCTGACTTCAACTCCTCAATGATCCCCTACATAGGATCAAGCCCATTAAGAGGATCCTTATAGCCAAGCTCTTGCCCAACCCTCTAGTCTCTTCTTTTTTAGTTTATGACCCATCAACACCATTAACCTTTAGTCTTTTACATATTGTGCTGTCTCTCACCTCCATGCATTTGCTCCAGTCTCTCTGCTCTCCTCGAATACTCTCTCATCCCCTATCTATCAGGTTAACTCCTACATATCCTTGAAGAGTCAGTTCTTACATCCTCTCCGAGCCCCCAACTCAATGGCTGGCTCACTACTACCCCGTGGCATGCTTCAGTGCTTGGCACACTGCAGGCTCTCAAAGAATAAATGGATGAAACGATATCCCCTTTGATAGGATACCTAGGTACAGAAAGATGAGGAAATGGAGACACAAGAAATTTTCCACTTGCATGTTTGAAATACAATATCAGTCAGACTGTGAAAAACAGTCTTCATACATATAAACATAGCAGAACTTTTGGTACCATTTTTCTAAAGTTAATTTTATTTATTTTGTGTGTGTGTGTGTGTGTGTGTGTGTGAGAGAGAGAGAGAGAGAGAGAGAGCGCGCGCGCGCAGGGTAGGGGCAGAGAGAGAGAGAGAAAATCCCAAGCAGGCTCCATGCTGTCAACATGGAGCCCAGCACAGGGCTTGATCTCACAAACATGAGATCATGACCTGAGTCAAAATCAAGAGTCGGACGCTTAACTGACAGAGCCACTCAGGTTCCCCTCAGTACCATTTTTTGAATGGTCAGTGGATCATTTTAGGACAAACTATTCACTGATTTGTTAAATTAATCCAGTTATTATAGAAGCACAAATCATTCCAAACCATTTCTATATCTGATTTTTAAAAAGTCTTTGGACTTTTTTTAATACAGTTGTTACTAATTTGAAAGTTTAGAGTACACTCATTTTAGTAAAGAAAGTAATTAGAAAATTTTTAAGTATGGATCTCATAGTCAGTCACCTCTACTGACTTACACATTTAATATGCTCAAGTCAAAATAAGACTTTTTCACACTGCCAAGACCAAAAGCCCAAGCTAGTCGCTAAGAAATGAAGATTGCCATTGTTAGTTGGTGTTCATCATACTTTTTATTATTACATATAACCTAGATTTGGGACTTAGCACCTACTGAAGTTTTTGTTGATACATAGGGCTAAATGTGGTTAACCTATTCTATCCCAGCTGTGCTGGTTTTGGAATATTAACAGTTGCATGAATGCAGGGTGTTTTTCTCAGTATGCTAAACAGCCATAATTCTAACAGTACTTAAGAAGCAGACGTTGGAAGATAATGGTATGGAGGACAGCATGGCTATTAACAAATAACCAAGTGCCTTAAATACATAAGTAGGGCATGTTGCCAGAGATTTTTACCTTTAATATGTGAGAAGTGTGGTTATCTCATAACCATAGCTTCTACATATGTGAACCTCCCAGAAATTTGGCTTAATGAAGCTCAGGAGAAGTTTTTGAATGACATTTTGAACTAGGTAACTATTGCTTCCTCATTACTGACATTAGAATTTAACCACAGAGGATCCTATATTTTAGGAATGCAAGCAAAGGATGTAATTCGAAGCATTTAGGTGAAAACTCCGACTTGTTAATGTTAATTAACATTAATCTGCTTTGGGGTGCCTGGGTGGCTTAGTCAGTTACGCGTCCAACTTCCGCTCAGGTCGTGATCTCGCGGTCCGTGAGTTCGAGCCCCGCGTCCGGCTCTGTGCTGACAGCTCAGAACCTGGAGCCTGCTTCTGATTCTGTGTCTTCCTCTCTCTCTGACCCTCCGCCTGCTTATTCATGCTCTGTCTCTCTCTGTCTCAAAAATAAACGTTAACAAATTTTTTTAATAAAAAAAACCATTAATCTGTTTTAAGAAAACAGAATTCACGGACCTTGTGTTCTATAACGTCTGGGTGAAAAAAATATCTGTTAAGACTACTAGGAGGGTCCAATCTTGAAGCAGCTTCATCTTGATAAAAGGTAGCAACTAATTTTTCTGGCATAACTAGAAAAAATGTTAGTCTAGATGAGGACATCTCCCAGATGACTAAATATTTCTACTTTTTAGGTCCATACTTTTTAAAATAGCAATAGTAAACAAGAGTTGAAGGAAGTATGGTATAATGGGAAAGACCTTCACCCTGGGTTCCAGTTAGGTGAAAATTAGGACCTGGGCCTGGCTACTCACAAGCTGTGTAGCTTTAGACAAACCATTTGGCTTCTTTCAGCCTCGGTTTCAACATTTGTAAAATAAACATAATGTTATAAAATTACCTTGTATGGTTATTCTGAGGGTTAGTGTCAGGCACATAAAAGGAGCTCAATAATAATCAGTTATTATTGTTCATTGTATCATTATATGTAGAGACTGATTATACATTATATGTAGAGACTGGAATTTTAGAGCCAAAAAGAAGAAGAAGGAGAAGGAGAGGGAGAGGGAGAAGGAGAAGGAGAAGAAGGCGACAACACTAGAAAGAGAGGTACAGAGGCCTTAAATCCAAATACTACCAGAGGCAAGCTAATGCATAAGTAAGGGGGACAAAGGGTGGAGTAGTGGAGCCCTGGTAGAATCAGGGAACATATAAATGCCTCTTTTTAAAAATTTTTTAAAATGTTTATTTATTTTTGAGAGAGAGAGAGACAGACAGAGCACAATTGGGGAGGGGCAGAGAGAAGGAGACACAGAATCCGAAGCAGGCTCCAGGCTCTGAGCTGTCAGCACAGGGCCCAATGCGGGGCTCGAACTCACAAACCGCAAGATCGTGACCTGAGCGAAGTCAGGCGCTTAACCGACTGAGCCACCCAGGTGCCCCCATATAAGTGCCTCTTTAAGGCTTTTATTCAAAATCTTTTAGACACTATGCACGCACACACACACACACAAACACACACACACACACACACACACACACACACACACACACACACACACATACACACACAAACTCACTTCAGCTCTTCAAATTTGTTCCCAGGCCATCAGTCCATATACGGTCCAGCTTGATATTTTCAACATGATTGTTTTAAAAGTGTGAAAGTCACTGCTGAGAGAGACTGTTACTTGTCCCAATCACTCAGCAGCTGAGTGGCAAAGCTGGAATCAGCATCTGCTTCTCCAGTGTGTTTACTCAAGCTTCTTTCTTTCAGCCCCAAGTTTGTCTCTTTCTGGAATCCCTAAGAAATCTAATTTCCTTTTCCGGTTTCTGCATCTTGCTTTCTTTGGACAAAGTTAAATCCATTTTCCTCAACCATCCTGGCCGATGAGAACACAACTTCATCTACCTCCACATTGGGCCTCAAATAATGAGGCTCAGATAAAATGTTCTCCCAGCTCACATTCTTCTGATTTTTCAACCTTGAAGATAGAACTGAGTTTTCTTCCCTGTTGAAGCCTCAATTTCTAAATCCTCCAAATTTCTTTCAGTTACACTATTATTACCACTGCCTTATGTAATGCAATCTTGATTTATCTTTCTCATTGTTTTGAGGTCAATATCTCTAGCTGGCATTGAGAGGAATCTGATACTTGCCTAATAGCCACTGATTTTTATTGCTTATCAGAGATATAAGGAAGTCAGACATTTGTGTACTACTTATTATATATGGATAGCTGTAAAGAATAAGTATACAGGTTCTAGTATGCCCTGGCTAAATAACAGCTGTGATCGTTGCAAACATTCATTATGTACTTCATAACTGTCATAGGGAATTTCCATGTATTAATTCATTTAATTTCTACATTAGAAAGCAGGTGCTAGTGGGCGCCTGGGTGGCTCAGTCAGTTAAGTGTCTAACTTTGGCTCAGGTCACAATCTCGCGGTCCATGAGTTCGAGCCTCACATCGGGCTCTGTGCTGACAGCTCAGAGCCTGGAGCCTGCTTGGGATTCTGTGTCTCCCTCTCTCTCTGCCCCTCCCTCACTCACACTCTGTTTCTCTCTTTCTCTCAAAAATGAATAAATGTTTTAAAAAATTAAAAAGTAAAGAAAGGAGGTGCTAGGATTATTCCCACTTTACAGATGAGGAAGTTGAGGCATACAGACATTTAGCGACCGGTCTGAGGTCACACAGCTGTAAAACATGGAAGCCTGCTCCAGAGCACATGCCATTAATTATTACACTCATCTCTATCTTGAAACATATTTGTATTATTTAAACAAAAGTTTTATTAGGCTAAAAGAATTTTTAAAAAATGAGAGTCCCCATTACACATTGGCCCAAACTCTCTCTGTCTTCCTGTTTTCCTCAGATATGCCCTGAGCTAATACAATATTGAAACAATATAGCAAGATGTTGCACATTGCCACCAACATGAGTGAAACCTGGATCACCGTATGAAATGTTGACTTCACAAACAAACTTCTTGATCAACCAGTCTGTTCAACTCTATGCCTAATGACCCCAAGAACCCAGTCTGTGTTTGTGTTCCATTTTATCTAGCTTGTAGATGACAGAACACCATGGGCCCTTTGCTGAATCAGACTGTCCAGCGTCTACAATACCAGGGGCAGGTGAAACAGACCCATTCAGATGAAGGAAGCGTTTTAACTTGGGAAGAAACTTGCTCAATAAATTTTCTTAATCATAGAAGTAGAGATCTATATCAAACTATGAATGAGAAGGGCAGCAATATGTAACAGTGCTTCTGATATTTAACCCAGATTATTTATATGTATTACAGACTTATGCTTGTTTGCAAATCTGGCAACATTTTTTTTTTGTCTTTATGCTTTACAACAGCATCGTTTGCTTTCATTTACCCGTACAACAGAGAGGCTGTAAGTCAAAATGTCTTTCCGAGAAGCCACATCCTTTAACAAATGTAAAACATGTGGAGGACTAAAACAGTTAAACTCTAAAAAGAAAAATAAGTTTCTCTAGCTACTGACTGATATCTAAATGCAAAAAGATTTGGCTATAGGAATGTATTCATTTTAGTTAAAACATTTATTGGGCTCATTTTGGTTTAGCATATTTTTTTCCAGCTATTGAAAAAAAAAAGTAAAAGTGTTAATAGCCATAGTATTTATAATAGTAAAAACAGAGTTGATATTTATTTTGTGTGGCTTTTACTGTTTTGAGGCTGATATTCTACAGATCAGATGGCAAATTAAACCATACGCTGGGTTCCTATATTAATCTTTAAAAATGTTTTTATTTATATTTGAAAACAATGCTTATAGTCAATTATTTCAATATTTTTATGTTGTGATTTTGTTTTTGGTAACTGAATGCTTAAATTCAAGGGCACTTTCTCAGGATGTATCAGTGTTAAGTATTACTTGTTTTTAACCATACTATTATTCAGATTGTTTCTGTGAGTGAGTGATCATACAGAAAAAGCTTATACTATCACAATTTTGAAACTTGCCTAAATGACTCTCCATTGAAAGAAAGCTATTTGGACAGGTCCATATGTCCTGTTCTCAGTATGTTAAAAATACTAACATAAAAGGTATTTTATTCATAAATATTTTCACTACTTTAAAATAGAATCCTTACAAACCTTATAAGAAAAATATCTACCACCAGTCTTTCCCAGTTGAATTTGTCTATGAAGAATATAATTTGCACTGTAAATAACACATTGAATCTAATAAAGACAATGCCAGGAATTATGTGGAATGTTGGACTCATTTTTACTTACATTAAGTAAAGCAGAATGAATTTAGAATACATTCACACAAAGAACAAAAAGACAAAGGACAAATCTGTTTCCTACTAGGATTGAACTCTTAACCTTGGAGATGTGCAAAGGGAACACAAATGTAAAAGCATAAAGCAAAGATAGATCAGTCCTTTCTTTCTAGCCAGTTCAGAAAGAGAATTTATTAAAAATCTAACAGGAAAACCTTGTGTATACATCTAACACCCAAATTGAAAATCACAACAAATGAAGCAACTTAAACTGAAAAACTTGTCAAGAGTTGGGTTTGCGGGTGAGTAGCTGCTACCTGGATATGTACTAATAAATTTACCATTCCTAACTGCTATCAATACGGAGTCTGGATTTCCTGATTTGGAACCAATAGTCCCAAGCTTCAACTACCTGCTCCTCAAGGATGATGACAATAGATAGCTCCTGATTTGTGTTATGTGGACCATCAGCAAATCCCATCTCAGATTCCTAAAATTTTCTTGCCTCCAAAGACCACTCAGTCTAATTCATCCCAGCAAGAGTAGCTGTGGCAAATGACTACATGTCCAATCATACTTTCTCAAACTAGAAGATATTACTCTTTTACTCCAATTTTGTATTTGCTACATGAATAACTATAATTGAGCAAGATGTGTGACTCAATCAATATTCAAAGTTGGAAATCATGGGATCACTATGCAGACAAGAGACAGAAATAACGTTGAATGAGTCATCTGGGGCTCTAGAATTTATTTTCTATGCCTAGGACCAGAAGAGTGGGAGCTAAGAAGCATTGTGAAATAAATCAATAGTAGGCAAGGTGAGCTATTGCGTTGTAGTAATGGTGAGGTTGTGTATACCCTAGACATTACACAATTATAACGGTCCAAATAAATGATAGCTAGGGCATGGCCTAAAGTAAATGTCAAAGTGAAGAAAGTAGATTATTGGTGATAATCAAGATTATCATTATAAAAAGATAAGGTAAAGGACACAAGGTATGTTAATTAAGAGCATTGTTTTAAAAAGATACTGGAGGTACTGGAGATGTAGCAGTTTTGAATGACACGCAGAGCAGCCTTATAACTGGGTAACTGCCATAGTTGTTGGGGAACCTAAATGAGTCGGGAAGGAAAAGAAATTATGAGATCAGAACATTAAGGTTGTCATATAAATGTCAAAGTTACTGAAAGTAAACATAACTGATGAGTGAAGAGAAAAACAGTGTTTGCTATTAATTTACTTGAAGAGGACAGATTCAGTCACTCTTTCATTCAACCATCTAATAGTTGGCGTAACTGTTAAGTTCCTTCTATTTTTCAAGGACATTAAGTTTATATAAATTTAGATATAAATGTGAGGACCAAATTTATATGTGGATATTATGGGTATCAGAAGAAGCTCACAAAAACTTAATTCTTAGAACTCTGTTTGACATAGAATTTTATTTTATAATATCACTTCTTTTTACTTGCTTTTTACTGTAAAATAAATAGAGCAGATATATAGCACCCTAGTCCTTGGCCTTTACTGAATATCTCTTCATGCACAGCAGAATTGCAGAACTGATTAAGTATTTTTTAAAAAATTAATCTGATTTGGAATCAGTTGTTGGAATCTAAACTCATTTTTTTCCTTTTTCTAGCCAAATTTACTTATCCAAATTATTCTGCTTCCAACAGTGCAAGTGATTAATTTTTGTAAATCCACCAGAAAGTCTCCTGGAAATCACGGTGACTATTAAAAAGTAATAATAAATAAATCTTATATAAGGGGATAAAATGTTTCATGGTTTTCTTTATTCAGTCAACATTTTCTAAATAACTATGTTCCAAGCGTAGTGAAAGGAGTCTGTGCTTGGAAAATTCATGTTCAAGTCGTTGGACACAAATGTAAGCATGTAATATGAAGTAGAATGGAATAAAATAATATCAGAGCTATCCGGAACCTGTTGTGTAGGAGCAACTAAATCTGTTAGGAGAGTGAGGGAAGGCTTCATAGAAGAATTAATAACAGAAATGGGTTTTTTTTTAATTTTTTTAATGTTTATTTACTTTTGAGACGGAGAGAGAGACAAAGTGTGGCAGGAGAGAGGCAGAGAAAGAGGGAGACACAGAATCCAAAGCAGGCTCCAGGCTCTGAGCTGTCAGCACAGAGCCCTACGTGGGCTCGAACTCACAGACCGCGAGATCATGACCTGAGCCAAAGTCAGGCTCTCAACAGACTGAGCCGGTACAAGAAAACATTGCAAAACATGTAAGAATCTCCTAGGTAAGAGAATGGTACAGACATGGAATGCTGACAGGCATGTAATGTTTAGAGAATGATACAAAGTAGTTACAGCACTGAACTGCATGGGTGGTGGACTGGTATTGATGCAGAAAATGACCTTCTCAAAACATAAATCTATAATGTTTTCCAACAGTTAAGACTCAATAGCTTATCCTTTCAGTTAGAATTAATCTAACTTCCTTTAAATTGTGCAATGCCTTGAATAATATGTCTTTTCCTCCTCATCTTGTGTCTCTCTTTTCCTCACATGCTATACTACACTTTAAAAAGGGCAGGCTGCAGAGGTCCCTGGGTGGCTCAGTTGGTTAAACTTCTGACTTTAGCTCAGGTCATGACCTCACATTTTGTGAGTTTGAGCCCCACGTTGGTCTCTGTGCTGTCGGATCAGAGCCTGGAGCCTGCTTCGGATTCTGTGTCTCTCTCTCTCTCTCTGCCCCTCCCCTGCTTATTCTCTGTCTCTCAAAAAGTGAATAAATGTTAATTTTTTTTAAAGGGGATGCTGCAGTAGGCAAAGCAGGTCCTGCCTCAGGATCTGTGCACACATTGCTCCCTTAATTAGAGCATTCCATTCTTTGTATGAACAGATTTTCTTATCATTTAGGTCTAAGCTTTGTGTTCATTATAGGTAAGGATTCCCTATGCATTCAATATAACAGAGACCTTGATCATTCACTTTTGCAATTCTTGACTGTTTCTT
The DNA here is from genome assembly GCF_018350215.1 of Panthera leo. Taxonomy (NCBI): domain Eukaryota; kingdom Metazoa; phylum Chordata; class Mammalia; order Carnivora; family Felidae; genus Panthera; species Panthera leo. Next base: position 139,109,769 of record NC_056682.1, read on the forward strand.
CCCACTAGAATGTAAACTCCATTAGGAAAAAAGATTTTTGACTGCATGGTTTACTGTTGTATCTACAAAGCCTAGAATAGTGCCTGGCTTAGAGAAGGTACCTTGGTAAATATTTTGAATGAAGCAATGAATGAATAGTATTAGCTATAACTGATAAATATATTACATATTTGAGAGTTTTTTTTTTACTTTTTGTTTTATTTTTGTTCTGCTTCCCAAACTAGAATGAAAACTCATAGAGCAGGAACTAAGTCTACCTTGTTCACCCTGTATCTCCTCATGATGAGTAACACAGTTCTTGGCACCTAAAAGATGGTAAATATTTAGTAGTCAATGAAAAGAAACGGAGTTGTTGAGGAGGTAGGGAGAATGAAGGATACCAAAATAAAAATTCAGGGAGAAGAGTGGGGTCATTTTGCTGGTTTGTTTTATTCTGGAGAAATGAAAAACTGATTTAGATTAGACATGCTAATTAGACAGGCCTTCTCCATAAAAGTTTAGAATATGAAACTTAAGTCTAGAATTCTTTAAGGAATATATATGGAATCTTCTGTGGCCAAAAACAAACCAAAGGAGTGAATAAGATGATTTTAGGAAATCAAGAATTATACCCTTTTCAAATTGGAGGTCAGAAATGGAAATACACAAAAGGTAGATTGATTTATTTTATTGAAGGATACTTAGCTGTACCTTGATCTTATGAGATTGAATCTTTCTTAGGGGAATGATTAGTGTCTCAATTTCAGTAATATACACAGAACTATTATACAAGCATTCCACAGGTTTCATTTTCAACTCCAAGTTTTTACAATAGGCTAAAAAGAGCTTATTGATGGAAACTCCCACTAATAAACTGCCCTTTTCACAAACCTAGGCCAATTCTGGCCTATATATGTATATGCACACACCATTATATAGCTTCTAAACCCACTATGAGATTTATCGATAGAAAACCCTACATTAAGATTTCCAGAGCATGAAATTTATAATAAATAAATAATAAAAAACAAAGCTTTTAAATAATAACACTTAATCAACCTGAAAGCTAAAGATGTAGAGATATGTAATGGTCAAAAGGGAACTGCAAAGATGGAAGTCATAGAGATATTCTTGATGAGGGTGCTGTATATCTAGCCCTATTTAGGACATCACAAAATCTATAGACTATCACTATCAACATGGTGCCACAGCAAACTGCATGATTCTAAAACAACGGGTGGCAAATTTTTCCTTTAAAATAACAGAGAGTAAATACTTTAGGCTTTGCAGATCAAGACACAAAATTGAGGAAATTATGTAGGTAATTATGTAACAATAAAATTTTTTATTGATGAAATTCAAACACTAAACATAGAGTTCATTTTTTATAAAATAGTTCTGTTACTAAGAATGGGATTCCTTGTTCTTTTCAATAATATTTCGCTTAATTGGGGTTCAAATATATTGTTCCCTATCATCAAAATCAAATGCAAATGTTCATCTGTTAATAGTGATCTGCAATAAGATTTTATATATTTTATATTTGAAAATGTCTTTTCACTCAGACACTGCCAAATACTGGTATCAATACACAAAAATATGATTTTAATTGAGTGCACTCATTACTTGGAAGGCATTTATAAAATTCCATTTTATGGTTTTCATATTTCCCTTTTAACATGTTATTACATTGCAGATTAATCACTTTCAGTTGGAAGTTATGTGGAAGCTTCTCAATAGCACAGTTAAATGGATTTTTAAGTATGAAAATTTCCTCTGTTCTTACATAGAAGCCTAAAAACCACTACTGGATCCAGAGTTTGAGTTCCTAAAATATAGCTGCTGCAAATTTGTGTGGAAATAAAGACCTCACTTTTCATTTTGCCTTCTGACAGCACAGGAAGTACATAAAGCAGCCTGACATCACTTCTATGTGGTAGGCAGGATTCCAAGATGACTCCCAAGATCCTCACCTTCTGGTATATACATTCTGTATAATCTCTGGGATGGCAAATAGGTTGGATTTTACTCTCGTGATCAGGCCTGACCACAGGAGCCCTTTACACTTGGTCTAGAGGTCAGAGATAGCGGAAGTCTGAGATTCCAAGGCTAAGAAGGATTTGGTGCACCACTGCTGGCTTGAAGGTGGAGAGGTCATGTAGCAAGGAACGTGGGCAGCCCCCTCATGCTGACAGTGCTTCTTGGCTGAAATCATCAAGGATGCTTGATATTCTGTCCTCTAACTGAAAGGAACTGAATTCTGCTAAGGGGAAGAGTGAACTTGGAAGTGGGTTTTCCTCTAGAGCCTCCAGAGGAGAACTCAGCCCAGCAGACACCTTGATTCCAGCACACAGAACTGTGAGTTGATAAATGGGTTTTGTTTTAAGCTGCCTAGTTGCTATTAATCTGTCACACGGCAACGAGAAAATAAAATACTGCATTCAAACAATGTAAGTTATTGTTGAAATGACTTTACTGCAGTACAATTTCACAAAAAAGCAATGTTTTGGTTGTAAATTTAAGTTGAATCCATTAAGAAACATTATCAAATCTGGGGCGCCTGGGTGGCTCAGTCAGTTAAGCAACCAACTCTTGGTTTCACCTCAGGTCATGATCTCATGGTCTATGAGTTCGAGCCCCACGTCAGGCTCTGTGCTGACAGTATGGAGCCTCTTTGGGATTCTCTCTCTCCCCCTCTCTGTCCCTCCCCTCTGCTCACTCATGCTCTCTCTCTCTCTTTCAAAATAAATAAATAGGGGTGCCTAGGTGGCTCAGTCAGTTAAGCATCTGACTTCAGCTCAGGTCATGATCTCACGGTTTATGAGTTCAAGCCCTGCGTCGGGCTCTGTGCTGAGAGCTCAGAGCCTGGAGCCAGCTTTGGATTCTGTGTCTCCCTCTCTCTCTCTCTGCTCCTCCCCTGCTCACTCTCTGTCTCTATCTCTCAAAATTAAATAAGCATTAAAATAAATAAATAAATAAATAAATAAATAAACATTCTTAAAAAAAAGAGAAACATTTATCAAGTTTGAAGCAAAGCTGATATCCAAAATCATTTCATATTTGAAATAGTGGTTCAAAGTTGTTCTTCCCATCTGTTAAACCATTCAACTGCTTCATGGTGGGGCAACTCAGAATATTCAGTTTTTTATTTCTGACAAAAATTTATGGAACTGACAATGGGTAAAACCACACAGTGAGAGAAGTTCATCATTGACACTATTGGTCCAATAATACACTATAGATTCAAATATCTTTCACCAGGTATCTAGTAATGAATAATACCTTAAACACATTTTCATTTTCACAAACTATAAAGCTGCACAACTAATCCTTTCTCTGCTCTATACATATTTTCAACACCATTAGTTATAATATCTTGGCTGATTCCTCTTCAGGGTGTACTGTATTAGTGTTTTCTAAACTTCTTTAAAAATCTCTTGCCTTGGCCATGGTTGTTCCATGCAGACTATTCACAGGAGCAAATTCTTCAGCTGCTTAACACCTGGCATTGACCCCACCAGTAACAATACTGAGCAGTACTGGTAACATCTGCTGGTTGATCAATAGTCTTGGAAACCACTCAAAATCATTTGCTTTTGTTTTTCAGTTGACTGTTACGTTGCTTCCAACATCCTTAATTCTTTCAGCAACTGTTCTTGCAAAAAGGTCTTAAGCAAGTTTATTTTCTCTGGATAAATTTCCTCAGCTATTTCAAACACAATTTAATTAACTCAATAGCAGCAACTTCCCTTGCTTGACTAATAAATGAGTGACTCAGAAATTTACTTTGGTTGCAGGTTCATTTTCATTTTTTACTTTTGTGCATGAACTCTGCTATGATGAGATATTCCATTGTAATTTTCTAATTCTGTTGTCTTCTTATGAGTTGGGAATACTGTTGATGAGTACTTAGTTTAGTGATGTTGACATATGTTGTATTACTTCAGTACAACTATAGAACCACTGCATATTAAAGACAATGCTTTATCAATGTTTCCTATGACCATACCATAGAACTTGAAAGACTACAGCATTACAACTCTGTCACTGTGATTAGTAGTACACTGAACAACAAAGCAAACTGGTGAAAGCACAATATATGGTCTCTGTGATGGCTACACAATTTTGTCACTGTAGTGCATAAACAGCCATAGTAAATATATAAACAGATAAGCATGGCTATATTCTAAAAAAGCTTTATTTATGCACACTGCAATTTGAATACAGTTTTCACGTGTCATGAAATATTCTTTTCTTTTGATTTTTTTCAACCATTTCACAATGTAAAAACTATTAATTCGTAGGCCTACCAAAAACAGGCAGCAGGCCTGATTTCGCATGCAGTTTACCAGTCCTTGTTCCAAAGCTTAGATGTTTCATGCTCAAAAGCAAAACACGGTGAGCTATGGATCAGGGTCTCCATGTGTCACTACAGGATTCAGATTAAATGTGAATCTCAAGGGCACAAGATATTTGTTTCAGAAACATCACTTGCTTAAACCGTGATATAAGATGCATAATAAAAGAGTCAACCATTGAAACATCTCTTGATGTATCCCTGTAAGGCAGTGTTCTTTGACATGTGATCAACAGATCAAGCACCTTGAGGGGAGTACTTGTTTTAAAGGCATATTCATGCTCCTCCTCTCATTTTATTTCATTAGAAATTTACATTTTGATAAGTTGTCCAGTTAATTTTTGTGTATACTAAAGTTCAAGCACAACTTCTTTAGGATGGATATATTTTGGTAAATATTATAAAGTGACCAAATCAATGTTTCACACTCCTACATGAAACCATGTGTGTATCTAGTGGTCTATAGACATATTATTAAAAAAAGAGAAATGTTATCAAAACCGACTGCAGCATAAACCCATTCAGTAAATATCCCCCCAAAAAGTGGTACTAGGACAAAGGGAAACTAGGAAACTCAGTCTTACATGTATGCTAAACATACACACATAGTACACACATACAGACGACACATAGACACACACACAATCTTCTGTCCCTCCTTAGCAGACAACTTAATGTATCTATAAAATTTTTATAGCTCTCTTCTTATAGTTATTCAGGCTAGAATTTCATTATTGATATCTATGATTATAGGAAGTTTGTATTTTTATACGTTGGGAAGGTATTAGGAAAGAGTAATAATTTTAAATCTGATTTCAATTCTTATTTTATCCCAGAAAACCTTTCCCTTTGGCAAAACCCTTACTCTTTGAAATTGTGAATCTTGTGTTAATGGATAAGGCCAAGACGTAATATAAATGATTTTTCATTTAGTCCTTAGAAAATATAGAGGTTCTGGGGTGCCTGGGTGACTCAGTCGGTTAAGCGGCCGACTTCAGCTCAGGTCACGATCTCGTGGTCCGTGAGTTCGAGCCCCGCGTCGGGCTCTGGGCTGAGAGCTCAGAGCCTGGAGCCTGCTTCCGATTCTGTGTCTCCCTCTCTCTCTGCCCCTCCCCCGTTCATGCTCTGTCTCTCTCTGTCTCAAAAATAAATAAAACGTTAAAAAAAATTAAAAAAAAAAAGAAAATATAGAGGTTCTGGAATATTCTCATGTGTCTTAACTAAAATTTTCAGTGTTTCAAGGATGTTCACACAAACTCAACTCTCAAATATGAGAAGAACTAAGTTAAGACATAGCATAGGGGCGCCTGGGTGGCTCAGTCAGTTAAGTGTCTGATTTTGACTCAGGTCAGATCTCACCATTGGTAGATTCAAGCCCTGCATCAGGCTCTGTGCTGACAGCTCAGAACCTGGATTTGGCTTCAGATTCTGTCTCCCCCTCTCTCTGCCCTTCCCCCACTCGTACTCTGTCTCTCTTGCTCTCTCAAAAATAAATAAAAACATTAAAAAAAATTTAAAAAAAAGACAGCATAGACCACATAGTAACAAAGGCCAATAATGATGATAATTTTTTAAAAGAATGTATCTGGATATACTTGCTTATAAGAGCCCACATTCAAAGTCAAGTTAGGGTTATAAGGAAAGTTTAATCTGAATTTAGACAACTCTATAGCAGCCATTTAAAGATAACATATACATTAGTATATCTTCACATATGCACTTAACATATTTGAGAAATTAGTACTCATCATTTCAAAAGTAACTTTTTCTTTATTGCATAAATAATATTACAGCAATAGCAGACATTTTACTTTTTTGTTTTTTTTCAGGCATTTTATTTATATTTTACCTTTTTCAGACATTTTAAAATATTTTCAAAACTCATACAAAATTCCACTACTTTAACAGATCAATATTCTCCTTCTCCCTAGTCAAAATGCACTCATTTTTATAGTTGCCAATCATAGTAGGAATAAATTTTCGCATCCTTGGAAAAACAAGAATTTCCCATGCTGCCTCATTATCATCATTAAGGGTCATTTATAATAATGACATAGAGTAGGTGAATTCTAATTATATTCAACAATCTCTAAATGTGAGATAATAAGGTTAATTGCTGATTTCTTCATTTTAGTATGTCTTCATACAAGAACTAACTGTGAGAAAACCAGCCGAGTGTTCCCAAACATGAAGTGGAGATTGGGGTTGGGTAGGACATAGCTTTCCCTATTAGGTCAATATAGTAGTTGTTCCCACACCTCTTACTCAGCAGTTAGTATGGCACCAAGTATGAAACTGAGTTCTTCCACACCTCTTTTTCTGGGCACACAACTAGATTACATTCTCAGTTTCTCTTGCAAAAAGGTTTGGCCATATGACAGAGTTCCGGATAATGAAAACATTAGCGTAATCAATGCACAACACTTCTGACTGGCCTCTCAAACTTCCCATAGCCAACCTCCACGATCTTTCTCATTTGCCCCTTGAAAGGAGATAACTCTACAATCTTGGAAGCCACATCTTGAAGATGAAAGAGATTCCATCAACCTGGGTCCCTGAATGACTAAGTGGAATAGAGTATCCCCTACTTTCCAGTAACCGAGAATAGCTCAGGGCTGTTTTGTGAGCAAGAAATAAACTTGTAGTTGATTAAGCAATTATAAATGTTGTGGTCAATTTTTTGTAGCAATTACTATCACTCTATAATTATGTAACTGGGGAGATAGGCGAAGAAGAGGTTGTAGAGACTCTGGTCCCTGCAATGCCTGTACCACTTCTGAGTTCAGTGTCATCACCCCACCTCTAGTCTCTCCTTACACCTGTAGTAGCTGTATGGAAGCGTTGAATCACTACATTGTAAACCTGAGACTAATATTATGCTGTATGTTAACTAACTGCGATTTAAATAAAAATGAGAAAAAAATGAAGACAATAGTTCTATGCTCTCCCGTCTATAACAAAGACTGGGTGAGCCTTATCCAATGTCTATCAGCACATCTGAAAACTGGTATGATAACCATTTAATCCTGTAGCCTTAGTTCTTCTTAACTGACAACTCCACGTATAAAACCACGTATATCAATACCTTACAAAACAGACTAAGTTAGAATTGACGGAAATCTCCAAAACTGCTTAGTACATCTGCAGATATAGTTCTATCTAGGACAGGCAGGTCTGGTATTACATTAGATAGTTCTGGCAACCGATATTTATCCTTTTTATTAAAATGAAAGGCTTGAAGAAAGGCATGTTGCTTCTGCAATTTCAGGAATGTTTGATCTTTTGCCAACAATAACACTGACATCTAATTAGGCCTGTTATCTGCTATATCTATCATGAACCCAGCCAGAGAATGTACCTACACAGCATTATGCCTTATTCTTAGAAACGAACAAAATAGGAGATTCCTTAAGTTCCACTTGCACCATCTCTGTATGTATCTAATCTCAACCAGGTCTTCCATTTAACTTCGCATTCCTTAAATGCAGCTGACAACCTATCTTATTTCCTATGATAGCTCTTCCAGAACCTTTCTACTCTTTTCAGGGTCCAACCCCAACCCTGCATTTCTCATTTTCAGGAGTTATGTTACTGAGAAGATGCAGACCATCCTAATGAGTTCGCTCAAATTCTTCACCTTTCCTCCATCTGTATACCCTCATCGCGAGGTTCCTCCTTACTTCACACAGCAGAGGAATAACTTTCCTGTATCTCTCTCAAGCCTTATCGTCTACCTCCTGGACTCTAGATACACACCCACCCTTACCCTTGATTCAGTTTATTTTCACTTCCTCCAGATCTCCTCTCTCAAACTTCCTCATTTTCCTAGTACATACAATTTTTTCTCCCTCTCTATTAACTTATTTTTTCTCAGTCTAAAGCAAAGTTCTACATATCCATAAGGATTAAAAAAAAAAGATAAAGGAAATCTTCCTTGAGGACTCTCAATGTTATTCCATCTTTTTCTTTTTAAACTAACCTACTTCTAAAAGAATAATCTATATTTTATGCTTCCTTTCTTTCTCCAGCCACTGGTTTCTTAACTTCTTAATCTAGATTTATGAGGAAGTGAGCTGGATATTGTCAGCCGAAGATAGGCTAAGACAGCCATAGAAATAGAAGAACAAAGGCAAGACAAAAAGGCATGTTTGGAGGGGAATATAGTTGCTGGGTGGTAGAATTGTACAGTTACAGGGGGAGAATAGGGGAAAGAACTGGGAGAGTAGAATATGACAGAATGTAGAGGGCTGTGAATATAAAGGTCCATGTAGACTATTCAACGGTTTCACTGTAGTTATTTTTAAGCAAATAAATATGTGACAACCTCTAAAACCGCCACAATACAAAATATACTTTAAATTGAGGGAAATAGGTAAGTAAGGGATCTTAGCTAATGTTCTTAGTGCCTGCTGAAGCAGTGTCCATGGGCTGACCTTGCATAACTATCTACAGGAAATGACAGCTGACACATATGTTCTAGATACTGTTCTATATGCTTTATTAACTTATTTAATTCTTAAAATAAGAAAAGTTGCTCAGAGAAGGTTTTTTTTTTTAATTTTTTTAATGTTTATTTATTTTTGAGACAGAGAGAGAGAGAGAGACAGAGCACAAGCAGGGGAGGGGCAGAGAGAGAGGGAGACACAGAATCTGAAGCAGGCTCCAGGCTCAGCTGTCAGCACAGAGGCCGACACGGGGCTCAAACCCACAAACTGCGAGATCATGACCTGAGCTGAAGTCAGATGCTTAACCGACTGAGCCACCCCAGCACTCCAAGAAGGGTTTGAACTAAAATGGAAGAGGCAGTATGTGCCCAGACAGGTGAGTACCTGGCTCATGCTCCTACCATCACACAATTTGGGCATTTCCTATGGCACCAAAATCTGCCAGTTATATATACAACCTATCCTAAGTCTGTTAAATTTAGTAATAGTGTGCAGACAACAGAGGAAAGGAGTATTTTCACAAAAATGCTACATTTTAAGGAAAAGTGACCTGAGAAAAGATGCTATATTTTTCCAATAGCAAACAAATGTACATGGGTCAGTGTCTGGTTTTCCAGATCAGAAAGCAGATGGCATTGTTCTGTAATAGCTAACTAGAAATTAGATTGTTTTTCTGGATGGAAGGACAGGGCCAACATTACACACTGATGATTACAGAGGGACAGATGGACAGCAACGGGGCATCAGTCTTCTAGATGTCAGAGAATTGAGGGGAACAAATGAACAGGGAAGAGGGGAGCAGAGACCAGAGAAGATTCTGTAGATATTTGTACAAATTTCTATAGATATTTCAATTAGTTGATGAGCCATACTTTCTCAGAATTTAATTTAAATTCTTATTTCTTAAAATTTTCATCCTTGGTCATAAGAAAGATGCTGTTCTTCTGCACAGGCCTAAAGTTATGCTGATTACCATTGTCATTTCAATAATCTAAGGGCTATATTAGCACTTCACTGTCTTTAAGAAGATATAGAGGACAAGCTAAATTATTATTTACTTAGGTCTTTCAGACACTGACCTTTCCTCCAAGATAACAGACTACTAGTTATAGACGGCAGTAGGTCAACAGATCCAGGTCCATCAGACAGTCTTTGGTCAGAAAGATTTCAGTTTTGGGGCGCCTGGGTGGCTCAGTCGGTTAAGCGTCCGATTTCAGCTCAGGTCATGATCTCGCAGTTTGTGGGTTCGAGCCCCACATCGGGCTCTGTGCTGACAGCTCAGAGCCTGGACCCTGCTTGGAATTCTGTATCTGCCTCTCTCTCTCTGCCCCTCCCCTTCTTGTGCTCTGTCTCTATCTCTCAAAAATGAATAAACGTTAAAGAAATTTAAAAAAAAGAAAGATTTCAGTTTAATAAAGAAGAAAACTATAGATGTTAACTGGAGTTATTAACCTGTAGCAAGCAAGACCTTTTAACTTCTTTATTAGGTAGACATAGACTATGTTTATGTTACGGGTAGGTGTAGATTCCTCTCCAGTTCCACTAACTCAAGACAGGAAATGGAAGGTAAAATAGGCTTAAGTAGAAAAAAGACAGCTGAGTATATGTAGAGCCAAAGGTTGATTTAACTATGAAGGATGGCCTTAGCACAGTTTATTTCCATGGTATCTTTCCAAAGAGTTAAGCATTTTTTTTCTCCTACTATGTAAATTTTTCCAAGGCTAGTATAGAAATACTCCATGAATCAGAATACAGAGTCAATTGGAATAGTTTTCGAGTTTTTCTGACGAGGCTTATTTGTTATATGACACAAGACTTGAAAACTCACTAGCAACTAACTAGGATAAAACACTTAATATAGGCAAATTGAATTTAAATTTCAAAGGTTTACTTTTCACAATATAAAATAAAAAATACTTGCAGGGATGCATTTGCTTCTTACTTAACAGAAATGGTGAGGCAAGATAGCCAGGAAAAACAAAACAAAACACAAACAACAAAACATTCAGTAACATTCCAGAATCTACCCAAATGGCAATAATTTTAAAAGGGATAAGTAAAAGTAGTTGTATGTTCTTATCTGGGTACAGTTTTCTAGAATGACCTAATCACCAAAGACATGCAGATTAGCCTGCACTCAGACATTTGCCAACACCTCAGACATTTGTTAAGGTATTTATCTCCATTCCACTTAAACAGCACAGCACTGTATATTAAAGCAGAGAAATAATTTATCTCTTCAGCATTTCCAAGAGAAATTTTCTGTGCCATAAGTTTCTCTAATTGATAAATGTCTTTTTAACAGAAAGGGAAAAAAATGAATAAACCAAGTATGGATTTATGAAATGTATATAAAAGTGTTTCTAAGAAAAGAAAATTTACAAACGTTGGAAGATGGCCTCTCCATTGTGTAAAGCAAAAGAAAATATGAAGTATGTAATGAGAGTCTCCTAACCTTGTGATTCACTTGAGTAAATGAAAAAGGCTGAGGAGATTTTTGAAAGTATATTATAAAAATAAAGCTATTTACGTATGCATCTCTTCAAGCATCACTGTAGAGTTGTTCTACTCCACCTCATTCTCCCACCTGTTTGGAAGGACATGTCCTGGCAGTGTGTCCAGGACCTCATATCATTCCTAACCACATACAAAGTGAATTCCAGCTTCATAGCATCAAATCTCTGGGGAATAAAATCTAGCCACATATGAAGAACACAAACTGTTCCTTAACAAGATGGCAGGTCTTTGGCACATGATTTGGGTTTTGTTTAAACAAGCTGATTAGCAGTATCACATTGGCAAGTTCATTGTTTATAATCATTCTATTTCATTTGTCTATAAAATGTAGAAGCACATATTCTGCTTTATAAGCCTGGTATGAATCAATAAGAATTCTTTTTTTTTTCTCCCGAGTAAATACTGTACAGCTAAAAACAAGGGGAGGGGGAGATAATTTAAGTGCAAAAGATTTTAAAGCCCACCAACACTGCCATGAGAAAAAAGTTTCTGCTAACAATTACCCCATTAACCACACTCAAACTTTTGTGGGGGAAAAAAAAAAGACACACCAGTAAATCTCACTCTATTTTCTGCCTAAAATCAGTGTAGATAAATGGACTCACATCTAGGAATATTACTTTTAATGTTTATTTATTTTTCAGAGAGACAGAGTGTGAGCAGGAAAGGGGCAGAGAGAGAGGGAGACACAGAATCCAAAGCAGGCTCCAGGCTCTGGGCTGTCAGCACAGAGCCTGATGCAGGGCTCGAACTCACTGACCGTGAGATCATGAGCCATAGGCAGATGCTTAATGGACTGAGCCACCCAGGCGCCCCTAGGATAATTATTTTTAAATATCACTTTTAAATCCTTCTTGCCAAAGGAGCTTTGGCACTTTCTCAAGAGAACCAACACATTTAGGTACTTTTGAAAAGCAATAGCTTGTTAAATTCCCTTGATGACTGGATGTTTGACAACTAAATATTAGGATTCAGACACTGTTAATACAAATAATGTTTTTTTTCTATTTTCACAGAGGCAGAGCTATGGGAAATCTATTTTCTATAACCTCTTACTCATTCCTTTGTAACCCAACCCAAAGATGCCTAAAACATATCGCCAACTATTTGATGCACGTTATTTTCCCATTCATGCTCTCAATCCTAATCTCATCTGCCATTTTTAGGATCATTGTCTATGGTCCCTTTTATTCCAAGTATAGTAAGCAGAACAGTACAGTGTTTAGAGACATGAGTACTTGAGTACCAGGCAGTCCTGGGTTCGAGGCCACACACTCCACACTAGCCTTTCAAGTACTCATCCAGTACCCATCTTGCTTGGTTCTGAGGCTCCAGGAGAATAGTGCATATACGTTCTTAGAACAGTGGCTGGCACAAAATAAGCACATCTTTCTCTTTACTATGATTAATATTAGTTGTCATAATGATTTTTAAGTATTTTCCTTTCCTTTCCTTCTTCTGGCTTTGTATAAATTCAGTCTATACATATATTAAATCTATTCCGTTTTTAGTTAAAATATTTTAAAATTGTATTTAAAAAGTCTTTTAAAAAGGTTCTCCCTCTCTCTGTTGACTTCCATACTCTCTTTTCCCCTTCTCATATATAATTTCTTGAAAGAATGTGTTAGACATCCTTTCATCACATTCTCATTTCATTTATTCCTGAACACATTGGTTTCTGTTTAGTACTTCAACCCCAGCTCTTTTTTTTTTTTATATTTTTTTTTAAGAAGGCAATCTTACCTACTCATGTTCTTCTAGCCAGAACCCTTGCGAGAACTGCAGACTCATCTTCTGGCTACACATTGCTACCTGGATTAATGACTGGCATGTCAGGCTCAATAAATCTTAATCAAAACACCACCTCAGTTTTCAAATTTGCTTTGCCTCTTGTATTGCCCATTCTGGTTTTATGACACCACTATCATCCATTTGATGGTATTAAAATCATAAGCATTATATTCACTACAAACTCTAATGGAAGTCACTAAAACTATCTGGATGTTTACTGTGTGCCAAGCATTGTTCTAAGTTCACAAATATTAACTCACTTAATGCTCACCAAAATCCGATGAAGTAATTACCACCATTATCTGGTGAAGAGCCAGCTTATGTAACTTGTCCAAGGTCACACAGCTAGTAAGTAGTAAAACCAGGTGTCCTGCCTGGAGCCTGTATATTTAACTACTTTACTGACTTCAGCTTGGAAGCCAGAGGGATGCTTCAGTTTCTCAATTCACTTCACTTCTTTTATTGAGTTAGTACCAAATTTTACTCATTTTAGCTCCACTATACATAGCAAATGGATCGCTTCAGATTCTCCTTTTATCTCACCTATATGATTGCCACATTCTTTGCTTCCAGTTCTTTCCAATCCATCTACCCTAATCCTGCCAAAAGGATCCAATATTAAATTCTGATGAGTTACTTTCCTGCTTCAATGGTTCCCGATAGCTTGGAGGATAAAAAGTAAGTTTCACTATACAAACACTGCCTATCTCTTCAATGCCAACTCCTGTCACTTTTATCCCCTCATATAATGTTCCAGGAGAATAGGAATCACAAATTGAGTCTAGGCTGTCTCCAGGGCTGAAGTTCAGTCATGTGTGATAACCTATCAGAGGCTATTGAGCAGGAGACTTTAGAACTTCCTGGGAATATTAAAGCCTAGGGAAAAAAAATAAATCAAGAACTGGGCAAAAAAAAAAAAAAAATGGGATAAGAGATTAGGAGTCAGGGTAAATTTGAAAGATAACATTATGAAATAAACTTCAGAAATATTAAATTTGAAGAGCCAGTGGTAAATCCATATGGCAATATACAACAAATAAACTTGCACCAGTCACAAAGCCCTAGTTATCACAGATCAGGAATTGTTTCAAACATAGCACATTGACCATCTCTTCAACTCTGCTCTGTAACTTGACCACTTGTAACAATTGAAGAAACTGTAAAATATTAGCTAAACAGCATTTCTTATAACTCTCTAATGAAGTGTAAGTCAGAAGAAAGAAGGTCACCTTCCCCTTGCCCATTTTGCCACAGGTTACTTCCCATCTTGATACTTGGTACCAAGTTCTCTCTGGTACTGCCTAGTGGAATAGTAATTGAGGTCTCTGTACCTGGAAGAAATGTGACAACTGATGGCGAATTCTTAAGTTTGGAAAAGCAGCCGTAGATAACATGGTATCTGTTGGAACAGCAATGAAATGCAGAGCAAAATGCTGACAGGCCACCCACTGCCCACCAGAGCAAATACAAAACTTATTTAGAACAAAGTTTTTATAAACACATTTGAGATAATACTGACTAATCTCAAATATAACTATGTTGCTGGGAGTTGGGGGGGGGCACATAATCAATTATACCCCTCTGGGGTCTGGGAGCCTAGGGCACCTACTATAAAGAAGAGGCAGAATTTAAGTGTCACTGTTAAATTAATTACTTCTTTGGCATCAATAAGCTTATGGAGACTGGGAAAATTCAAATTATGCCGGAGATACTACTTAGTAATTTCTCAAATACACTTGACATGCTTACTTTCTAACCCTTATCTGTGTTGGAATTATTTTGTAGTATATGTTGTGAAGTCTTGAAGGCGATGACCACCTCACCTAACAGAATGATTAGTACATAGTCAGCACCTAAAAATAATTTACTGTACTGGGTTGAATAAAAGTTGAGACAAATCCAATTAATTTAACTTATTAAGAAATTCAAATTCAGTAAACATTCATTTATTCATCCATTCTTTTATTCATTCCAAAATGTTCACTGACTGCTAAGGACTAGGCTGGGTTCTGAAATGTAACTGTATGAAAGATACAATTGTGCCCTCAAGGAATCCACAGTGATAGAAAACAGGAATGGCAACTGCTAATTTGGGTACTTGCTGTAGACAGACATTATGTTCGTGTCTACAAATTAATCATCTCATTTTATTACCACAAAATAATGATGGAATTTGTGTTATTTCCCCCATTTTATTAAGAAATGTTCACTCAAAGGAGGCGCCTGGGTGGCTCAGTCCGTTAAGCGTCCGACTTCGGCTCAGGTCATGATCTCGCAGTTTGTGAGTTCGAGGCCCGCGTTGGGCTCTGTGCTGACAGCTCAGAGCCTGGAGCCTGCTTCAGATTCTGTGTTTCCTTCTTCTCTCTGCCCCTCCCCTACTCACACTCTGTCTCAAAAATAAATAAAACATTAAAAAATTTTTTTAATAAAATTTAAAAGAAATGTTCACTCAAAGATTAAAGTGATTGGCCAAAGTCACAGAGCTAAGAAGTTACAGAGTCTGAATTTCAACTTTGGGGTCTATGTTAGGTTAATGCTAGCATTCCTCAGCCTTCCATCATTTATCTATGACACTGACGATTTTTGTCATAGTAGGGACTATTTCCATTTAAATAGATTTGCTTGGACGTTGCTACATTAATAATGTCTATGAACTTATTAGTTTGAGTTGTTTATTTGTTATAATATACCCTAAAGTACATAAATCTCTATCAAAATAAAAAGTTTGTCCTCCTATGATCCTAAATTATCTTGAGTGCCACTTTGTATGGACACATCTTGGGACACACTGCCTTACGTCATGCTACCTGATGCGAAATAGGAAGAAGGTCAAAGTGAAACCGGGTGTAGCAGCCATAAATCCTGCTTTTTGGTCTGCTATCATTTTGAGAAATCTAACAGTTACAATCACTCTTGCCCTCCACTATGGTTGTCCAAAGCCACTATTCAGCACTAAGAGGTATCCATGACCCATCCCAGGGAGTGGTACCCACTACTGCCATCCAAGGTCATTGCTAAGGTTTAGCCTAAATTGTTTAGATTCATCACATCAACTCCAAAATGCCAGGAACCACTTGATTCTCATTTCAGTCTATCTCTTGCTGTTATTGCTTTCTTTTGTTGACGTGTTTTGCTTTGGAAATGGGGGTAGTTGTGGCTCTGGCGTCTGTTCGAAAGTTGAGACAATATAGTTCTATTACGAGAGTAGCAGGGATTAAACAACAGCAAAACCAGTGATTGTGCAAACATATTTGCTTCCAGAATAACCTGCAAACCTTAGACTATCCTATAAAGAAGTTCATCCTCTTCAAGGCCTCATTAAACCAGGATCTCCAATTTTGAGTTCTTTCACATAGATCATTTTTCTGAGAACTAGAAACAACTGCTTCAAGGAGTGCCTAATTTTTAAAGATTTAACTACTTTGATTAAAATCTTTATGAAAACAGTAGTCCTTTACATGTCTCAAGTGTACTAAACTTCGCTTCATCTTTTCCATGGACACAATAGAATGGAACTCAAATTTCTTCTCTGTATAAAGGGTCACATATGACTTGTGTCTGGCTACCTCCCCATACTCATCTCCTACTACTCTTCCCCATGCTCACCATAGTCCAAATACACTGAGCTTCTCACTGTTCTTCATGCGCATTAAGCTCATTTGTGCCTCAGGTCTTCACACTCTCTGTTCCTTCTGCCCAGAACACTTTCATCTGTTCTTCCCATTGCTCTTTGCCATTCAGACTCCCCTCAAACATCACCATCTCGGGGAAAACTTTCATAACCACCCTTTGAAAGTTGTCCCCCGTTCTTTACCATGTCCCTCAATTTTATTCCCTTTTGCATTTATCACATGATAAACATAATTTAAAAAAATAAAAATAAGTTTATTTTTTATTTATGTGTTTATTGTCTCTCTGAATAGAACATAAGTTTTATAGGAAGAGGGACTTCTACTCTGCTCTACATCATCAGTGTCTGCAATCTTCACCGTTTTATTTCCTTGCTATCTAGACATAACAGACAATAATTAATAATGAAAGAAGCATTTTAGAGACCAGGTGGTGAAGTTTGTAGATTCACCATACCTTCATAGGTCTTATGTGCCTTCTTTATCTTTCTGGCTCTTATATTGGTGTTTGATTGTCATTTGTCACTTTTGACTGCTATCGGAATGTTTTCCTCTCTCATGGTGTGGTAAGACCACGCCATCCCTCATAAATTCAGCTTCTTTTCCTTCCTGTATCCTTCATAAATTCAGCTCCTTCTCCTCCTTCTCCTTCTCCTTCCACTAAACAAATGAGTCATTTGAAATCAGTATATTTAGGACATAGTGAAACAAGTTTTCCTTCTACCTTTTTAAACGTTCTCTCTATATATAAGGCTTTTATCTGCTTATGTCTGAGCTTTTGTAAAATTTAAGATAAGAATAAGACCTTCTATATTTTCTACTGCAGTACAGCAAGTGCGTTCTGCATTGCTTGATTTCTGGTGTAGTCAACTCTAACTCTCCGAAAGGAGAGGATCATTTGAGGATATAGTGGTGGGAAATAACACAAACTCACATCCATTTGGGACACATTCTAATTCTGAAAAAGAGCATGTTGATGAATAGAATACAGCTTGTCCCTTCTGAGTAGTGAAGGTGTCTGCTGAAGATGGCGGTTGGACCTCACTTGCATGTGAGGAAGCTATCCTGGAATAAGGTAAGAGGGAAGCATCTAGGAGGTGAAAAAACAATGAAACAAGAAGGTCTAGCAGTCCGTAGATTATCACTAGACTTTACCCAGAAGACATGCTAATGGAACTGATTTTCTACTGTATCTGAAATTACCCATAATACTCCTCCCCACACTCATCTCCAACTACTGAAATATTTCCATAAACAAATAATGGGATATGGATGTGCTACAGAAATATCACCCTGTGTCCAAATATGGACACCATCTGCATATTTGTATTAACTCTCATCACATCTAAGTGTATACTTGGTTTGTTTTAATGATGCTACTATGAGACATTTCCAAATACTATAGAGTGCATAGGGTTTGTTAGCAAACCTCAGTGATCTGGTCACCACTGGAACAATTTTAGCCCCCAAAATCTGATCCCTGCATCTAACACAAGGCCAAGTTATGGTGACTCATCTAAGCTATTGCAAATGAAGTTTTTGTTTCTGCATGGAACTCTAAAACTTACAGTGTATTTATTCTGCACAATTCAACCAGAGTAGTTTTTTCACCTTATTTTAAAAAGGATCAAATTCAAGACACAATGAAAATAATTTCATCTAAATATGTGTTGCAAATAATCAGAGATATCTTAAAAAAGAGTATACATGCTTTCTACCCCCAACTGGCATTTATAAATAATGAAGACAAGGATTTCTACTGAAAGCTGAAACTTTTCAAAGGGCTATTGCCAAGTTAGAATTCAACATATTAATTAAAAACCATTTTATCTGGCAAGTAATAATTGAATGCACAAACACTGTGTGGAAATTGGCAACTCTTCTGCACACCTGTTATTACATATTACAAGGAAATTTAAATATTCTGAGTATTTGGCTGGTTATCAAAATTCAGAGCAGCATATCAGTATATACTATTCTTTCCTACTAAGAAAAGTATATAAAACTACTGGAGATCAGCATTTGGCTTTGCAAAATAAAAATAAAAAAATACAGACTCCTCCACTCCCAGTCAGGTGGCACGAATGGTGAGATTTTTGCTTTTCATTAGAATCTGCTGGAAAAGAGCTGAAGAACGCCTGTCTTGTGAGACGTATGCATTGACCTCAAAGGGTGAAATGCAGGGCACTATTTATTCAGGTGAAAAAATACAAAGCTTTGTGTGTTGTTCAGCAGTGATCAAACAAAGAAGATTCGAAAGAATGTACTCCATGTGTGACTTTCAGAACTCAACTGTTGTATTTCCAATAGTAAGTCGTAAGGTAGAAACACCACTGCTATTAAGGCAGTGACAATTTTTATCCATAATAAATTTTCAAATAGAAGGTTTTAATAGTTTTTGTGTATAATCAGAGAAATACCAGGAATGATTTCTTCTATAACTAAATTTAACTGTTTATGATAGCTATGAGGGAAATAATCTACTAAATTGAATGAATTAATTTTACAAATTGTTTTTGCTAAAAAGTTTCTAATGATGGAAGCTAATAATTCTACATTTTGGATAGCCTATTGATTACTAACAATACTCTCCATATTCTATCATGTATATTTTATCAGGATGTCATTATCAAGTTATTTACAAAGAATCTATTACATACTTGTTAGGTGATGGGTTTAAGACCCAAACCCTGATCAAAGAATTTACAATCGTAATGCCTTAAGTCAGGGTAAATCACCCCTCTGTATATCCTTAAAGACTTCTGCAATCGCAAGCTAGTGATTTCATCCTTCATGGGTCTCAGTATGAGGATATTGGGGTGCCTGGGTGGCTCAGTCAGTTGAGTTCCGAATTCAGCTCAGGTCATGATCTCACAGTTCACGGGTTCGAGCCCCACATCGGGTTCTGTGCTGATAGGTCAGAGCCTGGAGGCTGCTTCAGATTCTGTGTCTCCCTCTCTCTCTGTCCCTCTCCTGCTGGTGCTCTCTCTCTCAAAAAATAAACCTTAAAAACATTTTTAAATGAGGATATTAAGACAGATCATTTACAAAACTCTGTTTAGGTATGAAAATTCTGAGATTCTACAATAACCAATTTCAAGAGTCCTAAAGCTGAAGAGATCATAGGTAGTGGAGCTGGGGTTTAAGATAGGAATGTGGAATCTGGGGCTTTAATAAATAGGTAGGTGGGGAGCACATTCCAGGGAAATTGAATTGGGCAAGCACAGGTTAGAGGAGAGCTAACAAACGAGTATCAGAAATCCAGTAATGGACAGACTTGCTCAAGTGGAGATGTACTAGGAGGGGAAGCAGGAGAGAGAGTTGACTCTACGTTAGGATATATGGTGGAATGACCTGATTATCCAGCCAGAGCTTCAGATTTTATTATAGAGGCGAGAGTATTTTCTAAGGCAAGGGTAAATTTTTTAAAGTATGCTTCATGGAGATTTATGGGACAGATCCGTACAGGAAGTAGGGACGTAGGAACAGGTATATAACATGTATCATTACTCAGGTGGTTTCAGGTGGAAGTGTAAAGGAAGGAAGGAACAGAAGAAGTGTTATACCATGCACATGGTCTCCAAATCACTCCATTATAGGGTGAAGATCTGTGTTGCAAATGTATCTTTGGAGAAAATCTGTCCATATTTCACTTGGCTGGGCAGATACTTTATATCACAGCAGAAATCCAGGCCCAGGAAAGGCTATATCCTGGATCAGTGGGTGACACAAAGATATGATCAGTAATTACATTTTCTGGAAATTTTCATACTCCTAAGAATTTGGGATGGTATCTATGTGCTGCCATTGCACCATGAACCCCACTGTTCCAAACAATAGCAGTAAAATACATAAAATAGTGAAAGCTGGGGCAGCATTTCTGAAGCCAATAGGGTGACAAAATTTTCCTTCACACTTATATGATTTATGATGAACTACAGAATTACTTAGCCCTGATAATTTTTTAAGAATGAGAATAATATTTGCAATGAAAATAAATAATTTTTATAACAGCCTCAGAAAGGAGCAAAAGGAAAGTACAGAAAGCTAGGGAAGCCTAAGAGTAACTAGGGCACAGAAGGTTGCAAAATGTGGATTTCATGAGATAGGGAAAAAATCTAAAAAGGTTCTCTTAGGGGTTGACTCTAATAGCATTCAAACAAAATTTTCATCAAAGTTCTCATGGATTTATTTAATCCTCAACACACAGACTATATTTGGTTGGTTAGTGCAATTTGCAATTAAATTGTGAAAATGGTTCTTAGCATGTTACCTCTGGGGTCCTTTTTTCTAACTTAGTTCCCACAAGAAGATGAAAAATATTAAGAACCTGAATCATTCAGTATTACTTGTGCCAGACACACTATGTAGATCCCATGGCAGGCATAGTTAATGAGGGAGTCAATTGCAGCCTCAGTTTTAATTTAGCCTTTCCCAGTGTCCAATATGTTTCTCTCAGATGAACTGGTCCACAGGGAGCTTCAAAAAGTCAGGGTGTGTGAAGAAAAGGAACAGGAAAATTTTCAGCATTATGACAGTTTTCTACAAGCTTTATTTTTTATAAAATTATGTCAACTGACTTCCATGGTTTAAATTAAGCAGAGCACAGGCACTTTAATTAATCAAAAAATTCCCCTTAATATTGACTCACACAAATGCTACCACTCCACTGTGGAGTAACATATTTCTGCGTTGTCCTACATATGGTCCAAATTAGCACCTGCATAGTTCAGTTATTAAATGAAAAACAGCTCTTTACTTGACCTATGGAGTTCTTGTATACAAGAACCTATCCAATAGCGTTATGTCTTCCCTTATCAGATGTGTGTGGTATGACATAATGAATGTAACACTTCAGTGCAATTGGCAAGATTTCAATTCCCAAGCATGGGGTCACATTTCCCGGCTCATTGTTTTGGAAGCAGACATTATGCATTGGGTAGCTAATGGTGAAGCTCTGGGTTTTTTCCCTAAGAGATCTCAAACCAAATCTGAGAAACTAGTAACCTAAATTTAATAACAGTCCGAAAACTCATTTGCTGAACAAGAGCTTCTTAGAATAAGTGATGAAAACTCCAGAGAAATGTTAGGTGAATGCGTGGGGCCAGGCCAAAAGTTTCTTTTATCTAAAAAGTTATAAAGGACAATAGCATTACATAGAGTGTTTAATTTTGGTTTGGCGGATAATTTTCCTATTTGTTCCCATGATAAAGCAACATCCAGCCCCAAACTTTAAATAATTTTATATATTTTTTAAATTAAATATAAATGTGCAAATAATACACGTCAATATCATTGTACTGTTAATGTGAACTTCAGTATTTTACCATTTCTATTTATTTACATTTTTTTTCTGGACTCTAAATTGGGACAAATTTAATATACATATATGTCTAAGGTGCCTAGGCTTCAGCAGAAGAAACCAGAGTTTTGAAACTGTGTAACAGACATAACAGAATCTACAGAAAAGTGTTGATCTATTTACTCAGAAAAAGAAAAAAAAGCACGAAGGTGGTTGTAATAAGAGTTTTTAATGATGCAAAACACTAGTGGTCTTGTCAAATAGTGGCTAAATCCTATCCACTGAGTCAAGAATAAGAAAAATGGAATTCATTAGGAAACAGAATAAGTCTAGTTTAGATAATATTAATGACTTCCTGATTCTAAAGATTTAAATCAGCATATAGTAATTAGAAAAATTTAAACAAGATACCTCAGTGTAAATGACAGAAATAAAAGATAAACAAAAAAGTCTTCAGATGCCTTTGAACAATGAACAATGGCCATGTATACCATTGGAAGCTTACGTTCTGATTAATCAGTTGTAGAAAAGAAAAGATATAACCAATTTGACATGATTCAAGTGTGGACAATGGCAATTAACAAGGATGCCACATAGCTCCCATACAGAACTGTACTGGAAACAACTGGAACTCCAACTTAGAACATAAAATTCAAAAATAGATAGGATTATGAGATTCTGTGTTATAAAAGACAGACTTATCTGCCAAATAACAAGGCACTGGAACTAACGTGCATTCCTTGACACTTAAAGAAAAAAACTGTTTTATAATTCAAAAGAGGAAATGCAATAGATTTCCACAATAACACAAGAGTCCTTCAAACAAAAGTTTACTGAGCATCTGTGTAAGGCACTGTGTAAATAGTACATAAGCTCAATATCTCACAACTTTTGTGCTATTCCTATTTTCTGAAACTAAAGATATAAAAAAGTTCTAAAACACTTACCTTAATCAGTTAAGCAGGAAGCATATGGAACTCATTAATTTTAAAAGTTAAGCTAAAAATACAAATATGACCAGGAGATTTTTCATTAAATTCAATGTTGATGGATCCATATTAGGTAACTTGAAAGAAAGTAGAGACTTTCCATGTCTACCTGTAAGTTTTATGTTATAAAATAAG
Source organism: Panthera leo (assembly GCF_018350215.1). Classification (NCBI taxonomy): domain Eukaryota; kingdom Metazoa; phylum Chordata; class Mammalia; order Carnivora; family Felidae; genus Panthera; species Panthera leo. The sequence goes on from NC_056682.1 coordinate 139,132,913, forward strand.
TATCAGTTTCCCCTATTATACATCTCTTGGTAATGACAGAATCAGAAAATGTATGTTGAGAAATGAAGGGGAACTTCTGTAGGGCTTCTGACCTTATCAAAATTTAGATATCAGTCACTGACTGATGAAGACCCATAGAGATTTAAAAATTGAATGATATAAATATTAATTTGTCAGTACAGAGGTAGATGTATTCAGAGACTCTTTGAGATACTTTCCACTTTTGTGAATCTATGTAAACAACAGTTCATAGAAGCTTTACATTTACATTGCATGCCTCCCACCATAATCACCACCACATCGGTGGTGCTATAGGGTAGCAAATTAGTTCTGATATTATCTTTGAGATAGGTGCTATACTAGAGAAGGAGAAATAATTTGACAAAATCTGTGGAGCAGATGAAGAAAAATGGGGAAAAAAGATTTACAACCTGTAAATCAGCAGCCCTCATTGAATGAAGGATGAACTGATACATCGTAGGGAGGGCTGTCTGGCCGAGGATCTCAGGGCTCTGTGCTTGGTACAAACCTGTTCAACACTCTTATCAACAATTGGGATGATGACAGTGGAGGCATTTTCTAATGGCAGGCTTCAAGAGCTAAGAGATTGGTGTGGGATGGCTGAAATAAGATTAGAGGGATTCCAATAGGCCATAATTGATAGGGTGAAACTTGAAAACTGAAATCTAGGTAATATGCATAAAATGCTGCTTTGGAGTCTTAAAATAAAGGACAGGGAAGATCTAGCCAAAAAAACAGTGCCAGTGTGACCTTTGAGGAATGGACTTAATCTTCTAACTCTCAGTTCCCTCAGCTATGTGATGAGGTAATACTAAGATGGGTACAAAGAAAAAATGTGCTATGAATATAGAATACATAGTAGTTAGCAGTTAGTAAGGGCTTAATAAAGTTTAGCTTTATTGTTCTTCTCATGAAATATTTTGTAGAGGGTAATTAGAATCTTCAAATGTCTGACTCCATGACAAACTATCAAAATAAAACACAATGATTGGGTACTAGGGTAATTCAATCAGTTGAGTGTCTGACTCTTGATTTCAGCTCTGGTAATGGGTCAAGCCCCATGTTGGGCTTTGTACTGGGTGTGGAGCCTGCTTAAGATTCTCTCTTCCTTTCCCTCTGCCCCTCCCCTACTCATGCTCGCTCTCTCTCTCGAAAAAAAAAAAATAAAATAAAAAATAAAACATAATGACAAATATCATGTGCTATTCAATAGAACACATTACTTCTCTCTAGTCATTAAAACTGTATTACTTTTAAAAATACAGAATGTTAGTAGTATTTCAGATCTTTTAAGGTAAAAGTGTTAAGCAAAATTTAGGGAATAGAAACATGGACTTTGCAATGCAACTGACCAGCTGTGTCACTAGATACCAGTGTGATTATGGGCATGTTACTTTAGGTCTCTGTGCCTCAGTGTTCTCATGTGTCAGGACAAGTCTGGCTCACAGGAAGCACTCAGTAAGTATTAGCTATTGTTACTGTTAACAATGGGTACTTATTGTCTCAATTAAACAATTCCAACTGAAAGAGAATGGAAAGGCCTTTAGCAATACTTTGCATGTCTTCACAATAAGTCTTGCTTTAAACACAAAGAAACCAGATATAAGCGAGAAAATATGTATTTTGCAAAGCAATTTAATGAAGTTAAACTTTCATTATCTATAAGATAGTAATTATAAAGAAACTGAATTAGTTCCACATTTTGATGATCTTATTATTAATACTTGCTACTGATTAAAAACTTATTTTATGAAAAATCCTATACTTGAGACCTTCATTGGATATTCATTAAATACTAACTTCATGTCAGGGCTGGTGTCTAGAAAATTGGAAAGAAAGTGGTAGTTCTCCAGAATTGAGCTTTCCCCAGCCTTCCTTTTCTGCTAACCTGTCTTCTCCACAATGTTTTCCCTTATGTTTTTTTTATTTGAAATAAAAAGTTATATGTTGTTAAACTGTTAACATCTGACAAAGCTATAATACTTCATCTCACATGTATTTACTTTTATCAAGAACTGAAATCTTAAAACATGGGACTGGATCCATCAACTCAGGTTATCTGTCCAGTTGTCCAAAAATCATCCCCCCTGCAGTCATGTACACCTTATCTACATGTGTTGGTCATGTATGTTTGTTTCCTAACAAAAAGATGTTAGGAAGAGGGAATCAAAACCAATGCATTTTCAAGGGCAAGTCAAGATATTCACTCTTTAAGCTCACAAATCAAAATAAAAAGAGCTTGAGGATTATTGGACCTTAAAAGTGGTAATGCTCCTTTCCCCTAATTCTCCTTGCAATTAGGCAAGAAGAAAATCAGAAATTTGGATAGACTAAATCTGTTCAATAGATGGAGTATAATTAATATACCTAACTATCCTTTGTTTATGTGGAATAAACAAAGAACACTAACAATTTGAAAATAACCTTCTTCAAGACAGGGAAGTCAATTTGCTTCCATTTTTAAGTGGTTTTGTTTTAAAATAAAACTGAAGCTATGTATTTCTGAAACTTTCAGACTTGCATATTGAAAACTCATTTTTAAATGATTTGAGTACCTTTAAAAAAATATTTGTTTGGAGACAGAGAAAGAGCACGAGTTGAGGAGAGATACAGAGTTGGGAAAAGAGAGACTGAGAGAGAGAAGATATCTTAAGCAGGCTCCATGCTAGGTGCAGAGTCCAATATGGGGCTTGACCCCATGACTCCAGGATCATGACCTGAACCAATATCAAGAGTTAGATACTCAACCAACTGAGCCACACAGACACCCCATGATTTGGGTATCTTTTAAAAATTTCTCTGATGGCTTTGAAAATGTGGGGGAAATGTCTAGGAAATAATCCATTTCCTTTCCTCCCTGCTTTTCAACAATGTCTGCAAACAAACCAAATGCATGGAGTTGAATATTAAAATAAGCATTTTGCAAGTACAATAATGAGATTTATAACTTTAGAATGAAAAATGAAACCTTCAAGAATCAACCTGCTGCTTGTGATAGAACTGAGGGATTAGTTAGTTGGATAGTTGCTACTACCCAAGGATTAACATGGCTTCCTCTGTGTTCTATAATTTCTGTTCTGGAAATTTTGCTAAATAGAATGTTAAATAAAATTTTCTATCTGTGTCTCAGAATTTGGCTAACAACTTGACAGTGAAGATAATAGTTTACAAGTATTCCCACATTATAAGAGGGATGCTAGAAAATAGGATTTACTGGGTAGCTGGACAGATTCCTCTATCAAATAGTCTCTCTTCTCTGCCCTAGGCCAAGAGAAGGTTGGAGAGTTATGAGGAGTTCTGGGGGCTCAAGCTTTCAGGTGGAAGGTTTGAGACCTGCCCTCTCTTCTTGCCTAGATAGGAGGACTGCTTATTGGGACAAGAGGAACTGAGCCCCAACAATAATAGACAATATTATATAACATGTGCCAGGTATTGTTCTAAACACTTTATACATCTTTATTGTATCTAAGTGGAGAGTACTATTCCAAGTCTACAAATGAAAAGCTGAGATATTTAATAACTTGCCTAGTGGCACAGTGCTTGTTAATAGCCTGTATTTATTTTTCTTTATGGCTGGTAAATTGTATAGTTGGAGAAAGAAACTGAACTGCAGAGATTAACCAGAAACTGCATCACTTGTATCAGGATGTTGTATAGAAGGTACCCCATGGTTGGGGTGAGTGGGGGAGGTCCTCCAAAGAGCCCACCAGCAAAATCTATGAGATAATCTTTTTTACACCATTCATGACCAAAGAATTAGTTGAAATTGATGCTGAATACAAGAGCATCAATCACATAGGACCATTCTCCCCTCTGTCTCCAATCTCTCTTCTCGTTCTCTAAACATGAGGAATCAGATGAAGGTAAAGACAGGTTCAAAAGAATATGAAATAACAAAACAGATCATGGCTTCATACCACAAATGAAAGGTAAGACTTTATCAGATAATAATTAATCCACATTAAAGATTTGATTTAGACTGAACTGAATTTTTAAAAACTGAAAGAAAGTGAGTTTGAGTTACCATGAGACTATTTTTAATGGGTTAAAAAAATAAGGAAAGTTATGACTACAATATTGTCCAGGGAAAAGGAAGGCATATTCCACAGAAGACATTTGAAAGCAGTAGATGGAGAAAAATAAAATTAAACTTGTTTGTATATTGCACTGAATTACACACATTCAACCAGCTAACTGATACTTTTTTATATGTATTCTGATATCACCTTGTATCCCTATTCTCCACCAGTTCCTGACATTGTAAATTTCTAAGGGCTTTCCCAAAGCTCTGGAAGTTTCTGGTACGCTAATATTCTCCAGGTTCTTCAATTCTCCAGGGCTGCCTCTGCATTGGGCTACATGTATACAGGTATGAAAATTTAAAAATAAGCTCTTTGTCATTTTCCACACACAAAAATATTTCTCACACAAAGCATTCATGACCTTAGGGGACTTTACTGAATATTGGTAGCTACTGGTCAGGATCACATTATGCATCTCACACATTTTATCTTCTGTTAAATTACTTTTGGCTAATCCTACGCTACATTATATTACATTTTCTTTCTAATTTCATCCTATTTTTATGCTTCCTTCTTCCCTTTCAACACCTCAAGAATATTTCTCTTTTTCTCTACTTCTGTATCTCTAGGTCCCTGGGCAACTAAAGAAGTAGCCATCTCTAATTCTAGTCCAGACACTTGAGTAGAAAGGTCCTCTGCTGCCCAAGTTTCCAGCATTCTAGTTGTAAACTTTCCACTTCTCTACACTTTCCACTTCCTTTACTTCACTGGCCACTCACAATTTTTTGCCTCTAGTATTAACACTTTGTGATAGCTCTTGTTTACCTGACTCATTCCTTTCTGCACACCTGGATACAACTTGTCCTTCATCCTTTGTTAAAGTTCCATCTCATCAATCTCCTGGTTGATGGAACATTCATAAACATATGCATGTACAGAATCCACAAGACAGATTTACCTCTGTCACAGGACAGGATACACATAATACACATTCAATAGAGAGAAGGGCTATTTTTCCATAGTCATAACATTAACTAGGTTTAGGTAGGAAAAAGGAACTAAAACACTATCATGCAGAGTTTCCAAAGATTATATTCTCCATACAGTTTTAGAGTCAGAACACATCTTAGAGATAATCCATTCCAATACCCTCAGTGTAAGAATGAGGAAACCAAGGCCCAGAAGGATTAAATAGCTTGTTGATGACCACACAGTTAGTTTGAGGTTAGAACGAGAGTCTCTCAACTTCTCAGACGTTATTCATGATTGTTTGCATTACACATTACTATCTTTGTAATCTAATGGTTCAGATATTATTAACATCAAAAATATGCAATATTCTCCAGCACTAAAAAAAATGATAAAATACTAATTGGTTTTATTCTTATGGCAATTTGTGTGGTTAAGCAAGAAGAGGCCAAAAAATGTGGTTGAAACTAAAATTTATATGGCATCTCAAGGGACCCAGCATAGCCAAAATAGTCTTGAAAAAGAACAAAGTTGGAGGTTTCATATTTCCTGATTTCAAAACTTACTAGAAAGTAACCAAACAATGTGGTACCAGCATAAAGAGAGACGTATAGACCAATGGAATGAATACAGAGCTCAGAAATAAACCCTCACATGTATGGTCAAATGATTTTCAAGAAGGATGCCAAGACCATTCAGTGGGGGAAAGGATATTCTTTTCAACAGATGGTGTTGAGAAAACTGGTTATCCACATGCAAAAATAAATAAATAAATAAATAAAGTTAGACCCTTACCTTATAACATATACAAAAATGAATTCAAAATGGATCAAAAATCTAAACATAAGATCTCTTAGAAAAGAAACAATAGGGAAAACTCTTAGAGGAAACAAAAGAGGAAAAGCTTCACAATACTAGATTTGGCAATGATTTCTTAGATATGACACCAAAAACACAGGCAACAAAAGAAACATAGATAAATTGTATTTTACCAAAAGTACAAATTTTGTGTATCAAAGGACATTTGAAACAGAATGAAAAGGCAGCCCACAGACTGGAAGAAAATATTTCAAATCATATGTGTGATAAGGGATTAATATCCAGAATACATAAAAGAATGTCTACAGCTCAATAACAATAACAACAGCGACAATAACGAAACCTATTAACAAGTAAGGCAAAGGACTTGCATAAACATTTCTCCAAAGAAGAAATACAAATGGCAAATGAGCACACGAAAAGATGCTCCATATCCTTAATCATTAGGGGAATGTAAATCAAAAACACAAGGAGATACTACTTTATACCCACAAGGATGGCCACCATCAAAAAGAAACAAACAGACAATACATGTTGGCAAGGATGTGATTAAATTCGTGCATTGCTCGTAGGAACTTAAAATAGTATAGTCACTGTGGAAAACAATATAATAGGTCTTCAAAAAGTTAAACCTAGAATTATCATATGATCCCACAATTCCACTTCTGGGCATATACCCAAAGTAATTGAAAGCAGGAACTTCAACAGGTATGTGTACACTTATGTTCACAGCCACATATTCACAATAGCCAAAAGATGGAAGCAACCCCAGTGTTAATGACAGATAAATGGATAAATGAAATGTGATATGTACATCCAATAGTACATTATTCAGCCTTAAAAAGTAATGAAATTCTGTGACATGTGACAACCTCAATGAACCTGTGCTAAGAGAAACAAGCCAGTCCCAAAAGGACAACTATGACATGATTCCACTTATACGAGGTACCTGGAGTAGTCAATTTCAGAGGTAGAAAGTAGAACGATAGTTTGCTGGGGCTAGTTATTGTGAAAGGGAAAGTTTTGTTTAACGGGTAGAAAGTTTTAGTTCCGGAAGATAAAAAAATTCCTAGAGATGGGTGGTAGTGAGAGTTGCACAACAACATGAAAGTAATTAATGCCATTAAACTGTACCCTTAACAATGGTTGAAATGGCAAATTTTATGTTATATGTATTTTACCACACTACAAAATATTACCACAAAATAAAATAATTCCATTCGTATCTTAGTAACCAAAACCATTCATTCATTCAAGTTACTTACATATTCAAGTTCCCAAAGCTCCTGCTAAAAGCTGTGGGGGTACAAAGAAAATATAAACTGTACCTTAAAAAGTTATAAAATAGTAGAACAGAAAAAAATCATCATATAAATAAATGAATTTCAGTGTAGCAAATGATATGAGAAATAATAGAAGATGAGTATCTAGGAACAGTAAGACTATACTTGCAGGGGTGAGGTTAGAACCCTATATAAGGAAGAAAATGCAGAGGAAAGACATGATCACAGGAAATTATGGTTTAAGTATGCGTATGGCTCAAGTATGGGCAGCTCTGTTTATGCATAGTACACCTCAGTGCAAGGGTGGAAAGAACATAAAGGTAGATGGGCTGATAGTGGAGAGCCTTGAATACTGGACTATGGAAATTATAGGCAACTCAGTCAGGAGAAATGTTGAATCATTCTTCATCCCTTGGCACCTTTGATGTGAGGGACTCCGCTTCAGCTGTCCAGAAAATCAGATGATATCCTCAAGGCTCGACAGAAGGTATGATGCTTGTTGAGTGTGATTACTACTTCTTTTTGTTCAGCTCCTCCCTATTTGGTGGATTTACATCACATGTAAAAACCTAGTTGCTAGAGAGACAGGAAGTGTATAATTTTGTTATTTTCCAGCTTTAGAATATGAGAAGTCAAGATCAAAGTGGGCTGGAATGGATGCTGAAAGAGACAATCTGCAGTAGGTTTTGAAAAGCTAAATTTGATAAGCCTCGATGAATGTTGTGAGAGGTAAGGTGAGAAGGAAAAGCGTGTCTATAGGATGATGTCCACGGTCCTAGCTTTTTCAAATGGTGGCGTGCAAATATGGGACGGGGTTCAAGTTGGAATAGGGAAAAATGAAAAATGATAAGTTTCATTTTGGATAAGCTGAGGTTAAAATATTTGAAGACAACTCAGTGGAGATTTCCACTAGCACTTGATGATGGTTTTGGAGTTCAGGGGAGAAAGCTGAGATGAGGTGAGATCTGTGAGCCTTGGGCATGAGGTGAAAACTTGAGGGGAAAAAATACTCGGGTTAGAGTAAGCTTAGTAAGAAAGGCATATACACAAATATGAATAAAACACTGAGATACATTTAAAAGAGGCCAGTAGGGACATGAGAAACAGTACTAGGTCTAGGGGTTGGAGAAAGAGTTTGAAAGAGAAAAAAGCATACATGACTGATACTTTCAAATGCTACAAAAAGAATCCAATGAATAAAACTCCTAGAAGGGAACAACAGATTTAGCCACACCAAACAATTCTAACTCCAGATATCTCATACTTTTGAGACATACAAGTAATATAGTTTTTAATTTAACAAATTTTTTACATTATGTTTAGAAAATATTTTTGAAATATTGATAAAAATTCAAAATAATTTGCCACTTCAAAATTCATAACGATGAGTACCAAAATAATGCTCACACTTTAAATATTCACTTTCCTTCCAAGGCATCCTGCAGCATTTAGAATCCACAAGGCATAAACAAGGCAACTGTAGATGATAGATATGTTTTTAGCATTATTTTAAATAATAGATGCTGAGTGTAAAAGCAAGTGATAACTAATAGTTTTCTTTTTGTTTGGAAATTTTTTATTAAAAACTCCAAAGCTACATATTACAGTTGAAAGCATACTACAAAAAATTAGTAAAAATTTAAGGCAATAATAAAGTACATTCAGAGAGGTAATATTTTCAAATCTTAAAGTAATAATTTCAAAATAACAAGGAATGATTAAAAATTGAATATATAGGTAGACAGACACAAGAATTGAATAAAACAAGGAAAACTAATGAGAAGTTACAAAGTTCTAGCACTGTCCTAATAAGGAATATGTGGGAAGGAGCACCAAATCTTCAAGGCTTTGACAAGCACAAGTGACTATCGTCAAAAGTAGGATTAATAATTCCAAGGGGTGGCATAAAAAAGACTAAATAGAATTTTTTAGAAACTTTGAAAAACAAACTTTTTTCTAGCTTTTGTCAGAAGCCGCTAAGAGTTTCCAAAGCATACAGGAAGTGACTTAAAATATATCTCAAAATTCCCATAACAATAATAGTCCATTTTGAACAGTATCAAACTGCAACAATAGCTGTTCTGCATCGATTTTTTTTTTTAAAATGCCTTAAAAATGTTCAGTGTGAACACTGGAAAAGCCAAGGCGATAAAGTTACACTTTCCATTTAATCTGAGCTGAGCACTGGCCTATGTGTATTCAAAATGATGTGCAGTTTAGTGCAGCTGTTCATAATGAGCAGATAAGAGGAAATAATTAAAGCAACTTCCAACCACCTGACTTCTACCTTCAATTGTAAGAGATTAGTGGTAGAGAGCGCAAAGATGGTTTGCATGCCCCTAATTGGAAGGGGTTAACAAAATGTAAATTTCTTTGTGATGTATGTGAATGTTGTCATGAAAGGCAGTTGGTTGGCAGCTTGCCAAGATTTCCTTGGGGGACCCCATATTTATGAATCCAGTAGCTAAAATTCACATAATTACAATTTCAATTTCACTTTGTGAACATTGTTGTGCTTCTTTTGTGCCTGATCAACTGAACAGCTGTGTGTTCAAGCTGAAGTGTCTACTCACGGTTTCAAACATTTTAAGAAAACAAAATGAGGATCATATTTGGGACTACTATTAAAAGGAAGAAAAAATATCCCATGCCCTTGGAAGATGAGGGGATTGCTCTTTCATTTGCTTTGCAAGAACACATGCAAAGCATTTATGAAGCCAACACAGCTGCAGGACCCACTTACCATATCCATTGTCTACACAGTATCCTTTCTAGCTTTTACAGATTCACATTTAAGATACATAACATGTATTTCCTGCCATGATCCTAGAATATTTGATTTCAAGATCAGTATTTCAGCGATACTGTACAAGGCACCAATGGAAGATAGCTTATCGTAATATTTTTCAGTGTCACCTGTACTTCATGGTAAAATCTTTCTTTATTCAACATGCTAGAGAGACAATTTGGCAAAAGTTAGGTTACTGGAAATGATAAATGCACAACTGATATGTCATCAATAATTTAATGAACAAAATATATTCTAGTAAATCAGTTTCATTGAAAATCTTGACTGTCTTTCACTAATTCTGAACAGAGGACAAACTCCTGGGGCATTATTTTTAAATAAAAGTAGTAAGTGAATATTGATAATTAGGTGGCATCACCTAAAATTCACCCTTAATGTGTTTTATAAAAATATTCTATTTTGGGGATCGGACTAAAGGACTAGGAAACCGAAGTCTTAGAGTAGCTCTTACTAAAATAAATATCTATTATTCTTTTTTTTAATTTTTATTTTTGAGAGAGAGAGAGACAGAGCATGACTGAGGGAGGGGCAAAGAGAGGGGGGACACAGAATCTGAAGCAGGCCCCAAGCTCTGAGCTGTCAGCACAGAGCCCCATGTGGGGCTCAAACTCATTAACCATTAGATCATGACCTGAACTGGAGTCAGATGCTTAACCAACTGAGCCACCTGGGCGCCCATGTATTATTCTTTAAAAATAGTAACTCAATTATCAACAAGATAATAGCAAATAGAATTCAACAGCATATAAAAAGAATTATTCACCATGATCAAGTGGGATTCATTCCTGGGCTACAGGGCTGGTTCAATATTTGCAAATCAATCAATGTGATACATCACATTAATAACAGAAAAGATAAGAACCATATGATCCTGTCAATCGATGCAGAAAAAGCATTTGACAAAATTCAGCATCCTTCCTTAATAAAAACCTTCGAGAAAGTCGGGATGGAAGGAACATACTTAAACATCATAAAAGCCATTTATGAAAAGCCCACAGCCAATATAATATCATCCTCAATGGGGAAAAACAGAGCTTTCCCGAGATCAGGAACACGACAGGGATGTCTACTCTCACCTCTGTTATTTAACATAGCATTGGAAGTTCTAGCATCAGCAATCAGACAACAAAAGGAAATCAAAGGCATCAAAATTGGCAAAGATGAAGTCAAGCTTTCACTTTTTGCAGATGACATGATACTATACACGGAAAACCTGATAGACTCCACCAAAAGTCTGCTAGAACTGATACATGAATTCAGCAAAGTCGCAGGGTATAAAATTAATGTACAGAAACCAGTTGCATTCTTATACACTAATAATGAAGCAACAGAAATAGAAATAAAGAAACTGATCCCATTCACAATTGTACCAAGAATCAAAAAATACCTAGGAATAAACCTAACCAAAGATGTAAAAGATCTGTATGCTGAAAACTATAGAAAGCTTAAGAAAGAAATTGAAGAAGATATAAAGAAATGGAAAAACATTCCATGTTCATGGATTGGAAAAATAAATATTGTTAAAATGTCAATACTACCCAAAGCAATCTATACATTCAATGCAATCCCAATCAAAATTGCACCAGCATTCTTCTCAAAGCTAGAAGAAGCAATCCAAAAATTTGTATGGAACCACAAAAGACCCTGAACAGCCAAAGTAATATTGAAGAAGACCAAAGCAGGAGGCATCACAATCCCAGACTTTAGCCTCTACTACAAAGCTGTAATCATCAAGCAGCATGGTATTGGCACAAAAACAGACACATAGACCAATAGAATAGAATAGAGACTCCAGAATTGGACCCACAAAAGTATGGCCAACTAATCTTTGACAAAGCAGGAAAGAATATCCAACGGAAAAAAGACAGTCTCTTTAACAAATGGGGTTGGGAGAACTGGACAGCAACATGCAGAAGAATGAAACTAGACCACTTTCTTACACCATTCACAAAAATAAAGTCAAAATGGATGAAGGACCTGAATGTGAGACTGGAAACCATCAAAACCCTAGAGGAGAAAGCAGGAAAAAAATCTCTCTGACCTCAGCCGCAGCAATTTCTTACTTGACACATCTCCCAAGGCAAGGGAATTACAAGCAAAAATGAACTACTGGGACCTCATCAAGATAAAAATCTTCTGCACTGCAAAGGAATCAATCAATCAAACTAAAAGGCAACCAATGGGATGGGAAAAGATATTTGCAAATGACATATCAGACAAAGGGATAGTATCCAAAATCTATAAAGAACTCACCAAACTCCACACCTGAAAAACAAATAATCCAGTGAAGAAATGGACAGAAGGCATGAATAGACACTTCTCTAAAGAAGACATCCAGATGGCCAACAGGCACATGAAAAGATGCTCAATGTCACTCCTCATCAGGGAAATACAAGTCAAAACCACACTGAGATACCACCTCATGCCAGTCAGAGTGGCTAAAGTGAAAAAATCAGGAGACTACAGATGCTGGAGAGGATGTGGAGAAACAGGAACCCTCTTGCACTGATGGTGGGAATGCAAACTGGTGCAGCCGCTCTGGAAAACAGTGTGGAGGTTCCTCAGAAAATTAAAAATAGATCTACCCTATGACCCAGCAATAGCACTGCAAGGAATTTACCCGAGGGATACAGGAGTGCTGATGCATAGGGGCACTTGTACCCCAATGTTTATAGCAGCACTGTCAACAATAGCCAAATTATGGAAACAGCCTAAATGTCCATCAACTGACAAATGGATAAAGAAGATGTGGTTTATATACACAATAGAATACTACTTGGCAATGAGAAAGAATGAAATATGGCCATTTGTAGCAATGTGGATGGAAGTGGACAGTGTTATGCTAAGTGAAATAAGTCAGGCAGAGGAAGACAGATACCATAAGTTTTCACTCATATGTGGATCCTGAGAAACTCAACAGAAGACCAGGGGGGGAGGGGAGGGTGGAAAAAAAAAAGTTACAGAGAGGGAAGGAGGCAAACCATAAGAGACTCTTAAATACTGAGAACAAACTGAGGGTTGATGGGGGTGGGGGAGAGGGGAAAGTGGGTGATGGGCATTGAGGAGGGCACCTGTTGTGATGAGCACTGGGTGTTGTTTGGAAACCAATTTGACAATAAATTACATATAAGAAAAATAAAAAATAGGGGCGTTGGGTGGCTCAGTCGGTTAAGCGGCCGATTCAGCTCAGGTCATGATCTCGCGGTCCGTGAGTTCGAACCCCACGTCGGGCTCTGTGGTGACAGCTCAGAGCCTGGAGCCTGTTTCAGATTCTGTGTCTCCCTCTCTCTGACCCTCCCCCGTTCATGCTCTGTCTCTCTCTGTCTCAAAAATAAATAAACATTAAAAAAAAATTTAAAAAAAAGAAATATATCAATGTATTAAATCAGCCCAATGTACACCTTTAACTTACACAATGTTATATGTCGAGAATATCTCAATAAAATTTTTATTTAAAAAAAACAAATGTAAGTGCTAATGTTTTCTTTATGAACTCTACCGACTTCATATTGCCCACCCCTAAGGTTTATGTTTTGGAGACCGCTGATATGGATGCTGAAGGCACATTATGATTTTTGAACAGGAGGATGGTGTCAACAGATCAATATCCTACAATGTTCACTCCGCGTCAAAAATAAATTTAAGTTGGCAAAATGACAGATCAATAAGGAGGCCATTCGCTATTGTTAAAATAATTTTTACTACACGCATAATCTAGTTGAATAAGAACGAAGGCCTAAATTACGGCAGTGAGAGGGAAGGAGTAAAGGAAACAGCTGATAAAGACGCGGTCACTGGAAAAGGAGGGGTAAGGGAGGGAAGGATTTTATGGGTACCTCCTATGTGTCCTACTTATACTACTTGGCAGTAGCCCTGCAATTTATCAAGGCAGCACAGGAGGAGGAGGTTTGGGGTAAGTAGGAAAATTATTCATTCAGTTTTTAATATATGGTTGATACACAAGTAGAGCATGCATCTGAATGCAGAGGTGTGGGGTGGAGAGAAGCGGTTGGGGTAAAAATTAAGCATCACTTCCCAGTTTTAAGTAGAAAGCAAAGGCATGGGGCATTGTCTCTGAAGGCTATTGATAATACGAAACAAGGAGACAAGAGGCTCTGTGTCTTATATTAACTACTTTCATATACAGCAAAACCTTGGATTGCAAGTAACTTGTTCTGTGAGTGTTCTGCAAGACAAGCAAACATTTCTAATATATTTTAACTTGATAAATGGGCAAAGTCTTGCAATATGAGTAAAACTGTCACTGGATGTTACAGGACCACAATTGAGCCAATGATTCTTCTCTCTCTTTCTCTCTCTCTCACTGTGGTATTGTGGGTGATCAGAGTGATCGTCTCCCATGCTCAGATGCTCAGTCTCATGCTGTGGTGTTTGGCAGAAATCAGTGATTTTCCAGAACATTGGAAGGCGCCCACAATTGGCACTAGTGTATTTTTTTTGTCACTTCAAAGCACCTATGGACAGTCTTTTGCTTTTCCATACAAGAGTAAGCTTAGAAATGTTTTGCTTCATTCTAGGTCAGGCTCCTGCAGATACAGACCCTTTTCTCTGCAGCCTTATTGCCAGTTACAATAAACAGAGTATACGACAGGAGTTAATTAATATGGTATTGTAGTCAACCTCCATGCAAGCATATACAATGGCCTCCATGCAGAAAAAGGTTGAAAAGAAAAGCAGTAAGAGAAGGAGATGATTACAGTGGAAGTTAAGAAGGAAGTCATCGGGAAGTACAAACGAGGCACGCAAGTGGCCGAAATTGCAAGATTTTATATGAAGTCTATGTCTGCATCTCGTCTGCAGAGGAGGGGGAGAAAAGGCAGAGGAATCCCTCACTTCAAATGCGATTAGGGAGATGTGGGAAATGTGGGAAATAGTGCAAACATTGGTAGCAAAGCACCACCCGAATAAGGCTGTAGCAGTGTGAGTGATGAATCTGTTTAATGACAACGCAATGTCCCATTTCCATGAAATCCTCAAAAGCAGGCAAAAGTAAGCGTCATTGGATGAGTTCCTTGTTAAAGTTGCATGAAAAGAAAAAGATTCCATGGAGTCGATAGATAGCGGTGATTCTGTTAGTGATGGTGAAAGTTGTCCTATACAATGACCCTTCTCTCTTGTCTGCCGCACACCAACCCTGAAAGGTTTCAAAAGTAAGTGCATGTTAATTTATTTTTCTTTATATTTTGTATTTTCTTTATTATTTTGTATTATATTACAGTATTGTAATCATTTTTATATGAATATTTTGGGGCTGTGGAATGAATCATCTGAGTCTCTATTTTTTCTGATGGAGAAATTCACTTTGATATACAAGTACTTTGGATTACAAGCATGTTTCTGGAATGAATTATGCTCGCAAGCCAAGGTTTCACTGCATTAATTTCTTAGACACACTGATTCTCCACTTGGAAAACATGGGGGCATGTATCTGAGACTCTATAGCAATAGGGCACAGGTAAGGCAAGGAAATTGGAGGTGAGTCAGGGTTAGAGGCTCAAATTCATTTGTATGCTGTTTGGAGAGAACTCTCCCAGAATATTTCTGCAGAGAAAACTCTGGGAAGCCAAATAAGGCAGACAGCCACCAAGAGGAGTAAGGGAAGACCAGAGACAGAACTGAGACATAAGGCAGGTGGGAGATCAGTACAGTGTGGGAACGTGACGGGGAAAGAGGAACCACAATGTGAAGGGAGTGCCTGGAACACAGGACACATCCAGTAAGTCCTGACAGTTATTGTATTCACTTTGAACATTTTCATGATTTTTTAAATTAAATATAAAATATTTTATTTTAACACTTATTCAAATATAGCCTGTGCATAATGTATAAATAAGGAATAACATTTAAAACAAAAACCAAAACTGTGTAACCACCACTTATTAAACCTTTTCAGTGCCATTGCTGCCCCCTAATACCCTCCCTGATCACATCCCATTCCCTCTCTCCCTGAGGTTACTATGAACCTGAAATTTATGTTTGTAATTTCTTGCTTTTCTCTATAGTTTGGCCAAATGTATAAATACATATTTTATATAATATTGCTCATAAAATTTTTATACCTGGTGAAATTTTACCCCATGCAGAGAATCCACTTGTTGAAATATTTTTGGCCCTGTTGAAGTCCTACATCCACTAACAACAGTATTTCATCATGTAAAATGTCCAGTGTCATTTCTAATAGGAAACATTTATTGGCAGACATGGAGTCAGTTTTAAGCTCTCATCAGATAAAAATGCAGTTGTGACAATCACAGCCTAATTTGTCTTTAGTGTTTTCAGAGACTCATTTATAGCAGTGATTTTTATCTGGTAGCATTAAATGAATAGCTTTTCATCTTCCTAGGAATTCTCTCCTCTGTATTTTCAAAACCACCCAAGTACATTGATTTTGAGTAGCATTCATTGTGGCTTTTGATTGTGAAAGTAATCCATTTCTTTTGGAGAGAATTCATTACCCCACAGTATTTTAAGGCTCAACCTTGCAACTTAAATGACTCTTCAAGCCCATAAATACATAGACTATTTACATAGGCTCTCTGACTTTATCCTGAATGAAACTGAATAATACGTAACGGGTTAATATTTCAAAATTTACCTGAATGCCTTTCCCTTATAAATGCCACTTACTACAGCCCCCTATCACAAGCACACACAACCCCACACACAGCCCCACCACCACTCCGCAAGCACATGTAAATGTACCTAACAGCCCAGACAGGGTAGTGTAATCTTTAGATTAGACTCAACAAATTATAAATATCTGCATTTCAAAAATGCCTGAAAGAACATATCAAAGCAAAGGCCAAGAGAAAAATACTTGTAACCTAAATGCCAAAGGCATCCATATAAGTTTGTAGAAAAGTGTGTAAGTGTGCAATTCACAAACATACACACAAACACAAGTAGCCAATGAGTGTAAAATATGTTCAATATCAAAGAAACTATTTTTAAGTAGAAAACTATAAAAATTAAAAAAAAAAAAAAACAACAAACACAAAAATTGAACAATGGTAGTGCCCAGAATGGGAGAGTTTAGAGAAGGCAGACATATACACTGGATGGCTGTTTCATAATATGAATCAAAAAGCCTGAAGACACTTACTGCCTGTATACCTGTCCCCTAAGACATGGGGACAAATATTTAGATCTCTGAAAATCCACACCCATGGTTACATTAGAGATAATCTGAACAGTGCAAATGCCAACCACAGATGACTGGCTAAACAAAATATGATACATCAATCTGATAATATTTGCATGAGTCATTAAGATCACATTCTTGAAAAATATTTAGAATACTGAAAGATAATGAAGGGATATGCTGAGTAAAGAAGTGATGTATTAAGGCAATTTTTATAAGAAAATAGTAAAAAAAAAAAGTAATTTATAGAGTTTTATGTATACAGAAAAGGTATATGTTACAAAGTATTTTGGGGGGGTGGTAAAATATAAGTATTTTTTTACCTTACCAATGTTTCTAAAATATTTTTCTTTAAGTATGAATTCAAAATTGTTTTTAAAGATAAGTATCCTAATACACAAAAATTACAGCTCTTACTATATGCATGCTGATTTCTGCAAACTCTTGCAAGTATTAACCTTCCCAACATACTTCAAAATTATTCTGTATATATGATCTGTGTTCATGTTTTCTTATACCATATGTATTATATAAGGCACTTCTGAACTATGAAGTTATTTTGTTGCAATTTTGCTTATTTACAAGCTAACTTCTTCACTGAAAGCCAGTACAGCACTAAAGAAAAGATAATTGCACTGTTTTTCCCTATTAGTATTTTTCCTTTTACTCATATATAAAACTGAAAGTCCATTTTGTAAGAAACATTCTTCAGTGATTTATGGAAGGAAACCCCTAAATGCCTAAAGACATTTTTCTTCAATGTACACGAAACCGAACCATATGACAACAATTAGGAATCTTTCAAAATATTTAAAAATCCAATTTCGGTGGCCTTTTAAGAATAATACAATCTGAGCAAACATTTCCTTTCTCTACACAACAAAATTGTATCTTTAGTTTCCCCTTCATTTTATTCAGCAATAATGATCCAGTTTTGATCTAAGAACTTTTTAAATTAATCTTTCACTTTAAATTAGTCAACTGCTTCCAAGATACTAACTTAATGGTGGAATTTCTGAATATAAGTAAAAAGGAACAATGAGGTCGAAGAAAATAAAATTTCCTTAATTTAAATTCCACCAACTTGAAATTTATTTTTGAAAATCAACAGTAATTGCTTTTAAAAGAAGGAGAACTGTTTTACTAAGTTTGTGAATTATTTTACATTGCACTATATCAGTATTGATGTGTCTACCTCTGGTCTCTTCCCTCTTGAAACAGTGCCTTGTAACCAGTCCCAAAATGTGTAACCATCAAGTCAAAATGAAATGCCACTTTATCCATCAGGAAGCTTCTCTACAAGTAGAATTAGTCATTGGGTCTTACAGGCTCTCTCCTAATGTTTTACACCCATCTTAATGGATGTTCCATTTCAGACTCAGGCCAACGTCAGTGGCTCAAGTAAGTCATTTGAACTTTAAAGTTTCAATGCCTTGGAGCCTCAGGAGGCCCTCCTTCACCTGACTTCAGAACCAATAGCTCCTTCCCTTCTCCAGAAATATTTTCTGCTCCTCTTGTATTGCCCTTTGCTGGTCATTTCCTCTCTGTGATCCTTTCCCTCTGGCTATTTGTCAGAAAACTGCTTTATTTTTTTGAGGCCATGTTTAAACCCCACCTCATAGGAGAAGTCTCCTTCATCCCCTTAGTTGTGTTGATGTGGTGCTGTCCTTACTCTTATTTCTTGGAAGCCCAGACCGGGTCTGAATCACATTTGTACATAGAGCATTTGACATATCTTTTGATAAATAAACACTTGCCAGACGAAAATGTACATAGATCTCCCAATATATTAAAATGTGCTTTAGAATTTCTTACTTAGGTTTGCATTTATGATCTTTACTAATTTTGTAGTTAATCAGTGAAAACAATGGGGCTGTTAGGGGAATTTGAAAGTAGGACAATAAACTTCATATATTGAAAAAAAAAAAAAGAAAGTAGGAAATCTGAATAACATTTATTTTCATGTCTATTAGCTGTACTTTCCCACTTATTGTTGAATTTTCTTTAGGTTATACAATATTAAAAATCATGACTCAAACAATTAAGTTGCAAATGTTAACAGATTTTAACACCTTGTCTTTCAGTCTCAAAATCTTTCCATTATTTTGCTGCATATGCACAAAAGAGGAATGGAAGGAAATGTCACGGTTGAATTATAGTAGATGTCCTCTTTTTTAAATTTTCTTTTGTTTTCAATTTTTTTAATTTAAATTCTGGCTAGTTAACATATAGTGCAATATTGGTTTCAGGAGTAGAATTCAGTGATTCATCATTTACTTATAATACCCAGTGCTCAACACAAGTACCCTTCCTGATACCCGTCACCCATCTAGCCCATCCCCCTACCCACCTCCCCTCCAGCAATCCTCAGTTTGTTCTCTATTGTTAATAGTCTGTTTTATGTTTCCCTTCCTTTTTTTCCCCCTATGTTCATCTGTTTCATTTCTTAGACTCCACATATGAGTGAAATCATATGGTATTTCTCTTTCTTTGACTGACTTATTTCTAAAATTCCACACATAAGTCAAATCCTATGTATTTGTCTTGCTCTGACTTATTTCACTTAGGATAATACACTCGAACTCCATCCACGTCATTGCAAAAGGCAAGATTTCGTTATTTTTGATGGCTCAGTAATATTCCATTGTATATACATACCACATCGTCTTTATTCATTTATCAGTTGGTGGACATTTGGGCCATTTCCATACTTTGGCTATTATTGATAATGCTGCTATAAACATCAGGGTGTGTGTCCCTTCAAATCAGTATTTTTGTGAATTATAGTAGATATCCTCTTAACAGACATAATTAGACTGGAAATTAGACTGTCGAAATTAATTTTTAAGTAAAACATACAAAGGTTCACATAGCTACTATTTTTAAACTATAGATAAGTCCTTTTCTATGTAAGCGATTGCTCCTTAGTGCTAGTTAACATCTTTCTTGCACACAGTACTCCAAGGCATCATCTATAAAGTTTAATATTAATTTCCTTAAGACATAACAGGAATTTAAAGATATCTAAAATATAAGCAACTTGCACATGAAAATCATGCAGATTTTTGACTTTTGTTTCCAATAATTTATAATTGGTTTTTCTAATTTAGCTACGATTTTAACCAAAACATTCCAAAGCATTTAGTGTACTTTTCTTAGAAACACTTCCGTTTGCTCCTGTATTTTACCTTTTTTATGTAATAAGCAATTCAATTCCGTGAACAATTACATATTAAATTTAATGTAATAGTAAACCTGAGAACAACTAGCATAAACAGGTTTGGAACAAAAATAACTAGCCCTTCATTAGCATACAGCACATGCAGAGGGGGCTGGTGTGCAAGGGCATGCACCCAACTATTTCACTAACTTTGAACATCTATCCTGCCATCGGCTTTCAGAGGAAATGGGTTATTTTATAGTCTAGTGAGTCACACAGTGTAGATTTAGAGGGTTCTGTTGTACTGATTACTTAACAATATTTGGACTCCCAATTAGAAATATAAAATGCAGAGAAAACATTAAGTGTATATAAAAGATAATCTATAATATTATCTTACTACTTGCCATTAAAATATTAGTTGCTACTGTTAGACTATAAAGACAAGAGCATATACTAAAACAGACATGACTAAGGTTTGTCTGGCATGTGTTTGAGCTCTATGCAAGTGAGTGAAGTTATAATTAATTAATTTAATTAATAATATTTGACTCCCAAAATACGCAATAAACTGTGCATATTCTAGAAGCACACTAATAAAAAGATCCTTTTTATTTCCTTTTTTGAACTTCTATTTTTTGTGTAGCAGTCTCCAAACTCTTTGTTCACACATTTCTACCAATACAAATATCTGAGGATTACCTATATATGCTTATCTATTTATAGGCATATAATTATGTATATACTTATATGTGTATACACACATGTGTCTAGTTGTAAATTACATTTATGTACATCTGTACGTATTATGCTTTATGAAATATGCACAATTTTGGATTCAACAGTTCTTTTACTTCCACCATTTTATATCAGGGAACATGTGTAAAAGTGAGTTTTTCTTTATAACATGACAAGTGTAAAGATACAATCATCCATTTGATTTAAAAAAAATTGTAAGATGAGCCATATGCACAGTGATTGAAAGAGACAGTTTATTGCATGGTTTACACCATGACAATGGTGTAACATGACAAGTGTAAAGATACAATCATCCATTTGATTTAAAAAAATCGTAAGATGAGCCATATGCACAGTGATTGAAAGAGACAGTTTATTGCATGGTTTACACCAAAAACAAATATACCTATCTGCATAAGTCAATAAACTGGTGGACACAAAATGTTTTATAACACATGTGAGAATGTTTTAAACTATATTTTAAGGAAGTTTTGTAGAGCCTTGGCAAAATCCTAGCATTTGAAGACCATTGCTCTCTGGTCTGAAGCATCAAGTACAGTGTGTGCCCAGATGCTGTCTGTGATATTTATTACTTGACAAATGTTATTTTAAGGAGAATTGTTCATACACTCGAGCAACAAACTATATTTTTACACTTTGCTTTCTAGTGACTTAGAAATATCTCTAGATTGAAAAAATTTGAAAAACCTAATTGAAATCCAGTTTCATATTTTTTTTAACTCTATATGCTTCCAAATCATAGTGTCAGATTGGAGAATACATTATAAAGCTGAAAAATTCATTAATCAATTCTGCATTTATGTTACCTTATTAGCGTAACTAAATATGGCTTAGGGTTTGGAAGGAAAGAGAAAAAAGGGAGGAGGGAAGAGAGAAAGGGCAAGAAAAAGGAGAAAGGGGAAGGTGGAAAGAACAAACACAATATCAAGAGTTCTCATGTTATCTGGTGTCTACGATTCAGAGAACAGTGGAAATCATTGTATGTCATTTTTGAGAAACAAATACCATAAAGTTGTGGCACGTAACCTTATTTTTGATAAAACCTTAAAAATTATTTGGATTCTTTTTTTTTCTAACCTTTTAAAGACACTCAAAAGTTAAAGTGGCCCACACGGAAGATAATAAAAGGTATAATTTGTAAACATGCAACTGAGAATAAACCTTCTCTTGGAATAAATTGCAGCACTCTTGTTCTGCACAGATCTATTGTAATCAGCTGATTAAAAATCAGGATAATCAGTCACCAGCCATCGTCAGTTTAAATTGAGTACTGGCTCCATACTGTTCTGTGACAATAAAGCCACAGGCATGGTGAAAGAATTTCCAGGCTAACTAAATATCACATCTGGGTAAAGCATGTCTACTCTTTCCTTTTTTTTTAAATTTTTTTTATTTAACAAATATTGCATGGGATGAAGGAATGTCAAGGCTAAATTCTCTAATACAGATGTAGAACACATGCATTTGTGCCAGCTCAAAGCAAGATTACAGACACTGGAGGCACTGTTGTGGTTTGGCAGTTAAAATCATCCATTTCATTAACTTGTGGTTCAAAGATACTACCGCATTTAGGAAAGGAGGCTGCCTTTTCGGTGACTAGTGTGTTAAAAGCAAAGTCCTAAACGCTAAGGAGTGGAAAGAACCACATGTTTGGAGATCATGCTAAATTTCAAATATTTCAACTGAGTGCAATTCAGTCACAGCACTGTGTTTTTCCAAACAAAAATTCTTTGCAGATAATGCCGACGAAGCGCTACCTTCATTTTTACTTGTTATTGTTTGTGAGGAAAGGTACAACTGGCACTTGACCTTCCACGTCATTGAAGAACTTTAAAACTATGCCAAGTTAAAAGAAAGAGCCCCACACGACAGAAGTCAAATATCTCTTCCCTGACTCAAAAATAATTCAAGTGATAAGAAATCATTCCAATTACCCAGACAGCTGTTGGCTCTTCCTTTTTTTTCCTAGTTATTTTACATCCCAAATTGAAATGGCACACAACCCAAACGTCCCGAGTTCTGTAGCTATTTTCCCAACTGACTGCTGCATGGGGGTAGAGGGGTCCTTTAAAAATTAATTCAGCTTCTAAATACAATATTACTTACTTTAAACCAGCTATAAATCTAGTTACTTGCATTGTATAAAGTCAAACCTCCTGCTCTCGATATTCACATCATTTATTTGAATGATGATATTTCATCTATGCTTTCAAGACAAAATAGAAGTTACCTCGACAATATAGAGGAAAGTCTGTCCTGGCAGTATGATTTTGGGCTAACATTGACCATAAAAATCACAGTTTTGGAGATGGATGAGAATTGTTCATTTTCTACATGGGGACATGGGTTATAAAATGCCCATGAAAAGGAGTTGATTAAAGGTGGGGATTGGGTTGGCATCCAGTGCCACTCTGCTACAGGCTGCTTCCTATCTGCACAGCTCTAGCCACACTGAACAGGTGCGGCATCAGGAGATTCACTATCACAAGTAGCCTACACATAAGGGCGAAGCACTAATTATCTCCAGTGGCCAATTGATTTTATTCTCTTGGTCTACTGAGTTTCCAAACTCATAAGTTCCTATAAAGTTGTTGCACAAATGTGGTTATATGGCAACATCTAAACACGTCAGAGGAAGGGATGTACCTGACTCCGTAGCCACTCATGCTATTCATACCACGGCTGCTCTCACATTCTCTCTCTCTAACGGCTTTATAAATATTTGACACCCTAATGCCACTGTCCCTTTGTTATGTGTGTGTTCATGTGTGGGAAGGTATAATTTGCATACATTGTCTAGGGTGAAGTCATGTGTTAGGTAGAATAGTGGCTCCCAAAGATGTTTACATCCTAACCTCTAGAACCT
Organism: Panthera leo; assembly: GCF_018350215.1. Taxonomy (NCBI): domain Eukaryota; kingdom Metazoa; phylum Chordata; class Mammalia; order Carnivora; family Felidae; genus Panthera; species Panthera leo. Next base: position 139,156,783 of record NC_056682.1, read on the forward strand.
GAGAAGCTGATGGTTACATGGCAAGGGGGAAATCAAGTTATAGATGGAATTAAGTTTGCTAATCAGCTGACTCTGAGAGTGGAAGATAATTCTGGATTACTGGGATGGGTCTAATGTAATATTAAGAGTCCTTACATGTGGAGGAGAGAGACATAACGGGGGTGGGAGGGGGCAAAAAAATGGAAGCATGAGGAAGATTCAGCCCAACATTGCAAGAGGGATCAAAAGCTGAGGAATGCACATGGCCCCTGATAGCTGGAGATGGCAAGGAAACAGATTCTTTCCTTGCACCTCCGGAAGGAATGCGGCCCTGCCAATACGTGCATTTTACCCTAGTGAGCCCTGTCCTACCTGCAGAATCTTAGGATAATAAATTTGGGTTGTTTTATGTCATCAAGTTTGTGGTAATTTGTTACAGAAGCAATAGGAATCTAATATGGGCTGTAAGCAAACAGGAAAAATCAAAGCGGATCAAAGATGCTAATTATCAGACTGAAGGCTCACTGGAGGACAACTGGCTTCTGAACTCATTCTCAGGGCTATTGGCAGAATCAAGTACTTCATGGGCTAGTGGACTGCAGGCCTCATTTCTTTGCTAGCTGTTAAAATGTATCTTCACAACTGGATGAGTGATAGTTATCTCTCTGGTTCTCTCTTCTGTCTCTCTGTTCCACTTATAAGAACTATAAGGATTTATAAATTCATTGGGATGGCAAACGCTGGAGAATAATGATGGAAAAGATGGGGTGTTCAGCTTGAACAATGTCATGTTTGAGGTGTTTTGATCTAATGAAGAGGATCCGTAACTTTGTCTGGAACTCAGGGAGGAAGTCTGAGCTGGAAGACAAAAATGCAGGTAAGATTTCTGTGGGAGAACGTTGCGTGACAGATGCAATAGTCTTATAAGAAGGAAGACTTGATTAAAAGTGACAAACATTGATGAAAGATCAAAAAGAAGCTGAAAAATATTTATGCATCTAATATCCCTTTTTTGCTCATATATTTTCTATGAATTAGGCATTCAAAAATTATTTCCTTTCATATCAAAGCATGAGAAATACTACATTATGAGACTAGGCAACTGGCCCAACGTCACACACTGACCCATTACAGGGACAGCTGCTGCCTCTGGCATAAAATTCTTCCAAATAATAGGGTGCAATATGTACTCTAGGAACAGAAGTTGGCATTCTCTAAACATTCTGCTTATCTGAATTAGCCATCATAATACACTCAGACTAATACTTGTCTTCTTCACCCCAATTACCAATTGATCTGTAATTCCATGGGTATGTAGAAAGAAGAAGAGAGTAGTATAAAAAGTCCAAAATATTCAAAAAGTCAACATTTTTATTTTTTTATGAAAAGACCCATAAAATTGAATTGTTAAGTCTGTTCATTTAGTTTTTAATTTACATATATATATATATATATATATATATATATATATATATACATATACATATATTCATTATATCATCAGTGAAATGGTGAGAAGATCTATAAAACTAAAGCTGTTAATTTCCCCATCGACTTTTGTTCTCAGCCCCCCAAAAGGTAACTAATGCTAATTAGCCTACTATGTATCCTTCTGCATTGTCTATTCCTAGTAATAACATGACACATAAAAATACACACAGGACACACATTTTGTTTGTTTCTGTAAAATCTGAGATCAAAATGAGCACATTTGTAACTGCTTTGCTCACTTGACAAAGACCTATTGGAAATCCTTCTAGTCCAATAGCTACAGATCTAACTTAAGTTTATTTTCTAATGGCTATATTATATAGCCATATATAATGCTATACATAGATGCACCATAATATATTCCATTACTTCCCTAATGATGCACATTAGAAATACCGAAACTTTATCTTAAAATTCACATGAAGCAAAAATCAGTATCTCACACAGATACTAAAGAACCCTGTGCTGTCCAATGTTATAAATATCTTTCTTTTAAAAATTTTTATGTTTATTATTTAGAGAGAGAAAGAGAGAGAGTGTGTGTGTGTGTGTGTGCAGGGGAGGGACAGAGAGAGACGGAGAGAGAATCCCAAGCAGACTCCACACTGTCAGTGCAGAGTTTGCCCTGGGACTCAATCTCATGAAGTGAGATCACGACCTGAGCCAAAATCAAGAGTCAGATGCTTAACCAACTGAGCCACCCAGGCGCCCCACAGATATCTTTCAAAAAGATATTACATTATAACATGAAATTATTCTGGTTTCTTTTTTCTTTTAAATATATAATAAAAACCTGTTTTCCTGATCATTGATGAAAGGTACATAAACACCTCCTCACTCTTGGCTAATTTCCTCTATTCTTATTTTTCTGGAGTGAAGGGAAACCAAAGCAGTAAGAACAGAATTTCCACACATTTTCCCACTCAAATCTATCAATCCCTGCATCTACACTCTAAAACTCTGCTCCCTCCTTATCCTGCAGGATTAACCATCCACATTACTACCCAAGAGCTGACTCTCCAATTTGTAAGCTGGATGCCATTGCCTCTCACCTACTCGAAGACATTATTCTAGAATTCTTCCCTTTACTTACTCTATCGTCACTTTTCCTTTCTCTAGTGGATTCTTCCATCAATATTCAAATATCCTGCAATGTCATCCACTTCAAAACAGAGAAGCCAACAACCCTCCAACCCTTCTTCCCCCTCACCACTGGCCTATTTCTCTATTCTCCTTTGTAGAAAACTCTTCTAACCAGTGGAATGATTGTCTATACTCATTCCCTCTTTTTTTTCTTGGCCCCATTCCACTCAGGCTTCTATCCTCACCTCTCTCTAAAACAGGTCTTAACAAAGTCACCAACCACTCCCATTTTGCCAAATCTAAAGACTGTTTGTCTTCCTCTTAATCCACCAACAGCATGTGGCCCCATAGATCCCTTTCTCCTTCTTTAAACAATTCCTGTACTTCTACTTCACTTTAGCATCTCTCTGGATTTTTCCTCCTGTTTCACTCAGTCCTTTGCTGTTTCTCCACCAATGAAATGTAGGTTCCATGAGGGGAGGGTTTCTGTTTTTGTCTGTTTTGTTAACTGCTTAATATTCCAGCAGTTAAAAGTAGGGTCTGACATGCAGTGGCCCATATAGTAGATCCATAGAATGCTGGAAAAATTATTGACTTTTCACTGAATTACAAGGTACATCTAAATTTGGCATTATGGACCTCAAGAGTTTCTATTAATTTGTGAAATGCCTAGACAAAATTAATTATCTTCTTTCATAAACCAACATTTCTCCTGACTTTCCCTAGTTCAATTAGTAATGCCACCATTTATTTCCCTGGCCAACTAGATTATGCAGAACAGTGCTTAAATCCAAATTTAGTTACTTGTTAACTCTTATATATTTACTATATCCCTTCCAACTAGATCCCTCGGCCTCTATCCTTTCATAGCTCAAATTATTCTTCACGTTAACAGGTTAATCTCTCCTAAACAGAAGATTGAGATAATTGGGAATTTATAAATGTTCTCAGTGCCCTAAAAGCAGCAGGTTAAATCCAAACTCCTCAGAATGGCCTCCCCAGACCGATAAAATGAACAACCATCCCCCTTCATTAGCTTCACATAGTTACCCCTAAATATCCATGACACTGAACCATCTCTTCTTTCCTGAAGTAAATAATGCTTGAATCCAGCAGTGTCACTGATTTTACAGGTTCCTCTCCACCCCGAATGACCCCTTCATTAAGTACTTATCAAACTGTGCTTTGCTTGACTTCAGCTTAAACAGATTCTCTCTGTCCCATTTGTCTCAACTGACACCTCTTCCGTGTTCAGCTCAATGATACATGCACGTCTCCCGCTGTGTGGCCATATCCATGTGGCGCTGGTTTTCTCTTGGCTTTCTTGTTAACATCATTTGTACGCTTGCATAAAATGGAAGCTGTGGCTAGATTTCTTACTCATATAGCACCTAGCACAATACCTTGCACAGAATATATGCATACTTATAATTTAAGGTGACAAACAGGGCAAACGTTGTGTCATCTCCCGATAAATACAATTTTGAAATGAGATTTAGAAGAGAAACTATTTAGTGTCCACACTTACCGTGGTGAGCACTGAATAATGTGTAGATTTGTCAAATCATTATGTTGGCCACCCAAAACTAATACTATATTATTGTGTAGCAACTAAGCTTCAATAATGAAAAGAAAAAAAAAAAGGAAACTTTATGTAGCTAAATATGCTGATGGATACATTTCACAGAAATGACTTAAGTAATAGATATCATACTATAATTATACAGCAATTCCCTAGATACAAAGATTTAGTTGTAAAAATACGCTCTGATGATCCAGAAAACAGGAAGTCTTGCAAAACAAATCTCTGTATAACCAAATTACTCAAATTCATGTAATTCATCTGATGCCCTATTTAGCAAATATTAAAATTTATACCTCTGGTAACAAAATCACCCAGAAAAACTTAATACAAGGACAGAGCCTATTTGTTTACATATTACTTTAATAATTGCACTGAAATGTAAAATATTTTCATCTGGATTTTGTAGAGGAAAGTAATTGATGATATTCCCCAATGATAAACTGCAGAACTTGTCATTTTATATACACAGGAGAGAACTGATTAATCTTGTGTAACCCTCTGAGACACAGAATATAAGCAATGCGCACACGGGAAGAAAATAATAATTTACCGGAAAACAGACACAGAGAAAAAACAGAGTACATTTAGACAAATACAGTGAGTATTATAGGTGATATCTAGTGTCACCATTGGAATTCACTTTTGGGGAATTATGCAATTCCCAGGGCTAATCCTGAAACTTAGTTACATGTTTCCCAGTACTCCAAGGGGAAAAAAAATACATGAAGACAAATTTGGGGCTGCTGCTAAACTAACGACTGGCAATGGTAACACTCTGAATACTACTCTGTTTTCATAGGCTACTCAGTATTAATCCTGTGAGATAGCATTACCTTGCCCAAGGAAACTACCTGAACAAAACAGGTGGCTTATTAGGAAAGAAGGGTAAACCTGGTTGGACAGGCAAGCAACACTGTCTACTAAAATGACCTGGTCTCAGTCTACGGGTCCAGCTCTCATCTCCTGCCATCCTTGATATACTCACAAAAATGTCACTGGTATATTCCAGCAAGATCTAAGCACTTAACCATTTCCTGAGCTTGCTGCCAATCAGAGGATGGATTCATGGCCATACCTCCTAACAGCTGTACAGCACCCTGGACTCAGAAGGGCCCACAGTTGTTTTATTTATTTCTTCTTGAGGTAAAATATACGTAACATAAAGTTTACCATTTCAATCATTTTTTAAGTGTACAATCCTGTGGCATGAAGTACGTTTACACTGTTGTGCCACCATCACCAACATCCATTGCTGGAACTTTTTTATCATCCCAAGATGAAACTCTGTACCCCTTAAAAAATCACTCTCTATATCCCCCCAGCCCCTGGTATTCACTAGTCCACTTTTTGCCTCTTTGAATTTGAGTATCCTAGGTACTTCATATAAATAGAATCATGCAACAGTTGTCCTTCTGACCATACTTGCTTTAATGCTCTACCATCACTTCCTTGAAATTCTTAATAATTTTAGAACAAGTGCCCTTCCACTTTCATTTTGCAATAGTTCTCTCAGAAATTGTATAGCTGGTCCTCCTGTAATACTTATAATTCCCTACCTACATCTTCTCCACACCAAAAACATCTCCATGTCCTTCTGAGCTCTACTTAAATTTCATCTCTTCTGTGAGATGAGCAGATGCTTCTTAAGAGTGTCTCTTTTTTATATTTATTTATTTTGCAGAGACAGAGAGCAGCACATGAGTGAGGGAAGGGCAGAGAGAGAGGAACAGAGAACTTGATGCAGGCTCTGCACTGACAGCACAATGCCAATGTGGGGATTGAACTCACAAACCATGAGATCATGGCCTGAGCTGAATCTTGGATGCTCAACCACCTGAGCCATCCAGGTGCCCCTCTTCAGAGTGTTTCTGTTTTGCTTGTTAGTTAATGGCATTCTTTCCCTGGACCCCTTCTTTTTAAATCTGTCATCCCAGCTAGAGGAAATGTCGGTGTCTTATTTATCTTTGTATCTTTCAGGTCTGCTATAGCACCTGTGCAATGGACTAGATCGTGTCCCTCCAAAACGCGTATGTTGAAGTCCCAATCGCTATTGTGCTGAAATTTGGAGATGGAGCCTTTGGGAAGTCATCAGGTTTAGAAGGGTCGTATTGGAGGTGGGGTCTGGCTCATGATGAGTTTAGTATAGTTATACTAAGAAAAACCAAAAAGCTTGCTCTTATTCTTTCTGCTATGTGAAGGCACACTGAGAAGGAGGCCACCTATCGACCATACCAGCACCTTGATCTTAGTTTTTCAGTCTCCAGAAAAATGTGAGAATATAAATTTCTGTTGTTTAAGCCGCCTAGTCTACGATACAGCAACCTGAGCAGAAGAAGACAACCTGATAGAAAAGGAATGATTTGATATGTGCCCTGAATATAAGAATGGCTGCATACACCCATAGATGATTACCTCTGGCATCACTATTGGACTTTAAATTCAAGATCTTCACAAGAACATCAAGAATTGTGATAGTTTTGGTGATCCAGAAATTCTAGTCATAACTGGAGCCAGTCACTGAAACTGTGAACTGTAACCCGGTGCTTATATTCTCAGGAAAGTGCTTTAAATTATCCAATAGGCGTGTACTAGTGTTTCTGATTCTGGAAGTCTCCAGCTCCTTTTCTTTGAAATAAGAATATGGCTACCTTACTTGTTTGTATCTTTCATGTAAATCTTATATTTTCATCTGAGGACCTGGGACTAGACCCAGGTGGGATGGCTAAGTAGCCTTCATAGCTTACAGTACACAAACACACATATCAGTAAGCCCTTTTTTATAACTTAACCCTTGTCACACCTCAACAAGTTAACTGAATCAAGGTTCTCCAAGGAGAGAAATTAGAGGGGTACTGTGCAAAGAAAGATTCCGTGACAGGAAGCCGGAGCCATTTGTTTCTGGTCTACCAGCCACGCTCCTACCCACTGCATAACTCTGATGAGGTTCCCGGAGCCTGTTTCCTCAGCTATCAACACAAGAAGGTTTGGTGAGGTGAATCTCCCTGAATGCTGAACATAACAAAAGTGAAAAACTTCCCTCCCATCTAAATGCTAAGGGCAAGGAGAAAGTAAATCAAAAAGGAATTTTCTTCATTGCTAGAAATCAACCATGATATTTTAAATTAAATATTTTAAGATAGTCACCTATATGTGACGAAAGACAAAACACACTGTACTGACTTTTTAACAGTGGCCTCTCCAGGGAAGACTAGGAAGCAAGGCACTATGACCTTTAGTTGAACTACTGCTTGGACATGTTATTTTTTAAAAGACATGATTGAGATTATACACTTTCGTTAATTATTCCTTTTGCTATTCTTTTAAGTCATCTAATAAGCTTGTTCTAGTGTTTTTCTTAGCTCTTTTCCTATGGAATGAAACTACCTTACTTGTTTGTGTCTTTCCTGTCAACCCTGTATTTTCATTTGGGGACCAATGACAAGTAAACGAGCCTGGCCGGCGAAGAGCTTTACATAAAATGAAATGCTATAGTGCTGGGAATTCTTTAATTTTAACTTTAAACTTGATCTTTTGGTTGCTTGACTGACCACCTTATTATTACCTGTGCTGAAAAAGGTCCCATCAATACTGAATGTCTTAGGTCCACAGACCAAAGACAAATGTTGCCATTGTGTAGCATGGTATAATTTGTCAGGTAAATGCACAGGCATTGACAACCATTTCTTTCCGAAATAAGAGAGTTCCACAAGAATGAAAATGAATGTCTATCACTTTTTACTGTACATTATATCTATTATACCTTGCTGACAATTATAGTTTTTTTCAAATTTTCCGTCTATTTTATTGGAATACAATTTAGAGAATGTTATCTGTAATTGTTTATTGACTTTCCATACTAACATTTTATTCTTTATTAAACATAATATAATATAATGGGTCTTAGCTTCTTGATCTTTAAAAAATGAACAGAAGTAATTTATGAGGGAACTATAGCATCCATGAATGGCCATAATCTTTATTGTTCATTGGAGATTCAGAGCAAAGTTTAAACTGTTTCTTTGATAGGCACATTGTATAAGACTTTTTTTTTTAACTTTAATTTTTCTTTTTTTTCTGGCATATACTCATACCTACTGTAATGAGTCAGATAGTATATATATATTGTGAGCTATACAGTCTCTCTTACAATTAATCAACTTTGCTATCGGGTGCAAAAGCAGCCATAGACAATGTGTAAATGAGTGGCAATGGTTACGCTCCAATAAAACTTTATTTACAGAAACAAACAGCAGGCTGGATTTGGCCCACAGACCATAGTTTGCCAACTCTAGCTCTATCTTATTCTATAAGTGATGCTGTGCAAAGCAAATACAAGATGTCAAGATATGTTGATTTAGAACAACCTTTTCCATCAACTATGTCACTTTGGGCATGACTTTTAATCTATCTGAGCTTTTGTACTTATAATTTGAAGATGTTTGTTCTAAGTGAATGTTATCAAACCCTAATATTTCTTTGAGCATGTTACTTGAGCATGTCCTTGACTACTCATGAACAAATACTAAGAAGCTAAATGCTAAAACATATAAACTTTTTTTAAAAAGTGTCTTTTTAACATTTATTCATTTTTGAGAAGCAAAGCACAAGTGGGGGAGGGGCAGAGAGAGGGAGACACAGAATCTGAAGCAGGCTCCAGGCTCTGAGCTGTCAGCACAGAGCCCGATGCGGGGCTCGAACCCACAGACTGCGAGATCATGACCAGAGTCAAAATCCAGAGTTGGATGCTTAACGGACTGAGCCACCCAGGCACCCCAAACATATAAACTTTTTTTAATCTTACACTTCTCTTTTGCAAAATATTTTTTATTGCTTTCTTTTGAAAAGTGAACTTTTAGAATCACTCAATAAAATTTCTGAGTGGTTATAAATGAAATACTCCATCCATCCACAGCTAAACTTTTAATATTGAAAATAGTCTGTGTATGATCTGCCCGTGATGTCTGATACCACTTGAACAGCCAAGATTAAGTCAGTTATTCTGCCCAGCCAGGCAGACACTCATTTTTGCCTTCCCTAATTCGTATTTGTACCTCTGAAAAAGAGAGTGAACTTTCAGGAAAAAAAAAATGGGCCTTCATTTTCTGACCCTTCTGAGAAATATTAGTGAACATGGTACATGACGATTGAGGTAGGACTCAAAACATTTGTCATTTTGGTAATAATATAGAACTCCAATTAGCAGAAATGCAGATAACATTTGTTTTTTTCATGGTACATTTCCTTTGGGTGTTAGCAAATTCATGTGAAATTCCTGCTACACAATATATAATTTCTATTCCACAGAATGTGAAACTACCCAATCATCAGTAGGGTCATATTGGAAAGAAGATCTAAGATCTCCAAGTTTGCTGCAGCTGCCTATGGTAGTAAAGTTGAATAAATGAGAGCCCACGGTTGTTAGAATACCACCAACGGGCAAATGAATGCTTGCCGCTACTTTCAATGCTAATATTGGTCATAAAAATCTGCGTTCTAGCAAATTACTACTATATTACATGAGAGAAAACAGAGGAAACTGCGGAAATGTAAATAAGTATGTAAAATACTGGAATAACCTGTTTACTGTATCTTTAAATTTCTCTCATTAATTTAATTATAAGAATAAGTCACAGAGGACAGTATTGAACTCATGATCCATTTTGTTTTAGAGTATTTATCTTAGCTTTTAATAAAATGCTGAATTTTGACAAAATTTTAAAAGGTAAGTATATTTTCTTTGAGCATTTTCTTTGAGCATATTTACCTTTGGCTATACATAAATAAAAACGGTTATTAGTTATAGGATGCTTGTCAATAGTAGGGTGAAAAAAAGGGGAAGGAAAGAGCAAATTCTAGATCTTTAACTTATGGTAGGAAGATGTCATTCCAGATTCAATGAATCTGTTTCATGAAATGCACTTTTTGCAGGGAAAGCTGCATATGACAATCACTATTTTACCTGTTTTCAGCTTAGTGCTATTTATATTAAACATCAATATGAGTTGGAATGTCATACATAAAAATTTTTCATAAACTCACAAAATTCATTTACTATTTTATAATTCTGAATTATAAAATTTTGTAAAGCTAGATTACTCTAAGGATGCTTATATTAAGAAAAGTACAATTTATACAATTAATCAATTCATACATTAAACCTTTGGGAGATAGCACAATAAATAATTTACAATGACCTCAGTGAGATACATAATATTAACAGTATTTCACTCTACACATTTTGTTCATTTCAAGTTAAACAAAGGGCATCCTGCATCTTTTATATTTTAGTCATTCTAATTTAACTGGCATTCACTAAATGGAACTCTTTGTTAACCATAACTTTAATATGACTACCTTAAATGATAGTACATAATGTTCATAATGCTGTCTCCAAAGAACTGAAAAAAAATCCCTAAATGCTTTTAGAATCTTAGAAAATTCAACTTAGGAGGTCTGATCTGGGTGTACTTTTAAGCACAATTTAATAATTCAATCACAGTAGTCTACTAAACAAAAAAGTGTATTTTGTCACACATATTCAACCTACATGCTCTAAAACTATGCTGCTTTATAATAATTGAAATCAAAGTACAATGCTTTCAACAGTTAAGTGGGAAATGTTAAAAATAAGAGCTAGCATTAATATAGTATTTATAAAATGAGGAGCCACATTCTTTTAAATATGCCATTGTATATATAATGAAAATAATACTCTGATGGAGATATCTTCCTTATTTTACCCATGAGAACACTGAGGACCAAAGAGATTGTGACTTGCCTGAGACTGGCCACAGGACTGATGTGAACTGAGCTTCATCCAGCACTGGCACTTAGACCCCTACTCTTAACCATTATGCTGTTTTGTTTCAAGCGTTTTCCTCTCAGTGAGCAAGAATTTACATTCATTTTTTTTTTTGTTTTATTAGGTCCACGGTTTGCCATTCTGTTCTCCACATTATTAAAAATGTTTAAAAATGCAAACTATCAAACGATGAAGAAAAAAAACCTGTACTTAAGATAATTATTTTCAGGAAATACTGCATATAATACATTAATATACCTGATACTACTGTACAAATTTGGTCTCTGTGTAAAGTATATAATCATTACAGTTAAAAAGTAATTATTCTCCTTTGAAATTCATAAGAAAGTGAAGGAGCAAGATTTTATTACTTTAACGGCCAGCTTAGTTGTGATTTTAATTAGGTGAAAAGAAAATTCAGAAGGGAAAGTATCTACATTCCTGACAGTATCTTGCCATGTATAAAACCTTAAAATCATGGCATAATCTAGTAAAATGTGTCAAAGAATGGAAAATTAAATCAAGTCATAAGGTTTATTAAAATTAGCATGGTAATTTTTCAACTGTAATTTAAAAAGGTAAGCAGTCATGTTCACATTTTCTTGAGAAAAGAGAAGTCTACTAACAATGCATATGATTTACACATTTTTCAATTTTAAGAGAAAGAACAGTGTTAAGATAGACACTTAAAATTTCTTTTGAAAACAGCATTTTAAATGAAAAAAAATGATGTTTAGCATATATATCCTTTCAGTAAATGTTTATAATATCTTAATTGTGGTATCCAATAAAAGTCACTCATATAAATTGTCCACTCATTATAGCGAGTTTCCAACATGATACAGACTGTACTTATTGAAGTTATATTATTCACAAAGTAGATAATCTTCAAACTCTTCTCTCTCTTTTGTTTTGTTTTTGTTTTTGTTTTTTTCACAAATCAAATCAATGGGTTAAAAAATTCTATCAGTGATATTTTAGAAAATATTTAGATTTCTTTACTTAAAAATACATTTTTTAGTTCTACTATCTTTAAGTGTTGAATGTATGCAAAGAAACTTCCAAAAAGGCATTTCCTCATCAAAAAACTATTTTATTTCTCATTATATGCATGAAAAGTGATAAGTGTATATATTCTCATGTGTAGGTCTATGTAAATTAGTGTGCTCACACAGCCATTATTATTGATCTCTATTTCTTTCATACTATTGTAGTTATCACCATATTTCAACCATTTGTTCACTTCTTTGTTGTCCATCTCTCCTATGGAGAATTAATTTCCATGATGTCAAGAGACTTATAGATACTTTCCAATATTTCATTACCAGCAGCTAGCTGATGCTTTATAGCTAGGCACATAATAGATGCTGAATAAATGCAGATTCATTGAGTCAATAAGTTAATAAACTAATATGGAAACAGGGGGTAATAAATAATTAAGTTTTCATAATAACAAGGCATACTTGGCCTTTGTGAAAGGAAAACTGTGTTGTTTTAAAAATAATTTTGATACAAGAAGATGATTTTGATAAAAAATTGTTTACATTGTAGAGGTACCTGGGTGGCTCAGTCGGTTAAGTGTCCAACTCTTGATTTCAGGGCAGGTTGTGTTCTCACAGTTGGGAAATTGAGCCCTGTATCAGGCTCCCACTGAGTATGGAGCCTGCTTGAGATTCTCTCTCTCCCTTTTCCTCTGCCCCTCCCTTGCTCTCTCTCTCCCTCTCTCTCTCTCTTTCTCTCTAAAAAACAAACAAAAAAAAGTTTGTATTGTAATGAAATAAATTTTTAAAAATGAATTACAACAAGAAACTATAGAGAAAATGGTCTGAATAACTCCCAGTTTCCCAAAATGATTTTACTATTGTTAACATGACTTAAAAAAATCATAATCCATGATAAAATGCATTAAAAGAAAAAAATACATAGGGCACCTGGGTGGCTCAGCCATTTATGCATCTGACTTTGGCTCACGTCATGATCTCATGATTCATGAGTTGGAGCCCCACTCTGGGCTCTGTGCTGACAGCTTGGAGCCGGGAGCCTGCTTTGGATTCTGTGTCTCCCTCTCTCTTTGCCCCTCTTCCACTCACATTCTGTCTCTCTCTCAAAAATAAATAAACATTAAAAAAATTTTTTAAAGAAAAAAAAGAGAAAAAATTGTTGAAAGAAAATTTATAAAAATTGACTAGCCAGAAGTCAATATGTTCATACAAGACAGAATTATGATTACTTGAATATTGGAAGAAGGCAAAGGGAAGTATCTCCTCATTTTCAAAATGAAACATATATACCTGAACATCTGAGCTACCAGGATTTTATATACCAAGCAACATAAGGAAAGGATGCTTGCTTCATGGCAAATCATTAAAAGGGGAAAAAGGCTTATAGCTAGGAATCCACCATATATTTTTCTTTTTAATATTAAATTTTATCAACTATTTATTTCTAGCCCTATACTTAAATTCATAGTTTACTCTTCATATTTATGAGAGCATCTATTTGAAGTATTTGCATTGAAACTCATGAAATTTATATAATTTATTAGCCAATAATACAGATGTAAATAAAACTTGAAAGACATATTAAAAACTATATAAATAAATATTTGACATAAAATATAGAATAACAACAGAGTTTACTATTTTATCTGCTAATCTGGCAACTTTCAATAACCACAAAATCAATACTTTTATTCTTGAAATTAAAGTTAAAAAGACAAGCCTATTGACTATGATAATCATTTAACGTATCAAAGGCTAAGCTAATTGATGTGCAAATGTTGTTTTATAATTAATTTAAACAAGACTACTTTAATACAGGAAGCAACTATATTTTATGAATAGCCCTACAACCTATCATACTTCTTTTATGCTTTCTAATTTTAATATTTTAGCAGCCTAAATGGCATCTTCCTGTCATTAATGGGAATTGGTGAGGGTCTATTCTCATTTTAAACATAATTAATCTTTAAAGTATTCTGTGCTAAAGTAATATGCTAACATAATTCTTAAGTATATTTGGGAAAAAATAATTGAAAAAATAATTTACAAGTCTTCCTATTCCTGTCATTTATTTAATGGAAAACCTACCACTAATCAAGTAATTTCATTTAAGTACTTATAAAAATACCATTCAGGTATGATCAATATATTACTTAATGATAGATGGATCATATTTCCCTCTATAGTAATAATAAAAAATGAATAAATAATTTAAATTCCATGTACTAAATAATTAAATATATATGCTGAAAACTTCATCATTTTATCTTTGTCCTTGAAATAAGTCCCATGGCCTTAATGAAATTCATTTTCCAAGTCTCTCTCCAATTTTTGACAAGTTTATCCAAGTAGGAAAAAAATTAAAGATTTTAAAGGAGGAAAAGCAAAATATAGAATCCAGTTTCCAAAATATGAGGACAATTCATATTTTCAAATACAGTGCAAAGGAAACTATTTTGTAAGTTGTAAGGTTTGAGGAGACTAAAAAAGTTACATTTATAAGCAAACTCTTAGAAGATAATACGAATTCTTAGACTGATTTATAGTTGTGATGTACTGTGCTTGTATATCATATGTCTTAGCAAATCAAGTACTTCTACAATTGCAGTATTAAAATATCCCTAAAATTTTCAACATATTGCATGACCCAATTTAATTTTTTTTTTAATTATCCTAAGAAATTGTGTAATTTGGTATGTGTTTAGAGTCAGGATTATGATTGTCAACCATCACTAAACTATAGATATGTTGAAGTGGTTATCAGAGCTTTTGCTGTTAATTTTACATCTTTTATTAGCTTTGTAATGAACAAAATATGATTATATAAATAATATAAACATTACCATTGTCACTGAAGTCTTTTCTAAAGTAAAAAAGAGGTTAGAGTGGGAGAGAGCCAAAGCATAAGAGACTCTTAAAAACTGAGAACAAACTGAGGGTTGATGGGGGGTGGGAAGGAGGGGAGGGTGGGTGATGGGTATTGAGGAGGGCACCTTTTGGGATGAGCACTGGGTATTGTATGGAAACCAATTTGACAATAAATTTCATATATTGGAAAAATAAATAAATAAATACAATTTAAAAAAAAATAAAAAAAATAAAGTATCCTAAAACATAACATTTCTTAAAAATTCATCGTTTCATAATTCATTTAAAGTTTGCACTCTCCTTAATTTAGTCATCACTCAACTTAGAGCTTTCTAAAATTATGCTACTTGCCAATTTATAAAGTAGAAGACAAATTTAGAGTGAGTTGGGAATTTTCCTTTTAAGACATCTTTAAAGATGTTTCTGGTAAGAGCTAAAATAAGCTGGGCATATGCAACTTTCACAAACATAGAGTGATGAAGATGAATCTGCAATGATCTTACTCTAACATTAATCAGTGTTTTCTTTTTCTCTGCCACAAAGAAAAAGCAAACAGGCGCATACACAAATGTTGATTTTGTACCGTTACTTCCCTTGGCTTCTAGAAGTCAAAATTGGTTGGAGCCTCCCAATCTATCCTTTACATCTCATGTTGTTTTATTATGTTTTATTATATCTCCCATCTCTCCTGTCTGTGCTGCTTTTGGAATGAGTTCCTCAGTTCCATTACCCAGTTCCCTAATTTTCTCTTAGTCAATGCTCAGTCTAGAATTTATTCCGTCTGGAAGTTTTATTAATTTCAATAAAAACAGTTGTCACTCCAAAAGTTTCACTTGGTTCTCTTCTTGCCTAATTATTTTTATTTCCTTTCTGCCTTTTTTTTGTTTTATAACTTTTGTTCTTTTTTCATAAGTACCATTATCAAATATTCCCTAGAATTAATTTCATCCTGGATGCATTCTTGTGAACATTCACCTAGTCTTGGCTGTGTTTCTTAACATTACTTTGGAATGTACTTAACATGTACTTTGGAATTTTGGTTTGCAACCTCATTTGAATGAAAGGGATATCCCCTCTCCTCCTTCCTTTCTCTCTCTCTTTTTTATTATAAGCCTTCCTATTCCTCTGTGTTTTAGTTCCTTCCACTTAACCCCCTAATGAGCTAAGTCCACAGCCAAACCATAAAATAGTTCCTTCTTTATGGTGAGACCAGGGATAACAGATTCAGTCACTACACCAATGGGCAACCTTAATCACTTCCAATTAAAAAAAAAAGATGTATTGGTGATTTTACCTACTTTGGCTTACAGTGTCTTACAAAGCCATCGTTCCAGGTTCGTAATTACAATCATAATCTTAACTGCCTTTTCTCAATGGAAGTGGATTAGGCAAGAGTCACTCCCATCTCAGACAAAGCAGAAAGCTCACAGTCTCTAGTTTCAATTATTGCATAGAAATTTTTTAGACCATATGATTCAGTAGCTGAACCCTAGCAGACCATAATTTTAGACTTACTCCAAACTTTATATTTCTGAAGTAAAGAGAGACTGATATTGCTTTTTAGCCAGCTATATGTTTTAACAATTTTTTTAAATGTTTATTTTCAGAGAGGGAGAGAAAGTGCAAGCAGGGGAGAGGCACAGAGAGAGAGAGAGAGAGAGAGAGAGAGAGAGAATCCCAAGCAGGCTCTGCACTGACTGAGGGGCTCAATCTCATGAACTGTGAGATCATGACCTGAGCCAAAATTAGGAGTGGATGCTTAATTGACTAAGCCACCCAGGCACCCCAAGCCAGTTATATCTTTTAGATTTTCTCTAGTTTCATCTTTCACTGTTGTTGCTTAAAGCAGAGTTGGTGCCTTAAATATGAACTCTTGTGCTATTCCAACCAGAAATGCGAGCTATTTTTTTAAATATATTGATAAAGAAAAAATTGAAGGCCAATGAAGTTAACATAGTAATGAATGAGATAGTTTTAGAGAAGATATCCATATAAGTATCATTATCTAAGAAAGAAAATTTTGGCACGCTGAGATTCAGAACAGACTGCTTATCAATATCATTTCATCTAACTCATTTGTGGATGGCCTGATCCAGATAACAGGACCACAGGGCAAGGGAAATCATTCTGTGTTGATCTGAAAAGGAAAACAGCAGCCTACTGTGTAGTTCACACTACACCTGAAATATCGTATTCCTATTCAATGCTACTGCCCTTTATTTATCGTAAGTCCTCTCTCACCTGGACTTTTGCAAAAGTCTCCAAATTTGTTTCCCATTATCAGTTGTTCTTCTTCCGTAACCAGAAAAATTATCAGTCGAATAAAAATTATCATGACAGATCTTTGCACTAAAGGATCCAACTCAGAGCACCTGGGTGGCTCCGTTGGTTAAACATCTGACTCTTGATTTCTGCTCAGGTCATGATCTCACAGTTCTTAGGATCAAACTCTGCATCAGGCTCTGCGCTGATAGCATGGAGCCTGCTTGGGATTCTCTCTCTCCTTCACTCTCTACTCCTCCCCGGTGCTTGTGCATGCACATGCTTTCTCTCTCTTTCTCTCAAAATAAATAAATAAACTTAAAAAAAAAAAAAGATTCCAACTGTTTTCTTAGAGGAAAGAATCTGACTTCCCACACACAGCACTGGTACTCTAGGCCTTTGCCATCTGATCTCAACTTACCTCTACAGTCTTAGCTTATAGTACTGACCTCAAGTGTCTTCTTTGTTCACAAAACATTCTTTTTTTTAAACATTTATTTATTTTTGAGAGAGAGAGTGTGAGCAGGGGAAGAGCAGAGAGAGACAGGGACAGAAGATCTGAAGTGGGCTCTATGCTATTGAGACCCTGCTAATTGAGCCTCTGTCAGCCAAAACATCCTTAACACAATGTTTCACTCTAAAACTCTAGATCTTTCTCCCTATTGGCTCCTCTACCTGAAATATTTTCTCTTTTCCCCAATACATTCCTCTCAGAAGCCCCCACCTCTCCTAATGGCCTAGAAAATTCATAATTCCCTAAAAAGGGAGACCAAATGTCTTCCTTTTCTGAAAGCCCAGCACTTGATTAACACCTCATTTGAAGAATTTATCATGTTGTATTAATTATTTGTAAACACATAATGATCACTAAGATCTTCTAGTGAAAATCCTTGTCTCATTCACTCCAGGATACTCATGTTAATTATTAGTTACGCTTTTTATTTGGTGAGTCCAAAATAATTTTTAATGGAAATGATATTTAATATTTCATAAGTTTTCATAATATAACTCCTCTCTTAAGGGGTGTTCAATAGTCCAAGCCTACTCCTGGGGAAAAGGAAAGATGTAATCTTCATATGGCGACATTCACAGCACACATTTCAAAGCATCTAAGAAAAAAGTCAGCATGGCTTCACAACTGTAACTGGATCCTAGAGAAAAATATTTTTCATGATATACCAAATATTTAAGACAATAATTAAAGGAGGGAAGCACTTTACTGGAAATACTCACTGGCGACCAGTAGAAAAGGGTGTCAATGACTTTGCTAAAGGTCACTCACTTGGTGATGAAGTAGACGGAGCTGTTGAGAGAGTGCAGAGCCTGAAAGTAGCAGCCACAGAAATAGTAGCTTCAATTTATTTAAATATTAATTGTAGGCCAGGTGCTTGGCATACTTGTATCATTTAGTTTTTGTTACAGACAACCCCCAAAGGCAGATATTATTTCTCTCGTTTTATACACCACGAAAATACAGCTAATACAGGATAAATAGCCAAAAAATCACAGCCAGAAAGTGGGTAAGCCAAAATTGGAATCTAGGTCTACTGTATTCCAAAGTCAGTAATCTCACTTCCTGCAGGGAACAGATTTAAGAAGGCAAAAGACACAGGAGACGTTATCGGTCGGTCAGTATAAAGCTGATTACACATGACCTTGAAGAGCTAATTAAGTCAAGCAATGAGAATGATGACAGGCAAAAAGAGACCAAGCTGAATTTATCAGGTTGGCATCAGGAATCAAGCCATCACCTTGAACCAACAGTAACATAGTTTCAATTCACTCAATTGTAGATCAAACACTAAATACAGAATACAAATGAAAGATTTGTTAAGTTCATGTTAAATTCATGGACATCTTTGGAAAAAATCACAGTGACTCTCAATCACAAAGCCTTTTCAGAAATCTTCATTGTGATTTCTGAGAATAGAATAACATCCCCTTCATCACCATGACATCCCCGGCACCTCCACAGTCATCCCTTTTCAACAAATTGTTCTTTTCATTCTTCTCCGGAGTCATCCACTGATGAGCCAACCATAAATGAAGTTATTCATTGTATTATTGTTCTTACCAAAAAGTAAGGGTAATGGGAAACATTCAATCCTAAAGATTCTTGTTCATAAATTCCCTGCACAGCCTTGATCACTGTTCTCTGTTTTCAGGTGTTAAGTCAGGTAGGTACTAATGGGAGCATTTTTTTTTTTTTGCATCACTTTCCATAAATGTGACTCAAAATATATAGCATTTAATATAGAAGCAGTATGAACAAATAAAATCAGTATGAACAAATGCAATGAAGTAAATAAACATCACATGCATAAAAATTGTTTCCACAACTCTATAATATGTTATTCTCTCCATGCCTCTGATGGTTGATGATATTTTTCAATAACATATCAATATGTTCCTATGAAATTAGAAAATAGTAATCTTAAAGATTATTCATTTTTACAGTACAAATGCACAGCTAACAGCATGATGGCAAATCTCAATATTGCCCCTTGCAATAAAGAGATACTACACAATCACTGGATGAGACACAATCACCCTGGAATATATGCCTCGACATAAAATGGATGTGTGAACAGATATTTAAAAAGGGAAGTCAAATCAATTGTCACAGCCAGTGATAGGAGTCTGGAAAGTAAGAGTTTTAATAGGTGCTTAGTAAATACCTATTTGCAGTGAGTTTTGAGATGACAGAAAATATACTACTCTTCAAGAGTATTAAATATCTACTGAACATTTAACTACATTCTAGATACATAATATATGTAAGGCATCTAGTTAGGTCACTGGAGCATAATCTATCATAAATACATGCCCCCCCCCCCCCCCGCCCCCATTGGTTTCTTTTTTTCTTCTTTTGGAATCGAAGAGTGTAAAAAGTTCATGGAAATGAGTCACTATATGTTTTTCAACACTAAATGTATTCAGAAAATCCCATGTGTCTTCAGCAGGAAGTTCAATTACCAAAAAATGTAAGAAGGAAACAGAGTATCAAATCTAAAGAGAAGAGCCTTCAGTGCCCTCTGAAAGGGCCCCACCTTGAGCAGGCCACTGCCACCTTGTGGCATTTTGATTCAATGAGTTTTGATAGGTGATCCATCCCTAACTTATCAAAAAAAAAAAAAAAAAAAAAAAAAAGTGTGAACAGGAAGGTAATCTTTCGCAAATATTTACTTTGAGAGTAAGCAAATTCTATCTGGACTTTTCATGCTGTCAAAATAATTGTTTTTTCTATATCTTAGTTTGTGTTTTCACATGTTCACAGAAGTCAACTAATTGCCTTCCAGTAAATAAAATATTCAACCACTTAAAATTGTCCCCGATTTCTGAATGGCTTGAAAAAGTGGTAGGTACCTAAAGATCATTTTAGTAATTGTGTTATTGTGATTTATAAGAAATATATATATTTGGTCATTCAGATGACCAAAATAAATTTCTCTTACATATTTGGTCTTCACCCACAGTTCCTGGCTCACAGTTCCCAAAAGCCTTGGAATTTCCTGAGCTAGAAGAGCAATGGGAGCATCTTTTATTATAATATTTATTGGTCATCTGTCCTCTTCTTGAATATGCCTCAGGCCCACCAAGCTGAAATGGATGTCATGTCATTCACACAAGTCCCTTTTCCACCATAACTGAGTTTATGTTAATGAAGTGATTATGTTAATGAAGCTGCCTGGGGAACCAACCACAACCAGAGGACTAGAACTTTCAGGTCCACCCTAGATTTCTGGGGAGGTAGAGAGGCTAGAGGTTGAGTCAATCACTAATAGCCAATAAGTTAATCAGTCAAGCCCATGTAATGACACCTCCATAAAAACCCAAAAGGAGAGATTTCTGAGAGCTTCCAGGCAGAGGAACCAGAATGCTTCCAGATGCCATCATGCCAGGTCCCAAGCCCCCAGAAGACAGAAGCCTCTTTGTTCAGAGCTTCACCCTATGTATCTTTTCATCTGGCTGTTGATTTGCATTCTTTAACATCCTTTATAATAAATCAGTAATCTAGTGAATAAATAGGTTTTCCTGAGTTCTGTGAGTCATTTTAGCAAATTAACTGAACATCAGGAGGAGGTCATGGGAACCACTGATTTAAAGTCAGTCGGTCAGAAGTACAGGTAATAACCTGGGCTTATGATTGACATCTAAGGTGGAAGGCAGTCTGTGGGATTGCCCTTTGCCTGTGGAATCTGATGCTATCTCTAGGTAGACAGTGTCAAAATTGAGTTGAATTCTTGGACATTCTGTTGGTGTCCAAGGATTGCTTGTTGGTATGGGGAAATCTACGTGCGCGCGCGCGCACACACAAACACACACACACACACACACACACACACACACACACACACACATTGGAATTGGGTCCAGGAACCCAAAAGAGTAATAAATATTATACACAGAGATGTCACACTTCCTCTCTTTTTTAATGAATAATTTTAGTATGGCTTCACATGTGCTTTAAATTAAAATTTTATTTCCTTTCTACTATTGGAGTATATTTATTTTGAGTCTTTAATAGCCTGTTTTATTCATAATATAGTATACTTTACTCTGATTACA
This sequence comes from Panthera leo, assembly GCF_018350215.1. NCBI lineage: Eukaryota > Metazoa > Chordata > Mammalia > Carnivora > Felidae > Panthera > Panthera leo. Next base: position 139,178,423 of record NC_056682.1, read on the forward strand.
CTAAGTAAAAGTCCACTTGTTATAGCTACCTCATCCTCAATCAGATTGGACAAAAAATGATTTAATGAATTTTTTTAGTTAGGAATAAAAACCATGGAAATAATGAGAGTTAATGTGGCTGATTTGGCTGCAAGACCCTTCAAAAAGTACTCCTTCCTTTCTTCCTCAATTATTTTCATATGATTTAGATTTGTGTTTCCATTTTATCTCCTAAGACTTCATTGGTATTTACTTCATATCATCTTACCTCTAAGTTATTTTTATTTCTATTTATCTCTATTTTTTTAAATTTTTTAATGATGTTTTTAAATTTATTTATTTGAGAGGGAGAGAGTTACATGAGCAGGGAAGGGGTAGAGACAGAGGGAGAGAGAGAATCCCAAGCAGGCTCCATTCTCAGCACAGAGCCCAACATGGGGGCTCACCTCAGAACCTTGAGATCATGACCTAAACGAAATCAAGAGTCAGACACTTGACTGACTGAGCCACCTAGGTGCCCTACCATATTTCTTTTTTCCAGTAAAGGCCCTCGCCTTTTTTGTATCATGGTAAGCCTTTGAATATAGGAATATTTGACCACAAACTCGAAACAATTATATTGAAGAATCATAAAATTACTCACTTGGTTGTTCTCAAGTGTCATGTATCTGTTTGAAAAAAACTGTTCACTCTCTTTACTTACATGGCATGAGATGAAATTTTTGTATGTTGTAGATATTTTTTCTTTAAAAAGAGATTGAATTCATTAAATACCTCTTACTTCTTAATTCTAAGAAGTTTACCTTGCTCCTCCACCTTTTTTCTTCAAAATCTGAAAAACTAAAGCTTATTTCTTCCAGACTTGACTTTCATCCATGACCATGAGATGCTTCATATGTAATCAGAGATTCTTAACCCTTCGTCATCACTTTGTATGTATGAGGACGGCCAGAAGGCCTGGGCCCATAAAGGATGACTCTTGTCTGGTTTCAAGCTTGGCATCCAAAATGCACAGATGAAAAAAAAAATTAAATTCAAAATGCACAGATGAAAGTTTACAGTTTACTTGGGAGAACACACACAAAAAACTGACGTGGACATGGGATTTGATACACAATACAATATGACATTTTAAAATAATTTTATGTGAGGTTAAGATGTGAAATAACTGAGGTTGTATTGACCAGTTAAAGGAAATAGCTCGCCTTTCATGGAGAGGGTTAGTAACTGAGTAGTGGATAATTAAGGCTAATTACCAACTCCTTAACAGCTGAAGAAATGGAGTTGAGGGTGACCCCGAGGGTGCTAAACTCTGAAGAAGGTACTGAGGGTCCAGATACCCACAAAGCTAAACTCACCCAGCTAAACCTACTCTACTCCATGATCACAAGCAATACTGTGGTTTCTTCCAATAGTACCCTAAAGGTCTTGAAGAGGTTGCTGAGTGAAATATGGAAGGTATAAGTCACTTCTAAGCTATCTTTGCTAGAAGTTTCAAAAATTCCACCTCAGGAGGAATCAGTGGTGTCATTTTTCTATTTCAAAGTAGACACATTGCAGTTGGGTATTAAAATATTCCCAAAGGGGCACCTGAGTGGCTCAGTCGGTTAAGCGTCCGACTTCAGCTCAGGTCACGATCTTGCGGTCCGTGAGTTCGAGCCCCACATCGGGCTCTGGGCTGATGGCTCAGAGCCTGGAGCCTGCTTCCGATTCTGTGTCTCCCTCTCTCTCTGCCCCTGCCCCATTCATGCTCTGTCTCTCTCTGTCTCAAAAATAAATAAAAACGTTAAAAAAAAATTTAAAAAAAATAAAATAAAATATTCCCAAAGCTTTACTTTGTGAAAAAGTTTGACTTCCAGTAGCCCATAATACTTTGGTAAAAATTGATGGAAATATTAGAAAAAGTAAATGCGTTGTTTACTTTGCACTTGTACAAGTTTGATTTCATATCACTATTTAGCTAGCCAATGAACAATATTTGCCTGGTAAATAGCCAGTAATTTCTAAATTCTGCACTGTTTTTGCAGTTCCCTGATCTCAAATCAGAGTTCCCAAAGCCTGGTAAGCTAATTTGCTCATATTAATAAATATTAGGAGCTTTGGTCCTCAGTATTAGCCAAATTTTACTGGCTATACAGAGGACAGGAAAGTGTTAATGCAATAAAAATATAGAAATTTTCAAATATATTATTAAAATGCAAATGAAGTTTGAATACTCCTTACCACTGAGGAAATCCATAATATAACATAGTATTTAAAATAGAATTAGTTGAGGGGCACCTGTATGGCGCAGTCAGTTAAGTGTCCAACTTCAGGTCAGGTCATGATCTCGTGTTTTGTGAGTTTGAGCCCCACATCGGGCTCTGTGATGAAAGCTCAGAGTCTGGAGCCTGCTTCGGATTCTGTGTCTCCCTCTCTTTCTGCCCTCCCTCACTCACGCTTTGTCTCTCTCTCTCTCTCAAAAATAAATAAACATTAAATTTTTTTTAAATATAATTAGTTGACAAACATTTATACATATCGATGAAGTAATGGGAAAGTTGAGGCTACAATTATACTGAAAAGGATTTGGTATAAATGCAACAAAAGAGTATCCTGAACGTTGACATAGAAATTTTGTTTTTCTCTTCTGATCAGAAATCATTTCAAAACACTTCAACTTCAAAAAACACTTTAATAGTATGTGTATGCAGTGCTTTTATATAATTCTTGGTAAATGGGATTCATTGAAATTCAGTGCTTGTAAGCACATTTAGAAAGAGCCACATTGCCAGTAACTGTCAGCATTTAATTTTCCAAGTTTAGACAAACGAAAGCATTGTCCACATTTTCTAATTACTCTGTTAAACAAACTATACTAACCTTGCCTCCTAAACTTTCCTTAGTGTAGTCAGACTTCCAAGAACACAGAGAACACATGCTTCTCCAGCAGAAGACCTGATCCCCATTCTTCCCAATTACCCACATCAAATCAAAGCCGCCATCTCTAATTAGACTATCTGTGATGTCTATTACAACAATATCTTCTTTTGAATAGTAGTGCCTTAATTGAGAGTTGGTGCCTCACCACTGGCATGAACTGTCTGTCATCCCTATTAAATATACAGCCACTGGGATCAGGTCATTATGAGTCACACAAATGTACCTCTTAGGACATCTTCAGGAACACACTTTTCATTTGTTTTGAATGACCCTTAAGATTTAAACATTCTAAGGTAGCAGTTAATTTTAATCAAAATTCTTCCCATTAAGATAGAAAAAAATAGCATAGTTTCAATGCACTCTGACATTTACATTCCTTTGGGGTGAATTTAATTTGTAAGTGAATATGTTATATATATATATATATATATATATATATATATATATAAGAGAAGAAAAACTGAATACAAATTACAAATGTATTTAACAACTAAGACAGGGACCCATGAACAATAGCATCAGTTAACAAAACCCAACTCCATATTAATTGGGAAACAACTATAATACTTAAAATAATTGGAGAGAATGAATCAAACATGTGCCTGCCTGCTTTTCTGAGGCAAATGTATAGGGAAGCACAGCCCAAATGATCCTTTACAAGCTGAAGACAGACTTGTTTTCCCCATCATTTTTGTCTCCATCAACAGTATTTTGGTCAAGCATTAATCTTTGCAGGTGCAGATCGATTGTAAAATGCAGTCACCTGCAAAGCACCATCCTCTTACAGTACAAAGGAAAATGATGTTGAACTGAAAGGCAGTGGTTCTCAGACTCTGTGCTCTTAAGCCCCAATCCCTGATGACTTCATTCAGCTTTCTACAAAAGCAATACGGGTGATTCTCATACCGGTGATGTGTAGGTTGCTTTTGTAAAATACTGCAATGCGGTATGTGTGAATATCAGTAAAACATAAAAGCGAGCTGAAATTTGGGGGCCGGGGGTGGGAGATGGACAAGTGGTATTATTTGCTCTATTATGTAGGTGACACATACATAATGTGTCACCTACATAATATCGGAGAGAAAAATGAAAAAAAAAAGGAATGTGGGCTTATTATAAATTGAGTTGAATGAATCATTTACGTTTATTTAAGACATCATAGGTGCTACATCCATTTCAGAGGTAAATAATTCAAGCAAGGACAATAAAATATGTAAAATAGTTATCTTTAATTATCTTTAGAAAATGAGAAGTTCCACAAAAGACATGATGTCAATAACTTCAAAGATCTGTATATTTTAACCATTTCTATGGATCTTCCTAAAATGAATTCTCTACTTCTTGTTCCAACAAATATGCAAGACGTTTAAACTTGTACAGGTGACTTACGTCATCTCTGAACATTCACCACTGACTTAAGGTAAAATACCCTGAATTAATATCTCATATCTGCTTGCTATTTACTAGCCATGGGGAAGTTGCCTGCCACATGTCCTATGCCTTAGCATACTTATTTGTGAAATAGTAATGTGCCTCATGAAGGGCTTGAGGGATTAAAATATGATAACACATGTACAAGAGCCTAATAACATATCCAGCATGTCACTGTTACTCTTCCCTTTTCTCCTTAGCTGTTAGTCTTTCTTTTATAACTACTGCATATGATGCTTTTAATTTGATGCTTCTTACCTTCTAAAGGTAAATAAAACAGGTAAATAAGCTTGTTAAGAACCATGTATTAAAGAGAAGTCTTGGAGTGAGCGCCCAAGGCCACAGTATTAGGACTTGGGAAGATCAGAGGCATTTCATATTCAACTCAGAGGACTGAGAGTATTCAGTTCAACCTCTATTTAAGTGGAAGTACTAGTTGACACTTTAAATTAAACTACAAATGATAAGGAGAGCCTGGATGGCTCAATTGGTTAAGCTATCAACTCTTGATTTCAGCTCAGGTCATGATCTCATGGTTTGTGAGTTCAAGCCCCACATCGGGCTCCATGCTACAGAGCCTGCTTGGGATTCTCTCCCTCTCTCTCTGCCACTCCCCTGCTCTCTCTCTCTCTCTGCGCATCTCTCTTTGTTTCTCAAAATAAATAAATAAACTATAGAAGATCACTTAGTATAAAGATGATTTGGGTAACAAATAGAGATAATTCAAATTTCACAAAGTATTTATACAGATACAGATATTTGACAAAACATAATATTAATAGTAATTTATTTTTAGCCTTACATGTGGATGAAGTTGTTTTATAAATAAGGATATTACTTGATTAGGCTTGATAGACACTTTAGTTTTTTTCTTATCAAACCCTAATGTAATCATTTCTGGAGAAATTCACATTGTGCTTTTGAGATAAATTATCCTTTTTTTAATTTTTTTTTACCGTTTATTCATTTTTGAGAGACAGAGAGAGACAGAGCATGAGTGGAGAAGGGGCAGAGAGAGGGAGACACAGAATCCGAAACAGGCTCCAGGCTCCGAGCTGTCGGCACAGAGCCCGACGCGGGGCTGGAACTCACAAACTGTGAGATGATGACCTGAGCCGAAGTCGGATGCTCAGCCTACTAAGCCACCCAGGCACCCCTGAGATAAATTCTTTAATAACAAGCTGGGTTAATCCATCCTTTTTACCAAGTTTTATGCTCTTTTAGTTTACTGTGTTTGTTTGTTTTCTCTTTATGGGAAATAAGAAAAGGGAAGACAGGGTAAAAAACAAGATATAGAAATAGAGGAGTTAAATACTTCCTGTATGCTCTGTTAAAATAAAAAATGTTTTGCTAGCAATTGTGGGTAGCTAATTGTAGTCATGTATTCTTAGTTGTATCACTAATCTAAAAACAACTGGCATATACTTTTTCCTTGAGAGATATCAACACCAACAGCAACAAACCTTTAGAGCATGACCATCATCAGTGATCTGTGAAATTCACACAATATTCATTTGTTCTCTAGTTCAGTTTTAGGGCATTGATGAAAACTTCTCCCCTCACACTCAGGTATATGAAGCCACATACATTTGTTTTTAAAGCACTCTCTTTACATACCACCTGGGACAGTGTATGGCTATGGATAGTAATGACACAATTAAGTTATTTTCATTGTTTAAGGCAAGATCTACCATCATGAGTTGTAGCATTATGGGTAAGGCATTTAGTCATCTGGCTTTCCTCCTTTGGCTAATGGGGAGTTAAGAGACCAAGTCCTCAAAACTTTCAAGAGAACTCAAGAGAGTTTGCTCAGTGGAGTTCAAATATCAGGCTAAGAACAAATTGCAACTTTGATTTGAACTCTGCTTCCTACTAATGTCTCAACCCAGGTGTGGCCTGCATTTGATAAAACATTAACTTTGTTCTCAATGTAAATAAAATAGTGGCTGCCCAGGTGCACCTGCTGTATGGTATTACAGGCAACCACAAAGTTATCAGAGCGTAATGTAGAAAAAATAAACAGAACAAGTGTGCTAAGGGGAACATTTAGATTGCCGTTGTAGATTATGTATACAGCTAAATCTTTCTGTCAAATAAGTTTAATGTAGTTACTGAAAATAATGTATAACTCGCACGGAAGCTAATTCCCACCCCCCCCCCCCCCCCGCAACGTTTTGATACCATTCCTCAAATTAGGTGGATATTTTAAAAATACTCTCAACAATTACATAACTGGAAGGTATTTAAAAGTACTACAGACAAAGGAAAACAAAGTGTTGCTAAATAAATATGGAATAGGCTATGCTTCCTTTTAATTTCTTTTGTGCAATGACAGAATGATAGAGAGTACTGGGAACATTTATTACTGACAGGTGTAATTTCACCCCTACTTGAAAGGCCATGACTTTAAAAGGAGATGAAAGCCTCCAGCTGATGAATGAGGGAAGAAAAGTCTGACAGGAATAACATGACTGTCTCAAGGGAATTGAGTCATGTGGTCCTGCGGTTTACCATTTGGCCATGAAGTTACAAAGATTTACAGTGTGTTCTGAAGGGGTTTGGAACCCGTTTATTTGCATTGACTTCTGGAGAGCTGATAGAACAACTTAGTGAAATTACAAACAGTGTGACCAGCTCATCCTGCAATTGATAATGACATAATGGTTATAGGCCACCCAGAGTAAATTTAACCATGACTGATAAAACCCATGTGCCAGCAAGTTTCTGGACTAATAACAAGATTTAGATAGTAATCTGGGTATAAAAGCCTTTATAATTTTAACAAAAACCATAGGTTTACATTTAGAAAGGGGCTTATATCACTTTTGTAGATTTTGTAGTAGCAAAAATAAGGTCCCAAAGGACTTTTTAGCTTTAAGCCCATTCTGACAAAACGTGAAGATCAAATGTCTTTAAGTTATATTGACTAATTAAACCAACGGACATTCTGTACTATTATTTTTAAGCTGATGGGCTTAGAAACTGAGTCAAGGAATGTTAAAATTGTAAAGGAGATAGATGTTAAGTATTAATTACTATAATGTAAGGAAAAATGGATGAGAGTCATAGGAAATAAACAAGATAGAACAAGAGATAAAAACAAGAAGTGGCTATTGGTCTGCAGGCCTTAAAGTAGCATAACATTTTGTTAGAATTTACTCACTTTTGGGAGAAAATATTTGAAGACCATGTACGTGATAAGACATTAACATCCAAATTATATAAGGAATTCATACAACTCAATAGCAAATAAATAACCTAGTTAAAAAGTAAGCAAAGGCACTGAATAGGCATTTTTCCAAAGAAAACATACAGATGGAGAACAGGTACATAAAGATGTGTTCAACATGACTAATCATCAGGAAAACGCAAATCAAATTACAATGAGATATTACCCCACACCTGTTAGAATGGTATTACCCAAAAGTCAAGAGATGATAAGTATTGGTGTGGAGTAAAGGGAATCCTTGCACAGCTGTTGGTAGGAATGTAAATCAGTACAGTCATTATGAAAAAAAAAAGTATGGAAATTCCTCAAAAAATTAAAGGTAGAACTAACATATGATCCAGCAGTCCCATTTCTGAGTATATATCCAAAGAAAATGAAACCTGGATGTGAAAGAGATATCAGCACTCCCATTTTCATTGCAGCGTTATTCACAATAGCCAAGACGCGGAAACAACTGAAGTGTCCATCAACAGTTGAATGGATAAAGAATATACGGTATATGTGTCCCATTGTATGTATGTAATATACATATATTATTCATCCATAAAAACATTACTATATTATTATGTCATTCGTCCCCTAAAAAAGAAGAAAATCCTGCCATTTGTGACAATATGAATGAATCTCACTGGCATTATGCTGAGCAAAATAAGCCAGACACAGAAAGACAAGTGCTGCACGATCGCATTTATGTATGGAATCTAAAAACAATCAAACACACAGAAGCAAAGAGAAAATGGTGGTTTCCAGGGGCTGGGGGTAGGGGGAATGGGAAGATGGTCAAAGAGCACAAACTTAGTCATACAATGAATAGGTTCTACGGCTCTGATGTACAGCCTAGTAACTGGAGTTGATAATACAAGTACTAAAACTTGGTAATGCTTCCTAAGGGTAAATCTTGTGTTCTCTCTCTCTCTCTCTCTCTCTCTCTCTCTCTCTCTCACACACACACACACACACACACACACACACACACACAGTCACACACAAAGCAACTATGTGAAATGATGGATGTGTTAATTAGCTTGTTAATTACCTTACTATAGCAATCATTTCACAACGTATATTATATCAAACTGTCACGTTGTATACCTTAAATATATACAATTTGTCAACTGTATCTCAATAAAGCTGGAAAAAGGTTGCTCTCTTTTCCTTAAATGTGTATCTTTTCACTACTTTAGTACTATGCCCAGTTGGGGAAACTGAGGGTTCAGATGAGTTCGGGGCTATTCATGCCAGTGAAACCTGGGTAATGTCTTCTATAAACAGAAACCAGACTCTCATTTCCTTCTACACCTTACTGGTATTTATTTTTACTAGAGCATCTATTAAATTTAAAAAGTTGTTAATGTGATCAGAAAGTGGGGCTATAGAGAAAGGAAAACCAGAATCTTCTCAATCAATAAATTAACTTAGAACTGCCTCACAAACAATAAGATTAAATAAGTATGCAAACTGTCTAAAAATCCATAGGTACTAATGAATATTATTCAGTCTTTTGAACTTCTTAAGAAATTTCCCATGAGCAAAATGGTGCCCAGATAGGACTAACAGACGGATAGAACTACTAAAATGCATTTGGTTTGTTCAAACACTGCTTAGAATTTTTGCTTTGTTTCACCTTATCATTTCAAGGGTCATTTATGGACTATTCAAACAAAGTTATTTTACCAGACAAACTGTATTAGTAGGTACAGGGACACAAAAACTCATAGAATGTAGCATACAAACATGCAAATATATAGATAGGTTAGCTGTCATTGGAAAGCTACCAAAACATAGTTACACATAAAATAGAAATTATAAAAAAAACTCCACAGGTACCAAGTAAAAAAAGAAAGCATTGCAAAATTAAATGCATCATGAAAAAATCATCACAGCATTGTTTGATATTTACCTAAAGTTGAAAACTTATGTCCATGCAAAAACCTGCACAGAGATGTGCTTTATTCATAATTTTCCAAAACCTGGAAGCAACCAAGATATCCTTCAGTAGGTGACTGGATAAGTAAATTATGGGACAGGCAGACAATGAAATATTCAGAACTTAAAAGGAATGAGCTATCAAGCCACACAAAGACATGGAGGAAACTCAAATGCATATTATTAAGTGAAAGAAGCCAACCTGAAAAGGCTACATACTGAATGACTATATGACTACCTTCTAGCTATATGTCATTCTGTAAAAGGCAAAACTATGGAAACAGTAAAAAAATCAGAGGTTGCAAGAGATTAAGGGGAATGGATGAACAGGCGTAGCACAGGGGATGTGGGGGCAATGAAAATACTTTGCATGATACTATATATGTTATTGTATATTTGTTAAAATCTGTAGAATGTACAACACCAAGAGTGAGTGGTAATGCAAAACTATGGACTTTGGGTGTATAACAAATATACCACTCTGGTTAGGGGGGATGTTGATAATGGGAAGGCTGTACACGTGTGGGGGCAAGAGGTATATAGGAAATCTCTAAACCTTCCTCTTAATTTTGCTGTAAAACTAAAACTGCTCTAAAAAACTATTGTATATTTCATTATTACTGTGGCCCACTTTGAAAGAGAAAAAAAAACAAGAAATTTATTTAAAAATAAAATTAGCACTTATTACTCTAGATTGCTTAAAATTAATCTAATATTAATGAACTATCCTATTGAAGTAATCCAACATTAAGAAAAGTAAAAATCTTTACACTTTAAACCCTATAAACCAAACTGTGGAACATTTCTAAAAGGATATTCTCCAAAATAACTTTCTTCTCTCACTACATAGCTTCCTGACCTTGGAAATATTTGCATACACAGCATGACAAAGTTCTTAAGATTCTTTAATACAGTTAAATGAGATCACAGAAAATAGTACTTTGATAGCTGTGGATATCATTCAGATTTCACACTAAAGTTTTGCAGTGTGAATAATTATACACAAGGCAAGAGTCCTATTTCTTTACAAAGTCACATTAACATAATGCAAATCATTTTTTTTTTTCCTAACATGACCTTAAGTTTCTGGACATAATAAGGTACTCAAGTAGCAAACAGGTTTAGTATTACAAAAGCAAATGTATGTATTTTAAAAGCCTTGGAAAGTTTTCCAGGAAATTTATCCATGCATTTCTTTATATTGAATTATAGGCCCTGATTTAAAAGTCTCTCACACTATGTGAACTTCAAATATATAACTAAAATAAATTTAAAATGTTGGTAAATCCCAAGTCATATGAGAATTGAATTTTATCATGCAACATTTTCACCCAAAATTTCCTTTTTCTCTCTCCTTTTCAGTATCCTCTCTCTTTCCCTCTCTCTATATAGACATATATGTAATATCTATGTGTATATATGTGTATATATATTCATATATGTATGTATATTCATACATACACACATACAAACACACAAACTCTGTTAGCTGTATCTAGTTTTATATAAAAATTCTAACCCATTTCTGACCTCAACATGATTATTCTATTTCTAACTATTATTACTCATTAAATCTCTGGCTACATCCCATTAGGTAACATCTGCTTTCTATCAATGCCAAGGAAGACAGGTTCTTTAAATAAACTTTCTTAAAAAATAAGAATAAGAATGTAGGAGCTGTATGGATCTTTAAAAAGTGGAAATGTAAGTTCTTTTATTACAACCAAAATGAGGTTTTTCAATATGAAAGCTTTCCATTTACTCCAAGAAAATTGTGGAAAATATCAACATCTGTACATTGCAATAAAAGCCCTACTTGTAACTGCCATTCATCAAGCCAGTGAGTAATTCGGAAAACAGTAGCAACAGACCTTGGAGTGCAGTATATGTAGGATGAAGCCAAAATGTTTTTCTAACTTCTAAAGGAAACTTCCATGAGCACTACTTTCTGCCCGTTGCTTCTTCAAGGTATGAACAGCATTGAACCCCTGTTGATTTAATTCCAATAAATTGAAAGGAAATCCAAGTGAGGCATGTCCCATATGTTAACAAATCCTCCTATTAAAATATAATTTGAGCCTCATTCTCTCGTATTACAGGAATCAGTCTTTGGTTGGCCACAAATATATATATGCATGAGTATAAGTATGAGAATATTGATAAAGTAAAATGAACAACCTGCTATTAATTATTTGAATATTTGATTTATTTTCCTTTCATGAACTCACTTTCTAATGTTGGTGAAGAGAGACATATGACCCAAGAAAGAAGTTACTGAGAGATAGGTAGAAGAAGCAAGAAGCTTACAAACTGAATAAACTATTTTCTAATTATTTAGATTTAACATTTGTGAATGGTATAAAATTTAAGATAGTTCATTTCTTTAATGTGAGTGTCTCAATCGATTGGAATTATGAAAACATATGTGTGAATGTATGTGTGTGTGTATATATATATATATATATATACACATATATATACACATATATACACATATATATATATACACACATATATATACACACATATATACACACATATATATACACACACACACACACACACATATAGAAATGTTGACACAGTTACAATATATTAGAATCAAAAAGAAATTTTAACTGGAAAATGTTTTATAAATGTCTCTGCTACATTACATGCTAATCTAAAATAAAAATAGGCAAATCTGCTTCATAAAACCATTACATTGTTATATTACATGGGCTCCTAGTTCAATGTAATTTCCAAGCTTCCGCCACTATGATGGATTGATGACTGTAATTACATTTCCATTCCTACGGCAGCAGGTAATAGAAAGTAGGTATTCACCTTCACTTGCTCAGTTCTCTCTGCACAACTTAAATTACAAGACAAGCCCTTGAAACAATTTTGATCTAGACACTCATAGCTTTTACCCTGCACTTAGAAGCCCAGCTATATACATGAGCCTGGGTTTTCTGGAACATGATCCAAAGTTTCCTGATTCTGAAGTCAAAAGTACTGAGATTCTTGTAGCTCAGTGCCTTTTTTCCTTTCTTATCGTTCATCTTAACATATTTCTCCTATATTTATACCTCTAAACTTCTTGTTCCCATCCTGCCTCCCCTCTCTCCATCCCTCCTTCTCTTCCTTACTTTCTCTCTCTCTCTCTCTCTCTCTCTGTCTCCCTATCTCTTTCTCTAGATCTACCCTGTGTGTGTGTGTGTGTGTGTGTGTGTGTGCGTGTGTGTGTGTGTGGCACTCCCTCTAATTCTCTTCCTCAGCTTTTTGCTTTTAATAAATGCCAAGCACCCAGACAAAGTAGAGAATATAGTGACAAATAAGATAGGCACGGTCTCTATTCTTATGGTGCTCCTTGCGTCTTGTCTATCTGAGAGAAAGACTGAAAAAAATGCAAGTGTGATTAAAAAAAAAAGTTGAAGGTATGACAGGACCATACAATAAAAACATTTAACATTCTATTTGTTATATTCTTTCTGATACTTGTTATATCCTTCTATAACATTCAAGCTGGCCTCTAAAACATATAAAAAGTCCGTAATATTTTAAAAAGTACAGAAATAAAGATTCAAAAGCACAACAGAAAATTAGTAAGTAAAGGCAATCACAATCTTCACTGGGAGGTCCCTGTTCTCTTTCACTTAAGTAAAGGAAACTGTCCCCAAAAGACCAGCCTCCCTGACTTCCTTCCCTTTTTTCCTCAGTCCTTTCTTCTTTCCTTCTACATTTATTCAATGCATACTATGTGCCAAAGACACAAAATTTCAAACAGTGATTATAAAAATTATGTAAGAATTATTATCACAATTTACATGCACAAATAACCCTGCTAGAAATTTTTTTACAGGAGACCTTACATAAGAAATATACATGTAAGTGATGAGTCACTAAATTCTACAACTAAAAGTAATTTTACCATATATGTTAAGTAACTAGAATTTAAATAAAAACTTGAAATATATTTTAAAAAAAAAAGAAGGGCACCTGGGTGGCTGAGACAGTTAAGCAGCCAACTCTTGATTTTGGCTCAGGTCATGATCTCATGGTGGTGGGATTGAACCCCGCATCAGGCTCTGCACTGACAGCACAGAACCTGCTTGGGATTCTCTCTCTCTCTCTCTCTCTCTCTCTCTCTCTCTCTCTCTCTCTGCCCCTCCCCTGTATTCTCTCTCTCCCTCTCTCTCTCCCTCTCCCTCTCTAATAAATAAACTTTAAAAGAAAAAGAAATAGATATATACAGCAAATGTTTTTTATGTTAATTTTTAAGCTTATTTACTTATTTATGAGATAGAAAGGCAGGGAGGAGCAGAGAGAGAGGGAAAGACAGAGAATCCAAGCAGGCTCCACACTGTCAGCACAGAGCCTGATGTGGGGCTTGAACTCACGAGCCATAAGACCGTGGCCTGAGCTGAAATCAAAAGTTGGCCTCTTAACTGACTGAGTGACTCAGACACCCCAGCAAATGATTGTTACTTTTGTAACAGCAAAAAGTAAAAAGGAAAAAAAAAATGCTTATTGCTTGGGATACAGATTAAACAATTAAAGTGTATCCACCCATAATATCTATAATGCAATATTATATACTTTTAAAAAGACTGAGGCAGAGCTACATGAATTAATACCACAAGCTAGTTCAGGTATATTGCTATGTGGAAAGAGCAAGCTGCAGAAGAATGCAGATAGTAGAACCACATTAGGCAAAATACAGAAAAGCATGTTTAAACCTGTATCTGTAATTTTATTGACAGGTGTATTTACACTTACTTATCTGTCTATAACTTTATACCTATCGGTATAGCAATGGCTATATATCATATATAAATATATATGTTATAATATATGTGTGTGTGTGTGTGTATTTCTAGAAAGATTTATAAGATAGTGTTAGTTGCAGAAGAAATGGTGAAGTTGAAGAATGAAACTCCCATGTTTGAAATATACACCTATTATTAAGACATTTATTTGCTTACATACTCATTTGTTTATTGTTTTTTGTTTGTTTGTTTGTTTATTCATTAGCTGGAATAGTTGGAAGCTTCCTAGACTCTTCTTTGAACCAGTGGAGTGGTCCTTCTTAGGATTACAAAAGAATGATCTGGCCACTACTGCCCTAAGGCGACTTCTGTGGACTGGAAAAAAATTGTCCTTCCCTGAAAACCATGGTAAACAGGGATACTGTCTATGAAATACAAAAGAATGCATCATGACTTGTTTCAGCACTCAATATGTTAAATATTTTGAAAAGTGCCATTAAAAATTATAGATAACAAGGGGTGAATCTGGGTGGTAAAGGATATACAGATGTTTTCAGTGTTATTCTTGTGTCTTTTTTTTTAGTTTGAAATTATTTCTAAGTAAAAAGATTCAAAAACAAAAAACAAAAAAAAAAAGCTAATTATACACTATCAAGTAGGTAACAACAAACTGGTGTTGTTGTTTTTAATATAAAAACAAATGTCCTCTTTTCATTTCGTTTGCAGGTTATATTTAGAGCCAGAAAAAATACCGCAAGTAAAAAGCTCATTCCTGAAAACACATTCCTGACATTTGTTTCTATTTCTTTCACTTAAAAGGTGATGTAGTAATATCAGTAAGAGTATTTCATAACGTTATTTCCTCTTGGGTATACAATCTAGTTTTTCAGTTTTCCAGTCTGTATTCAAAGTAAGATATATTAGTGTAACTTCCTTTATGTTTAAGGAAAAACGATTATTATGAAAACACTTTAGGAAAATCATTTTGGTATTTTCCTTCTCCTCCCATTAGGCCACCTTTTACCTTTGGAAAATAAAGTCATAGACATGCTTATTAAGCATTTGGTTGAAAAGTAAATGTTCAAAAGAAAATATATTTGTGCAGAAGTATCTCTTCAATGAAAATCATCTAAGTCCCACTTTCTAAAATATGAATAAATTATTTTAACATGACCTCAAGGAGAATTATAAACAACCATCTCTCTTTTAATTGAGGTATGAATTTTACATAACTCAGGCACGAAAAATGTAGCTTTTAAAGTTTTTCTCTATAACTGAACTTAATTTGCCTTGTGAGCCCCCATTTTCACTGGTGGCAAAACATGTGATCTTGCCAATGTAAAATAAATGCAGTTATTTTTTTCTAGTTTAAACACATCTCTGAGGGAAGTATTTGGTTGGCTCAGAATTCTCGCCCCCATTCTCCTTCTCACCCTCCTAGGGTTAACATTTTTCCTTTTGATATTGCTGGTCAGATTTCAGGGCACAGGTATCCAATCCAAACTCACTGACATCTTTCCATCCTGCCTTTCTATGTGATACACAATTCACACTTTTGTGTAATTCATACTCTGGTTTTTGAGTGTTGTCCATGCATTCACCTTGAAACATGGGTATTTCTCTTTGCTCTCCAGTTGCCAAGCCCACCCAGCTCATTGTCAAATGATATTTCCTCCCCATAAAAATCTAGCTTTTGAAATATAAGCTTTTTTAACATTGTGAGTCTGTCCAATTTTTCTTTAGATTGGGTCCTCCCCTTCTCTAGGACAAGCCCTTGAAAGAATTAAGTATGGTGAGGATGATTACAATGGCCTTAGTAAGTGAAATCCTTAGTTTAAATCTCTAAATTTAGTAATTTTACACACATGCTCCTTTTGAAGCAATCACTTTATTTTTGTGACCACATCAAGTAATGTATTGCTAGAAATTTTGAAAATAAATGCACAAAGAACTGAAGAAAGACAAATTAAAGCCCCATAACCACCACCTGGAGATGATCAGACTTTTGTGAATAGCCTTCTTAGGTGATATAATAAGACAGATGGGGCTTTTTGTTCTTGAATTACATATTGACAGCATTTTTAAGCCATTGTGTATTTTCCTGAAGCCTCATTAATAGTTATATAATATAACTATTTATGGAATAATATAATATTCCATCGTATGGCTGAATCATTATTTAAGCAATTCTCGACTGTTGAATTTAGGGTGCTATCCATTTATTTTTTCTAAATTAAAAAAACAATGCACTGAGACTTCCAGGGAAGATGGTGGGGTAAGAGGACCCTAAGGTCACCTCATCCTATGGGTACAACTAAATAAAATCCACATCAGTGTAAATAAACCAGAAAACGACCCAAAGACTGGCAAAACAGACTTCTCCACAGCTAAATGTAGAGAAGAAGCCACATAGAAGAAGGTAGGAAGGGCAGAAACAGGTCCAGAGCTAAAAAAAAAAAAAAAAAAAAAAAAAAGCATAGGACTGTCTAAGGGAAGGAGGGATGCTTCAGGCTCAGAAAAGAAAGAGGAATGGACCCCACACTAGGCACCCCAGTCATGGGAACCCACAGAGGGTAGACAAATCCCCAGAACATCTGGCTTTGAAAACCAGAGGGGCCAACTACAATCAGTGGGACATAACACCAACACCTGGAACTTTAAAAATCAGTGGGCTCTGCTCTGGGAGAGCCAGGAGGGTAATAAGAAGCCGAGTCCCTGCCCTTAAAGAGACAGCACAACAAACAGCTACACAGAGATACCAGCATAGAAGCAGTTTGAAAAATGCCTGAGGTCTACAGGATGAAGATTTCTTTACTAATCTCAGAGCCTTGCTGGAGGGACAAGGATTTGGGGGAGATTTCTCTTAGAACAAAAGAGCCCACGGCCACCATTTCCCCTCCCACCCCAGCCTAGAAACACAGACACTTTAGAGAACCAGTGCGATACAAATGCTCTCTACCTAGCTTGCTAACAGCACACCCTGCCCCTGTGCCCTTTTGTGGATATGCCTCCTCCATCCTGGCCTGGGAAGAAGGTTCCCCTGGTGGCTGCAGGTCCCCTCCCACAGTGGACTGGCATGAACCTTGTTGGCACAGCGTGTCCTGTCACACTCTCCTGCAGATGGCCCTGAGAAAGAAGGTTTCTAAAGGTGCTCCAGCCGCCCCCCACCCCCACCCACAGAGACCTGTGCAAACTTTACTCCCTGCCCTCTTCTACAGACCTGCCCCCTCCAATATACCTTTGGCTACAACTTATCCAAAGCACTGCCACAGGCCTGGCAGTGTGCAAGCAGCCCCAACAGGGGACAGCACAACTCGAAAGTGACTCCTGCCCAAGGGTGAAGGGAAGATAAACACACAACAGTTTGACTGTAGCTTTAGCAGTGGGCTGGGGGCAGATACCTGGTCTGAGTGCAGATTCTGCCTGGTAATTAAATCTGTTCATGGGACACCACAGGGAAAGCTCCCTGAAGTTCAATGCTACTGTATTTTTGGCAAATGCCTGGTCTGACTCAACTCAAGCCCAAGGTGGCCCCAGACTGGCCCACTAACAATACAGGAACTAAATCCT
The DNA here is from genome assembly GCF_018350215.1 of Panthera leo. Taxonomy (NCBI): domain Eukaryota; kingdom Metazoa; phylum Chordata; class Mammalia; order Carnivora; family Felidae; genus Panthera; species Panthera leo. The sequence continues at coordinate 139,196,231 of NC_056682.1, forward strand.
GCCAGCAACAGGCAAAGAGAGCCAATTGCAGACAATTGGACTGAAGGAAAAAAAGCTCAGCCACAACAGTAGGACATAAGCAACACACACAGGAGACATACCCAAAGTGCTGGGCTCTGATGAACAGGGGATGTGCACTGCTGGGCCTGACAGGACCTCTTCTTCATAAATCCACTACTTTCAAGAGCAGGAGAGGTAGCTGAATTTTCTAACACATAGAAACAAATAGAGAGTTAGACAAAATGAGGAGATAGATGAATATGCCCCAAATGAAAGAACAGGACAAAATCTTTTTTTTTTTATTTTTTTATTTTTTTATTTTTTTTTTATTTTTTAATATATGAAATTTACTGTCAAATTGGTTTCCATACAACACCCAGTGCTCATCCCAAAAGGTGCCCTCCTCAATACCCATCACCCACCCTGTCCTCCCTCCCACCCTGCCCTCCCTCCCACCCCCCATCAACCCTCAGTTTGTTCTCAGTTTTTTAACAGTCTCTAATGCTTTGGCTCTCTCCCACTCTAACCTCTTTTTTTTTTTTTTTTCCTTCCCCTCCCCCATGGGTTTCTGTTATGTTTCTCAGGATCCACATAAGAGTGAAACCATATGGTATCTGTCTTTCTCTGTATGGCTTATTTCACTTAGCATCACACTCTCCAGTTCCATCCATGTTGCTACAAAAGGCCATATTTCATTTTTTCTCATTGCCACGTAGTATTCCATTGTGTATATAAACCACAGTTTCTTTATCCATTCATCAGTTGATGGACATTTAGGCTCTTTCCATAATTTGGCTATTGTTGAGAGTGCCGCTATAAACATTGGGGTACAGGTGCCCCTATGCATCAGTACTCCTGTATCCCTTGGGTAAATTCCTAGCAGTGCTATTGCTGGGTCATAGGGTAGTTCTATTTTTAATTTTCTGAGGAACCTCCACACTGCTTTCCAGAGCGGCTGCACCAATTTGCATTCCCACCAACAGTGCAAGAGGGTTCCTGTTTCTCCACATCCTCTCCAGCATCTATAGTCTCCTGATTTCTTCATTTTGGCCACTCTGACTGGCGTGAGGTGGTATCTGAGTGTGGTTTTGATTTGTATTTCCCTGATAAGGAGCGACGTTGAACATCTTTTCATGTGCCTGTTGGCCATCCGGATGTCTTCTTTAGAGAAGTGTCTATTCATGTTTTCTGCCCATTTCTTCACTGGGTTATTTGTTTTTCGGGTGTGGAGTTTGATGAGCTCTTTATAGATTTTGGATACTAGCCCTTTGTCCGATGTGTCATTTGCAAATATCTTTTCCCATTCCGTTGGTTGCCTTTTAGTTTTGTTGGTTGTTTCCTTTGCTGTGCAGAAGCTTTTTATCTTCATAAGGTCCCAGTAATTCACTTTTGCTTTTAATTCCCTTGCCTTTGGGGATGTGCCGAGTAAGAGATTGCTACGGCTGAGGTCAGAGAGGTCTTTTCCTGCTTTCTCCTCTAAGGTTTTGATGGTTTCCTGTCTCACATTCAGGTCCTTTCTCCATTTTGAGTTTATTTTTGTGAATGGTGTGAGAAAGTGGTCTAGTTTCAACCTTCTGCATGTTGCTGTCCAGTTCTCCCAGCACCATTTGTTAAAGAGACTGTCTTTTTTCCATTGGATGTTCTTTCCTGCTTTGTCAAAGATGAGTTGGCCATACGTTTGTGGGTCTAGTTCTGGGGTTTCTATTCTATTCCATTGGTCTATGTGTCTGTTTTTATGCCAATACCATGCTGTCTTGATGATGACAGCTTTGTAGTAGAGGCTAAAGTCTGGGATTGTGATGCCTCCTGCTTTGGTCTTCTTCTTCAAAATTACTTTGGCTATTCGGGGCCTTTTGTGGTTCCATCTGAATTTTAGGATTGCTTGTTCTAGTTTCGAGAAGAATGCTGGTGCAATTTTGATTGGGATTGCATTGAATGTGTAGATAGCTTTGGGTAGTATTGACATTTTGACAATATTTATTCTTCCAATCCATGAGGAGGGAATGTCTTTCCATTTCTTTATATCTTCTTCAATTACCTGCATAAGCTTTCTATAGTTTTCAGCATACAGATCTTTTACATCTTTGGTTAGATTTATTCCTAGGTATTTTATGCTTCTTGGTGCAATTGTGAATGGGATCAGTTTCTTCATTTGTCTTTCTGTTGCTTCATTGTTAGTGTATAAGAATGCAACTGATTTCTGCACATTGATTTTGTATCCTGCAACTTTGCTGAATTCATGTATCAGTTCTAGCAGACTTTTGGTGGAGTCTATCGGATTTTCCATGTATAATATCATGTCATCTGCAAAAAGTGAAAGCTTGACTTCATCTTTGCCAATTTTGATGCCTTTGATTTCCTTTTGTTGTCTGATTGCTGATGCTAGAACTTCCAGCACTATATTAAACAGCAGCGGTGACAGTGGGCATCCCTGTCGTGTTCCTGATCTCAGGGAAAAAGCTCTCAGTTTTTCCCCGTTGAGGATGATGTTAGCTGTGGGCTTTTCATAAATGGCCTTTATGATCTTTAAGTATGTTCATTCTATCCTGACTTTCTCAAGGGTTTTTATTAAGAAAGGATGCTGGATTTTGTCAAAGGCCTTTTCTGCATCGATTGACAGGATCATATGGTTCTTCTCTTTTTTTTTTGTTAATGTGATGTATCACGTTGATCGATTTGCGAATGTTGAACCAGCCCTGCATCCCAGGAATGAATCCCACTTGATCATGGTGGATAATTCTTTTTATATGCTGTTGAATTCGATTTGCTAGTATCTTATTAAGAATTTTTGCATCCATATTCATCAGGGATATTGGCCTGTAGTTCTCTTTTTTTACTGGGTCTCTGTCTGGTTTAGGAATCAAAGTAATACTGGCTTCATAGAATGAGTCTGGAAGTTTTCCTTCCCTTTCTATTTCTTGGAATAGCTTGAGAAGGATAGGTATTATCTCTGCTTTAAATGTCTGGTAGAACTCCCCTGGGAAGCCATCTGGTCCTGGACTCTTATTTGTTGGGAGATTTTTGATAACCGATTCAATTTCTTCGCTGGTTATGGGTCTGTTCAAGCTTTCTATTTCCTCCTGATTGAGTTTTGGAAGAGTGTGGGTGTTTAGAAATTTGTCCATTTCTTCCAGGTTGTCCAATTTGCTGGCATATAATTTTTCATAGTATTCCCTGATAATTGTTTGTATCTCTGAGGGATTGGTTGTAATCATTCCATTTTCATTCATGATTTTATCTATTTGGGTCATCTCCCTTTTCTTTTTGAGAAGCCTGGCTAGAGGTTTGTCAATTTTGTTTATTTTTTCAAAAAACCAACTCTTGGTTTCGTTGATCTGCTCTACAGTTTTTTTAGATTCTATATTGTTTATTTCTGCTCTGATCTTTATGATTTCTCTTCTTCTGCTGGGTTTAGGCTGCCTTTGCTGTTCTGCTTCTATTTCCTTTAGGTGTGCTGTTAGATTTTGTATTTGGGATTTTTCTTGTTTCTTGAGATAGGCCTGGATTGCAATGTATTTTCCTCTCAGGACTGCCTTCGCTGCATCCCAAAGCGTTTGGATTGTTGTATTTTCATTTTCGTTTGTTTCCATATATGTTTTAATTTCTTCTCTAATTGCCTGGTTGACCCACTCATTCGTTAGTAGGGTGTTCTTTAACCTCCATGCTTTTGGAGGTTTTCCAGACTTTTTCCTGTGGTTGATTTCAAGCTTCATAGCATTGTGGTCTGAAAGTATGCATGGTATAATTTCAATTCTTGTAAACTTATGAAGGGCTGTTTTGTGACCCAGTATATGATCTATCTTGGAGAATGTTCCATGTGCACTCGAGAAGAAAGTATATTCTGTTGCTTTGGGATGCAGAGTTCTAAATATATCTGTCAAGTCCATCTGATCCAATGTATCATTCAGGGCCCTTGTTTCTTTATTGACTGTGTGTCTAGATGATCTATCCATTTCTGTAAGTGGGGTGTTAAAGTCCCCTGCAATGACATTCTTATCAATAAGGTTGCTTATGTTTATGAGTAATTGTTTTATATATCTGGGGGCTCGGGTATTTGGTGCATAGACATTTATAATAGTTAGCTCTTCCTGGTGGATAGACCCTGTGATTATTATATAATGCCCTTCTTCATCTCTTGTTACAGCCTTTAATTTAAAGTCTAGTTTGTCTGATATAAGTATGGCTACTCCAGCTTTCTTTTGGCTTCCAGGAGCATGATAAATAGTTCTCCATCCCCTCACCCTCAATCTAAAGGTGTCCTCAGATCTAAAATGAGTCTCTTGTAGACAGCAAATAGATGGGTCTTGTTTTTTTATCCATTCTGATACCCTATGTCTTTTAGTTGGCGCATTTAATCCATTTACATTCAGTGTTATTATAGAAAGATATGGGTTTAGAGTCATTGTGATGTCTGTATGTTTTATGCTTGTAGTGATGTCTCTGGTACTTTGTCTCACAGGATCCCCCTTAGGATCTCTTGTAGGGCTGGTTTCGTGGTGACAAATTCCTTCAGTTTTTGTTTGTTTGGGAAGACCTTTATCTCTCCTTCTATTCTAAATGACAGACTTGCTGGATAAAGGATTCTCGGCTGCATATTTTTTCTGTTTAGCACACTGTAGATATCGTGCCAAGCCTTTCTGGCCTGCCAAGTTTCAAAGGAGAGATCAGTCACGAGTCTTATAGGTCTCCCTTTATATGTGAGGGCACGTTTATCCCTTGCTGCTTTCAGAATTTTCTCTTTATCCTTGTATTTTGCCAGTTTCACTATGATATGTCGTGCAGAAGATCGATTCAAGTTACGTCTGAAGGGAGTTCTCTGTGCCTCTTGGATTTCAATGCCTTTTTCCTTCCCCAGTTCAGGGAAGTTCTCAGCTATAATTTGTTCAAGTACCCCTTCAGCACCCTTCCCTCTCTCTTCCTCCTCTGGGATACCAATTATGCGTATATTATTTTTTTTTAGTGTATCACTTAGTTCTCTAATTTTCCCCTCATACTCCTGGATTTTTTTATCTCTCTTTCTTTCAGCTTCCTCTTTCTCCATAACTTTATCTTCTAGTTCACCTATTCTCTCCTCTGCCTCTTCAAGCCGAGCCATCGTGGATTCCATTTTGTTTTGCAATTCGTTTAAAGCGTTTTTCAACTCCTCGTGACTGTTCCTTAGTCCCTCGATCTTTGTGGCAAGAGATTCTCTGCTGTCCTGTATACTGTTTTCAAGCCCAGCGATTAATTTTATGACTATTATTCTAAATTCACTTTCTGTTATATTATTTAAATCCTTTTTGATCAGTTCATTAGCTGTTGTTATTTCCTGGAGATTCTTCTGAGGGGAATTCTTCCGTTTGGTCATTTTGGAGAGTCCCTGGCGTGGTGAGGACCTGCAGTGCACTTCCCCTGTGCTGTGGTGTATAACTGGAGTTAGTGGGCGGGGCCGCAGTCCGACCCGATGTCTGCCCCCAGCCCACCGCTGGGGCCACAGTCAGACTAGTGTGTGCCTTCTCTTCCCCTCTCCTAGGGGCGGGATTCACTGTGGGGTGGCGTGTCCCGTCTGGGCTACTTGCACACTGCCAGGCTTGTGTTGTTGGGGATCTGGCGTATTAGCTGGGGTGGGTAGGCAAGGTGCACGGGGGCTGGAGGGGCAGGCTTAGCTCGCTTCTCCTTAGGTGATCCACTTCAGGAGGAGCCCTGTGGCAGCGGGAGGGAGTCAGATCCGCTGCCGGAGGTTTGGCTCCGCAGAAGCACAGAGTTGGGTGTTTGCGCGGAGCGAGCAAGTTCTCTGGCAGGAACTGGTTCCCTTTGGGATTTTGGCTGGGGGATGGGCGGGGGAGATGGCGCTGGCGCCTTTGTTCCCCACCAAGCTGAGCTCTGCCGTCCGGGGGCTCAGCAGCTCTCCCTCCCTTTGTCCTCCAGCCTTCCCGCTTTCCGAGCAGAGCTGTTAACTTATGACCTCCCAGACGCTAAGTCGCGCTTGCTGTCGGAACACAGTCCGTCCGGCCCCTCCGCTTTTGCCAGCCAGACTCGGGGGCTCTGCTTGGCCGGCGAGCCGCCCCTCCGCCCCGGCTCCCTCCCGCCAGTCCGTGGAGCGCGCACCGCCTCGCCGCCCTTCCTACCCTCTTCCGTGGGCCTCTAGTCTGCGCTTGGCTCCGGAGACTCCGTTCTGCTAATCCTCTGGCAGTTTTCTGGGTTCTTTAGGCAGGTGTAGGTGGAATCTAAGTGATCGGCAGGACGCGCTGTGAGCCCCGCGTCCTCCTACGCCGCCATCTTCCGGAACCCCCCAAGAACAGGACAAAATCTTAGCAATAGAACTAACTGAAACATAGATAAATAATATGACTGATACAAAATTTAAAGTAATGGTCATAAAGATATTCACTGGACTTGAAAAAAGAATGAAGGACCTCAATGACACCCTCAACAAAGAGACAGAAAACATTTTAAAAAATAACCAAAGATGAAGAACTCTATAACTTCATCTTCATTTAATAAGAAATTAAAAACACAGTAGAGGGAATAAATGTAGGCTAGAGGAAGGAGAATGGATCAGTGACCTGGAGGACAGAGCAATGGAAAGCAATCGAAGTGAACAGGAGAAAAAAATAATAATAATAAATAAAAATAGACTTAAGGAATTCAGCAACACCATGAAGTGTAATAACAGTCACATTATAAGGATCCCAGGAACAGAAGAGAGGGAAAAGGGGGCAAAATATTTACTTGAAGAAATAAGAGCTGAAAAGTTCCCAAATCTGGAGAAAGAAATAGAAATCCAGATTGAAGTGGCACAGAGAACCCCCAACAAAATCAACCCAAGAAGGTCCACATCAAGACACATAGTAATTAAAATGGCAAAATGGAGTGATAGAGAATTTTAAAAACAACAAGAGAAAATAGCACAGTTACATACAAGGGAAACCTCATAAAGCTATCAGTGAATTTTTCAGCAGACACTTTGAATGCTAGAGGGGAATGGCCTGATATATTCAAAGTGCTGAAAGAAAAATACTTACAAGAATTCTCTATCCAGCAAGGTTAACATTCAGAACAGAAGAGATAAAGGCTTTCTGAGACAAACAAAAGTGAATGGAATTCATGACCACTAAACAAGCCCTATAAGAAATGTTAAAGGGGACTCTCTGAGTGGAAAGAAAAGACCATAAGTAGGAGTAAGAAAAGTTGGAAGCACACAAAAGCAGTGAGATTAAGTGTAACTATAAAAATCAGTCAAGGGATTCACAAAGTAAAAGGAGGTAAATTTTGACACCATGTACCTAACACATTGTGGGCAGAAGAATAAAGAATGGGTTCGAACTTAAGGAACCATCAACTTAATATAGACTGCTATATACAAAAGATGTTATATGTAAACTTAACAGTAACCACAAATCAAAAAACAGTACTAGATATGCAAAAAAGAAAGAAAGAAAGAAAGAAAGAAAGAAAGAAAGAAAGAAGAGAATTCAAGTATATCACTAAAGTAAACCAGGAAACAATGAAAGAAGAGAGTAAGAGAAGAAAGGAACAGAGAAGAACTACACAAACAATCACAAAATAAGTAACAAAATGACAATCAGTACATACCTATCAATATTTACTTTGAATGTAAATGGACACTCCAATCAAAAGACATAGGGTAACAGAATGTATAAAAAAGCAAGACCCATCTATATGCTGCCTAATTAAACTGAGTACGGAGCCTGCTTAAGATTCTCTCTCTCTCCCTCTGCTCCTCTCCCCCGCTTGCATGCTCTTTCTCTCTCTCTCTAAAATAAATTTTAAAAAACCCTATGAGGTGCCTAGGTGCCTCATTCATTTAAGCCTGTGACTCTTGATTTTAGCTCAGGTCATGATCTCACAGTTTGTGAGTTCAAGCCCCACATCAGGCTCTGCACCATCAGCAGATTCTCTCTCTCTCTCCCTCCCTCTCTACTCCTTCCCCCACCAACATAAAAAAAAACTTAAAAAAAGTAAAAATGAATAAAAATAAATAAAATCCTGAAGATTGCGCCAAAAAACTAATATAACTCATAAACAAATTCAATAAGATCATAAGATACAAAGTCAATATACAAAAATCCATTGTATTTCTATACACTAATAATGAAACAACTGAAAGAGAATTTTAAAAATACAGTAAAACCTTGGTTTGTGAGCATAATTCATTCTGGAAACATTCCTGTAACCCAGAGTACTTATATTTCAAAGTAAATTTCAAGAACCAATGGCTCAGTTGTGAACATGTGACATTCAGCATCATGTACAACTCATATTGCAAGACATCGCTCGTTTACCAAATTAAAATTTATTAGAAATGTTTGCTCATCTTTGGAACACTCGCGGAACAAGTTACTTGCAATCCGGGGTTTTAACTGTAGTCCTATTTACAAGTGCATCAAAAATAATAAAATACACAGGCATGAACTGAATGAAGAAGGTGAAAGACCTGTATTCTGAAAACTATAAAACACTGATGAAACAAACTGAAAAGAACACAAACAAATGGAAAGATATTCCATGCTCATAGATTGGAAGAACATCTTGCTAAAATGTCCATACTACCCAAAGCAAGTGACAAAATTAATGTATTATTAGTGTATAGAAATACAAAAGACCCCAAATAGCCAAAAAAATCTTGAAAAAGAAGAACAAAACTGGAGATATCACAATGCCAGATTTCAAGTTATACTACAAAGTGGTCATAATCAAAACAGTATGTTACTGGCACAAAAATAGACAATGGAACAGAAGAGAAACCCCAGAAACAAACCCACAATTATATGATCAATTAATCTTTCACAAAATAGGCAAAAATATACAGTGGGAAAAGCTAAGTCTCTTTAACAAATGGTGTTGGGAGAACGGGACAGCAGCATTCAATGAATGAAACTGGACCACTTTTTCACACCATATACAAAAGTAAATCCAAAATGGATTAAGGACCTAAATATGAGACCTGAAACTATAAAAATCCTACAAGAGAGCACAGGCATCAGTTCCTCTGACATCCGTTGTAGCAACATTTTTCTAGATATGTCTCCCAAGGCATAGACAACAGAAGCAAAAATAAACTATTAGGACTACATCAAAATAAAAATCTTCTGCACAGTGAAGGAAACAATCAACAAAACTAAAAGACAACCTACTGAATTGGAGAAGACATGTGCAAATGTCATATCTGATAAAGGGTTAGTATCCAAAAAATAAAGAAGTATATAACTCAACACCAAATAATAATAATAATAATAATCCAATTAAAAATGATAAGACATGAATAGACATTTCTCCAAAGACATCCAGATGGCCAACAGACACATGAAAAGGTGCTCAACATCACTCATCACCGGGGAAATGCAAATTAAAACCACAATGAGATATCACCTCACATCTGTGTTTTATGGCTAAAACCAAAAACACAAGAAACAAGTGTTGGCAGGGATGTGAAGAACGAACCCTTGTGCACTGTTGGTGAGAATGCAAACTAGTGCAGCTGCTGTGAAAAAACAGCATGGAGGTTCATTAAAAAATGAAAACTATAATTACCATATGATACAGTAATCACACTACTGGATATTTACCCAATGAATATGAAAACACTAATTCAAAGGTATATTGCACCCCTATATTTATAACAGCATTAGTTACAGTAGCCAAGTTACGTAAGCAGCCTAAGTGTTAGATTGATAGATGAATGGATAAAGATGTGGTGTATGTACGTATATATAAATATACAATTATTACTCAACCTTAAAAAAGAATGAAATCTTGACATTTGTAACAACATGGATGAATCTAGAGAGTATAATGCCAAGTGAAATAAGTCAGCCAGAGAAAGGCAAATACCATATGATTACAGACATGTATAGAATTTAAGAAATAAAACAAGCAAAGAAAAAAAAAAAGAGACAAACCAAAAAACAGACTCTTAACTATAGAGAACAAGCATAAGCACCAGAGGGCAGGCGGGGTGGGGGGGGATGGGTGAAATATGTGAAGGAGATTAAAGAGTACGTTTATCATGATGAGCACTAAGGAATATATAGAATTTTGAATCATTATATTGTCAACCTAAAACTAATATAATACTATATGCTAATTATACTGGGATTGAAATATAAAAATATAATATATACAAACAGGATATATACAGGAATTGTTTTTAAGGAAATATTTAAAAAGGTAATATAAAAATATAAAAAATATATAATCAGTATCAACCTAAAAAAATGCACTAATACTCCAATAGCTAATTCCTTAAATACATTTTTAAATATTTCCTTGAAAACAATTCCTATAAGTGGTTAAAGGATATACATATTTTCTATTTATAGCCATGTGTTGCCAAAATGCTCCTGTCGATAGTAATACGTGACCATCTCTGGCTCTCAACACTAAATGATAGTTATTATCATATAGTGTCCAATTTGAGAAGCAAACATTGTGTCTCATTATTGTTTTAACTTACATATTCTGCATCGTGCATTTATACAGTGCTCACCGGACATCTGACGATTTTTTATGCCCATGTATTCCTCCGCATTCCTAAATTTTCTATTAAGAAATACAACTTTTTAAAATTGATATGTAAAAGATGCTACATGCAATTTTCACATTTGTCCTCTTGTATATTAATTTTTCATATAGAGACTTTTAATATACCAAAGCCTGATTTTTATTCAAATTATAATTCCCTGCCTCCAACATTGCTGGCGTTTGTGCCATCCTTACAGATCTTTTTTACCCTAAAGGCACAAAACATTAGCTTACACTTTTGTGAGCACAGGGGTCATTGGCGCATGCCACCAGCACTTCACAGTGCAGACAGAAATGGGGGTTATCAAGGGAAAGCTGATAAGCAGAGAAGCAGTAGACCACACACCATCTCCAGCCCTCAATTCTCATTGCCCACTGCCCAGGTCAGTGTGCACACGGCCAACATTCCAGCAGACAGGAAACCTGAGTTAGCAATACTTCACATATTTATGAGTCTAAGGGGCACGGGGATCTATTTGATCTGTAACAGTGGAGGCCACCTTGTCGGGGGAGGGCTTTGGTGGAAAGGGGCAGTCTCGGGTCCCCAGCAACTATTCTTTTCTTCTACGCTAACTCAGACTTGCTGAGCCAGCTCTCCGTGAAGCAACTGAATCAGAAAGAGATTAGCCATCAGAGCCACTGGATTTGTCTCTCCTCAACCTAAATCTAATGGTTGATTATTTTTATATTTAAACTTTTATCCTGGTATTCTCTGGCAGAAGGCAAAATCTGATGATATTTGGTCTCCCTACCAAATTTTCTTAGGAGTAGTTTTACTGATTTTTCACTGAGTCCTCCTGAACTTTGGAAGAAATGACATCAGTGTCCACTACTGACACTTTGGATTCTTCCTTTCCATGTTTATATATTTTTATGCATTTTGTTTTGTTGCTTCTTAGGCTTGCACCTCTAGGATAATCTTACACATCCGCAGTGATTGCCGATGTTCTTACCAAGTATTTTAACTTTAATAAGCACATATCTAGGGTTCATGCCTGCCTTCCCCTCATTTACATTTACTTAGAACTTCCTGACTAAAAACAAAAAACTGTGTTGTGGCACCCATATTCCTTCCCTTAGACATGGAAAATGTAGTGGTCCATTAGTCTCTTGACCAGGTGGAGCCAATCAAGCAAAAGCTCTAAGTATGAAGTGGAATAGTGAGTCTATGTAAAAGTCCACTCTGCAGAACAGAATTGCCTTTAGGCTAATTTAATTGCTCCAAATTCTAGGCTGGGAAAAACAAACAACAATGGAAAACCCATTTGCTTCCATCATTCTTCTGATATGATTTTTTTTTTCTTTTTGAAAGTAAATGTCATTTTCTTATTCTATCTGACTTTCGAGTCTTCTCTCAATCAGTTCCAAATTTAAGTGAGGAACAGAGAAGTTATATATAATGTCCTCAAACTCCAACATTATTTATTGTTTATTTACCCATATGCCATTTACACTCCAAAGTGTACAAAACATCGTTATGTTTTCTATCAAGAAAAATTCGCCAAATGAAAAATTTCAGCAAGTATCCAAACCCGATAAACTTAAAATGTAGGCAAAAATAAGTCATAGTAGCACAAATTTTCCACATTAAATAATGCTGTATGAGAAAACAGTGAGATTAGAAGCTTAACCTGATTTATGTTATTATATCATTGAGATGGCTATAGTAAGCTGTCACCTCTTTGAGTCTCAATTTTATCATCTGTACACTAAAAAGAATAGAACCTTGTAAGCTTTTCCTGGTGGTTCCTCCAATCAAACATCTGAAAAGGTTGCTACTTGAAATAATAACGTCATGTGTAAATCTTATTTTTTTTAATTTTTTAAAAGTTTATTTACTTTTTGAGAGAGAGAGAGAGAGAGAGAGAGAGAGAGAGAGAGAGAGATGGGTATGAGTGGGGGAGGGGCAGAGAGAGAGAGGGAGACACAGAACCTAAAGCAGGCTCTAGGCTCTGAGCTGTCAGCACAAAGCCTGATGTGGGGCTTGAACCCACGAACTGTGAGATCATGACCTGAGCTGAAGTAGGATGTTTAATCGACTAGCCATTAAACCTTAAAAGTAACTAATGTTTATTAAGCACTAACTACAGATACCATACTAAGCACATCACATATTTCATCTCATTTAAAGCATCCCATAACTCCATGAGTGGGAACCATTGTTGCCCACATCCCACAGCGCAGGGAACTGAGGTCCTGAAAGGACATATTATTTTCCCAAAGTGCTCCAACTAGTGAATATCAGAGCTCAACTATGAACCTAAAATTCTGACTCTAGAGCCTACCATCTTCACCACAGAGTAAGCCTAAATCATTTATAGAAACTGTCCTCCTTATATCTCGGTCACTCCCAACCTTTAGGTGTTTTCCATTCCTATTTTTAAAAATAGGAATTTTTTAGTGGTGAAAGCATAATAGACAATCACAGCATGCAATAGTAGTCATGAGAACTATCGTACAGACTTGATGAAACATTATTAATTTTGTCATATTTTACAGCTATAAAGACTGAGACAAAGCTTGTTTTTCATTTCATAATAGCACAGGGAACCCAGTCTGTATTATCATATGTTATATTTGTAAAATAAATTTGCACTGTCAAGGGAGAAAACTGACTTAAACAGAAGGTGATTAAATGTTTGAAAATAATTCAAGGCACTCTACCATTGAAGTGATTCCAAAAGGTGACATGGATGTAATATAAGAACTACATTAGAGCTCCAGGACTTAGCAAAAGGGTACGAGCGGAGTTCATTCACGTAGAGGAAGAGAAAATTTTCTTTGGACTAGTTATATCAGATAATATGTTTGTTTAAGGAAAAATAAACAGGTGGGAAAAAGTTCTGCATGCCTAACGTGGAAGGAAAGCATATTTGTGCGTAATACATTGCAGAAACTGTTTTAATACAGCTCATTCTTTCAAAAATATTGCCCTCTACAGTGGCCAAGGTCAGTTTGAATTTAGGTAATCTGCTGTATATAAGTGCAGATCATATATGCTAAACTGATCTCAGAGGTATTTGACACCCTACCTTTTGAAAATATTTTCTCTGTTTATTATTCATGGATTACTAATTTTTCCCTTTGAGATGTGGTAATCTTTAGCGTTTTGTTTTGTTTTGTATCCCAATTTCAAGTGTATAACATCCAAGTTTCCTACTGATAATCAACAACCTTCATTCCTTATTGCTAAAGGCACATGTTATGATTTGGTCACATGCCTTACAAAAGCACTACTGTAAATGTCTCAGGAATAAACGATCCCTTACAACCTAAACACAAGTTTCAGACCTCAAAGACTTCCTGGGAGTGTAACAGTAGTAGCTTGCAAGAACAGGAGCAGCAGAACCTTATTTTACGTGAAATTCATAACAACGCAATCATGAGGTGCACCTAAGAGAGTTTTGAGTCTGTATTCATTGTTAACAGGGGTCTTTAAATCCAATACCTCTGCAATTTTGAAGTCAAACTTTGTGAACTAGGGGGGAAAAACAGGACCAGAGATAAGGGAATTTATTTCTAGACCCCTCTGGACCACTAACTGCATGGCTTATCCTCTAAAAGACCTAGTGTTCTTATCTCTCATTATCAATTCTCTGTATAAAAGCAGGGTATCAAAGGTGGTTCACAGGGCATAAATGTTAGTTAGGCACACGCTTGTAAAAAGCCAAATATCATCACTGCTAGTTAAGAACTTAGAAAGTGTCTTGCAACAACGTATAGTGGTATCTTTTAAGAAACAGTGAGATCGCAGGATATAATTTAGGAACAAATTCTTAAGGAAGTTAAGATTATAGTGCCGTGGTTCAACAGCAATGTAAGGGACAGACCTAGAGATGATACACAAGGTGAGTTGGCAGGGATCCATAATTCATTTTATGCCCTTCATAACATCTAAAACAGTGCACTGTATAAAACAGGCACTTTGTAAATGTCGCAACTGAAATGAACACACGCTCAGAGATGTTTCCTTAAATTTGGCTGAATAAAAACTACTGTGCACCAAGTTTGTACTTTCACACCGTGGAGCTGGCTAGAGGTCAAGTGTGACATCTGGGCATGGATCATAACATTTTGTGGATAGTGCTTTTTGCAGAAGTGAAATAAATTGACACTGGAAGTAATTTACTCTGATAAGAATGAGGCCAAGGTTCTAGTATTAGGTGCCCCACTACAGACTATATGAAGTGAGAATTCAAAGAGAAATGGCTTTTCTCAAGATTTCCTTCCTAGAAACACTGAGGAAATACGACCTGGATGACTGAAGTTTAGATGTAATTGAACAGCGTTTCTCAAACAAGGTTTGAAACCAGAAGCAGTGTCAGCTAAAGGAGGAAGGTCCCTGGTGTACCAGTCACAGATTTCTGGACATGATCCTGTAGGATCCAACATTTGCTATCAGCCACTTGCCTATCAAATGTACAAACGTTGAATGTGTGGATGTATGAGAGATAGCAAGCATGGTGCATTAATTACTTAGGATTCCAAAATATTAGGAGAGGTTGGGACAAATGACCTGAATAACATGAAAGCATCATAGAGTGTTTAAAAAAATGTAAATTGCTGTTTTTATAAGCAAACTCATGAATTCTTTTAGTGCAGAATGAAGGGCTTGGCTTAATGACAATTCAAATTAAAAATATGATGTTCTGGTTTGCCATAACATTTTAGTTAAGTTTATATCCTGACTTGATGGTGGCATAAGACAATACAATCGGGATACACTACTACAGGTAGTGTCTAGATGACAGAAATCTACAGAATACTGTGCTCCGTGTTAGTATATTGTAGTCTGCGCTATCATGTAGCAAAGTAATGAGCCTAGTTTCAGGTCATATATTGGAGCTCCAATATGGGCTAATATTAGACCCATATTGGGTCTAATATGGGCTAATATTAGACCCATATTGGAGCTGTAATATGGGCTCTCCCCTCAAGCTATTCTCAACCTATGCTCATGTATTTAGCAATAGTATACAATCTCATAGCTTTAACGAACATCTGTATACTCAACAAGCCCCAAACTTCAACTTTGATGGAGACTCCCACTCCGAAGTCCAAATTTTTACATCGATGTCTGTTTAACATGTTTGCTGGGATGTACAATAAGCATCTCAATGGAATTTGACCTCTATTTCATGCCACACACACAAAAAAGTAAATTCAGGTAAAAAATACATCTAAATATAAATAATACAACTTCTAGAGGATATCATAAGAGTATATATTTGTGACTTGGGGATAGCAAAGATATCATAAACAGGACAGAAAAACTCCACCTATAAAGGCAAAACAAACTAATAAATTGTACCACATTAAAATTAGGAACTTCCATTAATAGATTGAGTCAAAGTAGAGCTAGAGAAAATATTCCCAAGCCAAATAATCAACAAAGAGTTTTAATCCTGAACATATGGAAAATATCTTAAATTGTTAAAAATGAAAAAACACAGTAGAAAAATGGACAAGAGTCTTGAATAGACATTTTTCAAAAAGAGGATATCCAAATGGCCAATGAACATATGAAGACCTCATCAATAATCAGAGATATGCAAATTTAAACCACAATGAGATAACATCACGGAGATATTTAAAATCTCTAAAATAAAAAACTAAAATACTAGGGGCACCTGGGTAGCTCAGTAGGTTAAGCATCTGACTTCTGCTAAGGTCATGATCTTGTGGTCTGTGAGTCTGAGTCCCTAGTAGGACTCTGTGCTGACAGCTCAGAGCCTGGAGCCTGCTTGGGATTCTGTGTCTCCCTTCTTCTCTGCCTCTCCCCAACTTGTGCTCTGTCTCTGTCTCTCTGTCTCTGTCTCTCTCTAAAAAATAAATAAACATTAATTTTAAACATTTTTTTGAATATTTATTTTCGAGGGGGGGCAAGGGGTAGAGAGAGAGGAAGACACAGAATCCGAAGAAGGCCCCAGCTCCGAGCTGTCAGCACAGAGCCCGACGCAGGGCTCGAACTCACAAACCATGAGATCATGACCTGAGTTGAAGTCAGGCGCTTAACTGACTTAGCTACCCAGGCACCCCTAAAAAAATTTTTTTAACAGAAGTACCAAATGTTAAAGAGACTATGAAGCAATAGGAGCTCTCATACATGGTTGCTGGGAATATAAATTGCTCAGTTATTTTGAAAAGGGACATTATCTACTAGAGTTGAACATAAACATATTTTATGACCTAACAGTTTCACCTCTAAATGTACATCCAATAGAAAATCATATATCTTTGTGCACAAGGACATGAACAAGAATGTTCACAGTGCCATTGCTCACAGCAGCCCCAAACTATACACAATCCACTGTTCAGAAATAGAAAAAAAAAAAAAAAAAAAAAAGAGAGAAAAATAAATTGGATTACATACAATGGAAAACCACAGAGATGAAATAGTATATACTACAATACACACAATAACATGGGTGACTCTTACAAACAAAATTTAAAGGAGTCAGACAATATGGTTAAAGGAGTCAGACAATATGGTTAAAGGAGTCAGTTAAAGGAGTCAGACAATATGGTTCTATTTATATAAAATTTCTAAAGTGACAAAACTATTCAATGGCATTAGAAATTAGAATAGTGATTATGTTTGGGGTTAGGGAAGTAGTGACTAAATGGGCTGGAAGGGGGCTTATGTGATCACCTGTAATGTTCTTTTTTTTAATTTGGGGGTACTGATCAAATGGTTTGTTCATTTTATGGTAATTTATGCAGCTGCTCATTTATGAGTCATGTATTTGTATCTGTATGCTATACTTTGATTTTTTTTGAGTTTTTTTTTTTTTTTTTTTTTTTATTATTTATTTTTGAGACAGAGAGAGACAGAGCATGAACGGGGGAGGGTCAGAGAGAGGGAGACACAGAATCTGAAACAGGCTCCAGGCTCTGAGCTGTCAGCCCAGAGCCCGACGCGGGGCTCGAACTCACAGACCGCAAGATCATGACCTGAGCCGAAGTCGGCCGCTTAACCGACTGAGCCACCCAGGCGCCCCATGATTTTTTTGAGTTTTAAGGGATATTGAAAATGGGGGAGCAACAAGAAAAATTTAATGAGAATACTGAAAGCTTAAACAGTGATTGAAGGAATTAGAAAATTTAACTTTAAAAAGCCCAGAAAATTCAAAAGAAAAAAAAAATGAAAGTTCTCTTCAAACATTACACTGTGGCAACAGCATTATTTTATATTGCTCAAGAAGAGGAATATAAAAGAAGGTAGATATTCCCAGCACTATCAATGATTAGAATGCTCTGAAATAGAAATAACCTGCAAAGAACTGAGCTACCTATCATTGAAAATATTTAAATTATTGAAACAGAGGCTGCATAGCCATCTGCCAGAAAAGCTGAAAAAGTTATTCCCAGTTGAAAGAGAAGCTGAACAAGATAAACTCCACTCTCTTCATTTCTAAGATGCTATGGCTCATGATGAAATCGGCATTAAAGGTATTTGTCCCTCTCTCCTTTCCATATTCACTCCCTTTCTCCCTCTCCCAACTCCAAAAAGATAATAATAGAAAATGAGATTTTTTTTATTTTCTCAATTCTATGCCATCCAGGTGAATCACACCAAGACCTGCAAGTATGACGGGAACCCTTGCCTGGGGCCAGGTATCGAATGCTAAGTATTTCATTCCCTGCCAACACTTCCCCCAAAGAGGAAAGTGTTTTGGAACTGGATGTTCTTCCTCCTCAAATATTTTTCCAAGAATCTTGGAGAACTCCATCATCTCAGAAAACACACAGGAAAATATGTGCATAATTTCCCTTGCTCGATAATTTAACTATTTCATACCTGATCACAGATGCCAAAGTGGCGTGCAATTTCCTTTCAATGACACACCTTCATTGCTTAGGTCTATAGAACCCCCCGTAAACAACATCACTTTATTGAATTTTATATTCATTTTGACATATTAGTTTTAAATACTTAAGAGATAATTTTATTTAATCACTCTTTTTCCCATCCAATAAGGTACAGAAAGCATTTGCATCAAAAAGTCACCTTCGTAATGGCTTATCAAGTAGCATCTATTGCCAAGCCACCCAGACATAATGCCCAAAGAGTTCCTATATCGTTTGATACAGATATTACTTCTCCTGTTATTCCTAAAAAGCTTTTAAAAATGGGAACATCTGCTTTACCAAAAACTCCATTAATAAATGAACAAAACTTTTTATATAGGTATATGTAAATTACATATATACATGAACATATTATGCTTATATCAAACATTAGATTCTTGGTAGTAAGCAGATAGTGACATAATTCTACTTTAAAAAATAAAAAACTGTAATTGTTGAGAATTAAAATATATCTAGCATTATTAATAAAAGACGTACAGACATAGTTGAGCTTATTCATGGAGGAATAAAGGAAGGACAAGAGAAAACACTGCATCCAATAAGAAAATCAGTTTTATCAGCTAATCCATGGAGAAGCTCAGAACTCAGAAATTATAGTTACACAGAAGTCAAGGAGTGAGAAGTGGGGTCGAGAAGGTCAAACAAAAATACACTCCACCTGCATGAACAGAATTATCAATAGCCCGACAGCCATGCCCCTTAAATGCCCAGAAAAAAGACTGAAGATTACGACCTAGAGAAACTGAACAAAACCCCTGGAGAGAATGCGAGCAAGCACTGGGTGTCACAGAACAAAGTCTTCCACATTTAAGAAAGTCTCTGTCTAATGGCAAGTCTCCTGACGAATCATACATAGGTTAATGCAAAAGCTGTCAGAGCTCACAGTCAACTTTTAAGTTGCCCTTTTCTTAAATATGAATGAATAACCAAGGATCACTGGACATTTCAGGAAAATCTTGCAACAAATACATACAAGAAAAGATTTAGCCTCGAAGACACAGAAGTAATTTAGGAAACAGAAAATTAATGAGCAAAACAAAACAAAAAACTCTAGTCTCCTCAGAGATCACTTAAGAACAAATACTAGAGTGAAGGCACATCAGTTAACAGTGATATGTCTTTCAGCCTCTTCATCTCAAATGATAAGATCAGGACGGAAAAGGAATAAGAGGAATAGGTAATCAAAGTTAATAAATTAATCACAGACACTGAGGCAAATTTGGAAACTGAAAAATACCCAAATACTTAAAAACGGACAAATTTTAGAAAATTTATGGGTCAAATAATCAAAGGAGAAATTAGAAAGTAATTTGTACTGCATAAAAAATAAATAGCATGGAAATGAAAACGTGACATATCAAAATATCTTGTGGACTAAAACAGTGCTTAGAGGGCAGGGTATAGCATGAAAACACCCATGTTAGAAAATAAGTCTCAAATCAAAAACCTAAACTTTCATCTTAAGAAACTAGAAAAAGAAGATCAAGTTAAACCCAAAGTAAGCAGCAGAAAAGAAATAATAAAGAGCAAATATCAATGATATAAACAACACAAAATCAATAAAGATCAATGAAGCTAATAGTTGGTTCTATGAGAAAATCAATAAAAGTGATAAACTTAGGCCAGACAGCTCAGGAAAAAAGGAGAAAACAGAAGTCACTAATATCAGGAAAGAAAGTGGATAGCAGTATTTCCCTTCAGACATTAAAATTATAAAGGGAATACTATGACCGACTTCATGCCAAGAAACATGACAAAATATGAGTAATAACACAAAACAGGCATTCAACAAAAGACAACTATCTTTATAATTGTAATTGTTAACACTGCAAAAGTTGGTTAAACATGAAGAGAAATAGAGATTTAAAAAAAAAGAATGAAAGATAAACTGACCCTTCTGAGATTTTCTGCCCATCTCTCAAGATCTAAAGAAGAATATAAATGTATTTGGCCCTTATGCTAAATGAAGTAGTTATTCTTGCTATCCTGACTGCAATGAAGACATTGGTTCAATCTAGTCCCTTCCCTTAAACATCTCTACTCAGGATGAGTAAAAAATACAGACTCATAATGGTCAGATATGTAGAACTGGTCCAATGAAAAGCACATGCCAACATATTTACTGTTTGGAGAATTTTTTTTTTCACCTAAAGGAACACAACCTTGTGAAGACCCAGCTGTAAAATATACCATTCCCCGGGGACTCAAGAGTAGGGGACAGGAATGGGAAAGTCCAACTCTGGTTCCTTTTAGCTATCACATCTAAACAGAATACTACTTCAAAAGCTTAGCTGTCAAGAGCATTGAATTAATTCATAGCATACTGGAGTTAAGGAGGAAAGGAGAAATCAACATGATTGCTAAATTTGTGTTGGTGACCCAAACCTTGCTGAGATCATACATACCAATGTCTTAAAGTTTGTTTGTAAAATTAATAGGAAAATCCTTTGAATATGATGCAATACAATTTGCTCTTAATACTAAAAACATTAAATTACAATTGTTAGGTATTACAATTTTCTGCCAAGTTCACCATCACGTTCTGCAAATTAGATTTTGCCATAATGCTCATAAATAAAGAGTAATGAACTACTCATAAAGAGTGATCACAAGTTGTATTCCTCTTATTGCTCTGAAGGTCAGCTCTGTTATTTATTATAGTACAGTCAACATCTTCTCTGACAGCTTATTTTCACTAGAATCTTCCTTATGAGGACCACTGTTAGTTTTAAGAAGTGAAACTATTTGTTGACAGAAGAGCTATTTAATTCATTCATTTCTAATAAAATATTGCATTTTATTAGAAAAAAGAATTTTTCTTTTTCATTGCTGTTTTGAATCATTCACAATTTGAAAGCCATTTTGTTTGTTAATGTTAGGCAGCCAGAAGTTTTTAGTTTTTAAATTTATGCATTTGAAGAAAAAAATATTACTATCATGCTGCATCAAGGATCAAATACTTTCATGAATATACTTGGCTCTCACTACACATGTCCAAACCCAAAACAATCTATAAATGTTTCTACAGTTATCTAGGGAAGCAGATTTTACAATTTCATTAACATAAGACATTTCAAAAATAAAAGCCCTTACCATATCAGCACATACAATAATTTTACATTTTATTGGAGCCACTCTATTCTGATTTTCTCTTTCCAAAGTTTGTAGCAATTTTTCAATAGTTCTTAGTTAACCTTTAAATTGCTGTGTGAAAACACGGTATATAGAAGTGGACTGAGAGGAAGTGATAGCTTTCTTAGATGCCCATAGAGCATGAATCCATAGCCTCCAACTTAACCAATGCTTTTTGTGGTTTCCTCTGGATGGATGGAACTAGAAGCTACTGTTCTCACAAAAGGATTCTGTGTTAGAGAGAAACCTTACTCGTTTTAAGATTGTAGTCAAGGTTCCTTGGCTGTAAACCAAAAATTGGACTGTAAGCAAAATGAAGAATTTTTGGAATGGTCCTGCAATATATCTC
Source organism: Panthera leo (assembly GCF_018350215.1). Classification (NCBI taxonomy): domain Eukaryota; kingdom Metazoa; phylum Chordata; class Mammalia; order Carnivora; family Felidae; genus Panthera; species Panthera leo. The sequence goes on from NC_056682.1 coordinate 139,218,108, forward strand.
TCCCAGATTTATAATTTGTTTAATGTTTCTTTATTTCTGAGAGAGAGAGAGGAGAGAGAGAGAGAGAGAGAGAGAGAGAGAGGGGGGGGGGGGAGGGGCAGAGAGAGGGAGACACAGAATCTGAAGCAGGCTCCAGGTTCTGAGCTGTCAACACAGAGTGGGGCTCTTACCCACTAACCGTGAGACCATGACTTGGGCCGAAGTCAAACGCTCAACCAGTTGAGCCACCCAGGTGCCTCTATCTCTCCCAGATTCAAAGGTAGTGTTGAATATTTCATACATAGGAGTAGATCAGGGACTTCAGCAGCTGTTGGTCATGAACCATTTCTTTAAAGGGGTTAGTGTCAATAATTCCTTGGCTCTCTAACTCACCATTTCTAATGTTCCTTCCCAATCAACAGAATCCAATTGGCCTAGGATAAATCAGTTACCTGAGAGGACAGGAATAGGCAGGACACACATGGCCTCTAGAGGGCCTCTTCTGAATCTGAGTTCCATTCCCAGAGAAAAAAAGAATTCTAAGTTGCCACCCCAAGATTTGCCCTTTTGGCTACATTTTTTATTTATTCTTTATAAACATTTTACTTGACATAATAAATTCACTGGTAATTACTCATTTAAATTTTTTCCAAAAATAGTTCCCTGCTTCCATTTATGACTATGAAATACTTCATGCATAAAGAAAATTATAAAAGAGGCTAACACACCTAACACTTATTAACATAACTACCACAATTAATACTCAGGTATCCAACATCCAACTAAGTAGATTACTCAAATCTTTCTATTCTCCCATACTGGCACCATAATTTGTATAGAAATAAGACACATAAGAGCCTATTTTCATTTCTATCTTCTTCCCTGTTACCCTTCTAACCACCTCCTACCTTGCACAATGGAACGACTTTCCAAAATTCAGTGTGTATTATCCTTATGTAGTTTTTTTTAAAAAAAAATGTTAATGCTTACTTATTTTTGAGAGAGAGAGGGAGAGAGAGACAGAGCATGAGTCGGGGAGGGGTAGAGAGAGAAGGAGACACAGACTCTTAAGGAGGCTCTGGGCTCTGAGCTGTCAGCACAGAACCCGACGCAAGGCTTGAACTCAGGAGCTGTGAGATCATGACCTGTGTCTAAGTCACAGGTTTAACACATTTAACTGACTCAGCGACCCAGATGCCCCAATCCTCATATAGCTTTTATGATTAGAACATGAGATTATCTATAAAAAAAGACTGTCAATTATTTTGTATGGTTTTTAAATTTTTAATTTTAAGTAATGATTTTTGTTGTTTACTGTATTCTAAAAATGTTCTAAGCACTTTGCCAGCAGTGGTTCCTTTAATATTCATGTCCATTTTACTAACTTGTTATTGTCACTAATCCAATGGGCAGATAAGGAAACTGAGATATAGAAAGGAACAGCACTTGTCAGTGACTGAGGGAGGGTCATCCTGCACATATCATTCAGAAACATGCCTTTTTTTCTTTTAACTTTACATGATGTTTTTAAGACAATCCACACTGATATACAGAGTACACCTACTTTTCATATTGATTGCTGTGTAATGTCCCATTTTATAAATGGGCCACAACTTCTCATGTCTATGAACACTTAGGTTCCTTTGCTATATTCTAAGTAATGCTACAATGCATGTGCTTGGAATTACATTCTCATACATGATTGACAGTTTCTCACAGATACATATCTACTAGTTTAAAGATTATGCACATCTTTCTCTTTATCAGACCTTATTAAACTGGTCTCTGAACTCTGCCTAACAATGTATGAAATGTTGAATCACTGAATGTGATTTCTTACTTCTTCACATCCTCACCTGCATTTGGCAAGATCTGCCATTTTATTTTTTTTTCTTATCTGTGTATGTAAAATATATAACTCACTTTAATTTTCATTTATCTGATTACGAGTACAGTAGAGCATGAATCGATTCATGTTCCTGTGCCATATTGTCTTAATAAGGGTAGCTTTTTAATATGTTATTATATGATAAGGCTAGTTATCTACAACATTACTCCTATTTTTCAGTTTTCCCATTATTTTTAGAAAGTGTAGCATATTCATTTATTAAAGATAACTAATGGCCTTAATTATGAAGTAATTTTTCTGTAATTAAGTCCTTTGCTTTGAAAATAGGACATAGCAATAATATACACATACATATATGTGGCAGGTACCATAACCAATAACATGTTGCTTTCCTTCTGCCACTCAGATGGACCATATTTCCCAGTCTTCCCAAATAAGTGTGACCATATGACTGAGTCCAGGACAGAGTACTGTAAACCAGATTTCCAGTTCTGGCCTGTAAAGAATCTTCTGAATGATTCTTCTTTCTCTCTCCCTTGAGTGATTCTCAATATCCAGAGCATTTTCAGAAGCTAAGTAATAAAGATAATGGAGCTTATCTACAATACAGGTCCCTGAATAAGTACATGAAACAGAAAAAGCCCTACTGTGAGTTTAACATGGATAAGCAACAGAGCTAAAGTGAGAAAGCAATAAATTTTTATTATATTAGACCATTAAAATGTTTTTTGTTTTCTTATGTAGCTCATTTTACCATAATTAATACTTCATGTATATATTATATATAATATATACAGGATTATATATATAATTATAGATATAAATAATTATAGATATAATATATAGAGAATTATATATTAAAGAAGGATTATATGAATATATATACATATATATATACACATATATATATATATTCATATAATCTTTTATCTGAAAACTCTGGAGCTAGAATTGTTTTAAAACTAGAATATTTTTCTTTTAGCAAGGTAATATGGTAGGTATACATATACAAATCAACATTCCCAGGTAAGCCTAGGACAGCATCCAATAACCAAACACATTACTTTTTCTGCAATGAACCAAAGGGACAGCCACACTAAATGAGATAAAATCTATAAATAGTCTCATTTCAGATCAGGTTTCATTGCCAAATTACTCAGTTCCAAATTTTAAAAATTTCTTTGGTTTTCAGAACTTTAAGGATTTTAGATTGGTAGTTAAAAGGAATGTGGACTTAAGCGTCACATAAACTTTACTGGAGCATTTGCTATGAGTAAATCAGCAGGACTTTTACCATTTTTGCCCTTATTTTTGTTTACAAAGAGGAGCAATGCATTCTTAGGTTATTCATACTTCTATTAATGTCTAAACAATCCTATTACATTTCATTATTAGACAAATAGCTAAAGTCACTTGCTTGCGTAGAACTTTGGGAATTATAGCAACTCAATAATGTGACCAAGCAAATCATTTTTCAAATTTTAGCGACTTGCGTCAATTTTCTTCTTTTTTCTATTCCACAAGTGCCCAAAAGCATTCAGATAGACAAATGCCATATGATTTCACTCATATGTGGAATTTAAGAAACAAAACAAATGGGTAAAGAGGGGAAAAAAGAAACAGAGAACAGCAAACCAAGAAACAGACTCTTAACTATAAAGAACAAACTGATGGTTACCAGAAGGGAGGTAGATGGGAGGATGGGTTAAATAGGTGATGAGGATTAAGGAGTGCACTTTTTGTGATGAGCACTAGGTGATGTATGGATGTGTTGAATCACTATGTTGTACGCCTGAAACTAGTATTACAGTGCATGTTAACTAAATGGAATTTAAATTAAAACTTTGAAAAAAAGATTGCACTAACTTTGAAAATGCTCAGTGTTTAGAAAGTAGTAAACTATATTCCCACTCCTATGACCACAGTTTTTATATCCACAAACATGTCTTTCATGAATGCATTCTGACATGATGCTGGTTCTGAATCATGAGTAGATTTGCTGCCTTGATTCTGTCAGTCCAACAAAACAGCACCCATTACATATGGGAACATGTACTAGTGGGTTAAGATTTAAATGGAAAAGTTTATTATATATGCAAAATTTCTGGACCCAAAAACCATGTTTGCACTTATGATTATTTGTAAACGGAGAGGACTTTGCAGTAAAATACGTTTTATTTTAATTCAAATAGCTGTTCTCATTTTAGAAATGGGACACTAAAGAAGCAATTAAAGCTTCATATAAAAATGATTGATAAATTTAAATATCTTAAACAAAAATACTTTTTTGCGTATATACAATTACATTATTGAAAGAGTAGCATTCTTTTCTTTCAAAAATGGCTAAAACTAACCTTTTGCATCTGCAGTGCATGTTGGCAGTGTCCCTCCCAGATCCCCTTTCCCAGGCTGGTGCACCCAGCTCCAGATGCTGCAGGTGTTAATGGCTAATGGTTCACACCTGCTCTCTCCTCAGAAAGAACTGCCCTTATCTGACCTGAGCCACTTTACTCCCTCCTTCCCCAACCCTTTCGGCAGCTGATGATTAATTGATAGACACAGGAAGGGGGAAGGAGAATGTATATATAGCACACCGCCCCTCTTGCCTCCAGAAAAAGCAAACTCTGAAACAATTCATGCACTGGTGCTTCCTGTGTGATCAGAGTGAAGCTAGACATCTCTGCCCACTTTTGTCTTCTATACTATCATGCTTCCATCATGCCCTTAACGGGTTTCACATGAGAGACCTTTCTCATTGAACTCCTTCCACTAAAATCTGCATCTTAGGCTCTACTTCTAGGGAACCAGAAGTAACAAAACTCATATTACAATTTATTTTTTACAGAATACATATTCCTTATATTTTATTAAACACCTACTAAGTATTAGTTTATTTGTGCCTTAAACATTATACAATTTTTTCTAGAAATATCTCAACTGTATGAAAATGATTGCCTCCATATTGTGGTTAGGAAAACTCAGGCTCTGTACAGTTGAAATAGTGTTTAGTGTTTAGAAAGTAATGGTTAGCCTGTAATAAGTGGGAAATCCAAGAATCAACCCAGATTAACATGGCTCTATAACATCTGCTCTTTCCAAAATTTCTCACTATCTCTATATCATATTTTTTTATCTAGGAACTAAAGAATTAAAGATCTATTCAACTATACTCTTTTCAGTAAAATGTAGGTTGATGTGCATTTTATTTTCCAAACACTGATGTCATTTGTTTAAAATGAAGGTACCATTGAATGAGTCATATAATTTCCATAAGGGTTTATTAATGGACAGGCATGGATTCAATTAAAAAGGAAATAAACATCTGTATAATACCTTCATTTTCTTGAAAGGGAACATTTTATAGAAGTTGGAAAATAGCAAGGAGGGAAAAGATCATGTCAGCACAATGTTACTGGTCATATACAACGCAATCTTATGTTTCATAGAGATTTCAACACAGGAAATGGGTATATTAGGAACTGCCTAATTCATAGGTTTTCCTTACCCATGTACAGTGGTTTCTTTGAATGACTCTGAAGGAAAAGTTGTAAGCAGTGCTTTTATACCAGCTTCAATAATGCATATTTCAAAGCCCAAACTAGTCAGCCATGTAACTGTTTACACAGTCAACATTCAGTGGGAAAATAAGTGTCAACAGGTTCCACTTTCTCAGCCCGGAACAGCATGTGACCTTTCATTACAATCCTCATGAGTCTCTGATTAGGAAGGGCATATTTTATTTTTGTTTTTTTTTCCATTCAATAAATTCAGGATTCTTAGTTTACTACCATCTGAAAAAGGATAACTCACCCCAACCCATCCCCACTCTGCCACTTAGCCACTTAAAAGAGTTACGTAATCCCTATTACATTAGAAATAGTGTAGGGAGGGTCAATGTCTTTTCCATCTTTGTTTATGGCAAATAGCAAAGTGGTTTGCAGAGAGTAGAAAAGTAATAAAGTAGACTATGGTTTCCTATAACATAAAACAAAATCCATTACGTAAAGTATTTGTTTTAATATTCTGATTTCTATAATATCTTGCTAATGGCCACCAATCTTTAGATCTCTAACAAAATCTATATCTGATTTTCTTAAGGAAACCTTTCAACTATCTTTTCTAAAAAGAGATGCAAAACTATTCAGTGCTTCCCTTGAAAACTATTGCATGTTTTCTACAATTTCTTTTTTATTCACTATTGTAGCTCTAGCAACACTATAATTTTCTTTTACTGCAGAAATCACATTTGTTAAATATTTGTCATGTATCATGTAGTGTGCCAATTTTCTTTTCTGAATTTTCTTTTCAATAATCAATATTATGATGAGGGTATTCTTTTACTCCCTCTACTATAGAACAGGGTATTTGGCTTGGAAAACTTAGCACAGACCTTTTGTGATCTGTCATACTGGGTAAGCAATAAATCTAGACCTTGAATTTAGTTCCTATCCACCTCTAACTTGTATGCTCTTAACCACTCGAATACAGTAAATCTTCTAATGCTAGGATCACACTTGTCTCCCCATTAAAAATTATCAACTGCTCATGCCCCACTGAATCCCCCAAATAGAAACACAAGAATAGTACTCAACCCCCATTTCCTACATCAAAACAAATAACATGCTTTGCAGTTATCTCCAAAATTACTGAACTCCATCTTTATCCACTATTCATTCTGTCATTTCTTTATCCCAGCCTTTTACTATCTATTATCTAAAATGTTATAGTGGCCTTTCAGTTGGCCTCCCTTCTCTTATCTTGTTCCCCACTCCTACAGGGATATTTATTCCCACCTACTGCTGCCAGTGTATTCTTAAAATGCATGTCTGATCACATCAACCATTTGTCTAAATTCTTTGAGTGTTACTCATCATCTACAGAGCACTATGCTACTGAGCGCAGCACAACAGAGCCCTTAGAGATGGCTGTTGCCTATCTCTTTGGCTTCCTGACCTTTTACCCCACATTAATTTGAGACATATTTACAAGGTAGAGTTGACTGGGCTTGGTGACCAAGTGGATGTAAGATCTGAGGAGTAGAGGAGGAAAAGAAAATTAACTTCAGTGCATACAAATGTAAGCATCTGAGGCATAGCAATGTGTAGATAAACACTGGAGTATACTTTAGGAGATCTTCTTTCTTCAGTTATCTACTTAACATTTCAACAACTTCTTTTGTCATAACAACTCAAACTCAATATACCCAAAAGCAGATCCATGATCTCTTTTTGCCCCATTTCTGATCTTTGAGTGCACCATATTTATCCATCCATCTCTCCAGCTGTAGAGGCCAGTTATCCATGTCCACTCCCTTTGTTTCAACCCTGGTCTTAACTATATCTTGTCACCACATCCTTTTCAATATTACCTACTAAATATCTCTCAAATCAGTTCTCTTTGTCTTCCCTCTCATCTTCCTGATCCAAGCTATTATTTCATCTTTTCTAATCTGATTTTGCATGTATTGGCATGTATCTTGCATGTTTTATTCTCTCTGTAGTTCATTCTCCATACGAAGATGTCCTAATTATTTTGTCTGAAAATCTGATATCATCCCCTGATCCATTTATATGCAATGAGAGATTTTTCTGTTTTTCCTTCATAGCACCTGTCACAGTTGTAATTTTGATTTTTTGTATGCTTACTTGATTATTGACTTTCTTTCCCAAGCAACTTTTAGCTTCATAAGGCACTTGAAATCCATTTGTTTCTCCAGAAGTCAGTATAATGCCTAGTATAGAATAGCTATCACCATTTAATGAATAATTGAATAAATTAATTAATAGACATACAGCAGTGGATCCATGGGGCTGGATGTATAGGATCTGGATGATTCCAAGGAAAAATGTGCATAGTGGAAAGGATGCAGCTTCAAGTAGAGGTATAAGGTAGTCAGCTCAAGAAAGAGAATGAAATCAAAAGTCAGAAGGAAGTAAGAAAACTAAAAGATCATTATATCATAGATACCAAAATAGGAGATAAACCTATTGATAAACTATGTAAAGAAAGCTCAGAGTAATCTAGAAGGAAATAGAAAACTATTGTCTCACACTGACCCATTTTACTTCTTTATTCTAATTTCCACCTAGTATTTTCTTCGCACAATCATCACATTTTGACCATTAAAATTTTCTTTAGTCTCTATCACAGACATGAAATGTTCTCAAGATATTACATCTTCATTCAAGCAACCTCTATAATTTTACCACTTCTGTAAAGGTATTTTTGGAGACTGCAAGGGAAAAAAGAACACTTTTAATCCCAGCTTCATTTAAATATTTAACTTATTTAACATTTTCACTGATTTTTCTAAGAAAATGATTTCTCAGAAATCATTGTGTGAATATTTCACATGAATATCTCACGTATTCACACAATACGCTTAGTTATCTGATTTTTTAAAGTTTTTATTTAAATTCCAGTTGGTTAACATACAGTGTAATATTAGTTTCAGGTGTACAATATAGTGACTCTACACTTCCACACAATATCCAGTGCTCATCACAGCAAATGCACTCCTTAAGCCACATCACCTTTTCAACCCATACCCCCTACCCACCTCCCTTCTCATAACCATCAGTTTATTCTCTATAGTTAAGAATCTTTTTCATGGTTTGCTTCTCTCTTTCTCTTTTTTCCCCCCTTTGCTCTTTTGTCTCTTAAATAGCACATACGAGTGAAACTATATGTTACCTGTCTTTCTCTGACTTATTTCCCTTAGTGTAATACTTTCTAGCTCCATCCATATCATTGCAGATGACAAGATTTCATTCTTTTTTATTGCTGAGTAATATTCTATAATTCTATAGAATTATTCTATAGAATATTCTATAATATTCTAATATTCTAATATTATAGAATATTATTCTATAGAATATTCTATTATTCTATTAATCTATATTCTATAATATTCTATTATTCTATAGAATATTATAGAATATCTATATTCTATAATATTCTATTATTCTATAGAATATTATAGAATATTCTAATATTATAGAATATTATATTCTAATATTCTAATAATATAGAATAAATTCTATAGAATATTCTATAATATTCTATAATATATATTTTTTTCCATAATAATATTCCATATGTATATATATACATATATACATGTATATATATCTTCTTTATCCATTCATCAATTGATGGGCATGTGGGCTATTTCCATAATGGGACTATTGTAGATAATGCTGCTATAAACATCAGGGTGCATGTATCTCTTTGAATTACTACTTTTGTATTCTTTGGGTAAATACCTAGTAGTACAATTGCTGGATTGTAGGGTAGGTCTATTTTTAACTTTTTGAGGAAACTCCATACTGTTTTCCAGAATGGCTGCATCAGTTTGCATTCCTACGAACAGTGCAAGAGGGTTCCTCTTTCTCCACATCCTTGCCAACACCTGTTGTTTCTTATGTCATTAATTTTAGCTATTTTGACAAGTGAGAAATAATCTCATTGTAGTTTTGATTTTCTTTCCCTTATGATAAGTGATATTGAGCATCTTTTCATGTGTCTATTGGCCATCTATATGTCTTCTTTGGGAAAATGTCTATTCATGTCCTCTGCCCATTGTTTAATTAGATTATTCATTTTGGGGGAGTTGCATTTTATAGATTCTTTATATATATTGGATACTAACCTTTTTTTTAAAAGAGAGAGAAAGTGCACAAGTTGGGGAGAAGACAGAGGGGGAGTGAGAAATAATCATAAGCAGGCTCCACACTCAGCATGGAGCCTGACATGGGTTTCTGTCCCAGGACCCTGTGATCATGACCTAAGCCAAAATCAAGAGATGGACGCTCAACTGACTGAGACACCCAGCCTCCCCTGACTACTAACCCTTTATCAGATATATCATTTGCAAATGTTCTCTTCCATTCTGTAGGTTGCCTTTTAGTTTTGTTGATTGTTTCCTTCACTGTGCAGAAGTTTTTTATTTTTATGTAGTCCCAATATTTTATATTTGCTTTTGTTGCCCTTGCCTCAGGAGACATATCTAGAAAGAAGGTACTAAAGCTGATGTCAAAGAAGTGACCACCTTCTCTTCCAGGATTTTTATGGTTTCAGGTCTCACATTTAGGTCTTTAATCCATTTTGAGTTTATTTTTGTGTATGCTATAAGAAAGTGATCCAATTTCATTCTTCTGCATGTAGCTGTCCAGTTTTCCCAACACCATTTGTTGAAGAGACTGTTGTTTTCCCATTGGATATTCTTTCCTGCTTTGTCAAAGATTAATTGACCATATAGTGGTAGGTTCATTTCTGGGTTCTCTTTTCTCTTCCATTGATCTATGTATCTGTTTTTGTGCCAGTACCATACTGTCTTGATGACTACAGCTTTGTCATACCACTTGAACTCTGGAATTGTGATGTTTCCAGCTTTGATTTCTTTTTCAGGATTGCTTTGGCTATTCGAGGTCTTTTGTGGTACCATACAATTTTAGGATTGTTTGTTCTAGCTCTGTGAAAAATGCTGGTGGCATTTTGATAGGGATTGCATTAAACGTATAGATTACTTTGGGTGGTGTAGACATTTTAACAATATTTGTTCTTCCAATATATGAGTATGGAATGTCTTTCCATTTTTTGTGTCATTTTCAATTTCTTTCATCAGTATTTTACAGTTTTCAGAATAGAGGTCTTTCATCTCCTTAGTTAGTTTATTCCTAGGCATCTTATTGCTTTTGGTGCAACTGTAAATGGTATTGATTCCTTAATTTTTCTTTCTGCTGCTTCATTATTGGTGTATAGAAATGCAACAGATTTCTGTACATTGATTTTTGTATCCTGCAATTTTACTGAATTCGTTTATCAGTTACAGAAGTTTTTTGGTGGAGTCTTTCAGGTTTTCTGTATATAGTATCATATCATAGAAGGAACATACTTCAACATAATAAAAGCCATATATGAAAAATCTCACACCTAATATCACCCTAAATGGGGAAAAACTGAGAGCTTTTCCTCCATGGTCAGGAACAGGCCAGGGATGTCCACTCTTACCACTTTTATTTAACATGGTACTGGAAGTTATAGCCAGAGAACTAAGACAACAAAAATAAATAAAAGGCATCCAAATTGACAAGAAAGAAGTCAAACTCTCACTATTTGCAGATGACATGATACTGTATACAGAAAACCTGAAAGACTACCAAAAATCCATAAATTTATGTCCATCTACACATCAGTGTGATTTGCCTCAGAGTTTCTGGATATCTAGAACCAAACTTACTTAATTTTTTTTTCCAAGCACTTATCATAAACATGCACTTAATGAATGCCTCACTGTGGTGGTAGTGTTAAAAACTTCATTAGCATAAGCAATTAGAAAATTACACTTTCTCAGAAAACAATAAATCTCCTTATAAATGAGAAAGAAATGGTTAATTATTTTAGTTTTTAAAGAATTTTTAAATCTTTAATATACGACTCATGAGGTAGAAACATTTTCATACATGCATGGAACACATTTAAAATAAATTTAGGGGCATCTGGGTAGCTCAGTCAGTTAAGCATCCAACTCTTGATCTTGGGTCAGGTCATGATCTTACAGTTCATGAGATTGAGCCCCACATCAGTCTCTGGGCTGACAGAGCAGAGCCTACTTAGGATTCTCTCTCTCCCTCTCTCTCTGCCCCTTCCCACCTCAAAATAAGTAAACTTTAAAAATTTAATTTAATTTAATTTAAGCTAAATTAAATTAGTTATTTTAGTAGGAAAACATTGTATCTGTCATATGAAGCACTACATACTTAATAAAAATCCTTTTAACATTTTGTATATGAATTGTACATAAATCTCAATGTTTTGTCTAATCTAAAACAAGAGCATTTGGGGGAAAATGTAAGGAAAGGATGTGTTTGTTTTTGTATAAAGTATTTATATATGTATATATATGCATATTCACAAATTATACATACACTTGTATGCAGTATATACTACATATGAAATTCAGAGACATTCATAATATTGATTATTGAATTAAATCAAGTAATCTTCAGATTAATACAAGCTTTACTTAAAAATGGTTTATCTAAACAATATTTAAGTCCATAGCATTTGACCCACTGATTCACTGAAACCTTTATTTATTGTTTTACATGTTTATTTATTCTGAAAGAGAGGGAAAGGGAGAGAGTGAACACACAAGAGCAGGGGAGAGGCAGAGAGAGAGGGAGAGAAAATCCTAAGCAGGTCCACACTGTCAGCATGGAGCCCAACGTCAGACTCAATCTCATGAACCATGAGATCAAGACCTGAGCCACAATCAAGAGTCAGACACTTAACCGACTGAGCCAACCAGTTGCCCCTCCACTGAAATCTTTAAAGGAATTATATTTCCAAGAGTTTGTATTCTTTTAGTAACAGTTATACAAACTTTTAATTGTCATAAAACGCTGTTCCTTCCCAGGTCATAAAGCTAAGACTACATGTCTATGCAGTAGGTTTGTAGAAATGGTATGAGTGTATACAATAAGCAAGTAATCCTATAACTTTAGCATTGAAAGTATTAGGGTGGAGGCCCACTGTGAAGTGGGGACAGAGAAGAATGACGTTTCCCCAAGCTCTAGGCTCTATAGCAGAGTAAATTCAAGGCCTAAATGGAGAAAACTAGTAAATCAATTTTGCAATTAGTTGACCAGAGAGAGAAAGAGAACACCCAGAACAAGATTCAATTACACCAAATAGCATTTGAAACCTGGGATCACCCAACTTAACAATAAAATAAAAAGTTGTGAGTGTGGGAAAGTAAATCCAATCTTTTTCTAATTTCCTAGATGCATTTAACAAAAATTACCTAAGAAAATTGCTATGGAATTAGCCCTTCAAGCCTTATTAGGCCATGCAGATCAATTATGTCAGTTCTAAAACTATATCATAATTTTTCCAGTGTGTACTTTCATTAAAATGAAACAAAAAGAGTAGCAAGTGAGCCTCTGGGTTGAAATTCTCCATTTATTTTGTACTCACTATGTAGAGAAATACTAATGCTTAGGAAATAGTCATGTCCCTTGGAGAGTTCAGACCTCATAAAATTCACATATAATTTCTGCTGACAGCAAATTAATATAGATTCAAATCTCATGAATATTGTATACTTTATAGGACTACTTTTTAAAAAGCATATCCATTTACTAAATGGCTTTTAAATAAGCTTGTGATCGTCATAATTAGCTTTGTCTAAAATATGTTGTATTCTCTTATAGTTTTCTATAAACCCATTTGGAGTCTGCTTTAAGACTAGAGTAGGAAATAGAAAATTAAGCCTTAAATGCCACTCTTGATATAATGGTATGTATTCTGCTGATTACAATAATACCACAAATTCAAAGGCCCAAATAAATGACCATGCTATTTTCGTGTCAGCAAACTATGAGTCTGATAAGATTCCAATTTTAAAATCAGTGACCACCCATCCAACATACAATGTTAACTCTTTAGCATACTCAATAAAAGTTAAATCTGAGGCCTTCTCTAGGGAAAAGACAAATCCATAATGATGTAATTAAAGATCATTCAGAGCAATAATGCAGAAAAAATAGATACACTCATAGCAGAGCTGTCTCATCTTCCCAAACTCAAATTCACCAACCAACTTAGCTGGTGTGCCTATAGATCTTTCTTCCCTCCTGCTATAACTTTACAAATGGCTTCTGCCCCTCTCAAAGACAAACCCTTCCCTAGTGTTCTGGACCCGATCTTCCTTTTAAGGACTTCTTTTCATCAATCATTTCCTTTTTCTCCTACACCATCAATACCCCTCTCTCTACTGGATCATTCCTATTAACATAAAACATGGGTTAATATTATCCATCTAAAATTAAAACACAACAAAACAAACTACTTGGACTCCAAGCCTTACTCCAGTGACAGTGCAAAAATCAATAAACAGTTGTTTCTCCCTACCTTACACACTTTTTTCTTTTTTCTACCTACTCCAATGAGACATTTACCCATTCCCATCACTGAAACAGCCCTTGCCAATGTAACCATGATATTTACCTAGCCCAAAACAATGTCAAACTATTTATCATTTGTTGTGGGTTGAATCATGCCCCCCAGCTGTCCAAAAAAGTTATGTTTAACCCTTGGTACTTATGAATGTGACCTTATTTGGAAATAAGGTCTTTGTATGTATAATAAAATTAAGATTAGATCATATTCAATTGGGGAGGAGGATCCAATATGATCGGTATTTTCATGAAAACAGAAGACAGAAACACAGGTTCAGAAGGAGAATTGTGTGATAATGGAGGCATAGATTAGAGTGATAGGTCTACAAACCAAAGAACACCAGTGATTTCCAGAAACACCAGAAGTTAAGGGAAAGGCATAGAAGAGATTCTCCCCTAGATCTTTGGAGAGAACTTGGTTCTGCCAACATCTTCATTTCAGACTTCTGTGAAATAAGACTTTCTGTGAGAAAATAAGTTTCTGTTGTGTTAAGCCCCCCAGTTTGTAGTAACTTGTTAACAATAGCCAGGGGAAACTTAGGCATCATCTTATTTGACCTCTCAGCAGCATCTGACATGGTGAGCATTCTTTCCTTTAAAATTGCTTCTTCTCCCATGTTTGTAGCATTGCTCCCACTTGACTTTTCTTCTACTTTTCTCCTACTTGCTACTTCTCAGTATTGTTTGCTGGCTCTTTCACACATTCCAGATCTCTAAATGTTGGGGTTTCATAAAGATCTATCATTGGACTTCACTTTTCTTTACCTATACTCTCTGCCTAGTAAATATCTGCAAGTCCATGACTTTCCATACCATTTAGGTATAGGTATCTTTCAGATTTATATTCTAGCCAAGACTTCTCTAAGTTCTAAATCCCTATACGTAAAAGACCAATCAATTTCTCCACTTGAGTACCTAAGAGGCATTACAAAATTAACACTGCCAGCACGGCACAATTTCATTATTGATTCTCGAAACCAGCATTCCTCAAGAGTTCTCCTGCCACAGTGAGTAGCAACATCATCTACCTCTTGTTCAAGCCAAAAACCTAGTAGTCATCTTGCTTTCCTTTCTTTAATATTCTACATCAAACACAATAATGAGTCCTTTCTGTTCTGCCACCAAAACACAGACAGGATTCAGTAACTTCCCTCTATCTCTAATAGTACCACCTTGTAAGAGTTTCACCTCTTGCTGGTTGATTACAAAAGCTCCCTATCTTACCTCCTTGCCTCTGTGCTAGGCCTCCTTCACACATTTTCCACCCCACACAGCAGCAGTGAGATCAATCTTTCTAAAGTGTAAACCAGATTAGGGTTACTTCTTTAAGTTGCCCATCAACTTTCTAGTTCAAAAATAGAAGAATATAAAAATTAAAATTAAAGAACAAAATCAAAATTCCTTAAAACCTATATGTTCTGGCTGTGACTTCCACTCTGACCTCATCTGTCTCTACAATCCCTTTCAATAAATATATTCCAGCCATTCTGGTCTTCTTACCATCTTTGAATATGTCATAATTGCTATTATCTCAGGAACTTTTAATATGCTGTACCTTTTTCTTGGGCTATCTCTCCCTCTCAAATCATTATCTGTTTGGGGTGTCTCTCCCTTCAAATTCTGTGGCTATCTTCTTCACTTCATTCAAGTCCAACAGATGTCACCTCCTCAAAGTGATTTTCCTATATACTGTAGCTAAAGCAACCAACTACTCTCTATTCAATATATTTTTATTCAATTTTATTATTTTATGTTTTCCATAGTACCTATCCAGAGCTGAAATTAATTGTGCCACTTTTATTTTGCTTACTTATTTTCTATCTCCTTCTCTCAACTATAAACCCTTTAAGGTCATGGATTCTGCAGTACCTCAGTGTCCCAGGGACTAGAACAGTTCCAGGCATGAGCAGGTGCACAAGAAAATGTATTGAGTGACTGGCAAATGGATGGGAGGTGGGTAAGAAAATACATAAGTGTGTCGTTTAGGAGGCTATGATAGCAATTTACTTAAAATAGAATGGTAGTTTGAATCAAAGTAAATGATAGTTGAGAGGGTGAAAAGTGAAGTGACTTGATTTATATTTAGGAGAAATTAGTGGTTCGTTCAACATGAGTGAGAGAGAGAGTAGGGAATCCATAGTGACTGACATGCTTCTATCTGGGTAAATGAGCGGATAAGTCTGCACTCATTATTAAAGGAAATTGCAATAGGAGAGAAAGACTTAAAAAGATATTTTTGAGAGGAAGTATGCCACTTTGGTTAAAAATGTGGGTTTTGGGTCTCTAAAGCTATTTGTGTTTGTTGGTCTAATGTCTAACCATGGCCATTTTTTTTAACCTTATGGAATCAAATTTCCACCCTTACTATAGATGGAATTTTTCTTGTCAAATATATATATATATATATATATTTGTATATATGTATATATATGTATATATGTATATATGTATATGTATATGTATATATGTATATACATATACATATACATATATATGTATATATATATATATATTTTAATCTGTATGGATGTTTTTTTAATCCCTGTCTTGTTTGATCACTAATGATCATTTGTTCCTTCTTGTAAGTCCTTATGATAGATTCCTGTGCCATCACATTCTTTTGCCTTTATTCCCATCTTTTTAGCTGCTCTTTCTATTTAGAGTCAGGTACATTTCAAACTTTTCTGTTGTAATTTACAAGGCCTATCAGAGTTTACTCTTTATCCATATTTCCAACTTCACCTCTTAAACTTCACTTGTCCAACTCCTCCAAGAATCTCCCTAATTTCAAGTCCAGGTTAATTCTATTCAATTGGCTGACCAAACTATGATCTTTTCTCTCTCTAAAGTATAGTGAGGATCTTGTCCGCATGTAAAATTTTCAAGGGCCCTGACAGTGAGAAAAATTCCAACTACTTTTTGAGAAAACTTTAGTAAAATAGACCTCCTTATACACATATTTTTCTGTTGCTATAAATTTTTCATCACACTACTTCTGAGGATTTTTCTGTAAGTCACATTTGCCTTTTTTCATCCTTGACTTGGAACATTTTAAGACCTACAGAAGACTGATATTACTAGTATTATATTAACAAAAAGTGAAAGTAAATATGTATTCCAAAAATATTAACACTTCTACATATATTATCTAGCATACATTTTAATATAGTAATAATATATTATCCATGGTGATTAAAAATTATGCTTCTCCATCATGTGGTTTGTATCACATCTCCAAATGTAGGACTACAAGGCAGACTACAAGACTATCTTCTGAAGGCAGTATGAAATCAGGTAGGCATAGGGCAAAACTTGGGGGACAGTAGATGATGTGACTTGGTAGAGCACACCAGGAGGCTGAGCTAGAGCAGGAATTTTCAGCATAAGACCAGCACAAAGAGTCATGCATTTTCTCTACAATAGATGTATGGGATTCTATTTTTTATTCACCATTTGGGTACTTCCACAGTTGTAAGTGGGAATAAATTTTTTTTCTATATAAATTGTATAATATATAAAACAAAGAGCCTTATTATATCCCTCATGAATTACTTCTCAGGGAAGATATTAAAATGTATTATTATTGACACCAACTGTGCCTTTAATGTATACATTTTTAGGATGTAGGTACTCACGCTCACTTTTCCATTGTGATTGTCTTCTTCTCTCACTGCCAGAGCCTTCAGAAAATTATCTTGCAGGTCTTTACCAGCACTTGTTAATGTCCTGCAAAATGCAGGTCTTCAGTTATAATATATTAGAAAACAAATATATTAAAGGCACTCAGGGACCAACAACCGCACTTCTTTATTCCAAGTGACAATTCCTTATAACACAAAAACTATACACACAATCATTATAAATCATACACAATTATTATAATTTACTACATTCCTCAATATAATTTTATACAGTTATAGAATCTTTACAAATAATTGGAGTCAAGTGTGTAAATAATATATATGTCTATATCAATACTCAAGCCAGAAACAGTTAATTTCATTTACATGCCCATTTTATTCTTTTTATCATACCATGCAAATTCAATGTATTTATACCTCTCACTACCCACAATAATTTTAGATTGCCTACAATTTACATATAATTTATTTACTTAATATAAGAAAATTAGAACACTAGAAACCTAATCCAATTCCCTTACTGGGATAAAGCATTAATCTTAGCTCTATGAGGATATAAACACAGCAAAAAAAAAAAAAAAAAAAAAAAGGAAACTAAGTTGAGTTATCTTTGTCAGATAAAAAGAAACAGGGGTGCCTCTGGCTCAGTTAGTGGAACATATGTCTCTTGATCTCAGGATTGTGAATTCAATCCCCACATTGGGTGTAAAGATGACTTAAAAAAAATAAAATCTTTAAAAAAAAGAATTCAAGAGAAATAATAAAATGAGTAAGCTGGGGATGTAATATACAACACGGTGTAACTATATTAACTATAATTAATAATACTGTATTGTATATTTGGAAGTTGATAAGAGTAGATCTTAGAAGTTTTCACCACACAAAAAAAGAATTTATAACTATGTGTGGCAATGGATGTTAACTAGACTTACTGGGGTGATCATTTATATACACATATATACATATATTGAATCGTTATGCTGTACATCTGAAACTAATATTATATGTCAATTTTGTCTTGATAAAATAAATTTTAAGAATTCAGGAAAGAAATGGCTATTCCTGGAACAATTTTTTTTTTAAAATATTGATGATATCGGGGCACCTGGGTGGCTCAGTCGGTTAAGCATCTGACCCTTGATTTCGGCTCAGGTCAAGATCTCATGGTCATGAGATCAAGCCCTGTGTCAGGCTCCACGCTGAGTGGAGCCTGCTTAAGATTCTCTCTCTCCCTCTCTCCCTTCCCTCTTCACTTGTGCCTCAAGCTTAACCAATGCCATTTCACCTCATGAGATTGTATGCCATAAACCGAGAGACACAAGAATAAAAATCAGTTGGGGTTATAGTGTCTGTTTTTAATTCCTACTACATAGCTACTACATTCCTACTACATACAGTCTTTTCTTCCTATCCATGATAATAGGTATTGGTACTCCTCCAATAAACTCATTTTGTTGTTTAGTTCATTAGAATTAGTTTCTATTGGAGTGCCTGAGTGACTCAGTCTGTTAAGCGTCTGCCTCTTATTTTCATCTCAGGTCATAATCTCATGGTTGTGAATTCAAACCCTGCATCAGGCTCTGTGCTGACAGCATGGAGCCTGCTTCACATTCTCTCTCTCCTTCTCTCTCTGCCCCTCCTCTGCTCACTCTGTCTCTCTTTCAAAAATAAATACATAAAGTTAAAAAAAATAAGAATCATTGATATAGATCATTGATCAATTATATAAATGATATAAGGTTTTGGTTGTGAGCAACCAAAACCAACTGTCTTAATTAGACAGCCATTGTATTCCAATTAAGATAAGCTAGTCAGTTAAGATACTCTAGAGTCTTAAAGGTTTCCACATAGTAAGTCTCCCCACACCTCCCACCCCAAACACACCTCGTTTTGCTGTAAATCCTCGGATTATTACAGATAAGTTATAGTCAAATTTGATTACCAACCTCAATCCCACAACAACCAAGGTAACATATCATTATCCATTTTGCATGCTTCCTTTAAATTTATCTTCTATAGTTTATGTATACACTTGTATAATCATAAAAACATACACAATATCATTTGGTGAGTTGTTCAATTTATTATATATTTTGCACTTATTGTTTTATTCCTATTGTTGTTATTGTTCCTGGGAACAGATGCTTATGAGAGTGCCGAGGAAGATCAAAATTATTCCCAGGTATATCAGACATGAAAAGCTGGGAGAATAGTTTTTAGGTACTATCTGTTAATAAGAAAAGAACTCCTGATATTCTGCCAGGCCTGGCTCTCTTGTTAATGACTGAGGTTTTTAACAGACATCTAGGCCAGACAGGAAAAAGAAACAGTAAGAAGTAGAATTCTTGCTGCCCCTGGGCACTCACTATAACAAACACTGACCTCCCTTTTCCATAAAAATTAAGCCCTAGCTTTTAGCTGGGCATGAAGCTTCCTGGAATAAAGACTGCATTTCCTAGCTCCTCATGAGGCTAGGTAGGTCTGTATGGCTAACTTTTGCACAATGGATTCCAAATGAAAATTATATAAAACTTCTTAGAGGAGAGAAGGTACACTTTCTCCTGTAGCTGGAGAGCAATATAATGACTGTTGCTTGCTCCAGCTGCTATCTTGACTTAAATTGGAGGCCACCATTATGGAGAAACAAGAGAAAGAAGCAGCGACCCTGACACCCAGGAGCATCAGTCAGCTTAGATGGGTAATATCTCCACTGCTGAAATATGAGACTGAATTTACATTTTGTTTCAGACACTGTTTGGGGGGTTTTCTATTATTTTTCACTAAACCTAATCCAAAATAATATATTCACCATATGAAATTTGCTCACCTTTCTGAAGAAAGGTGCTGTGGAATTGGCCTGGTGATCAAATTGGACTTTAACCTTATTTGCAACAGTCTAAAGATTTCCCAGGGGACTGTATTATTATGTAATTAAATTATTTTTTAAATAGTCAGAAAGTTAAGTCTTTTAAATGGAAGCATGAGGTAATGACAATTAAGCTGATATATAAGATGGGACATCAGTCTTTAATTCCCACTCACCAACTGATTAGTCCAAGTCACCACATTTTTCTGAACCTAGGTTTCATAATGGACTAAATAATCTCTAAGCCTCTAAGCACCTGTAAAACTTGTGATTTAAAATGATCATACTTGGGGCACCTGGGTGGCTCAGTTGGTTGAGTGTTCGACTTTGGCTTAGGTCAGGATCTCACGGGGAATCAGGAGTTTAAACCCTGCATCAGGCTCTCTGCTGTCAGCGCAGAGCCCGCTTCAGATCCTCTGTCTCCCTCTCTCTGCCCCTCCCCTGATTGCACTCTTTCTCTTTCTCTCTCCAAAATAAACATTTAAAATAAATAAATAAATAAGGTGATCATACTCTATCATCAATTAGCATATATCATTAATTTGCAATTAGTCTAAAAGTGACTATTATACTGACATTATATTAAGATCATGCTGCTCCTCTTTTTTTTTTTATTTTTAAGTCTTACATACATAGACTCGTATCATTTCCTATAACCTCTATGAGAAATATAAAAGTATTTTTGTTACATAAACTGGGAACAGAAAGGATAAGATCTAAAGCTCCTAAGCTATATGCACCAGAGTAAAAACGTTATATAAATAATCGATTATTATACCATGCTACATCTGAGAACCGGAAACTTCTCAGCAAGGGGAATTATTGAGCAAGAAAGTTAATGCAGTGTGTGGTAAGGAATCCTTACATCTTTAACATGCATTACTCTTACTTAACTAGATTTATTTAACAGTCAGTGACCTGAGACAACTTGCTTAAGTAAATATTACAAAAGGAGTCACTTCCTCAAGAAGTGAAGTAGGTCTGTTACAAAATATTAGGGTTATAAGTTTTATAAAGGCAAATACTCCATCTTTGTCATTTACACTCCACTATACATTGAAAATGGATTAAAAGATCTATAGATGATTTAATTTTTTACCAGCCATGTTTAATCATTAGCTAATGAATTTTATATAATCACACAAGAATGAATCTAAATATATTCTTAATCCTCAACAATTAGGCTACTGTTTTTATGGTTTAGTTATATTGTTTGTGTTATCACACATATTCATATTACTAGATTAACACTCAGAGTAAATTTTAAAAAGAGGAAAAAAATAGAAAACTGTTAAAATAGAAATATTTCCATAAGTTACTTTCTTGAGTTCGCTTATTTTAAAGATTATAAATTCTTTCAGTAAATATTCATGAGCTATTAATCATCTTAAAATTTTAAATGTAAAATTGAAAGTTTTCTAATAAGCAAAGTTTGAAGGATCACTGGAATGTGTTCTAATGAGCAGTTTCTGAATAAGCACTGAATCAAATTTGAGATTAAATCGGTCTTAATAGAAATACTTTTTTTATCTATTGGGAGTCTTTGTACTAGTCTCTATGCTACGTATTTTGCAAATACTTTCAATTACCTTCAAATCAAGCCCTAAGGGAGGACATGTTTATTTCTACTTTAGCAATAAACTTGATTGTAATCAGGTGGCATCAGTTTATAACTTGAATATCACTAACTCCAAAGTTTTATTCTACTATACTGAAGCCTCACAATATATCAAAACATCATATTGATATCATAATATTTTGACAGAAAACAATGAGAATTCACTGGTGAGATGAAACCTAAATTAACAGGAATGGGGATTGACCTTCATCAGAAGGTGCCCCTAGGAATTATCAGGGGCTGGTGGTCTTGAAACCTCTGTGGAAAGCTAATTAGGCATAATCATCATTCCAATCTAGCCTAGAATTCTGATCAACCACTTGTTCAGAGATAGCTTTGATTTTTTTTTTAAATCAGTAAAATCTAGCATAGCCCTATATTCAATAATTCTAGAATTTACTAGAATTCAGTAATTCAGCTCATCTGCACTTGTTTGAATATGTGATTCAACTTCTCTACGCATCAGTTGCTTTGCAATGATGTTTTTGTATACTTATTTTGGAAAAATTTAGTGGAGAGTAAAGTCATCTCACCAGTCAAATATTATCTTTGTAGGAAATTAGCACACATCTATGAAAATCAGTTTTCAGAAATACCTTTATTTCCATGGATAAGTTTACCGACCAAGCTATTTGTATTTGTAGGGTCTCAAACAATACAAATTTTAGTTTTAGAGGCCAAAATGGAAAATTGTTTGCAACTTTGATTAAAAATATGATTTGATTTATCAGTGTGTATATTTTTGGACAATTTATTTGAGTATTAAATATGGGAGCTATATTTCTTTTTATTTTTTTTTAAATATTTATTTAATTTTGAGACAGAGAGACAGAGAGAGTGCAACAGGGGAGGGGCAGAGAGAAAGGGAGACACAGAATCCAAAGCAGACTCCAGGCTCTGAGCTGTGAGCACAGAGCCTGACACAGGGTTTGAACCCATGAACCATGAGATCATGACCTGAGCTGAAGTCAGATGCTTAACTGACTGAGCCACCCAGGCACCCTTGGGAACTATATTTCTATTGCACTTTTATGTAGATCACCTGTTGCTTTGTCTTGTACATTTTCTCTAGGACAATACTTTTTTTTTTTTTTTTTTTTTGCTTTGCTTTTACATAAATTAGGAGGAAAGAAAATCCTACTTTTCCTCAAATCATGTTTTATAAATGTTTCTAACATTGATAAACATCTTCACATTCCTCCTCTCAATGTATTATTGTATATTTTGCTATGTATAATCAAGCTGGGCTGCTATAACAAAATACCATCGATTGGGGGTCTTAAACAATAGAAATTTATTTTCTCACAGATCTGGAGGCTAAAAGTCCAAGGAGAGGGTACCAGCATGGTCTCCTTCTGGTAACTGCTCTCTTAAGCAACTCACTGTGTTTGTACTAGTATCTCATTGTGCTTTTATTTATGTATTTATTTGTTTATTTTGAGAGAGAGAGAGAGAGAGAGAGAGAGAGAGCAAGTGGGGGAGGGGTAGAGAGAGAGGGAAAGAGAAAATCCCAAGCTCCATCTCACAAACTATGAGATCATGACCTGAGCCAAAATCAAGAGTTGGACACTTAACCAACTGAGCCACCCAGGTGCCTCTCTCACTGTGCTTTTAATCTGCATTAATCTGATTACTTTTGTTTTGTTATATATATACTTTTTTTCTAAATTGTGTATCCTCCAAAAGCTGCATGGATACCAACATTTGTAGAGAAGGACTAAAAGCAACTAATGAACAATTTCAAGTCATTTCCTTTGAGCATTAATTTAACAAAAGAATCTACCTTTGATATCTAAGGGATTATTTTTTAAAGATCTAAAAGGGAAAAATAGTTGAGCTAAATCCAATGTGTGGTTTTGAGTCTCTTGTATTTTCTTGTAAACTATTCTTAGTGGCTCTTTCTTTCTTTCTTCCTTTATTTTTTTAATTTAATTGAAACAAGCTTCCTTAGGAGTCAGGTGTATCAGGATTACATTTAGAGAGATTTATAGTTTAGGAATTTTTATACTACATACTGTGATCTCCATGGAATTTCCAGGAGGTCATCAATATATATTCTAATAACTTTCAGAGAAGAAAAAAAAAGACAACTTGAGAAATGAGATTCATTCATTGGTAAGAAGGAATGAGAATCAAATTTCCATTAAGATAAATGGTACCACTTGTCCCCTGCCCCTTTTCTATATGAAAGAGTTTATAAATTACCAAATGTAAAGTATCAGAATCTCCGGGAAGAAGTTTCAACTATTAGAAGCACACAGAAGAAAAATAAGAAGTGCTAACATGCACACTAGACAGCTGTTTCTTTTCATCTGCTATTTTGAGGAAAAACTAAGTGGGAGTCCTGAAAACTGTGCTATCTTACATCAGTCAAACTCTACTCCCCTGGATAGAAACTGGTGCTCTTCTTTGAAGGGAAAAAAATGGCCTGGCTTCTGTCTGAGAAAGTATCCCTGAATTCCTCTTCTTTTGGTATATCTGGCAAGTTTCTCTAGTTAATTCCTAAACATGGTAGGTTAAGATGTTCTCACACTTTAAGAGGGATTAAAAAAACAGTTGCTTAGACAGTACATCAATGTTATTAGTCTCTAAATGTGATTTTATTCTGAAAACACATTCAAATATAACTTTATTTTTACTCTCTTCTGGGAGGTATCTAAACCTTTTATCTGACTTGAAATATACTTCCAGATCTTCTGGCTATACAGTGAAAGCCAATAAGAAAGCAAATAAAGTAATCTCTTATTTGATATATCCCTGCGTCCAGACTCCTCTTTACCTGTGGGAATCCTGCCTCATCATTCCATAGAACACTGAGCAAGTAGGCTTTAGAAAGATGAAGGCCTTCAGGCTCAGCATCTTTAGACTCAACATGCCTAATCTCAATGTGTGTGTCTCTAGTTAATAACATTTCTAAGATATTATATAAAGAGGTGTAGAATTTGATACAATGGAAGAGGGCCTGTCATAAATGAGGGTGGTGGGCTCCCATCAGAAAAGCATACAGATAAGGGGAGGGACTGTAGGGAAGAAGAGATGTATCGATGTGAGACTTTGGGAAGAAAGATACCTGAAGAAGACTGTTAGGAAGGCTTGCTGCGTTATGCCCTCTGTATAAACTCCTGTGTTTCCTCTCTAATAAAACTGGCAGAAGCTCTTAACTAAGAGGTTAAGTCTGACCTCTAGGGATAAAGAGAGTTTAGAAACGAGACAATATTAGAATGAGAGACAGAAACAGAGACAGAAGGGGAAAGGGGGGGTGGATGGAAGTATCCCAGACTATGGTGCCATCTAAGGAAGGTTCAGCAAAGCCATATCCATATCTTGAACCAAAGTCAGCCAATACAGATTCATGGGTCCACCTTACTATCCTGGTCACACTCAGTCATTGGGAGAAAGCAGCCCAGGGTGGGGAGGTGTGGTTTTGGTGCAAATGCACAACAGGTTTCAAAGAGCAGCATCTGAAGGGTTACACTTTCTATATAAGATGTATTCTTATCACAACCACAATCTCTCATCCAAACCCGAACTCTCCAGGTTCAAAAACACCAACATAATATCTTCATTTGTTTTATCAGAAATATAGTCTCAAAATAAAATTGCCAATATTATCATCAACATTATGCCTACTGAAAACACTTTAAGACTTTTTGCAGATCTTTTTCTCCTTAGGGTATATACTTCTAGGGATAAATGGCCAGATTACTGTGCTTTAAATACACTTCACTTAGAGAAGTTTCTTACTTTATGCTATGATACCAGCTAGATACACAATTAGGTTCATTTGTTGATTTTGTTTTAATTTGAAAGATATTTCCAATTCAGCCTTATAGTTACATAAAAAAAATTCATAGAATTCTAAAACCAAATCTATAATTTAGAGTTTTAGAAGTCTAGTTTCCATCTCCCCCAGTTCCATCTACCGTATTCCATTCTCTCCCTTCAATATAGAGCATCATTTTTTTTTTTTTTTTATTTTATTTTTGGGACAGAGAGAGACAGAGCATGAACAGGGGAGGGGCAGAGAGAGAGGGAGACACAGAATGGGAAACAGGCTCCAGGCTCCGAGCCATCAGCCCAGAGCCCGACGCGGGGCTCGAACTCACGGACCGCGAGATCGTGACCTGGCTGAAGTCGGACGCTTAACCGACTGCGCCACCCAGGCGCCCCTAGCATCATTTTATTTTAATTCCAGTTAACATGCAGTGTTATACTAACTTCAAGTGTATAACATAGTGATTCAACACTTCATGCATCACCTGGTGCTCACCACATGTGCCCTCTTTAATCCCCATCACCCATCTCCTTACTAACCTCCCCTCTGATGACCATCAGCTTGTTCTCTATAGTTATAAGATTCTGTTTCTTGATTTCTCTCTCTCTCTCTCTCTCTCTCTCTCTCTCTCTCTCTCTCCCCTTTGTAGAGCATCATTCTTTAATTTTTTTTTTTTTGAGAAAAAGAGAGAAAGTGGGGGAAGAGCAGAGGGAGGGAGACAGAGAATCTTAAGTAGGCTCTGTGCCCAGCGCAGAGCCAGATGGGGGGCTCAATCCCACTACCGTGAGATCATCACCTTAGCTGAAGTCAAAAGTCGGATGCTTGGGGCGCCTGGGTGGCTCAGTCAGTTGAGCATCTGACTTCGGCTCAGGTCATGATCTCACAGCTCGTGAGTTCAAGCCCCGCGTCAGGCTCCGTGCTGACTGCTCAGAGCCTGGATCCTCCTTCGGATTCTGTGTCTCCCTCTCTCTCTGCCCCAACCCACTTGCATTCTGTCTCTGTCTCTCTCAAAAATAAATAAACATTAAAAAAAAAAAAAGTCGGATGCTTAACCAACTGAGCCACCCAGGTGCCCCTAGAGCATCATTTTTAAAAATACCCTCAAATTGCTTTTTTAACTGTTATTATTTTTAACATAAGCATATCTATTTGTCATCTAGCTAGCTATGTATTTAATTATATAAATAGTAGTCTCCTACACATTTTCCCCAACATTGCTGTTTCACTTAGCATTATATTCAGGGAACTATACCATAGGAGTAAGAGACATTTATAACTATTTTTTTAGTTGCATAGTGCTCCACTGTAGGAATATATAACAGTTTAGTCACTTAGCTACTGATGGTCATTGGTTTGCTTCCTGTTATTTGCTATGATAAATATTGCTTCAGTGTTTAGCTTTGTGCATAGGTCATTTCACATTTTTGTCACTACATTTTTGGGACAAATTCCTAGAAACAGGATTACTGGTCAAAGACTACATGAATATTTTATTTAGTTAAACACTCCCAAATTACCCTTCAATGGGGTTGGGGCACTTTGCAGTCCTCCCTACAATTTACAGGAAAGCTACTTTCTGCACAGCCTTATTAACAAAGTAGTCTGTAAAGCTTTTAGATTTTTGCTGATCTAATACATGAGAAGCTATCTCAGCATAACTGTGTATTTATCTTATCACAGACAAAAGTGAACATATTTTCACACATTTAGAGACCATTTGCACTTCTTAAGCTGTATGTTTATACCTCATTTTTTCTATAGTATTATAGGCCTCTGCTCTATTTTCTTCTTTCAACATGAAGAATTTTAGCTCTTCTCTGTGATATAAGTTGCAAATATTATCACCAGCTTTTCGCTTGTCATTCTCCTTAACTTGTGCTGCATTTTACCATGAAAATGTTTTATTTTATATTATTAATATGATCTGTAAATGGTATAAAGCATTCCCTTATTATAGATTTTGAATCACTTACCAATTTTCCATCATGTTTTCTTCTAGATCTTGAAAATTTTCTTTTTTTATTAATCTGGTATAACATTTATGTCTCTAATTCCTTGGCAATTACCCTGATGCACTGTGTGATAAATTAATCCTATTTTAACTTTTTCATTTGGGTATTCAATTATCCCAACACCAATTATTTAAAACTCTATCTTTATTTTTACCACTTACTTTGAGATGATGTCTTCTCATATACATTTGAGTCTATTTCTGTGTTTTCGATTCTGTTTCATTGCTTTGTCTGTTTGTGTATCAGTACCGCATTAGCTTGATAACAGAAGTTACATGTTTTAATATCTGGTAAAGGTAACCCTTCTCATTGTTGTTCTTTTTCAGGGTGTTTTGTTTTGTTCTGTTGTAGATATTCTTGCTTATTTGCTTTTTCCAAATGGATTCAATAATTAAATTATCTAGGTCATGAAAAAACAACAACAACAACAAAAAAAACCCTCAAACACTGATGACCATTTTTCAGGATTATTTTAAATTTCTAAATGTCATAGTTTGTGATTTTAAAGATGGCTGCCTTGACTAGAATGCTATGAAAGACTGGAATGAAACTGGAGTTGCAGCTTCTCTGTGTCATGGTAATCCATGTGTATACTGGCTCCTGTAGATGTGAACTTGATATTGCCATACTTCTCAAAAACAGGAACATATTCTTCTTGCCATACCTCCAGTCCTATGTTTAATTAATTCATTAATTTAATTAATTAAATGTTGTATTAGATTAAAACTACAAGTTTGATGAGTGTGATCATCAAATTGATCTCATAAAAACTATCATACTTTGTACCACTTACTCTGTTTTTGTCTATAATGACAGTGAACCTCTACTGTGGCCTATTTTGGATAGTTGCATTTATCTATAAAATTTATATACTTCGTCTAATAATATTTACAAATTTATTTTCATAGTGTTGCATAAAGTAGTCTCTACTGATTTTTTTGAAGTCTTCTGTTTTAATAACTATACCCCATCCTAGTTGTTTCTCATTCTATGTATTTTCAATGTTTTCCTTTTGTCTTAGTTGAGTTAGCTAGTAGTTTGACTATTTTGTTGATTTTTTTCCCCAACGAACTAGCATTTGGATTTATTCTACATTTTTTATCTTACTCATTTATTTCAGATTTTTAAATTAATGTCTTCTTTTTCTTTCCCAGGATACTCTGTAGTCTTTTCCTACTTTTTGAATTGGGTGCTTAATTCATTTGTTTTTATTTTTTTCATTTTTATTTATATAGATATTTAGTGCTATATATTTTTCTCTGAAAACTGCTTTAACTATATCCCATAGATTCTGACAGTTGTATTTCCACTATTCTTATTTTTAAGAAATTCTATTTATTTGCTTCCCCTTTGACTGAATAGTTATTTAATTAGATGTTTTTTTAATGTCCCACTTTAAATGACTTTTTCATTGTTGTTGTTATTGATGTTGTTTTATTGAATTGTGGTCTCTTTGTAGTTATGGGAAGGGGAGTAGTTAAGGGGATTTTTTTTTTTTTTTTTTTGGTGTCACTGTATGTCAAGAGATAGTCCAATTTGGAGAATGTTCCATGTGGACTTCAAAAGGGAAGGTCTTTGTTATCAGAGTTTAGATTTGACTATATATTTATAAAAAAAACCTAGTTAATTTTATTGTCTTTTATTTCTTTAGTAAATATTTGTCAATTACTCTGTTTGGATTGAGTGAATGTATTAAATCTCCTATTACTGTTTCTGCTATTTATCATTTCCTCTACTGTGGTTTCTACTTTATAAACCTGTGTTATTAGGTTGGGTAATTATTAAAACTCTTATTTCCACAATTGTGAACTATATCTTGAAGCCTTATAATTTGTCCTTCATTGTCTGTTAATGCCTTTTTTACCTTAACACTAATTTGTTAGATATCAAAATTGTAACTCTTACTCTTTTCTTTGTGTTTATCTAGAATATTGTGTTCTTTTATTTCTTATTTTTTGTTTCTGTGTTTCTTTAAGTTAGATTTCTCTGTATAAAATATAAACTACTTTGTGTTTATGGTTCAATTAAAATCATTTACACATATTGATGTGGTCGATAAATGAGGCCTCAGTTTTCATATTGCTATATATATATGTATATATACATATACATATACACATATATATGGATATCGATTTCTATTGTATCATAAACATTCACGCACACAGTTTTTCACTAAGAAGTCTATGCTGTTACATCTTCCTCTATATATTTCATGGCATAAACAGGTTTGTATGTTACGCAAATGATTATATGAAACTCTTGTCCTCTCTCCCCCTCCCTTTTTTTTAGCTAATATTCATTGTTTCTACTATGAAAATATTTAATTTCAGTACCAGTATTTATTCTTCCATTCTTTCCTATTGCTAAATATCTAATTTGAAATACTATGCCTTTTACTCTCAGTTAACACCTATACCGCAGTTAGTAAACTTACTCTATTTTTCACATACTTTCCCTTATTTTCGATAGTTTCTGTATTATCAGTGCACATATCATTTTTATACTATGCTGTCTCCCTTATGTCTAATTTAGTCTTAGTTTTACAGATAAATATGTATTTAATGTTTACACAAGTCCTTTGGAAGTTGTCTTCCCAGTCATTTTGGGGGTCTGAAATACATTCTCCAATTCTTCAGGAAGGGTTCATGGGAACAATACTTCCCGAGTTCCCACATGCTCATGATAGCATGTTTACAGCCTTTATACATGAAGTTTAGTTTGGCTGGATATAGAATCTTTGGCTCATATTTTCTTTTCTTGAGTCTCTTAAATGTTACTACATTATTTGCGGGCATAAAACATTGAAAACTCTGATGACAACCTGAATGTCTTTCCCAGTAAGTCTTGGCCTTTTTGCCTTTATTCCTAGGGGCTTTTTTTTTCTTTTTCCTTAAATTCCATTTTTCTAGGCCATGTCTTGTTGTTGGCTACTCTGTGTTTTTTCCCAGAAAGTTAATGTTCCCTTCTAATGTGTAATTTCAAATCTTTTATTTCAGAAAGTTTCCTTAAGGTATAATGCCTACTTTTAATTCCTTTGCTTTGCTTTTTCTTCTCCAGGGACTCCTATTACATACACTTGTTATCCATGTTCATTATCATTTCATCTAGTCTTAAATATCTATTATTTCCCTTCAAGCCCTTTTAAACTCTTCATTCTGAATATTATTTTTTTCCCTCCTTTTTGTCTACTACCCCTTCTAAAGCACTGTGCGTGGTATTTATTCACACCTATTTTCCTTTTAGTTCATTCTTTACTTAACAAATGTATTTTTTCTTTCTAACTTTTCCTATGTTCTGTTAGTGCTCTAGCTTTTATAATAATGGGAATCCAACTTTTTAAAAACTTATTAACACTGTCTACAAGATAGAACTCTATACAAGGTGATGTCACTCTGACTGATGGCAAATGCAAGCGTAAAACAAACAAAAAAGCACTAGACAAATTCAACATTGATGAAAATGTCTAATTGCTGCCTTTTACCAATTCTTGGCAACCCAGAATGAACCAGAATGAAAAAAAAAAGAAATAACAGTATATAATGTAATATGATTGCTGTGGGGTTTGAGATAATTCATGCAAGGCCCTTTTCACTTCACACGGCACATGGAAGGTGCTCATAAAATGAAACTATTTTTGTTATCATTATCACTACCATCATATGATGGAGGAGCAAACAGAGATAGCTGAGGTGGTAAATTTTGGGTTATGTACTTTAACACTTAAATTCTGAGGCTCTTGCTGGACTTCTGGGAAGATGGCGACATAGGAGGACGCTGGGCTCACCACGTCCTGCGAATCACTTAGATTCCACCCACACCTGCCTAAATAATCCAGAAAATCGCCAGATTAGCAGAACGGATTCTCTGGAGCCAAGCATAGACAAGAGGTCCACGGAAGAGGGGCCCCTCCTAAAGCGGATCACTGAAGGAAAAGCAAGCTGAGACTGCCCCTCCCGCCCCTGTGCACCTTGCCGATCCTCCCCAGATAATACACCAGATCCCCAGTACCATAAGCCTGGCACTGTGCAAGTAGCCCAGACGCGCCACCCCACCCCACAGTGAATCCCGCCCCTAGGAGAGGGAAAGAGAAGGTACACACCAGTCTGACTGTGGCCCCAGCGGTGGGCTGGGGGCAGACATCAGGTCTGACTGCGGCCCCGCCCACCAATGCAAGTTATTCAAGACAGCACAAGGGAAATGCCCTGCAGTTCCACACCACTCCAGGGACTATACAAAATGACGAAATGTAAGGATTCCCCCCAAAAAACCAGGAAATAACAACAGCTAACGAACTGATCAAAAACGATTTAAACAATGTAACAGAAAGTGAATTTACATTAATAGTCATAAAATTAATCGCTGGGCTTGAAAAGAGTATAAAGGACAGCAGAGAATCTATTGATACAGAGATCAAGGGACTAAGGAACAGCCAGGAAGAGCTAAAAAATGCTATTAATGAGCTGCAAAATGTAATGGATAGGACCACAGCTCGGATTGAAGAGGCAGAGGAGAGAATAGGTGAACCAGAAGTTAAAATTATGGAAAAAGAAGAAGCTGAGAAAAAGAGAGATAAAAGAACACAGGAGTATGAGGGGAAAATTAGAGAACTAAGTGATGCACTAAAGAGAAATAATCTACGCATAATTGGTATTCCAGAGGAAGAAGAGAGAGGGAAAGGGGCTGAAGGTGTACTTGAAGAAATAATAGCTGAGAACTTCCCTGATCTGGGGAAGGAAAAAGGCATTGAAATCCAAGAGGCACAGAGAACTCCCTTCAGACGTAACTTGAATCAATCTTCTGCAAGACATATCATAGTGAAACTGGCAAAATACAAGGATAAAGAGAAAATCTGAAAGCAGCTAGAGAGAAACGTCCTCTAACATATAAAGGGAGACCTATAAGACTCGTGACCGATCTCTCTACTGAAACTTGGCAGGCCAGAAAGGAATGGCAGGAGATCTTCATGTGATGAACAGAAAAAAATATGCAGACGAGAATCCTTTATCCAGCAAGTCTGTCATTTAATATAGAAGGAGAGATAAAGGTCTTCCCAAACAAACAAAAACTGAAGGAATTCATCACCACTAAACCTGCCCTACAAGAGATCCTAAGGGGGATCCTGTGAGACAAAGTACCAGAGACATCGCTACAAGCATGAAACCTACAGACATCACAATGACTCTAAACCCATCTTTCTATAATAACACTGAATGTAAATGGACTAAATGCGCCAACCAAAACACATAGGGTATCAGAATGGGTAAAAAAACAAGACCCATCTATTTGCTATCTACAAGAGACTCATTTTAGACCTGAGGACACCTTCAGATGAAATTGAGGGGATGGAGAACTATTTATCATGCTACTGGAAGCGAAAAGAAAGCTAGAGTAGCCATACTTATATCAGACAAACTAGACTTTAAATTAAAGGCTGTAACAAGAGATGAAGAAGGCCATTATATAATAATTACAGGGTCTATCCATCAGGAAGAGATAACATTATAAATATCTATGCACCGAATACGGGAGCCCCCAAATATATAAAACAATTACTCACAAACATAAGCAACCTTATTGACAAGAATGTGGTGATTTCAGGGGACTTTAATACCCCACTTACAACAATGATAGATCATCTAGACACATAGTCAATAAAGAAACAAGGGCCCTGAATGATACATTGGATCAGATGGACTTGACAGATATATTTAGAACTCTGCATCCCAAAGCAACAGAATATACTCTCTTCTCGAGTGCACATGGAACATTCTCCAAGATAGAACACATACTGGGTCACAAAACAGCCCTTCATAAGTATACAAAAATTGAGATCATACCATGCATACTTTCTGACCACAATGCTATGAAGCTTGAAATCAACCACAGGAAAAAGTCTGGAAAACCTCCAAAAGCATGGAGGTTAAAGAACACCCTACTAAAGAATGAATGGGTAAACCAGGGAATTAGAGAAGAAATTAAAAAATATATGGAAACAAACGAAAATGAAAATACAACAACCCAAAAGCTTTGGGATGCAGCGAAGGCAGTCCTGAGAGGAAAATACATTGCAATTCAGGCCTATCTCAAGAAACAAGAAAAATCCCAAATACAAAATCTAACAGCACACCTAAAGGAAATCGAAACTGAGCAGCAAAGACACCCCAAAAACAGCAGAAGAAGAGAAATAGTAAAGATCAGAGCAGAAATAAACAATATAGAATCTAAAAAAACTGTAGAGCAGATCAACGAAACCAAGAGTTGTTTTTTGAAAAAATAAACAAAATTGATAAACCTCTAGCCATGCTTCTCAAAAAGGGAGGTGACCCACATAGGTAAAATCATGAATGAAAATGGAATTATTACAACCAATCCCTAGGAAATACAAGCAATTATCAGGGAATACTATGAAAAATTATATGCCAACAAACTGGACAACCTGGAAGAAATGGACAAATTCCTAAACACACACACACTTCCAAAACTCAAACAGGAGGAAATAGAAAGCTTGAACAGACCCATAACCAGCGAAGAAATTGAATCAGTTATCAAAAATCTCCCAACAAATAAGAGTCCAGGACCAGATGGCTTCCCTGGGGAGTTCTATCAGACGTTTAAAGCAGAGATAATACCTATCCTTCTCAAGCTATTCCAAGAAATAGAAAGGGAAGGAAAACTTCCAGACTCATTCTACGAAGCCAGTATTACTTTGATTCCTAAACCAGACAGAGACCCAGTAAAAAAAGAGAACTACAGGCCAATATCCCTGATGAATATGGATGCCAAAATTCTCAATAAGATACTAGCAAATCGAATTCAACAGCTTATAAAAAGAATTATCCACCATGATCAAGTGGGATTCATTCCTGGGATGCAGGGCTGGTTCAACATTCGTAAATCAATCAACGTGATACATCACATTAATAAAAGAAAAGATAAGAACCATATGATCCTGTCAATCGATGCAGAAAAAGCATTTGACAAAATTCAGCATCTTTCTTAATAAAAACCCTCAAGAAA
Source organism: Panthera leo (assembly GCF_018350215.1). NCBI lineage: Eukaryota > Metazoa > Chordata > Mammalia > Carnivora > Felidae > Panthera > Panthera leo. The sequence goes on from NC_056682.1 coordinate 139,252,831, forward strand.
GTCGGGATAGAAGGAACATACTTACACATCATAAAAGCCATTTATGAAAAGCCCACAGCTAATATCATCCTCAATGGGGAAACACTGAGAGCTTTCCCCCTGAGATCAGGAAAACAACAGGGATGTCCACTCTCATCGCTGTTGTTTAACATAGTGTTGGAAGTGTTAGCATCAGCAATCAGACAACAAAAGGAAATCAAAGGCATTAAAATTGGGAAATATGAAGTCAAGCTTTCACTGTTTGCAGATGACATACATGGAAAATCCGATAGACTCCACCAAAAGTCTGCTAGAACTGATACATGAATTCAGCAAAGTCGCAGGATACAAAATCAATGTACAGAAATCGGTTGCATTCTTATACACTAATAATGAAGCAACAGAAAAAGAAATTGATCCCACTCACAATTGCACCAAGAAGCATAAAACACCTAGGAATAAATCTAACCAAAGATGTACAAGATCTGTATGCTCAAAACTACAGAAAGCTTTTGAAGGAAATTGAAGAAGATACAAAGAAATGGAAAAACATTCCGTGCTCATGGATTGGAAGAATAAATATTGTCAAAATGTCAATACTACCCAAAGCTATCTACACATTCAATGTAATCCCAATCAAATTTGCACCAGCATTCTTCTCAAAGCTAGAACAAGCAATCCTAAAATTCATATGGAACCACAAAAGGCCCCAAATAGCCAAAGTAATTTTGAAGAAGACCAAAGTAGGAGGCATCACAATCCCAGACTTTATCCTCTACTACAAAGCTGTCATCATCAAGACAGCATGGTATTGGCACAAAAACAGACACATAGACCAATGGAATAGAATAAAAAACCCAGAACTAGACCCACAAAAGTATGGCCAACTAATCTTTGACAAAGCAGGAAAGAATATCCAATGGAAGAAAGACAGTCTCTTTAACAAATGGTGCTGGGAGAACTGGACAGCAACATGCAGAAGAATGAAACTAGACCACTTTCTTACACCATTCACAAAAATAAACTCAAAATGGATAAAGGACCTGAATGTGAGGCAGGAAACCATCAAAACCCTAGAGGAGAAAGCAGGAAAAGACCTCTCTGACCTCAGCCGTAGCAATTTCTTACTTGACACATCTCCAAAGGCAAGGGAATGAAAAGCAAAAATGAACTATTGGGACCTCATGAAGATAAAATCTTCTGCACAGCAAAGGAAACAATCAACAAAACTAAAAGGCAACCAACGGAATGGGAAAAGATATTTGCAAATGACATATCGGACAAAGGGCTAGTATCCAAAATCTATAAAGAGCTCATCAAACTCCACACCCAAAAAACAAATAATCCAGTGAAGAAATGGGCAGAAAACATGAATAGACACTTCTCTAAAGAAGACATCCAGATGGCCAACAGGCACATGAAAAGATGCTCAACATCGCTCCTCATCAGGGAAATACAAATCAAAACCGCACTCAGATATCACCTCACACCAGTCAGAGTGGCCAAAATGAACAAATCAGGAGACTATAGATGCTGGAGAGGATGTGGAGAAACGGGAACCCTCTTGCACTGTTGGTGGGAATGCAAACTGGTGCAGCCACTCTGGAAAACAGTGTGGAGGTTACTCAGAAAATTAAAAAGAGACCTACCTACCCTATGACCCAGCAGTAGCACTGCTAGCAATTTACCCAAGGGATACAGGAGTACTGATGCATAGGGGCACTTGTACCCCAATGTTTATAGCAGCACTCTCAACAATAGCCAAATGTGGAAAAAGCCTAAATGTCCATCAAGTGATGAATGGATAAAAAAATTGTGGTTTATATACACAATGGAGTACTACGTGGCAATGAGAAAGAATGAAATATGGCCCTTTGTAGCAACGTGGATGGAACTGGAGAGTGTGATGCTAAGTGAAATAAGCCATACAGAGAAAGACAGATACCATATGGTTTCACTCTTATGTGGATCCTGAGAAACTTAACAGAGACCCATGGGGGCGGGGAAGGAAAAAAAAAACGAGGTTAGAGTGGGAGAGAGCCAAAGCAAAAGAGACTCTTAAAAACTGAGAACTGAGGGTTGATGGGGGGTGGGAGGGAGAGGTGGGTAGGTGATGGGCATTGAAGAGGGCATCTTTTGGGATGAACACTGGCTGTTGTATGGAAATCAATTTGACAATAAATTTCATATATTAAAAAAATAATAATAAATAAATTAATTAATTAATTAATTAAATAAAACAACAACAACAACAACAAAATTCTGAGTCTCTTTTGTCTTCACCTGTCTCTCCCTGTGCATAGATCAAGAACATATGTAAGCATCCCAGGTAGGCTAATCATAAGGTGTCCATATAGAGCAATGCTTTTTAATAGATTTAGTGGACATTGTGTTAGATTGTATTTTCCAAAATGGAAGCAATATTATCTCCCACTCTACATGCTCTTAAGCATTGTTCCTATGCCGTCCTTCCTAGCAAGAGGAGTAGTCTTTTTTCCTCTACCTCCTTAAGTCTGATTACTTTGAACAATAGAATACAGGGAAATAACATTGTGACAGTTCTGGACACACCTTAAAATTGAACTGGCATCATCTCTCCCTCCCTTTGGGAATGTACTGTTTTATAAGCCAGCCATGCTGGGAAATGTCCAAGCTATATGAAGAGATCCTGGAGAATGAGCTGCCAGTTGGGGAGAGAAAAACAGGCAAACAGAGAGAGAAAGAGAGGAAGAGAAAGACTTGCAGAGAGGTCACTGAGGCCCACATATAAGTGAAGACACCATCTTGGAAGTGGACCCTCGAGCTCCAGGCCCATCAGATGTTACCAAATGAGTTGATACCAGCTGTCCAGCCAAGCCCTTCCTGAAGTCCTAACCCAAGAAATGTGAGCAAAACAAAATAGATATTTAAAGCTGTGGTGTGTTTTGCAGAAGCAGATAACCACAACAAATATTTATTTAGAAAGTGTAGAATAAAATTTATTTCCTGTGAAAAAAGGTATCAACCTTTATTTATGCTCAAAATAAATGATTTTTACATGCAATAAATAGAAAGCCACATTTTGCTTTAATTTATCTTTCATTTCATAAATTTGTCTATCATTCATAACTAGCTATTCATTCATACATAGTCTAAGAATAAAACTGCTGGATATAGTAATAAATTCTTATTAAAAACGTATTTAAATATTTAAAATCAGCTTTCATGTTAGCAAAATGTTTCCCTTTTTTTATGACTCTTTTCCTCTCTGCAGTTTCCTTTGTAATATTCTAGATCATACAAATACTTAGACATAGTAGAAAACTCTAAAGCCTAGAAAATAAAATAAACCACTCATTTCTAACAAAAAAGCATTATGGGCCATGACATGCTGGTTGAGAATTTCACCCAACTGGATCAGAGTTGGTGGCACGATTATATACATATGCCATGGAAACATTTTACAGATGAGGGCCAGGGAAAATGTATTTTTCATTTCCATTTTAGGACACTCTCTACTTCAGCAAAAGCAGAATCTATTTATATTTTCCCAATTATAAAATCAATCAAGTGTGGTAATCTGAATTAATAGCACCATATTTCTAATTTAAGCCAGTAATATTTTAATATCCTTTTGATGTCCCAAGCAGTATTGTTATGTTGCCTCAATAAAGAAAACCAACTAGATTCTATTATTTTAATGACTATTTGTACCTACAGACTTCCTCAAAAGGCACAAAATGTCATTATGTTTTTATCCCTAATTAATGATTTCAGCTCCTTTAAAAACATTAATAGACACATTACTTACGTGAAAAGCTTTTATATATAAAAATTATAGTCATGTGAAGAAATCTGAGGCTTAATATTGGAGGAATTGTACACATGAATTTCCATGTATAAAACTAAAAATCATTCCAAGAAAAAAAATTTTAACACAGGATATTATTTATAGTACAGTTAGTTAATATCTCAACATAGAATATACATAAATTAGAAATAACAATGTATATTTTATCAGAATAAATATATTTTATTTATGTATATCTTATCTTTCTATCGTATTTTTAAATTTGAAATTGAAGATTTTTAAAATGTGCTTTCCTTTATAAGAAATAATTGGATTAGGAAGTCATTTTTTAAAAGCTCAGACTGTTAGTCATTTTGACATTGTTGGCATGTTGTCAGCTGAAAAATCTACTATAAAAATTTGATTGCTACTTACATAATCTAATGTACAGGAAATGCCTTTGTAAGAACCTTAATACCACATATTTTATTGTTTAATAAAATGAACAAGTAATTGGAAAAACTACATTTACTCTAAGATATTTGAACCTCCACAGAGTAAATGATTTAAAAAAAAAAATATTATTATTGCTCACATACTTCAGTTGAACAGTTTCCATGGCTATCAGAATTTTGGCTTACACTGGAAGTCCACACCTGACCAAATATTGGCACGAATGTTTCAAACAGTTAACAGAGCTACCAGCAGCGTGGCCCATGTCACTTATCCAGCATTAACTGTGTGTGTGTGTATATATATATATATATATATATACATATATATATATATATACACACATATATATATATATATACACACACAGTGTGTGTGTATATATATACACACATATACATATATATATATGTATATATATTCACACACACAGTGTGTGTGTATATATATACACACATATACATATATATATATGTATATATATTTTAAAATTTCTTTATCAGCTTTCTGCTAAGTTTATAAAACCCACCACTTCCAAAAAGGGGGAAAAATTTAACTGAGAAGCTCTCCTTAAGTGGTTATAGCATAGTTCAGCATAAAAGAAGAGGTAATTTCTGTCCTTCATATTTCCTATTTTTAGAAACGTGTGTGATACTTTTCAATATGTAGAAAATCCAAATGATATACTTTGCTACCATTCTGAATCATATGGAAAGTTAAGTTAGGGACAGTGTCCATATTAGAGTAAGAATGGTAGGGATTAAAAGAAGAGGGATGGAGCCAAACTCCAACATTTGTGATATGACTAATTAATAATAGTAAATAATAAAAGAGAATCTATTTTTAAGCCACTTAAGAAAATATTACCAATCCAAAGGTCAAAAGATATTTGAGCATTAAATTGAGACTTGACTAGGGGAGCCTGGGTGCCTCAGTAGGTTGAATGTCTGACTCTTGTTTTCAGCTCAGGTCATTATCTCTTGGGTTCATGAGTTGGAGCCCTGCATCTGGCTCTATGCTGACAGTGCTGAGTCTGCTTGGGATTCTCTCTCTCCTTCTCTCTCTGCCCCTCCTCTGCTCACACTGTCTCTGTCTCTCTCAAAAATAAATAAGTTAACTTTAAAAAGAAAGAAAGAAAGAAAGAAAGAAAGAAAGAAAGAAAGAAAGAAAGAAAGAAAGACAGACTTCACTATAAAAAAGTACAATCTGCCTATATCAAATCAGCCAAACATATGTAGATAAATGTATATTTAAACGTAGGAAGGAAAGAATTGTATATGGTGACTCAGGATTCAGTGATCAATCAAAACATAAGGTGATAATGTGCACTTAATATCAAGCAATATGTATTAATATTGGCTAAATATTTACTAGATATAACAAAATTGTCATGTCTTTCATAATTTTATATGCCACACATGCCTAGTATAGGCTTAACCTCAATAAATTATTGTTGAATAAATAAAACATAATGTGATGGACAGATTAGGGTAGAGTGTGTGAAACTTTAAGTAGCTTCATTTGTTTTATCCTATCATATACAGTCATTATAAAATATTAAAATTATAATGGCATTTTATAGACTTAAATTCTGCATAACATAAAAATGAATATGTTATTTAATGAACCAGTAATGTGTAAGGAGTTTGAATGGACAGAGAAAAATTTCACAAAGAATAATATGTACAGATAAATTTTCTTTTCTTTATTTTACTTTACAGCAATTAGAAAGTGGATTTTATAATACACAAATTTTTTACTGTTTAATAAAGTTATTAAAAATTATATTGTGCTTCCAATGTTTTTTTCCCAAATCCCTTCTCCTCTCAATTCCTGCAACACATAAATACATACCTTCATGTTCTTACACCAGACAGTAATATGAGGAGAAGAATGAATTAAGTAAATCATCATATCCTTATCAGAATCCTAATGCATACAAATCCACAAAGAGAGATGGTAGGGTTCTCCTTGTGACAATGAGACAAAAACACATTATAGTCATAAAACCTGAGCCTTTTATATCTTTCCATAATGATGTAGATGGATATTTTTAGAGCCTAGCTCTCATGTTTGATAATGGATTTGAAAATTGTTATTTTCCTTATGAATATGCCTTCTGTCCTTGATTCCCTTTTTCTTCATTGGCCAATGGCTCAGTAGTGGCCTAGTACCATGATAATATCTAAACTACCTAGAGTGCTTACCACATTATTTTAGAGTTCCCATAAATTCACACAGAATCCCTTTATTTTTCTTTATAGCACTTACATTTATTTTTGAGTTTAATTGTTAAATGTCTATTATCCTCACTGGGCTGAATCTAGTGAGACCAAGAACCTTATCTATTTTGCTTAACTCTATCTACCGAAAGAGTAGCAGAGTGCTTCAATAAATGTCTGTGAACTGAATGAATTATATGAATTACCTAACGCATCAGTTACTCTGGTAAAGGCTAGAAGAAGAAATGTGATAATATCTAGTTCCTCCCCTTAAAAAGTTATAAATGTAATGGAGGAAGACAGAACATTAAACAGATAATTAGAGTTTGATAAAAGCTATGAGGCACAGTGAATACCAAATAAACCTGTAGAAATGGTGTATAATACTACATCAAAAATATTCTAAGGTTCTCTTAACTAACATAATGCTAAAAAGGAAAATACTCATACATATCTTTAACACATTTACAAATTTGATTGAACTACCCTATTTGTTTCTTTGAAAAAATGTTTAACCCTCATAACGGTCAGAACTAACAACCACAGTGAAGCAACATGGAAACAATGAATTCAAATAAACTTAATCATGTTTGTATGGAGTACACATAAACAGAGAAACTATAGCTCTACATTGTATAAGGAAAGTTAGGGGAAAACTGCATGTATATTATTTCTCACAATTATATTTTATGTCATGTGAAATAGTTATTTTCCATTCATATTATGTCTACATCACATAAAATAATATATGCATCATGTTTTTTTTTGAAAAGGCAAAATATATTACTAAATGTCTTAGAGGAGCAAATTTCTCTTTTACAACAAGGTTTTAATTTGACTAGGACATAAAGATCAGAGCAAGAATTGAATCATCTGATTTTCTGATCCTTCTCTGTGGTTAGCAGCTGTGATAATTACCAAGTATAAAAATCCCCATCAGAGGAACATATGAGAGCTTTGCAAAAGTTGAAAGGGTTTCTTAAATAGTTCCCTGCTAATCACTACAAAGGTTTCTTATATGGCACTGAAAAAAAATCACTTGGAGCCATTTGTTGTGTATTAAGAACTCTTCATTATTTCTGTCTCAAGTATACAATATTTACATCATGGAAATAAAATCTACATACAGAGAACATATATACTCCAACCCTCTTATTTGAACCAGAGGTTTTTTAGTTTGCTTTCCATGTGTAGGGTAGTGCTGGATATCCCGATGTATGATCACCAACTCTGTCTCTTCTCTCTTTATTACACACAAACAGACTTTGTTTGGTTTCCAGCTAAAGTTGCTCATTAGAGAGTCATTTTCTTCTAATCTCTTTGTGTCATCAAAATAGTCACGAAAGTCTACATTTATAATTGCAGTTTACAAGTTAGGTTGCCAACTATTATTTCTGTCTTTGTTTGGGATATTGGAATTATACAGTCTTGTATTATTTACTTAACGTGCTTCTCCATTTCCTCATAGGGTACAGTAGCTACTTATACTCAAACCAGAATTATTTTATTGATATTCTCACCTAATTAGCATAATTAAATATATCTGCAACTATTTTTGTTGACATTCTCTATTTATTAAAAGAAAATTCAGGAAAACATAGACTACTATAAATTCACCATATACCTCAATGTTCTTAGTTGCATACAACAGAATCCATTCTGGATAGCTTAGCATAAGTGTAATTTATCAAAGGATCTTAAGGAGCATACAGTACTTCACAGGTCAAAAATCCAGACTCAGAAACTATTGTTAAAAAAAAAAAAGAAAGAAAGAAAGAAACTATTGGAAAATGCTCAATCACAATGAACTGACTGCCTTCGCGAAAAATAATATTGGCTTGTATCATAGCTTATATCAAAAATACTAAGACTAAATTCCAGAACATTCTCCACCATTGCCCCAAGAAATAGATGCTTTACTTATCAAAAGAGATATTCCCAATGTTCTTGCTTCCATCACTTTGGACCCTTCCAAATACAAATCTCTTGCAATGCACTGATTCATCTAGCTGAAGTCACATGTTTATGCCCTAACAGCAACAGAAGCTAGGAATATGATCTCTGGCTTCTATTATAGGGAAGTGTTCTGTGTTTTCTTAAATTTTGTATTTGCCTATTGGCACCAATTAACCACAGAGCCAAATTAACAGCCAAAATTGTTTACATCTCCTCCATGATCTAGTTTTCATGGGCATATAAAGATTATAGTACAAAAAAAAAAAAAAAAAAAAAGATAGTACAAACCCTCCACAACCAACTGGAACTGTATACTCCCAACCATCTCCTTTATCTAACTCTTACATGTCAAGCCAATATTTCTCCTGTCCTAAATCATCCAAACCCGCATACTGAACAACTAGAGACCACCTGTGTTTCCCAGAGCCTGCTGATGTTATTCAAACTAGTCAATCCTAAACATTTCCTTTGCCCTGCCTTGTCTTTCCCATGGAAAACACAATAAAGGCTGTGGCTCATGCTCTCCCCCTCACTCTTTCTTGGGCTTGCTGATAAAACCTGGTGCTTCTCCATGTGGCCCTGCACAGCATGTCATGCTCCCTTCCCTTAGGAAAAGTAAGTAATCAATTTGTCTTTCAAAGGCAGTCATTTATGTGTCTGTTACCCATCATACCTAATTGAAACAAAATCCAGAGTACAAATTTTAGAACAGAAGTCCAAGGCATATAAGTCTGATGAACCGTCCAAATACGGGACAGGTGTTCTAAAGATGTTGTATAGCCACAAATATGATAAATGACCAGTAGATCTCATTTGTAAAGGAGACCATTTTATTAGTGTAAAGTTTTCCATTGATTAAATTTAGCAAGAGAAATTGTAGACACATGCCAATTAAGGATACTGCCCTCGAAAACCACCAATATGTCCTTTCAAGTTATCCTTGATTTGAAGATATCTACAGAGTTGTGAAGCTGACTAAAAACCTACTAAGAAATTCACAGTGGAGAAATGTAAACTCTACTGCATATGCAACAGGTTTTAAAGTACCTTAATCTAAGAGTTGTGGAAGATATAGCAGTGTTCTATTAGTCTTTGTTAATAAAATACTATTCAACTGGTGAATATATAATGATTCAGAATTGCCTGGTGGGATAATTATGCAGATTTGCTTATGTAGAACAAAACTACAGAATCATAAAATCAGAAGTTCTAAGGATTCCTACTCAGTATAGAAATCCACTTAGTGACATTTTTAAAGGCAGTACTTCATATTCTGCAGCAATATTTTCAATGGCAGAGAAGTTTTGAAGGCAATTTATCCCACTGTTGAACAGTTCTGATTAGAAAATGGTCCCTAACACTGAGTTTAAATTTTCCTCTCTTCAAATACCACCTACTGCTTCTAGTTTTGTGTTCCCAAACCCTATAATTATGCCTGTCCATCAGGCACATCTTCAACTATTTGAAAATAGCTTTTATGTGATCACCTTAGACCTTAATTTTTTATGCTAAATATCAACAGTTCCTTAACACCTTCAACACCCACAATGGTTCTAGAGCTCTCATTAGTTTTATGACCTTCCTTGGAATGCCCTCTAATTTGTAAGTATTTCCTACCAAATTAAATTCTCACAATTCAGAATTACATTCTTCAGGTAATCAGTTGAGGGTATGGGAAAGCATTTGTGTTCTGTATTTGTAAGCACTAACATCATGCTGTTAACACATATAGATCTTAAACCCTGAAGTCACTTTTAACTAACTGCCCAAGGTATCTGTGAGGTTCAGTCACATCCCATTAAAGCACAAGGCTAAATGAAGGACAACCAAGCTAGCAAATTTATCAAAACAGGAAAAGAGTTTTTAAGTTTCTTGTCCCTGAGAATCGAGCATTAATTTCTCCCCTTCACTCATTTACCTAAAATCGGTGGTTTATATCCTAAAACACAGCTAAGGACTGAACTGAAGCTCCTCAATCTAGAGTTGCTGAAATTGAACTCTTCTTCTCATTTGGAAAACTGGGACAGGGTTCTCTGTCAGGTCTCACATTCTTCGAAAGGACTCCTAAAGCAGAATGACTGTTCTGTTCCATCTTCTAATATATGTGAGTTGTGGGCGATGAGAAATGAGAATTAGAAAATGTTTCACTCCTAACTTTTTATATTTTTATGATGTGTATTTTGCCCTACCCAGCTTGAAGATGTTTCTCCTTAAAGGGAAAGGCACATACACAAAGTGGCTAAAGTATGAGTCTCTTTCCTCTGTCTTGTAGTTATCTCACATCATCTCATCCAGGACTGGCACAGGAATGGGATGAAAGTTCTCTTTCAATCCTTATTATTTGTATTACTCAGAAATGAAGTGAAAAACCCTGCTGAATCTAGAATTCTAAAAAGACTTCTTGATATTCTTATAAATTTATCTCTATTCCTGTTGTCCAATGGTTTTAATCATTCTTATATTAAAAAGGGGGTACTTCATAGTGAACTAAAAATGTTGATCAAGAAATTCATTTATTTTTTGTAAACTAGAGGATGCCATTCATAATTTTTCTTAAAGTATCTTTGACCCATAACTGTGTTAGTAAAAGAAAATGTCTTTAGTGACATTTGTTTTATATGAGCCCATGGTTAACTTTCTGAAATAAGAAGAAAATGTCTTTTTATTGTAAACATAAAAATAAAAAAAAGTATTATTTTTTTGTAGTCAACTGATGGCTGCTGCTAAAACAACTAAATTAGGCCTAAGCTAGAGTTTTCATGCTAAGCCTCATGTTAGCAAATCAAAACTTAATTAAGTTTCTATGCTTGGCTCTCGCAGAAAAGGAAGGACTACATTAACCATTCAGCACCTACCTGCTTAGTACATGTTACCTGACCTTGCCCTAAGACTTCCCTTCTCTTCACAAAAGGGAAGTAACCTTGCCTTAATCAATCAGCAAATGCCCCATATAAACTTCTTTGTCCCTGCTCACTTTCAACTATAAAATCCTCTCACCTTATACAACTCTTTGAAACTCCTTTCTGTTTTCTACACTAGATGATTCCTGACTCATTGATCACTCAGTAAAAGCCAACTAGATCGGTAAATTGTGGAAAATTTAAACAATACACTAAATCATCTACATTTCTATAGATAAAAATAAGGAAAGTAAGTTTGTTAAACTCTAAAAAAATCATTAAAATCTTAGATAATTTTCTAATTATCAAGATTAGCTGTGCATTGTACTACTTTTTAACTACCTAAGACCAGTCCAGCATAAACTACAAAAGCTAGATGAGATGAAATCATCTTACACAGAAATGTTATAAAAGTAATCTGAACTTTCTAAACCTTACTAAAATAAGAAAACTTTGGTTGATGTCTTTACAAAATTAGTTGTTTGTTTAACTTGTGGATAATTTATGTTTTTAAGGAAAATTTCTTAACAATACTTTATTTGGTTATTTCCGATGTTATAAAAATAACAAATTCATTTTCTCAAAGGTTTGAAAACCAGAAATAAACAAAAATAGAAGAATAAAATCCCCTTTAATCCCACCTCCAAGAAATGTTCATTTTTTACTGCTTTGGGCAATAGTTTTAAATACATGGCATTCAGATGTTAACACCTTTTCTTTTACCCATGACAGATACCAATAATTAATCAAGGCATTTTATCGCAGTGATCATACTATTTGTCTATGTAAAGTCCCCAACCCAATTAATATTTATATATATTTCCATTGTCATTGTTGCTGTTGTTGCTGTTGTTTTTATTTCTTACTTGTGATGTCAAGAATATATTCCCAGGTCATGAAACAGTTTTTTTATAACACCACTTCAGAAGACAGCTTAATATTCAATTCTACATTTTATTGTGGAAAGCTTCCCAAGTATTTTATATCATAAAAGTCTACGAGGAACAGGAATTCATTTGCCTTAAAACACTTCTAATATGTATTGCTTAATTGTTGTTAGGTTTTTTGAAATATTGAAAGTCTGTGAGAAATGATTTTATCTTACATATTCAGTCCCTACACTTCTCTAATCCTCTTATGAGGTTTCTCTGAGGCAGGAAACCCAGTAGCTTTGTTTTGACAACAGTTAATGCTCTTCTATAATTAAAATTGCAAAAGGTATCCACCCTAAAAAGAAAAAAAAAGTAGTGGCAAAAACTTCCTTTCTAGCTTGAAGAGTCAAAAATAAAGTTTAAAGAAGACTCTGGGACATTCCTGTAAAAGAATTTATAAACAGGAATCCTAGAATTCCACACCTGTGCATACTAATAAATGTTAACAATATTCATTCAGCTTTGTAAAGAGTAAAAGGCAGACAGACTTAGGGAACCATACTCGAATAGTGTTTTAATCTTTTGTTTAGCCAGGTAACCACTGACAGCTTCAATTACCCAGCTCCTATTATGCAAATGAAACTGAAGCCAGAAGTTGTGCACCTGTGCTTGCCTCTGGATTTAATATTTCTAATGAGTTCCCAAATCCTGTTCTACAGACAAACCTGTGAGATTGCTCAACTCAGATTACAGTTGAGCAGGTGAAAAGCTTTTCAAATGGAGACAATACTTTCAAGGAATTCAATATGGCATAGTATACGTAAGATTTAGACATTGTCAGATGGGAAAGAGACACAACAAAAGTATAATAAATTATTAAGATGTTTGTTAGTACTGAGATGCTTGGCCCAGTGACATTAAAGTAATGAGAAGAAAAAGGGAAAGAATAGTACTTAGCTATTCACAAAGTTTCTCTTTGTGGGAAGTCCTTTGTATCTCTCCACAGCTGCCCTTGGTGTAGCCCTGTCAGATCTGTGGTCCCCTCTAGCTCTATGTTCTTCCTGTTTCATAAGCAGTGTGTTCAACTCCCACTTTATTTGCAAAATTGCTCACTGTGTTAGTCAAACATAAGAGCCTCTGAATATCAATGGAAATAATAGCAACAACAATGATAATAGCAGTTAACATGTAATTAGCTCTTACCACCTACCAGACATAGGCTACAGGATTTCAGGGCATGTACAAAATCTACCTATGTCATTTATTCTTGAAAAGAAACTAGTGAGAAAAAAATTATCATTAATCTTATTTTATAAATGAGGAAACTGAGGCTTAGCTGGATTAGCCAACTGACCCAAGACCACATAATGACTAAGGCACACAAACAAGAGACAATCCTAACTCTACCAGACACTACTGAGAAGTGAGCGAGCAAGATGAACATGCCTTTCCAATCACACAAGCCAGAATGTTCCAAAGAAGTGAACAAAAGCCAAGAAGTTTACAATGGACCAATTACTATTTTTAATACCATGTCCTTCTGGCAAATCTTTTCCCAACACTTACCAATAAGAATCCAGAAAAGAGTCTCATTTTTCTTTATGCTGATTTCTGTCATTTAACAAACACAAGTATTTAACTATACAGAACAAATTGATGGTTACTAGAGGGGAGGCTGGTGGGGGGATGGGTGAAATAGGTGATGGGGATTAAAAAGTACGTTTATCAAGATGAGCACTGAGTAATGGACAGAATTAGGTGAATCACTATATTGTGCACCTGAAACTAATAGAAGACTGTATGTTAATTATATTGGAATTAAAATAAAAGTCTTTTAAAAAAGAAATGCAAGTATTAAACAGTGATAAGACATTCTCTAAATAACCAGATCTCTGACATTAAATACTCAATGAGATTTTAAAATGTCTCAAGGGGCACCAGGGTGGCTCAGTCAGTTGAGCATCTGACTCTTGATTTCGGCTCAGGTCATGATCTTGTGGTTCATGAGCTCGAGCCCTGCGTTGGGCTCCACACACTGACAAGCACGGAGACTGATTGGGATTCTCTCTTTCTTCTTCTCTGTCTGCTCAAGATCCCTGCTTGCTCTCTCTCTCTCTCTCTCTCAAAATAAATAAATAAAACTTAAAAAGTAAAACATGTCTCAAGTCTAAGCAAAAAGAGAAAAAAAAGTCAGTAAGAGAAAGTGTTATGTCACCTTTGTCTCAAAAAGTCTTTCCTAGAGCCTTATCAGGGACTTTGGGTACCTGTGCTTGCTTCTCACATCATAATGGCCAGAACTGAGTCACATGGCCACATCAAATTGCAAGAGAGGCTAGGAACATATTCCTATGCTGGTGGTGCCTATTATCCTGGGGTGGCAGTTGAAAACAAATATTTGAGCCATGAGCTAAAATACTAAAAACTAGTAAAATTAACAAGCACTTAGTTTCATACTTTAAGAAACATTTAAAATTATGCTCTAAGCATTAAAAATGTATAACATGAAGTATAAAGGTAAAACTTTTAAATAATTCATGATATCTTTCTTTCCGTCACATTTCACATCCATTTTTTGAAAGCTACCTTCAAACTACGTCTGGAATCCGGCCATCGCTTTCCATATCCACCCTTTTACCATCATGGTCCACGCTGTCCTCATCTCTTGCCTACATTATAAAACTAGTCTTCTAACTGGTCTCTCCAACTCCCCTTTGTCTCTCAACACAGTAACCACAGCCATACTTTCAAAATGTAAATCATTTATTCACCTCTACTTTAAACTATCTAAAGGATCCCAATCTTTTTCAGAACCAAATCCCAAGTTTATATATTGACATACAAGGCTCAATGTGATCTGTGCTGTCATGCCACTGATCTTGATTCTCATTTCCTAACAGCTCTCTCACTTATCCACTCTAGCCACTCCTTGAAACACCTGTCCCCACCCCAGGGTTGCATGGGTGGCTCAGTTGGTTAAGCATCCGACTTCGGCTCAGGTCATGATCTCACGGTTCATGAGTTTCAGCCCCCATCGGGCTCTGTGCTGATAGCTCAGAACCTGGAGCCTACTTCGGACTCTGTGCCTCCTTCTCTCTGCCCTCCCCACTCACTCTCTCTCAAAAATGAATAAACATTTTTTTTTTTTTTTAATTTAAGAAACACCTGTCCCTCTCATGTTCTCTGCTCATGCTTCCACTCTGCCTGGAGCACTTTCTTCCCAAATGTGCTTTGCTTTCTTCTTCACTTCTTCCTAACCATATCCATTAGGCACTGCCTGACACGCTTTGGTGAGTGACAGTGCACCCCTTCTTCTCTAGCACTCCTTACCTACCCCTCCTCCTTCCTTTTCCTCCAGTGCATTTATCATCATGTAAGATACAATACATGGTCTTGTCACTCATGTATTGTCTCTCTTCTCTCCACAGAGTAACCTCCATGAAACCAGGGACTTAATTTTTGTTCACTGGTGAATCCTTGTCCCTGGAACATTGTTGGCACACAGGAGGCACTGAATAAATGACTTTATAGACATCAGTATTCAAATAGAAAGACAAAAAGCTTACTTAAATGATTTCTTGGGGTGCCTGGGTGGCTCAGTGGATTTAGAGTCTGACTCTTATTTTCAGCTCAGGTCATGATCTCAAGGTCATGAGTTCAAGCCCCACATCCGGCTCCACACGGAGCATGGAGACTGCTTAAGATTCTCTCTCTCCCTCTATTTCTGCCCCCCCCCCCACCGTTTTCTCTTTCTCTCTCTCAAGAAAGAAAGAAAGAAAGAAAGAAAGAAAGAAAGAAAGAAAGAAAGAAAGAAAGACTTCCTCTTTTGTATGTGATTTCTACAAATGATACTCTAGAAAATACCATCTTGGTAGCAGGGCACCCAAATTATTTTTAAAGTACCCTAAAATCATTTCACTTGACTGTTTCGGAAGTACCTTATACAAAAATACAGACAGTCTCCACCTTATAATGGTTGGACTTACTATTTTCAACGTTACAAGGTACAAAACCAATTCAATAGAAACCATACTTTGAATTTTGAATTTGGATCTTTTCCCAAGCTAGCAATATGTGGTATAATACTCTCGTGATACTGGGCAGCAGTGAGCAACAGCCATGTGATCATCAGGGTAAACAATGGATACCTATACAGCCATTCTGTTTTTCACATTCAGGACACTATTCTACAAATTACATGAAACATACAACACTTTAGTAAAAAAAAAATAGGCTTTGTATTAGATGATTCTGAACAATTGTAGGCTGATGGAAGCATTCTGAGCACATTTAAGGTAGACTAGGCTAAACTTTGATGTTCAGTAGGAGTATTAAATTCATTTGGATTCACTATATTTTCAATTTACAGTGGGTTTATCTGGACATAACCCCATAGTAAGTCAAGGAAGATCTGCATGTACTATTTCTGAAAGGAATCTCTGATATTTACATGGCATTTTTGCTGCTCTGCCTTTCAAATTTTGAAACACTGTGATCATAGGTACAGATATATTTTCAAATATTTTTGTGATGTCATTAAAATCACATTCCAAAGCAAACATCTGGAAGTTCCAATTCCTTGTGTACTTCATATAAATATTTTCACCACACTGGTGAATGTGTGATCTGCTCTGCTAACTCACATGTGTTTAAAAAATTAGTATTATAGTCTATGGGGGAAAATATCTCAACTTGGTGATTTATACAATCTCTTCCCTCAGGCCACATTTATTTTTCCATTAGCATCTTCAGATACTGTTTTCAAACCAAGAAGCTAGGTGTTATAAATTTTGTACCATATTACAAAAAGGAAAATCTTCTATCTTTTTAATATAGTTAATTTGTGTATAATTCACTTTCCTTCCCCTGGGCCCAGAGGTCTGCTCTATTATCTCCTGTACATGGAGGTCAGCGCTATGATCCCTTTGCCCCTCTAAGTTTTTCTTATAATCTATCTGGTTGCCAGGAAAAGGAAGGCATTTTATCCAAACAGTACCAAGCACAGGTAAATAAGGAGTTGTTACCTTCACTCTAGGCACACAGAAAAGAAAAGAATTAAACACAGCCATTCCAAAATAGCTCTTTAAAACAATTCTCTTGAAAAATTCAGGATAAAAATGTGTTCATGGAAGTCACTGGAAGGACTGTATTTCAACAATGATTAACGTGTCAGTGAGACCAAAAAGACAGCTAACCCTACTTTAAATAAGCAAAACTATCATCACAGGCTGAGAGGAAATGAATAAGCTGACACAGACATACAATACCATTTAGTACTTTTTTTTTTGAAAGTTCACAGTATGCTAGCTAATGTTTAGAAATAATAATGTTTAGAAATGTTTAGAAAATAAGGACACAGTCCTTATATGATGCAGGACATTCTAAAAATGAATCAGTGAAGGCTTCTCAAACTGTTTATATGACTAAGCTGAGACCTGAGACCTGAGTCATATTTATTCCCAGGAAGGGAACTGGGACAGAGTCTCTGAGGCAGAGAAAACAGCACACACAAAGGACCAGACAAAAAAATATGGTCAGAGAGAGGGGCAAGTGACTGACTGCAGCCTGAAGAATTAAGGAAAAGAGAAGAAGAAAAGCAAGCTGCCAGCAGATCTTGGAAGGTCTAGGGGTCACCGAAATGTTTCATTGAGTTTTAGGAAGATTGTTTTGGTTACATGTGGAGAATAGATGGTGATGGAGATGTTTTGAAGGCAAGTGAAAACGCCTGTGGGAGTAACCCATACAAGGTGGCTCCACGACCTGAAATAAGACAGTGGATGAAGAGATGTGAATGCATTTGAGATCAATAAGGTAGTAAAAATGGTGGGACTTAGGAATTGTTTGGGTAGACAAGGAAAGAAAAAATGGTAAAAATAAGGGAGGGATATTGCTCTCTTTCATGGGACACTGGGCAGATGGTGATACCATTCACTGAAATTTAAATACCAGAAGAGTGAGACCTGGAGAGAATTGAATTTAGTTTACAATATATTGACTTTGAGGCTCCTGTAGGATATTCAAGGCTAAAATCCAGGAAGAATTCTGGTCTCTTCTCATCCAGTCCGTGAGCAAATCCTATTGGCTCTTACTTCAAAATATATCCAGAATCCAACCTGACCACTTCTCATCATTTCCTCTGCTCTGATCCTGGTCCAAGCCACCACATCTGTCTCTGGGATTACTGCATAGTCTCTTAAATTGGGCTTCTTGCTTTCTCCCTTGTCCTTTCACAATTGATTTTCAATATAGCAGTCAGAGTGATCCTTTTAAATTTAAATCAGATTGTGTCACTGCTTGGCTCAAAGCCCTCCAATGACCTCTGACCTCATACAGAATAAAATCCAAAGGCCTTAGCATGGTAAGGTCATCCCCGCTCCCCCATTCCTGCATCTGACTTTGCCCCCCTCACTGTGCTCCTTCCCATTCCTGACAAAAGCCAAGCATGCTCCCATCCAGGGCTCTGTACATGTTCCTCCTTCAGTCTGGAACACTTTGTGTAGGATATCTGCATAGTCTGTTCCTGTATTGAGAGTCACTTTATAAGGGAGGTCTTCCCTGATAAACCTACTCTGAACCTATCTAAAATATCACCCTGCCCCTTTCTATCTGTTTAATCAACCTTACTTTTCTTTATATACTTATTACTACCTGAAATTATATAATGTGTTTATGTTGATTGCCTTTATGGAATGGAATGGAATGGAATGCAATGCAATGCAATGCAATGCAATGAAATGAAATAAAACATTATGAAAAAATTGGTCTCTATGATCACTATTCCTATCACTTGGAAAAATACCTGAGACACAGTAGTTGCTCAAAAAATATGGTTTGAATGACTTTAAGAGGAGATATTCAATAGACAGTTGGATATATGAGTATGAAAAGATCCTAGTCATGGATAGGTTGAAATATAGATTTGGTGGTCCCCAGCTACAGTAATTAAGAACATGAAAGCAAATGTTTCTCTAGCATTTAAGTGCCCAATAACAACAGAAGAAAGGCACAAATACAGAGAAGTCTCCAAAATCTGGATGTTGGGATTCCACCTTTCTCTTACAGGTTTCATTCTCATATTTGTTTAATTCTTCTAGATATCTCTACCTATCACAAAAGTGTCCCTGCTAGATTGCTCCTCTTCTTATCACACCCCCCATAGTTATGATGCTTTATCAAATCTAGTACCTAAATTCTCTCTTTACATCTTCGTCACCTCTGCCAGTGCATTCATTCAATTATTCATCCAACAAACATTCATTAGCTATCTATTACAGTATAAAGATATGGGAATGCCAAGATAAATAAATCAACAAACACATAGTTTAGTGAAGACAGGAATGTAAATAACTAGAATGCAATGTGATGCACTGCAATTGTAAACACAACGTTGCACAAGAGAGGGTGTGAATTCACATTTTGGAAAGGAGGGTTGGTAGCGATTTGTGAATGTCTTCAAGATAATGAGAATTGCAACACAGTATGGGGGGGACACAGAGTATTTCTGAGGGGGAAAAAAGTCAGCTTCAAAGACAAGGGGGAGGAGGTACAAAACAGTACAGTATCTTGTGCTTCTGGAAGTACAGATAACTGGATATGTATGGCTCTAGCATACAGTGTAAAGAGGTAGAGTGGCAGAAGCACGAGAACTTAGTAATTATCAGCAATAAAACAAGAAAGATTTTCTTTTTCCTAGAGAAAGGGAATGTTGTCAAGGATAGTAGGTTGAATTCTCTGAAAACCGGACTTGCGATTCTGAACTTGAGGTGTAGGAGGCTTACTGGTGAGTGCTCTCGTAACTGCTGTAAAGCAATGAGAAAACAGGATTGGGCAAAGGGAAAATTAACTATAGTGTGGTTGCAACAGGGGTCTCACAGAGCTAGTACACAGGTCTTCAGAGTGGTACAATTTGACACGAGGAGACCAGACATTTATATGCTGTCATCAACTGGTTATTGGATGTAGGCTGCACCCAAGGTCTGGGTAGTAGGGCTGGGAGGTGGCAGTTAACCTTGAGCCAGGCAGTTTCCTTCTGCAAGGGCAATTTCTGGAAAGAACTCCACTGTAAGGCTATAGCAGCCATTACTCTCCTCGCAGCTGGAGAATAATGGCCTTGATCTTAAGGGGGAATGCTATAAACTGAATGTTTGTGCCTACCCTCCACCCATGTTCCTTTGTTGAAATCTCATCCCCATTGTGGTGGTGTTTGGAGACGGGACTTTGGGGATGATTAAATCGTAATGGTGGTGTCCTCATGAATGATATTAGTCTCCTTATGAAAGAGACCCCACAGAGCTCCCTCACTTCTTTTGCTATGTGAGGACAAAATGAGAAAACAGCCATTTATGAACCAGGTGGCTGTCCAACCTAACACTGAACCAAACACTGAGTCTGCCATTGCCTTGACCTTGGACTTCCCAGATTCCAGAGCTGTGAGAAATAAATTTCTGTTTATAAGCCACTCAGTCTATATTACTTTTGTTATAACAGCCTGAACAGACAAAGATGGGGATCTGACCATGTCTCCATGATCTCTACTACAAATTGAGGCACTAAGACATTAGATATAGAATATTCCATAAGCCATGACTATAAAGGATAAGGGCTAGAGGTAGACACAAGAAAGACCCCATAAACACAATAAGGTTGCAAATATAGGAGAGAGGATCCAAGGCTCAAAACAGGACTAGGAGTTCTAAGAACTGGATTTAAGTACAAAGATTGAAGGACTTCTAGTATAAGATGAAAACTATTTAGCAGTTTCTCATCTATCCTCCCCTCCCCCCGCTGCCACTCCCATTAACTTATGAGAATAATACACAACAAAGTGGAAAATGCATCTATACTAGAAACCAGGAATCTTAATCAAAACCTATCAGACTCCAAAAACTGTCTATTAACCACAATGTGGATGGGGCTCTGAATCAGGAAACAGGATCAAACAGGAATTTGGGGTGGTATCTACCTACTGCAACTTGTAAGCCTAATGCAGACATTAGTGATATGTCCATCAGGAAATTAGTGATGTGTCCAGCAGTCATTCCCTTCTTCATGGTCTGGATGACTCTTCACTCACTCTTCACCCATCAATCTTCTTCCTTAGGTAACAACAGCATTGAGTATCCCTTCTTTTCAAGTTGACACATACTGTTGACAAAAGCAATCATAAGAAGCCACAGAGACCTAATATATTCTGAAACAGAGGGGTGACACTAGGCAAGTAGAAAGGTGTGGCTGGAAGGGCAGAGGTGAGACTGGTCATGTGATGTGAGTGAAAAAGAAAGCCAATCAGTCCAGGCCTGCTGGGGCAGTGTGGATAAGGGGAGTAATAATTATTCTGTGAAAGATCTGGGGAACGGCCTAATAATTATTCAAACTTCACCCTCTAACTTTGCATGCTGTCCTCTAACCAACAGAAAGTCATCAAAGGCTTTTGAAAAAGGTGGTCAATGATGAAAGTGGTATTTTAGGGAGACTAATAAGGCCCTGTGGCCCTTCTTTTGCTTCTTCATTTCCAATACCTACAGATACACAAACATTGTAAGGAAAGATGCAAAAAATAGAAAAAGGTCTCAGATAAATTCTTATAATACTCTCCTGTCTCTTTCTACCTTAATTTGTCATGAAAACTGCTTCCAATATGAGTAGGATATTTTTTTTATAGAAACAAATGTTACTATTAAAATTAAAAAATCTTACTATCAAGTCCTCAGTGAATTTTAAGACAAGAAAGCATGATTTAGCACTGAGGAGCATATTTCTGAACAATGATGATGAGCTTATGTAAATATAGGACAAACGGGGCAAAGTCCTCCAGTATAGGACAAAGATATAGGAAATAGCAGAAAGCTACTTTCACAGGAAGGAAAGACCAAATTAGGTAAACAGGAAAATAGGGCTGTAGACCACTGTGGGGTAAAGTTGCCCAGAGTGGAGCTAATTAGCAAAAGAAAGATGTCTTGTTGACCCTGAGATAGCATGTTCTGTCTTCTGGTACCCTAGGCCACTTTAGATAAACACAGGTGGGGCCTCATGTTTGCTGTAAACAACTTTCCACCCAGCACCAGAATCTTGTTTTGTATTGACCCAAAGCCCTAACAGGCATATCTCCAAAACCCCCTTTTCCCCACACCCATGAGTTAATGTTGTCATGATTTCCTTGTCTCTTTGTGTACACCTATTATGCTTCTAAGTCTTCTGATCCTAATAAAAATGGAGCAAGGACCCTTACTGGGGGCTCTTGTCTCCTCCCAGACATTAGCTTCTCTAGAATTTTCAATCTGGCATCCTGCTCCCTTGCTGGACACGAGAGAACTCCAGACCCAGAGTCTACGACATGTAACAAGCAAATAATAATTACTAATGTTTCCTGAATATGCTTAGCATAATCTAGGTACTCTGATAAAGCACTTGGGTGCATTATCCCATTTTATCCTCATACAATAGATGACGTAGGTACTAAATGAACAAAATGTAACTTGAAAAATGTATGTACCTGTGCCAAGGTCACAGAGCTGACATCTTGTCCTTATACACTCTACTTCAGAAAGAGATTGGAAAAGTTCAAAATACTCTTTTTGCTTAATTAATTGTAACATCTTAAAATGAAAGCCTTATATATGTGTTTATTTAAGAACTAGATATTAGGCTCTTAGAATGTGTACAGTGCTAAACTGAGAACTAAAAAAGATATAAGATGGGATGCAATAGAAGAGCTAAGTTAAATCCATTCTGCTTATATGTCAGTGTGTTTATGTTTATTGATTAGTTTACATTAGAATCATAGCATATGCCTTATGACATAAGGTTATAGAATAACCTTATAACAGAAATAACACAGGACTAAATGCAGCAATTAAATAATGGAAATAACTCATTTTATTTTAACTTATAATTTGAAAATATAGGGTGGGTACAGATATAAAAAGAATCTTTAGAATATTCAGAAGGTTTCACTTCCTTTTTAATTGCTAAGACAAAATGATATTAAAAATGATGTATAGATTTTTAAATTTAAATTTGTTCCTTAATAAGTATATATTAGAGACTATGACACTAGTCTCTAGAGATTTATGACTTTGACTTAATATGTATTAGTAGAATTTGCATAAAATATTCATTTTAACTGGGTAGTGGAAAGATTTGGGGTCCTAAGGGAATAAGGAATTATTTTTCACTTTGAACTTTGTTCTTTTTTTATATAATGAACTTTCTGCTTTCTGTGTCAAAAAGTAAGACTACTTTTCAAGCCACTTTCCAAATGAATATATTTTCTTTTTTCCTTTTTTTTTTAAAGTTTATTTACTTATTTTGAGAGACAGAGAGAGAGAGAGAGAGAGAGAGAGAGCAAGCATGAACAGAGGAGAGGAAGAAAGAGAATCCCAAGCAGGCTCGGCACTGACAGCAAAGAGCCTGATGCCCCAATGTGGAACTCGAACTCATGAACCATGAGATCATGACCTGAGCCAAGAAGAAGAGTTCAACACTTAACCAACTGAGCTACCCAGCTACCCCTAATGAATACATTTTCTTAAACTCTTGATCAAAATTGATGTTATTCATCTCAGTTGAAGTTTTCTGAGCATTTAACTGCAGCCTTGTTGAGACTCTGTCTTAGTCTGTTTTGGGGACTATCACAAAATACCATAGACTGGGTACCTTATAAATAAAACACATGTATTTTTCACAGCTCTGGATGCTGGAAATCCAAGATCAAGTCACCAGCATTGGACCCTCTTCCTGTTTCATAGCTGGTGTCTTCTCTCTGCATCCTCACATGGTGAAAGGGGCCTTGGGATCTCTCTGGAACCTCACTTATAAGGCACTAACTCCATTCATGAGGACTCCACCCTCATCACTTAAGCACCTCCCAAAGTCCCCACCTCCTAATAATATCATCTTTGGGTTTTTAGGACTTCAGCATATGAATTGTGAGGGCACAATATCCAAACCATAATAGACCCCAAGCAGAGCACTCAGCTAAGCTATACCCAGACTCCTGACCCACAGAAATTGTGCACAGTACATAACTGTTAAGTAGTGAATGTATGTACTATTCTTATTTTAAAATCAGTCAATATTAAAAGCCAAACTTAACGTACCCATATCTCCTTTATGACTACAATTTTCTGAATTATCTCTTTGATCAATTATTCACCTAAGATTATAGATAGATAGATAGATAGATAGATAGATAGATAATTATGTGCTAGGCATAGTGCTTCATGATGAGGCCAAATAGTAAGCAAAACCAAAAAGAGTCCCTGCCTTCATAAAGCTTGTTGTCTAGTGGAGGAGAGAGAAATTATTCATTTAATCATATACTCACTAATAACATGGGACCACTATAAATTCTAAGAGGAGAAATTTGTCATAAGTGGAACTCATAGAGGTCAAAAAGTGTCTCTGAAGAGGAAGTTGGATGAAGATGGAGGTTAAGATATTTTTTAGTTTGGAAGGAAATGCCTACAGAGACCCTGGGCAAGAGGAAGCAAAGGATCTGAAAGAAGCCAAAATGACTGTAGCAGAGACATTAAAAGGGAACAGTGAGGGAAGAGACCAGTGATCCAGCTGGAAGTGATTAGATTATATAGAGGTCTTGTAAGTTTTGATAAGAAGTTTTATCACATTGCAAGGAACTTTTGAAAGACTTTGAAAAGATTTAATTGAGAGTAGGACATGAACATATTTGCATTCAAGGAAATCACCTTGGCTATGTGGTAGAGAGTTGATTAGAGAAGGCCAGATTAAATACAGACAAACTCATTAAAGAAGATACTGCAATAGTTAAGGTAAATGATGATGACAGGTTTTAATAAGTTCGTGATAAGACTGAAGAGGTGACAGAAGGTGATATATATGAATAAACATGCTAAGATGAAATTCACAGATATTGGTGATGTGTTGATTTTCTAGTGGGGCAATAACATGCTAAGATGACCCCCAATAAGTCATGCTTTTATATAATCTTCTTTCCTTGAGTATGGGTAGAACTTATGACTTGCTTCTCACCAACCAAATATGCCAAAAGGAATAGGATTTTACTCCCTTGATTACATTATATCATAGAAGATAGTCCTAACACACTGGAAAAGAGAGATTCTTTTGATGACCTTGAAGAAGCAAATGCCATAATATGAAGTGTTTATGGAGAGGGCTAGCTGGTAGGGAACTGTGGCCAACGTCTAGGACCTGAAGACAACTTCCACCCAATAGCCAGTGAATAGCCAGGGCCTTCAGTAATATAGCAACAGGAAATGAATTTTACCAACAACCAAAAAGAGCCTAAGGTAGATTTTTCTCTAGTCAAACCCTCAACTGAGAATAAAGCACTGCTGACACCTTGACTGCAGCCTTGGGGGCATAGCCTTGGCAGATCAACCAGCTAAGCTGTGTCCAGACTCCTGCCCCACAAAAACCGTGACACAATAAATGTGTGCTGTTCTAAGCTGCTAAATTTGTGGTAATTTGCTATATGACAATAGGGTTCTGGATTGCATAGCCAGAGTATAAGGATAAATGAATGAACAAGCAATGGTAAACACCCAGATTTACAGGCAGGAATTCCACAATGCATTTTGCTTTGGGCATGTTGAATTTGAAGTTCCTTGAGACATTGAAAAGGCAGGCCAATTAGACAATTGTATATATGGGGCTGGAGCTCATGAGTAGCCTCAGGCTAGATCAGTAGTGACTTTGCACCTCAGGAACATTTGACAATGTCTGGAAACATTTTTTATTGTCACAACTGGGGGTTATTACTGGGGTTGAGTGGGAGAAGCCAAGAATTTGACAAACATCCTATAATCCACAGGACAGATCTCCATGCCTCCCTGAAACTCTGGGCTACATAATTTATACATTTATATATCGATGACGTATGTATGAGTCAGTGGGCATGGATGAAACTATCTAGAAAAAAGCATACAGTAAAACATCAAGACAGTTTAGGATTGAGCCTTCAGGAAGGTCAACATTTTATGGCTGGATAGAGAAATATTAATCTGCAAAGGAAACAAAGATGGAATTGCAAGAAAAGTAGAAGAGAGAGTACTATATTACACAAAGGTTTGAGTTCTTCCAGAACTTGTCCTAGGTATCTTCTCTTCTAGGCTGTACTTTCCTTCAATGATCTCATCCACTATTGAGTTGCAAAAGAAGTGAGTGTTCCAGGGTTAATCCCAAGCCTTGGCTGTTATAAAACTCAGTGGTGCATGATTTGATTCCCATTACCATGTTCTCAGATATCTGTGGATTAGTATGAAAAAAAATCACCCACGTTGATTTCAATCTTTAACTAATAAGCCTGGCCAATAAAAGCACTCACCCAATAAGGAACACATTACAGCATTTCGTCATTAGTGAATAAGTTTATGTTTAATTTATCAGAGTCCCCATGGTCTCAGAAATTTAAATCAATTCTTCTCTTGGTCTTTACTTGTCCAATATAAATCCAAAATATTTCATCCATTTCAAAGAGAAACCTACAAATGACTCTTTAACTCTTCTTTCACGTCTTAGAGGGGTACTCAAACAGGATCTTCAGGCAAAATAAAAATGAAGTCTCCTGGAGGCCAAAAGACATCCCTGAATTTTACTGATCTTAATGACTGCAGTAATTTAAAAAATGGCTGATCAATTGTCTTGTTGTAAATAAATATGTAAAAAGGTGTTCAACAACAAGTCTGGAGGCAGGAAATTCAGTTAGGTGCTGTTATGGGTTGAACTGTGTCTCCCCGTCCCCTGCCAAAAGATATGATGAAGTCCTAATCCTAGTACCTCAGAATGTGACCTTATTTGGAAACAGGGTCATTTCAGATATAACTAGTTAAGATGAAGTCATATTGGAGTAACCCAGTGTGACTGGTGTCCTTATAAAAGTGAGAAAGAATGCCATATGAAGGTGGAGGCAGAGATTAACATAATGCATCTATGAGCCACAGAACACCAAAGGATTGCCAGCCACCATCAGAAGCTATTGGAGAGGCATAGAACAGGTTGTCCCTCATAATCCTCAGAAGGAACTAACTCTGCCAACACTTTATTTTCAGCTTTCTAGCCTTCGGAACTGTGAGAGAATAAATTTGTTTTAAGTCACCCAACTTAGGGTACTTTGTTAAGGCAGCTCTAAGGAAACAAATAAAGGAGGTCAGAGCAGTAATATAGAAGAGTGGAATTAGGGAAATGGTATTAAAGGTGAATAGGAGAAAATACATTCCAGAAATATTTATGATGTAAAATTGGCAGATGTTAGCAATTGACCAGAAATTGGGAGCAGCGCTGTGGAAAGGGTCCAGGATGACTCCCAGTTTGTATGAGAGATGTGGTGAATCCAAATGACATAATGAATATTGAGGTATCTACTTCAAGGGGGGCATGTGTTCATTTTTCAATAGATTTAAATGTTAAGGTAGAGGAAAAGTTAGGGGATTCAAAAAATAAATTTTAGGAACACTGGGCAGGTGGTAGGTGTCCAGTGAAGTCACCCATCCTGGGGCAAGTGATCATCAATGAGGGTCTTAGTGTCACCAAGTTCTGGGAAGACAGACAGGCAACCGTTTCTAGTGGGAAAGCTTAATATGTTCTGGTAAGCAACAAGGCTGAAGAATCAGGGTTCCAGGACTATCTATGTCTAGACATAGACAATCAAGGTCTCATCCTTTCATATACAAGACTGACCTCAGTCCAGCCTTAAGAATCATGGTTCTTTGGCCACATAAAGTAGAACTTCAAGTTGGGAGAAATGAGAACTGAAAAGAAATCAGCATAGGACTTGAGCTTTTAGAATCTACTCTGTTCTTCTTCTCTATTCTTCCTCCCATGATCCCAAGACTGTTCACTTGCTAGGTACAATAAGTAAATACTACTATAGAAAAAGCATTGAATCTGGAGATGTTGAAATTCCAAGACGTTTGTCTTTAATTATTAAACTGGCATTTGAGTTTTATATAAGAGCCTTTGAAACCTAAAGTGACAGTGAGGGGAGAGATTTTTGAGTAAGAGTTGGTATGACTTGGCAGTCTTTAGCTCATATACTACAAGTTAAAACTTACCTTATCTACTTAAAAAGCCCTTCGTATATTCCTCTTTCTCCAACTCCTATTAATTTCTGTGCTGGCTTTAGGTCTCATTTTAATACATTTGTATTAGTCTAATTCCTACTATTGGACTAAAAACTCCTGTAGGGCTGAAGATACATCATCTATAACTTTATTTTTGGCTCCAAAAATAGCACAGTGCTTTGAGGAAGCTGATGTTTATTAAATGTTTGTTGAATGACTGGATTGGTTTTCAAGGTTACCCAGTCTAATAAGTAAAAGACTGGGTCAGCAAATTATCTGGTGTCTTACTCATTTTGGATGAATTTCAGCTGCTTCAACAGTGACTTGGGGCATTGCTTGCAGTTTGCTCAAAATGATGAATAGTCTCTAGTTTAAATACCATAACTAGTATTTTTGTCATTCTCTATTTTGAAAATATCACGTCAGGTAAGATAGATTTCCATCTGAATGAGCATAAATTACAGTAGTGATAGTACGGATTTGTTCAAGTGTATACTGTGATAAAAAACAGAACTGAGAATGAGATTTAAAACCTTAGGTCCATGTCCTGCAACCACTAGATTATGAAATTTTTCCCCCTGAATTTATTGTACCACTTATTTGTTGTATTTACCTTTTATTTCAGGAAGTTTTACAAGTGGTAAAATAACTCTTCAATATTTTATTTAAGCAATTTACCATTTTAAGAAAAGCATATAAAATATTTGGCACAGGGCAAGAAATTTTATGCATGTGAAAATAAAACCTGCTTTTGTCACAGCCAAAGATTATATGTCATAAAACTAATTTGAAGTATAAAAACATTAGTTTCATTTAACAGAAATAGAAACCATTGCAATTTAAATCAATAGTAAATTATTCAAGTGAACATCAATTTTGTGATAGTCATATAAGAATTAAAATAAAATTTATCTTTTATTGTATCTAAGTAAGATCTGTACCAAATCTGATATCATTTGGTGAAAGTTTTACTTACAACAACATATACAAGAGACTTTTTTGTCAGGGTAATCCCTCAGGAACGAAGCTAAAACCTCCATTATTTCAGTTCCTAATCTGTAACTTTTTGTACTATTTTTAAGTTTTTAAGTGATCCTACTATATTTTTTTAATCTATATATTTGGTGTTATGGCAAAACGTTTCTCTCCGTTTCTTTCTTTACTTACAGAGTTCCTTTTTTCATTAACTGATAAAAAACTTAAGTTGGTGCCCCACAATTCATGTGCATAGCCCTTTGTGGTATATATTTTCCTACGAGTCACAGATCCATTTTGTTTTTTTTTTTATTCATTTTCTTTCTTGTTTCTAATATATCCTTACTTGCTATACGGGCCTCAAATCATTTGTGGAATAAGTTAGAATATAATTAATTTATAATTTTTAAAAGCCAGCAGAAAGTCTTCTTAAATGTGCATGGTTACAGCCCTAGTTTTCATATTTTAAAAGTTGTGCTATTATACTATCTATTAAGTTACTTTTTAAAAGTAGTATGATTAGGGAATTTTATGCTAGCCCAACCACATATCGCTGAGTAGACCCAGACAACCGAAGTCTCATCTTCTCATATAGAAGGCTGACCTCAGTCCCTTGTGAGCTTGCATGCCACTGGGGCATGATTTGGTGAAGCTATTGCCTGGGGGGAATGTTTAATAATGATACCTCAGAATTTTTTCCCCATTTTATTGGAATATAATTGTCATATTATATTGTATAAGTTTAAGATGTAAAAGGTGTTGATTTGATATGCTTATACATTGTAAAAATGATCAATGCTGTAGCAGTAACTAAGACCCCCCCATCACTTCACATAATTACTATTTCCTTTTTGTAATGAAAACATTTAAGATTTAGTCTCTTAGCAACTTTAAAGTATATGATACAGCATTATTAACTATAGTCATCGGGATGTACATTAGATTCCCAAAATTGATTCATCTTTTAACTGTAAGTCCATGCCCTTTGACCAATATCTCCCCATATCCCCCACCTTCCAGCCTCTGGTAACCACCATTTTACTCACTGTTACTATGAGCCTGGCATTTTAAAATTATACATATACATGATGCCATACAGTATTTACCTTCTATGCCTGACTTATTTCACTTAACATAATGCCCTCAAGATCTATCCATGTTGTCCCAAATAACAGAACTTCCTTCTTTTTCATGGCTGAATAATATTCCATTATTCATTCCATATATATATACCACAACTTCTTTATCCATTCATCTGCTGATGGCCACTTAGGTTATTTCTGTATCTTTGGCTATTGTGAATAATGCCACAATAAATGTGGGAGTACAGATATCTCATTGAAATCCTGTTATCATATCCTTTGGATATATACACAGAAATGGGATTGCTGCATCATACAGTGGTTCTATTTTTAATTGTTTGAGTAACCTTTATATTGCTTTCCATGGTAGATGCAACAGTTAACATTCCCATCAACATTGCATAAGGGTTCACTTTGCTCCACATTCTTGTTAACACTTAGACAAGAAACACTTATTTCTTGTCTTTGATAACAGCCATTCTAATAGGTCTAAAGTGATATCATTATGGTTTGATTTGCATTTCCCTGATGATTAGTAATGCTGAGCACCTTTTCATGTACATTTTGGCCATTTGAATATCTTCTTTGGAAAAATGTCTATTTAGAACTTTTCTGCCCATTTTTAAAAATCAGATTGTTTAGTTGTTTTTATTTTATTATCATTAGTAGTAGTAGTAAAGGTGTTTAATTTCTTTATACATTTTGAATATTTCCCCTTTATCAGATATATGGCTGGCAAATAATTTCTTCCATTCCAACTCATATATATATATATATATATATATATATATATATATATATTTTTTTTTTTTTTTTTTTTTTTTTTTTTTTTTTTTTTTTTTTTTTTTTTTCCCTACGTCAAGAGAGTGCTGAAACTTCCCTGGAAACTTGGACTTCCAGAAAGTTTTTCTTGTCTCTCTGAAAAGGACTACCCAAGTCATTGTTCTCCAGGTGCTCCAGAGCACTACCAAAAGGGGCTGGACCTGGTTCACAGACTACTTCAGGCTTCACAGCTGGTACTGAGGTCTGTCAGGCTGTTACCTGATGCACAGATGGGCAAGACTCTTTCTGGGTCCCTTGGCATATGTTGCTGGATCCCACCACTTCCCCAGAGGCACTTCTTTCCATGGATGAATGGCAAATTTTTGTTGTTATGGGGGGAGAGGACAAAAAGGAGGGACATCTTATGTGGGCATGATGCTGATATCACTACCTTTTTGAGAAATGTTTGGACATTTTTATATTAAAGGCAAAAGAGAGTATTTTAAGGGGAAAAAAAAAGAATCTTAAACAGTAAGTACATTATTTAGACCAGTCTTAGAAAAACATAACCCTTCCTAGAATGTCAAAGAAGGTTATCACAGAAAAATGCTGATGGAGAACAGGACTTGGTGAACTCTAAAATTCTGCTGCTGGATATACCCCACCTGGCTGGTACAGTCAATATTCTGGTGCTCAGAGAAGATAAAAAGAGATAAGGAATGCCCCTCCCAGAACATTCTTTTAACCAGGTTTACTCCTGTCTGGTTGTGCTACATAATGCAATTAAACAATTAAACATATTAGGTTCTCCAAAGAGAGTAAACACATAGGTTTAATAAAGAACATTTAAAGAGCTTTAGAAGTCAACATGTGCGTCTTTCATGATGTCTCCAAATACCTGTGGCTGGCTCTCCAATGAGACCACAAACTAGTGACTGCCTAAAATGGAGACATGGAGGCAGGGAAGGAGTAGAAAATCTCTCTTGTATGCCTCTCTCTGTCCTGGCCCATCCCAACACTCACTAACTATAGTTCTGTCATAAAACTATGTGCTCAGGACTCAAAGTGAGTCTCCAGGAGCAGACTGACATGTAGGTTATAGGGCTCTTACCCACTCTGCTGTTTCAACTTCTAGTATGCAAACACATTTGTAGGCCCATGATGTTTGGCACTTCTGCGCCAGTGTTAACATGTGTTTGCCTATGATCAACTAAAACCCCTACATTGTCTAGTCCTGAACTGTTCTTCAGATGTCTCACACCAAATCACCACTCTCACTGTGCACTTAGGTGGTCGACTTTCAGAACATGAGGTTAAGATTGCAAATTAGGCCATATATTAATTATATTTCAGTGTTTGGGGCCCATTCCAGTCTGTCTTCAAGTCTTCTGAATTCTAATTCAAGCGTGTTAATTAATCCTCAAGGTTGACCGTCACTGCAAATATATTTGTTCAACAATTATCAACACAGTGCTCTTTATGTACTAGTAACTATACAAAGGAGTGGCATTACAGAGATGAAAAAACAAAATTGATTTTTATTTAAGCACCAGCACTGACAAAATTTTTTACTCCTTTACAATCAAGGTATTTATGTTCTATTACTACTCCAGCCCACATAGCCTGTTGCTTTATCTACATTGAACTTTTCAGCATTCACTTTCTTGACAAGTATTTTTATACTTATATGTAAATCTTTGTGCATGCTACTTTTGTATGCTTATTATAACCTCCCTTCCATCTTTTCTAAGTAAAATCCTACTCATTTTGTCAGGACCTAGCTTAAATCTAACCTAGGCCATAGATGACTAATTTTGAACTACCTGAGGGTCTCATACTCTCACTCACCTGGGTGGGAAAACCCAATGGCCATATTAAGCCAGCTTGCCTCACACAGTGCCATTATCTCTCCTTGATCACCACCCAAGGTACAAGCTTCTTCATTCATTTTCTCTCGCTTAAATTCATATCTCTATACTATTCTGTAATTTTTTTCACCTGACCAGGCACTTTAGTGTTGTCCTTCTTCTTAAAAAAAAGTATACTACCAGAAAAAAAAAAAATGTTTTCATGAATAATAAACTGACCTGCATTCTGAACATCTTCATTGAATATTTTCTCTATGTCTTTACTTTAATTCAAATGTCGTTCTCCCATATAAAACTCACAAGTAAAATCTATTCATTTTCTCATATTCTGTTTTATGTTGGAGTCAAGATTGTCATCATTGTCCTAAATCCTCAATGATGCCTCCAGATCTTTATACCTACAAAATTCTCTGAGAACCTTTGATTTTTATGGGCTTAAGAAGCATTCCAGCTGTCTACCCTGTCTCTCATCACTATTCATCTACCAATCTCTTGGTCATGCCCCCACATTCCCCAAAGGCTTCTACACTTCTCTCAGCATCATTTCCGGTATACCAACTGCTAATGTCATCTTGGGCATCTCCAAGTCCAAAAGAACAATCTTGATTTCTTAGTTCCTCCACTTCTTCACCTTCAGCGAACCTCACTTCAACTCCATGTTACCATCCAGTTCTCATGTCCATGACCTGGGTCTTGTAATCACCCATAAATGATATACCACCAAACTCTGAAATTCAAACAACCACAGTACAGCTGTCCATTACTCTAACTCCACCTTTCAACTTTTCTCTCTCTTTTACTAGGTGTTAGATCTCAGCAAGGCAACCAGTTCCTAAATGCTTCTGTATTCTCCCTACCAAATAGCCTACTCATGTCTCTACTTGATTTCTTCTCATATTCAACTCTATAGCACAGTACATCAATCACTCTTACCACGTCCTCAACTCCCTCACTTGTCCCTATACCACACACCCACTGATTTAAGCTGAATGTCTGCCTCCTCTACCTGGACAGTTGAACTGTGCCAGAGAAAACAAGTAGTACAAGTCAGTGTCAGTATAGGTCTGTGGCTCCAACACCAACACTCCAACACTGCTGTCTAGAAATATTTCCAGGTTTCACTTGTGAATGTTCCCTTCCCATTTCCCATGTGGCCACTTCAAAATATCTCCACTCATCTCAAAGCTCTGGGTACATCCTTGTTAAATATCAAATAATAACCTGAATATCCCACAACAAAAATTAAAGCCAATAAGATTTACAGATCTGCAAACAGTGGCATCTACATGCATGTTTTCTGTCTTCCCTCTTGTTACCGTGGCAAAGGGATCTGGCCACCTTGAAACATGTCATTGATCTTCTCATGGTATGGGTCACATCTCTGACAGCTTTTCATGGAATGAACTCTGTTAATTCCATTGTATATTTTCAGGAGGCTTCCCACCAGCATTTCAACATATTCTGATCTTTCTCATCTGCAACAGAAACCCTTATTCAAGCTAGTTTCCTTCCCACTCCAAAATTAAAATTTTGAAAGTTTGCGGCACACAGGCTTATGTTTAGATACCTCTCATTTAGTCCTCAACACATTGTGAAACCAGACATTTCACTCAAATACCAGATCTCACCAAAGTCACAAATAGTTTCTGGTTGCTAAATCCAATGAAAATTTACCTGTCTTTCTCTTAACCTACTCACTCATTCAATAAATATTTACTGAACCCTTATTTCATCAAAGCCATGAACTAGGTGCTGAAATAGAATTATAATAAATAAACACAATTGCTGCCCTTGTGAATATGAATTCTGATAGGTTACTCTGATAATATGCTAACCACACACTGAAAGGTGGACTTCCTAAAAAAACATCTTTACACTCCCCTCCTAGCTGACTTTTAAACCTTGTAAACAGATCCCTAACAAGTTTTAAGATGGCAGCTATTTTCTTGAAGGTCAGACA